>NC_080051.1:25000-653918 GCF_026212465.1 Amaranthus tricolor | reverse complement strand
TCATAATTCGAGGCGGTTACATGTTCATTCTTCATTGATCATTGATCCTTGTTCATTCTTCATCGTTCATTCTTCATTGACCATTGATCCTTGTTCATTCTTCATCGTTCATTCTTCATTGACCATTAATCCTTGTTCATTCTTCATTGACCATTGATCCTTGTTCATTCTTCATCGTTCATTCTTCATTGACCATTAATCCTTGTTCATTCTTCATCGATCATTCTTCATTGATCATTGTTCCTTGTTCATTCTTCATCGTTCATTCTTCATTGATCATTGATCCTTGTTCATTCTTCATCGTTCATTCTTCATTGATCATTGATCCTTGTTCATTCTTCATCGTTCATTCGTCATTGATCATTAATCCTTGTTCATTCTTCATCGTTCATTCGTCATTGACCATTACTCCTTGTTCATTCTTCATCGTTCATTCTTCATTGATCATTGATCCTTGTTCATTCTTCATCGTTCATTCGTCATTGATCATTGATCCTTATTCATTCTTCATCGTTCATTTTTCATTTATCATTGATCCTTGTTCATTCTTCATCGTTCATTCTTCATTGATCATTGATCCTTGTTCATTCTTCATCGTTCATTCGTCATTGACCATTAATCCTTGTTCATTCTTCATCGTTCATTCTTCATTGATCATTGATCCTTGTTCATTCTTCATCGTTCATTCTTCTTTGATCATTGATCCTTGTTCATTCTTCATTGATCATTGATCCTTGTTCATTCTTCATCGTTCATTCGTCATTGATCATTGATCCTTGTTCATTCTTCATTGATCATTGATCCTTGTTCATTCTTCATCGTTCATTCGTCATTGATCATTGATCCTTGTTCATTCTTCATCGTTCATTCGTAATTGATCATTGATCCTTGTTCATTCTTCATCGTTCATTCATCATTGACCATTAATCCTTGTTCATTCTTCATCGTTCATTCTTCATTGATCATTGATCCTTGTTCATTCTTCATCGTTCATTCGTCATTGACCATTAATCCTTGTTCATTCTTCATCGTTCATTCTTCATTGATCATTGATCCTTGTTCATTCTTCATCGTTCATTCTTCTTTGATCATTGATCCTTGTTCATTCTTCATTGATCATTGATCCTTGTTCATTCTTCATCGTTCATTCGTCATTGATCATTGATCCTTGTTCATTCTTCGTCGTTCATTCTTCATTGATCATTGATCCTTGTTCATTCTTCATCGTTCATTCATCATTGACCATTAATCCTTGTTCATTCTTCATCGTTCATTCTTCATTGATCATTGTTCCTTGTTCATTCTTCATCGTTCATTCTTCATTGATCATTGATCCTTGTTCATTCTTCATCGTTCATTTGTCATTGATCATTGATCCTTGTTCATTCTTCATCGTTCATTCGTCATTGACCATTACTCCTTGTTCATTCTTCATCGTTCATTCGTCATTGATCATAGATCCTTGTTCATTCTTCATCGTTCATTCGTCATTGACCATTAATCCTTGTTCATTCTTCATCGTTCATTCTTCATTGATCATTGATCCTTGTTCATTCTTCATCGTTCATTCGTCATTGACCATTGATCCTTGTTCATTCTTCATTGATCATTGATCCTTTTTCATTCTTCATCGTTCATTCGTCATTGATCATTGATCCTTGTTCATTTTTCATTGATCATTGATCCTTGTTCATTCTTCATCGTTCATTCGTCATTGATCATTGATCCTTGTTCATTCTTCATCGTTTATTCGTCATTGACCATTAGTCCTTGTTCATTCTTCATCGTTCATTCTTCATTGATCATTGATCCTTGTTCATTCTTCATCGTTCATTCTTCTTTGATCATTGATCCTTGTTCATTCTTCATTGATCATTGATCCTTGTTCATTCTTCATCGTTCATTCGTCATTGATCATTGATCCTTGTTCATTCTTCATCGTTCATTCGTCATTGATCATTGATCCTTGTTCATTCTTCATCGTTCATTCGTCATTGACCATTGATCCTTGTTCATTCTTCATTGACCATTAATCCTTGTTCATTCTTCATCGATCATTCTTCATTGATCATTGTTCCTTGTTCATTCTTCATCGTTCATTCTTCATTGATCATTGATCCTTGTTCATTCTTCATCGTTCATTCTTCATTGATCATTGATCCTTGTTCATTCTTCATCGTTCATTCGTCATTGATCATTGATCCTTGTTCATTCTTCATCGTTCATTCGTCATTGACCATTACTCCTTGTTCATTCTTCATCGATCATTCTTCATTGATCATTGTTCCTTGTTCATTCTTCATCGTTCATTCTTCATTGATCATTGATCCTTGTTCATTCTTCATCGTTCATTCTTCATTGATCATTGATCCTTGTTCATTCTTCATCGTTCATTCGTCATTGATCATTGATCCTTGTTCATTCTTCATCGTTCATTCGTCATTGACCATTACTCCTTGTTCATTCTTCATCGTTCATTCTTCATTGATCATTGATCCTTGTTCATTCTTCATCGTTCATTCGTCATTGATCATTGATCCTTATTCATTCTTCATCGTTCATTTTTCATTTATCATTGATCCTTGTTCATTCTTCATCGTTCATTCTTCATTGATCATTGATCCTTGTTCATTCTTCATCGTTCATTCGTCATTGACCATTAATCCTTGTTCATTCTTCATCGTTCATTCTTCATTGATCATTGATCCTTGTTCATTCTTCATCGTTCATTCGTCATTGACCATTACTCCTTGTTCATTCTTCATCGTTCATTCTTCATTGATCATTGATCCTTGTTCATTCTTCATCGTTCATTCTTCTTTGATCATTGATCCTTGTTCATTCTTCATTGATCATTGATCCTTGTTCATTCTTCATCGTTCATTCGACATTGATCATTGATCCTTGTTCATTCTTCATCGTTCATTCGTCATTGATCATAGATCCTTGTTCATTCTTCATCGTTCATTCGTCATTGACCATTAATCCTTGTTCATTCTTCATCGTTCATTCTTCATTGATCATTGATCCTTGTTCATTCTTCATCGTTCATTCGTCATTGACCATTGATCCTTGTTCATTCTTCATTGATCATTGATCCTTGTTCATTCTTCATCGTTCATTCGTCATTGATCATTGATCCTTGTTCATTCTTCATTGATCATTGATCCTTGTTCATTCTTCATCGTTCATTCGTCATTGATCATTGATCCTTGTTCATTCTTCATCGTTCATTCGTCATTGACCATTACTCCTTGTTCATTCTTCATCGTTCATTCTTCATTGATCATTGATCCTTGTTCATTTTTCATCGTTCATTCTTCTTTGATCATTGATCCTTGTTCATTCTTCATTGATCATTGATCCTTGTTCATTCTTCATCGTTCATTCTTCATTGACCATTGATCCTTGTTCATTCTTCATCGTTCATTCTTCATTGACCATTAATCCTTGTTCATTCTTCATTGACCATTGATCCTTGTTCATTCTTCATCGTTCATTCTTCATTGACCATTAATCCTTGTTCATTCTTCATCGATCATTCTTCATTGATCATTGTTCCTTGTTCATTCTTCATCGTTCATTCTTCATTGATCATTGATCCTTGTTCATTCTTCATCGTTCATTCTTCATTGATCATTGATCCTTGTTCATTCTTCATCGTTCATTCGTCATTGATCATTAATCCTTGTTCATTCTTCATCGTTCATTCGTCATTGACCATTACTCCTTGTTCATTCTTCATCGTTCATTCTTCATTGATCATTGATCCTTGTTCATTCTTCATCGTTCATTCGTCATTGACCATTGATCCTTGTTCATTCTTCATTGATCATTGATCCTTGTTCATTCTTCATCGTTCATTCGTCATTGATCATTGATCCTTGTTCATTCTTCATTGATCATTGATCCTTGTTCATTCTTCATCGTTCATTCGTCATTGATCATTGATCCTTATTCATTCTTCATCGTTCATTTTTCATTTATCATTGATCCTTGTTCATTCTTCATCGTTCATTCTTCATTGATCATTGATCCTTGTTCATTCTTCATCGTTCATTCGTCATTGACCATTAATCCTTGTTCATTCTTCATCGTTCATTCTTCATTGATCATTGATCCTTGTTCATTCTTCATCGTTCATTCTTCTTTGATCATTGATCCTTGTTCATTCTTCATTGATCATTGATCCTTGTTCATTCTTCATCGTTCATTCGTCATTGATCATTGCTCCTTGTTCATTCTTCATTGATCATTGATCCTTGTTCATTCTTCATCGTTCATTCGTCATTGATCATTGATCCTTGTTCATTCTTCATCGTTCATTCGTAATTGATCATTGATCCTTGTTCATTCTTCATCGTTCATTCATCATTGACCATTAATCCTTGTTCATTCTTCATCGTTCATTCTTCATTGATCATTGATCCTTGTTCATTCTTCATCGTTCATTCGTCATTGACCATTAATCCTTGTTCATTCTTCATCGTTCATTCTTCATTGATCATTGATCCTTGTTCATTCTTCATCGTTCATTCTTCTTTGATCATTGATCCTTGTTCATTCTTCATTGATCATTGATCCTTGTTCATTCTTCATCGTTCATTCGTCATTGATCATTGATCCTTGTTCATTCTTCGTCGTTCATTCTTCATTGATCATTGATCCTTGTTCATTCTTCATCGTTCATTCTTCATTGACCATTAATCCTTGTTCATTCTTCATCGTTCATTCGTCATTGATCATAGATCCTTGTTCATTCTTCATCGTTCATTCGTCATTGACCATTAATCCTTGTTCATTCTTCATCGTTCATTCTTCATTGATCATTGATCCTTGTTCATTCTTCATCGTTCATTCGTCATTGACCATTGATCCTTGTTCATTCTTCATTGATCATTGATCCTTTTTCATTCTTCATCGTTCATTCGTCATTGATCATTGATCCTTGTTCATTTTTCATTGATCATTGATCCTTGTTCATTCTTCATCGTTCATTCGTCATTGATCATTGATCCTTGTTCATTCTTCATCGTTTATTCGTCATTGACCATTACTCCTTGTTCATTCTTCATCGTTCATTCTTCATTGATCATTGATCCTTGTTCATTCTTCATCGTTCATTCTTCTTTGATCATTGATCCTTGTTCATTCTTCATTGATCATTGATCCTTGTTCATTCTTCATCGTTCATTCGTCATTGATCATTGATCCTTGTTCATTCTTCATCGTTCATTCGTCATTGATCATTGATCCTTGTTCATTCTTCATCGTTCATTCGTCATTGACCATTGATCCTTGTTCATTCTTCATTGACCATTAATCCTTGTTCATTCTTCATCGATCATTCTTCATTGATCATTGTTCCTTGTTCATTCTTCATCGTTCATTCTTCATTGATCATTGATCCTTGTTCATTCTTCATCGTTCATTCTTCATTGATCATTGATCCTTGTTCATTCTTCATCGTTCATTCGTCATTGATCATTGATCCTTGTTCATTCTTCATCGTTCATTCGTCATTGACCATTACTCCTTGTTCATTCTTCATCGATCATTCTTCATTGATCATTGTTCCTTGTTCATTCTTCATCGTTCATTCTTCATTGATCATTGATCCTTGTTCATTCTTCATCGTTCATTCTTCATTGATCATTGATCCTTGTTCATTCTTCATCGTTCATTCGTCATTGATCATTGATCCTTGTTCATTCTTCATCGTTCATTCGTCATTGACCATTACTCCTTGTTCATTCTTCATCGTTCATTCTTCATTGATCATTGATCCTTGTTCATTCTTCATCGTTCATTCGTCATTGATCATTGATCCTTATTCATTCTTCATCGTTCATTTTTCATTTATCATTGATCCTTGTTCATTCTTCATCGTTCATTCTTCATTGATCATTGATCCTTGTTCATTCTTCATCGTTCATTCGTCATTGACCATTAATCCTTGTTCATTCTTCATCGTTCATTCTTCATTGATCATTGATCCTTGTTCATTCTTCATCGTTCATTCGTCATTGACCATTACTCCTTGTTCATTCTTCATCGTTCATTCTTCATTGATCATTGATCCTTGTTCATTCTTCATCGTTCATTCTTCTTTGATCATTGATCCTTGTTCATTCTTCATTGATCATTGATCCTTGTTCATTCTTCATCGTTCATTCGACATTGATCATTGATCCTTGTTCATTCTTCATCGTTCATTCGTCATTGATCATAGATCCTTGTTCATTCTTCATCGTTCATTCGTCATTGACCATTAATCCTTGTTCATTCTTCATCGTTCATTCTTCATTGATCATTGATCCTTGTTCATTCTTCATCGTTCATTCGTCATTGACCATTGATCCTTGTTCATTCTTCATTGATCATTGATCCTTGTTCATTCTTCATCGTTCATTCGTCATTGATCATTGATCCTTGTTCATTCTTCATTGATCATTGATCCTTGTTCATTCTTCATCGTTCATTCGTCATTGATCATTGATCCTTGTTCATTCTTCATCGTTCATTCGTCATTGACCATTACTCCTTGTTCATTCTTCATCGTTCATTCTTCATTGATCATTGATCCTTGTTCATTTTTCATCGTTCATTCTTCTTTGATCATTGATCCTTGTTCATTCTTCATTGATCATTGATCCTTGTTCATTCTTCATCGTTCATTCTTCATTGACCATTGATCCTTGTTCATTCTTCATCGTTCATTCTTCATTGACCATTAATCCTTGTTCATTCTTCATTGACCATTGATCCTTGTTCATTCTTCATCGTTCATTCTTCATTGACCATTAATCCTTGTTCATTCTTCATCGATCATTCTTCATTGATCATTGTTCCTTGTTCATTCTTCATCGTTCATTCTTCAATGATCATTGATCCTTGTTCATTCTTCATCGTTCATTCTTCATTGATCATTGATCCTTGTTCATTCTTCATCGTTCATTCGTCATTGATCATTAATCCTTGTTCATTCTTCATCGTTCATTCGTCATTGACCATTACTCCTTGTTCATTCTTCATCGTTCATTCTTCATTGATCATTGATCCTTGTTCATTCTTCATCGTTCATTCGTCATTGACCATTAATCCTTGTTCATTCTTCATCGTTCATTCTTCATTGATCATTGATCCTTGTTCATTCTTCATCGTTCATTCGTCATTGACCATTACTCCTTGTTCATTCTTCATCGTTCATTCTTCATTGATCATTGATCCTTGTTCATTCTTCATCGTTCATTCTTCTTTGATCATTGATCCTTGTTCATTCTTCATTGATCATTGATCCTTGTTCATTCTTCATCGTTCATTCGACATTGATCATTGATCCTTGTTCATTCTTCATCGTTCATTCGTCATTGATCATAGATCCTTGTTCATTCTTCATCGTTCATTCGTCATTGACCATTAATCCTTGTTCATTCTTCATCGTTCATTCTTCATTGATCATTGATCCTTGTTCATTCTTCATCGTTCATTCGTCATTGACCATTGATCCTTGTTCATTCTTCATTGATCATTGATCCTTGTTCATTCTTCATCGTTCATTCGTCATTGATCATTGATCCTTGTTCATTCTTCATTGATCATTGATCCTTGTTCATTCTTCATCGTTCATTCGTCATTGATCATTGATCCTTGTTCATTCTTCATCGTTCATTCGTCATTGACCATTGATCCTTGTTCATTCTTCATTGACCATTAATCCTTGTTCATTCTTCATCGATCATTCTTCATTGATCATTGTTCCTTGTTCATTCTTCATCGTTCATTCTTCATTGATCATTGATCCTTGTTCATTCTTCATCGTTCATTCTTCATTGATCATTGATCCTTGTTCATTCTTCATCGTTCATTCGTCATTGATCATTGATCCTTGTTCATTCTTCATCGTTCATTCGTCATTGATCATTGATCCTTGTTCATTCTTCATCGTTTATTCGTCATTGACCATTACTCCTTGTTCATTCTTCATCGTTCATTCTTCATTGATCATTGATCCTTGTTCATTCTTCATCGTTCATTCTTCTTTGATCATTGATCCTTGTTCATTCTTCATTGATCATTGATCCTTGTTCATTCTTCATCGTTCATTCTTCATTGACCATTGATCCTTGTTCATTCTTCATCGTTCATTCTTCATTGACCATTAATCCTTGTTCATTCTTCATCGATCATTCTTCATTGATCATTGTTCCTTGTTCATTCTTCATCGTTCATTCTTCATTGATCATTGATCCTTGTTCATTCTTCATCGTTCATTCGTCATTGATCATTGATCCTTATTCATTCTTCATCGTTCATTTTTCATTTATCATTGATCCTTGTTCATTCTTCATCGTTCATTCTTCATTGATCATTGATCCTTGTTCATTCTTCATTGATCATTGATCCTTGTTCATTCTTCATCGTTCATTCTTCATTGACCATTGATCCTTGTTCATTCTTCATCGTTCATTCTTCATTGACCATTAATCCTTGTTCATTCTTCATTGACCATTGATCCTTGTTCATTCTTCATCGTTCATTCTTCATTGACCATTAATCCTTGTTCATTCTTCATCGATCATTCTTCATTGATCATTGTTCCTTGTTCATTCTTCATCGTTCATTCTTCATTGATCATTGATCCTTGTTCATTCTTCATCGTTCATTCTTCATTGATCATTGATCCTTGTTCATTCTTCATCGTTCATTCGTCATTGATCATTAATCCTTGTTCATTCTTCATCGTTCATTCGTCATTGACCATTACTCCTTGTTCATTCTTCATCGTTCATTCTTCATTGATCATTGATCCTTGTTCATTCTTCATCGTTCATTCGTCATTGATCATTGATCCTTATTCATTCTTCATCGTTCATTTTTCATTTATCATTGATCCTTGTTCATTCTTCATCGTTCATTCTTCATTGATCATTGATCCTTGTTCATTCTTCATCGTTCATTCGTCATTGACCATTGATCCTTGTTCATTCTTCATCGTTCATTCTTCATTGATCATTGATCCTTGTTCATTCTTCATCGTTCATTCGTCATTGACCATTAATCCTTGTTCATTCTTCATCGTTCATTCTTCATTGATCATTGATCCTTGTTCATTCTTCATCGTTCATTCTTCTTTGATCATTGATCCTTGTTCATTCTTCATTGATCATTGATCCTTGTTCATTCTTCATCGTTCATTCGTCATTGATCATTGATCCTTGTTCATTCTTCATCGTTCATTCTTCATTGATCATTGATCCTTGTTCATTCTTCATCGTTCATTCTTCATTGACCATTAATCCTTGTTCATTCTTCATCGTTCATTCTTCATTGATCATTGTTCCTTGTTCATTCTTCATCGTTCATTCTTCATTGATCATTGATCCTTGTTCATTCTTCATCGTTCATTTGTCATTGATCATTGATCCTTGTTCATTCTTCATCGTTCATTCGTCATTGACCATTACTCCTTGTTCATTCTTCATCGTTCATTCGTCATTGATCATAGATCCTTGTTCATTCTTCATCGTTCATTCGTCATTGACCATTAATCCTTGTTCATTCTTCATCGTTCATTCTTCATTGATCATTGATCCTTGTTCATTCTTCATCGTTCATTCGTCATTGACCATTGATCCTTGTTCATTCTTCATTGATCATTGATCCTTTTTCATTCTTCATCGTTCATTCGTCATTGATCATGGATCCTTGTTCATTTTTCATTGATCATTGATCCTTGTTCATTCTTCATCGTTCATTCGTCATTGATCATTGATCCTTGTTCATTCTTCATCGTTTATTCGTCATTGACCATTACTCCTTGTTCATTCTTCATCGTTCATTCTTCATTGATCATTGATCCTTGTTCATTCTTCATCGTTCATTCTTCTTTGATCATTGATCCTTGTTCATTCTTCATTGATCATTGATCCTTGTTCATTCTTCATCGTTCATTCGTCATTGATCATTGATCCTTGTTCATTCTTCATCGTTCATTCGTCATTGATCATTGATCCTTGTTCATTCTTCATCGTTCATTCGTCATTGACCATTGATCCTTGTTCATTCTTCATTGACCATTACTCCTTGTTCATTCTTCATTGTTCATTCGTCATTGATCATTGATCCTTGTTCATTCTACATTGATCATTGATCCTTGTTCATTCTTCATCGTTCATTCGTCATTGATCATTGATCCTTGTTCATTCTTCATCGTTCATTCGTCATTGACCATTACTCCTTGTTCATTCTTCATCGTTCATTCTTCATTGATCATTGATCCTTGTTCATTCTTCATCGTTCATTCTTCTTTGATCATTGATCCTTGTTCATTCTTCATTGATCATTGATCCTTGTTCATTCTTCATCGTTCATTCTTCATTGACCATTGATCCTTGTTCATTCTTCATCGTTCATTCTTCATTGACCATTAATCCTTGTTCATTCTTCATCGATCATTCTTCATTGATCATTGTTCCTTGTTCATTCTTCATCGTTCATTCTTCATTGATCATTGATCCTTGTTCATTCTTCATCGTTCATTCTTCATTGATCATTGATCCTTGTTCATTCTTCATCGTTCATTCGTCATTGACCATTACTCCTTGTTCATTCTTCATCGTTCATTCGTCATTGATCATTGATCCTTGTTCATTCTTCATTGATCATTGATCCTGACCAAGATGGTCAAGGTACAAGTGTCCAAGATGTCCAAGTCCAATCCAATGCAAGGGAATTAATTTTGTCCAAGTCTTATTTTGATCATAGCATGCACGGTCCAAATAAGTCATCAAATGGTTGTACTTTGCTAAGTATGACTAAGTACTTTGTTGAAAGTATAAATTAAAGGGTGTCGGTTACAAGGAATTAATTCCAAACAGTTTTGGAATACGAAGGGGCATGTTTTAAGGAGATTTATGGCTGGTTTTTAATCTCATTTAAAGCTGCAGTTTTGGAATTCAAAGGGGCATGTTTTTAGGAGTATTTATGGCTGAATATTAACCTTTTTAAGTGGGGGTTACTAGGCATTATTGTAGGAGTAAAATGCAATAATAAAGAAGCTTAAATGGAGGAGTAAATGGGAGTTACCAGGCAAATGAATGGGCTGTTTTGGATGTTACTTTGCACACTTGAAGGAGCCATGTGAAGAGTTTAATTGCTGGCCATTTCTTCCCTAGTTTTAATCTTTGTTTAATTAGTCTTAAGTGTGTGTAGTGGAGATTAATGTGGACATTGATTAGCCACTTAATTCTCTTTTATTTTGTTGTCTTTTTATTTTCTTTTGTGAATTTATTTAGGCAAGTGAAAGGTTGTAATTATTTAATGTAAGAATGCTATATATAGCATACTTTGATGAATGAAAAACACATCCAGAAATTTGCCAAAAAACTTGTGTTTTGTTTATTGAACTTGACTTGTGTTTAGTCAATTTTAATTGTCCAAATTTGAGTGTTCCAAATTTGAAGAGTTAGAGTTTTAGTGAGAGTTCCTAAAACTAAAGCTTGTAGTTGACGATTTGGTGAGAGTTCCCTAATCTAAGCTACACCCAAACAAGTGAGTGAGTGTTCCTCCTTGTTATATCCTCAAGTTTAGGGTGAGAGTTCCCCTAACTAATCTGATCATACTAAAAAAATATACCAAAAAACGTGTGACCCCTTTAACTTATCATTTTGTAACAAGGTTTCTCGTCTTGTTTACACATCAGATCCTTGTTCATTCTTCATCGTTCATTCGTCATTGATCATTGATCCTTGTTCATTCTTCATCGTTCATTCGTCATTGACCATTACTCCTTGTTCATTCTTCATCGTTCATTCTTCATTGATCATTGATCCTTGTTCATTCTTCATCGTTCATTCTTCTTTGATCATTGATCCTTGTTCATTCTTCATTGATCATTGATCCTTGTTCATTCTTCATCGTTCATTCGTCATTGATCATTGATCCTTGTTCATTCTTCATCGTTCATTCGTCATTGATCATTGATCCTTGTTCATTCTTCATCGTTCATTCGTCATTGACCATTGATCCTTGTTCATTCTTCATTGACCATTACTCCTTGTTCATTCTTCATTGTTCATTCGTCATTGATCATTGATCCTTGTTCATTCTACATTGATCATTGATCCTTGTTCATTCTTCATCGTTCATTCGTCATTGATCATTGATCCTTGTTCATTCTTCATCGTTCATTCGTCATTGACCATTACTCCTTGTTCATTCTTCATCGTTCATTCTTCATTGATCATTGATCCTTGTTCATTCTTCATCGTTCATTCTTCTTTGATCATTGATCCTTGTTCATTCTTCATTGATCATTGATCCTTGTTCATTCTTCATCGTTCATTCTTCATTGACCATTGATCCTTGTTCATTCTTCATCGTTCATTCTTCATTGACCATTAATCCTTGTTCATTCTTCATCGATCATTCTTCATTGATCATTGTTCCTTGTTCATTCTTCATCGTTCATTCTTCATTGATCATTGATCCTTGTTCATTCTTCATCGTTCATTCTTCATTGATCATTGATCCTTGTTCATTCTTCATCGTTCATTCGTCATTGACCATTACTCCTTGTTCATTCTTCATCGTTCATTCGTCATTGATCATTGATCCTTGTTCATTCTTCATTGATCATTGATCCTGACCAAGATGGTCAAGGTACAAGTGTCCAAGATGTCCAAGTCCAATCCAATGCAAGGGAATTAATTTTGTCCAAGTCTTATTTTGATCATAGCATGCACGGTCCAAATAAGTCATCAAATGGTTGTACTTTGCTAAGTATGACTAAGTACTTTGTTGAAAGTATAAATTAAAGGGTGTCGGTTACAAGGAATTAATTCCAAACAGTTTTGGAATACGAAGGGGCATGTTTTAAGGAGATTTATGGCTGGTTTTTAATCTCATTTAAAGCTGCAGTTTTGGAATTCAAAGGGGCATGTTTTTAGGAGTATTTATGGCTGAATATTAACCTTTTTAAGTGGGGGTTACTAGGCATTATTGTAGGAGTAAAATGCAATAATAAAGAAGCTTAAATGGAGGAGTAAATGGGAGTTACCAGGCAAATGAATGGGCTGTTTTGGATGTTACTTTGCACACTTGAAGGAGCCATGTGAAGAGTTTAATTGCTGGCCATTTCTTCCCTAGTTTTAATCTTTGTTTAATTAGTCTTAAGTGTGTGTAGTGGAGATTAATGTGGACATTGATTAGCCACTTAATTCTCTTTTATTTTGTTGTCTTTTTATTTTCTTTTGTGAATTTATTTAGGCAAGTGAAAGGTTGTAATTATTTAATGTAAGAATGCTATATATAGCATACTTTGATGAATGAAAAACACATCCAGAAATTTGCCAAAAAACTTGTGTTTTGTTTATTGAACTTGACTTGTGTTTAGTCAATTTTAATTGTCCAAATTTGAGTGTTCCAAATTTGAAGAGTCAGAGTTTTAGTGAGAGTTCCTAAAACTAAAGCTTGTAGTTGACGATTTGGTGAGAGTTCCCTAATCTAAGCTACACCCAAACAAGTGAGTGAGTGTTCCTCCTTGTTATATCCTCAAGTTTAGGGTGAGAGTTCCCCTAACTAATCTGATCATACTAAAAAAATATACCAAAAAACGTGTGACCCCTTTAACTTATCATTTTGTAACAAGGTTTCTCGTCTTGTTTACACATCAGATCCTTGTTCATTCTTCATCGTTCATTCGTCATTGATCATTGATCCTTGTTCATTCTTCATCGTTCATTCGTCATTGACCATTACTCCTTGTTCATTCTTCATCGTTCATTCTTCATTGATCATTGATCCTTGTTCATTCTTCATCGTTCATTCTTCTTTGATCATTGATCCTTGTTCATTCTTCATTGATCATTGATCCTTGTTCATTCTTCATCGTTCATTCGTCATTGATCATTGATCCTTGTTCATTCTTCATCGTTCATTCGTCATTGATCATTGATCCTTGTTCATTCTTCATCGTTCATTCGTCATTGACCATTGATCCTTGTTCATTCTTCATTGACCATTACTCCTTGTTCATTCTTCATTGTTCATTCGTCATTGATCATTGATCCTTGTTCATTCTACATTGATCATTGATCCTTGTTCATTCTTCATCGTTCATTCGTCATTGATCATTGATCCTTGTTCATTCTTCATCGTTCATTCGTCATTGACCATTACTCCTTGTTCATTCTTCATCGTTCATTCTTCATTGATCATTGATCCTTGTTCATTCTTCATCGTTCATTCTTCTTTGATCATTGATCCTTGTTCATTCTTCATTGATCATTGATCCTTGTTCATTCTTCATCGTTCATTCTTCATTGACCATTGATCCTTGTTCATTCTTCATCGTTCATTCTTCATTGACCATTAATCCTTGTTCATTCTTCATCGATCATTCTTCATTGATCATTGTTCCTTGTTCATTCTTCATCGTTCATTCTTCATTGATCATTGATCCTTGTTCATTCTTCATCGTTCATTCTTCATTGATCATTGATCCTTGTTCATTCTTCATCGTTCATTCGTCATTGACCATTACTCCTTGTTCATTCTTCATCGTTCATTCGTCATTGATCATTGATCCTTGTTCATTCTTCATTGATCATTGATCCTGACCAAGATGGTCAAGGTACAAGTGTCCAAGATGTCCAAGTCCAATCCAATGCAAGGGAATTAATTTTGTCCAAGTCTTATTTTGATCATAGCATGCACGGTCCAAATAAGTCATCAAATGGTTGTACTTTGCTAAGTATGACTAAGTACTTTGTTGAAAGTATAAATTAAAGGGTGTCGGTTACAAGGAATTAATTCCAAACAGTTTTGGAATACGAAGGGGCATGTTTTAAGGAGATTTATGGCTGGTTTTTAATCTCATTTAAAGCTGCAGTTTTGGAATTCAAAGGGGCATGTTTTTAGGAGTATTTATGGCTGAATATTAACCTTTTTAAGTGGGGGTTACTAGGCATTATTGTAGGAGTAAAATGCAATAATAAAGAAGCTTAAATGGAGGAGTAAATGGGAGTTACCAGGCAAATGAATGGGCTGTTTTGGATGTTACTTTGCACACTTGAAGGAGCCATGTGAAGAGTTTAATTGCTGGCCATTTCTTCCCTAGTTTTAATCTTTGTTTAATTAGTCTTAAGTGTGTGTAGTGGAGATTAATGTGGACATTGATTAGCCACTTAATTCTCTTTTATTTTGTTGTCTTTTTATTTTCTTTTGTGAATTTATTTAGGCAAGTGAAAGGTTGTAATTATTTAATGTAAGAATGCTATATATAGCATACTTTGATGAATGAAAAACACATCCAGAAATTTGCCAAAAAACTTGTGTTTTGTTTATTGAACTTGACTTGTGTTTAGTCAATTTTAATTGTCCAAATTTGAGTGTTCCAAATTTGAAGAGTTAGAGTTTTAGTGAGAGTTCCTAAAACTAAAGCTTGTAGTTGACGATTTGGTGAGAGTTCCCTAATCTAAGCTACACCCAAACAAGTGAGTGAGTGTTCCTCCTTGTTATATCCTCAAGTTTAGGGTGAGAGTTCCCCTAACTAATCTGATCATACTAAAAAAATATACCAAAAAACGTGTGACCCCTTTAACTTATCATTTTGTAACAAGGTTTCTCGTCTTGTTTACACATCATTTGGCGCGTCAGGTAGGGGGAGTTTTTCCATACACTTCCAAAGGGGTCGAATACCTACATATCATGGGAGAGAATCAAGATTTGAGGGTAGCTTTGGAAGCTCTCAATCGATCCATTGCTAGTCAAGAAAGGTTGGCCGAGACTAATGCCAATCTACAAGGGAATCTTGCTGCCTTAATGGCAAGACTCTTGAACGAGCAAGATAGGAGAGATCAAGATGAAGAACCTCCACCTAGGAGGGAGGATAGGAGTCTCAAAGTAGACGTCCCTTCCTTTGATGGGTCACTTGATCCAGAGAAGTACTTGGAATGGGAGAAATCCTTGGAAAGGTACTTTGAGTACAAGGATATTCAAGAAGAAGTGCAGAAATATAAGATAGCCAAGGTGAAACTGAAGGGCTATGGTGACGGTTGGTTGCAAGGGGAACAAAGGGCACGTACCCTTAGGGGTAAAGCTCCCATATCAACTTGGAACAAGATGAAGAAACGGATGAGAGACCGTTTCATTCCTCACAATTACAAGCAAAGCCAATATGTGAAGTGGAGTACTTTGCAACAAAATGGAGATTCCGTGGAAGACTACATCAAAGAGTTTGATAGGCTTGCCATTGTGTGTGAAGTAACTGAAAATGAAGAGCTCAAAATGGGGCGTTTTGTAGCTGGGTTGGATCAAGAATTACAAGACAAGCTTGAAGGTTACACTAACCTCACGTTTGTGGAAGCTTGCAAACTTGTGACCAAGTTTGATGCTAGGAGGAAAAAGAAGAAAACGCCTACCACTACTCCAGTGGTGCGCAAACCACCCTTCACCTTGAAGGAGGGTTCTTCCTTTAGCAAGTCAAATGAAGCACTTAAGAAAGACAAGAAAGACTTCAAACTTAGCGACATTGTCTGTTACAAGTGTGGAGGTAGAGGTCATTTCAAGAAGGATTGTCCTAACTCAAGAGCTTTAACAATCCAAGAGGTTAAGCTTATGGCCACGCAAAACATTAATTGGGAGGATTTTGAAACAGAAGAAGAGGAGACCGAGAATCCCAATGAAGAGGATGGGGAAGAAGATCATTGCTTTCCGGAGATGGAGGACAAAACCAATCTGGTTGTTAGGAGGGCATTGCAAGCACGAGTGGAGGAGCCTTTGGCGCCACAAAGGCAACACATTTTCATCACCAAATGTAAAATTGGTGACGAGGTATGTGATTTAATTATTGACGGGGGTAGTGAGGCTAATACTGTGTCAAAGACTTTAGTGTCTAGACTTGGTCTTACCACCACTAATCATCCACACCCTTACAAGTTGAGTTGGTTAGATTCTAATTCTAGTACGGGAGTTAGGAAGCAATGCATGGTTAGTTCTTCTATTGGTTCCTATCATGATAGTCAATTGTGTGATGTTGTGTCAATGGATGCTTGTCATATTCTGCTCGGTAGGCCATGGCAAACGGATAGAAAATCATTTCATGATGGATACCATAATACATACACTATAACTCACCAAGGGAAACAAAAAAAATTACACCCTTTACCACCCCCACGGCTTTCACAAAAACCACACAAAGAAATTTCTTTATTGTCCTTTAAAGAATTTGAGAGGGAGTTTGAAGGTGAGGGAGAGTTGTTCTTATTATATTCCAAAGAAATCCACGAAAAATTTGTGAGTCAAAATCCTAACTTGGCACAATTGATTAAGGAGTTTGAGGATGTTTTTCCTAATGAGTTGCCTAAGGGGTTACCACCTTTGAGAGGAATTGAGCATCAAATTGATCTCATTCCAGGCGCACCATTGCCAAATAAACCTGCCTATAGATGTAATCCTTTAGAAACTAAGGAGTTACAACGTCAAATAGAAGAGTTGATGGGTATGGGTTATGTGCGTGAGTCTATGAGTCCGTGTGCTGTTCCTGCTCTTTTGGTTCCAAAAAAAGATGGTACTTGGCGTATGTGCATTGATAGTAGAGCTGTTAACAATATTACTATCAAGTACAGGTTTCCAATTCCTAGGCTTGATGACATGCTTGATGAGTTAAGTGGTTCGAAGGTGTTCTCAAAAGTTGATTTGAGAAGTGGTTACCATCAGATTCGAATGAGGGAAGGGGATGAATGGAAGACAGCTTTCAAAACGAAGCATGGGTTGTATGAATGGCTCGTGATGCCGTTTGGTCTTACAAATGCACCTAGCACTTTCATGAGATTGATGAACGAAGTGTTGAGGCCATTTCTTGGCAAGTTCGTGGTGGTATACCTTGATGACATCCTTATTTACAGTCGAGATAGGGATGAGCATTTGAAGCATTTACTTGAAGTTTTCACTGTTTTGAGAAAACAAAAATTGTATGGAAAACTTGAAAAATGTGATTTTATGTTATATGAGGTCAATTTTCTTGGTTACATAGTTTCAGGTGATGGCGTGAAGGTGGATCCTAGCAAGATTGAAGCAATTCAATCATGGCCTAGTCCTAAAACACTCACGGAGGTCCGTTCTTTTCATGGACTGGCTTCTTTCTATAGAAGGTTTATCAAGAATTTTAGCACTCTCATGGCTCCCATAACCGAGTGCACAAAGAAGGGTTCGTTTGAATGGACTCCTCAAGCTCAAAAGGCCTTTGAGGAGGTCAAAGAGAAGATGTGCAACACTCCAATCCTAGCACTTCCAGATTTCTCAAAACCATTTGAAGTTGAGTGTGATGCAAGTGGGAGGGGAATTGGTGCCGTTTTGATTCAAGAAGGGCGTCCTATTGCTTATTTTAGCGAGAAGTTGAGCCAAGGCAAGCTGAATTATTCCACCTATGATAAAGAGTTCTATGCAATGGTAAGAGCTTTAGATCATTGGTCACATTATTTGAGGCCACAACCGTTCATACTACATTCTGATCATGAGTCTTTAAGATTCATTCATGGCCAAAAGAAGCTGAATTCGAGGCATGCTAAGTGGGTGGAGTTCTTGCAAACATTTAACTTTTCCTCTAAATACAAGAGTGGGAAAGCTAATGTTGTTGCGGATGCCTTATCTAGAAGACATTCTCTACTTGGAGTGGTGGAAGCTAAGATTCTTGGTTTTGATTTGATCAAAGAGTACTACAAGGAAGATGGTGATTTTAATGGCGTCATGGAGAAATGTGTTCATGGAGTTTATGATTTATTTTCCTTACATGATGGTTTTCTTTTCAAGGGAAATAGATTATGCATTCCTAAGTGTCCAATTAGAAGTTTGTTGATTCATGAAGTTCATGGAGGAGGTCTAGCTGGTCACGTTGGGATTCAAAAGACAATGGAGCTTCTTCAAGCTCACTTTTACTGGCCAAAGATGTTAGCTACGGTTCATCATGTGGTTAGTCGTTGCTCTACTTGTCAAAGGGCAAAAATGGTGTTTCATAAGGGTCTTTACAAGCCTTTGCCAGTTCCCGAGAGACCTTGGGAAGATGTTAGTATGGATTTTATTGTAGCTTTACCTAGAACTCAAAGGGGTAAAGATTCAATAATGGTGGTTGTTGATAGGTTCTCAAAAATGGCTCACTTCATTCCATGTCATAAAACTGAAGATGCCATGAAAGTGGCTAAGCTATATTTTGAGGAAGTGGTTCGTTTTCTTGGGGTGCCACGCACCATTGTGTCCGATCGAGATACAAAGTTCCTAAGTCATTTTTGGAAGTCATTATGGCGTCTCATGGGAACTAAGTTGCTGTTTTCTACATCACATCATCCACAAACCGACGGTCAAACCGAGGTGGTGAATAGAGTTCTTGGTTCTTTGCTTAGAACATTGGTTAGTAAGAGCACCAAGGATTGGGATGTTAAGCTTGCTCATGCCGAGTTTGCTTACAATAGGACTCCTAGTGCTACTACAAAGTATTCACCTTTTGAAGTAGTCTACGGGGTTAATCCCTATGTTCCTATTGATCTTATTGCTCTACCTCAAGATAAGTTTGTGCATGGAGGTGCAAAAGAGCAAGCCGAGTTCATGGTCAAGATTCACAAGGAAGTGAGGAAGAATATTGAAAAGGCCAATGAGACTTACAAGAAACAAGCCAACAAAAGAGTTAGAAACGTGAAGAACTTTGAAGTTGGTGACTTAGTGTGGATTTACATGAGGAAAGAAAGATTTCCTAGTCAAAGGAAAAACAAGCTCATGCCACGAGCTGAAGGTCCATTTGAAGTAGTGGAAAAGATCAATGACAATGCATACAAGGTTGATTTGGGTGGAAGGCATGGCGTCTCAAGTACGTTCAATGTGGGTGATCTTGCACTATATTATGATGATGAAGAATTGAGGGCAATTCCCTTTGAAGAAGAGGAGGATGACCAAGATGGTCAAGGTACAAGTGTCCAAGATGTCCAAGTCCAATCCAATGCAAGGGAATTAATTTTGTCCAAGTCTTATTTTGATCATAGCATGCACGGTCCAAATAAGTAATCAAATGGTTGTACTTTGCTAAGTATGACTAAGTACTTTGTTGAAAGTATAAATTAAAGGGTGTCGGTTACAAGGAATTAATTCCAAACAGTTTTGGAATACGAAGGGGCATGTTTTAAGGAGATTTATGGCTGGTTTTTAATCTCATTTAAAGCTGCAGTTTTGGAATTCAAAGGGGCATGTTTTTAGGAGTATTTATGGCTGAATATTAACCTTTTTAAGTGGGGGTTACTAGGCATTATTGTAGGAGTAAAATGCAATAATAAAGAAGCTTAAATGGAGGAGTAAATGGGAGTTACCAGGCAAATGAATGGGCTGTTTTGGATGTTACTTTGCACACTTGAAGGAGCCATGTGAAGAGTTTAATTGCTGGCCATTTCTTCCCTAGTTTTAATCTTTGTTTAATTAGTCTTAAGTGTGTGTAGTGGAGATTAATGTGGACATTGATTAGCCACTTAATTCTCTTTTATTTTGTTGTCTTTTTATTTTCTTTTGTGAATTTATTTAGGCAAGTGAAAGGTTGTAATTATTTAATGTAAGAATGCTATATATAGCATACTTTGATGAATGAAAAACACATCCAGAAATTTGCCAAAAAACTTGTGTTTTGTTTATTGAACTTGACTTGTGTTTAGTCAATTTTAATTGTCCAAATTTGAGTGTTCCAAATTTGAAGAGTTAGAGTTTTAGTGAGAGTTCCTAAAACTAAAGCTTGTAGTTGACGATTTGGTGAGAGTTCCCTAATCTAAGCTACACCCAAACAAGTGAGTGAGTGTTCCTCCTTGTTATATCCTCAAGTTTAGGGTGAGAGTTCCCCTAACTAATCTGATCATACTAAAAAAATATACCAAAAAACGTGTGACCCCTTTAACTTATCATTTTGTAACAAGGTTTCTCGTCTTGTTTACACATCAGATCCTTGTTCATTCTTCATCGTTCATTCGTCATTGATCATTGATCCTTGTTCATTCTTCATCGTTCATTCGTCATTGACCATTACTCCTTGTTCATTCTTCATCGTTCATTCTTCATTGATCATTGATCCTTGTTCATTCTTCATCGTTCATTCTTCTTTGATCATTGATCCTTGTTCATTCTTCATTGATCATTGATCCTTGTTCATTCTTCATCATTCATTCTTCATTGACCATTGATCCTTGTTCATTCTTCATCGTTCATTCTTCATTGACCATTAATCCTTGTTCATTCTTCATCGATCATTCTTCATTGATCATTGTTCCTTGTTCATTCTTCATCGTTCATTCTTCATTGATCATTGATCCTTGTTCATTCTTCATCGTTCATTCTTCATTGATCATTGATCCTTGTTCATTCTTCATCGTTCATTCGTCATTGATCATTGATCCTTGTTCATTCTTCATCGTTCATTCGTCATTGACCATTACTCCTTGTTCATTCTTCATCGTTCATTCTTCATTGATCATTGATCCTTGTTCATTCTTCATCGTTCATTCGTCATTGATCATTGATCCTTATTCATTCTTCATCGTTCATTTTTCATTTATCATTGATCCTTGTTCATTCTTCATCGTTCATTCTTCATTGATCATTGATCCTTGTTCATTCTTCATCGTTCATTCGTCATTGACCATTAATCCTTGTTCATTCTTCATCGTTCATTCTTCATTGATCATTGATCCTTGTTCATTCTTCATCGTTCATTCGTCATTGACCATTAATCCTTGTTCATTCTTCATCGTTCATTCTTCATTGATCATTGAACCTTGTTCATTCTTCATCGTTCATTCTTCTTTGATCATTGATCCTTGTTCATTCTTCATTGATCATTGATCCTTGTTCATTCTTCATCGTTCATTCGTCATTGATCATTGATCCTTGTTCATTCTTCATCGTTCATTCTTCATTGATCATTGATCCTTGTTCATTCTTCATCGTTCATTCGTCATTGATCATTGATCCTTGTTCATTCTTCATCGTTCATTCGTCATTGACCATTACTCCTTGTTCATTCTTCATCGTTCATTCTTCATTGATCATTGATCCTTGTTCATTCTTCATCGTTCATTCTTCATTGATCATTGATCCTTGTTCATTCTTCATTGATCATTGATCCTTGTTCATTCTTCATCGTTCATTCTTCATTGACCATTGATCCTTGTTCATTCTTCATCGTTCATTCTTCATTGACCATTAATCCTTGTTCATTCTTCATCGATCATTCTTCATTGATCATTGTTCCTTGTTCATTCTTCATCGTTCATTCTTCATTGATCATTGATCCTTGTTCATTCTTCATCGTTCATTCTTCATTGATCATTGATCCTTGTTCATTCTTCATCGTTCATTCTTCATTGACCATTAATCCTTGTTCATTCTTCATCGATCATTCTTCATTGATCATTGTTCCTTGTTCATTCTTCATCGTTCATTCTTCATTGATCATTGATCCTTGTTCATTCTTCATCGTTCATTTGTCATTGATCATTGATCCTTGTTCATTCTTCATCGTTCATTCGTCATTGACCATTACTCCTTGTTCATTCTTCATCGTTCATTCGTCATTGATCATTGATCCTTGTTCATTCTTCATTGACCATTAATCCTTGTTCATTCTTCATCGTTCATTCGTCATTGACCATTAATCCTTTTTCATTCTTCATCGTTCATTCTTCATTGATCATTGATCCTTGTTCATTCTTCATCGTTCATTCGTCATTGATCATTGATCCTTGTTCATTCTTCATCGTTCATTCGTCATTGACCATTACTCCTTGTTCATTCTTCATCGTTCATTCTTCATTGATCATTGATCCTTGTTCATTCTTCATCGTTCATTCTTCTTTGATCATTGATCCTTGTTCATTCTTCATTGATCATTGATCCTTGTTCATTCTTCATCGTTCATTCTTCATTGACCATTGATCCTTGTTCATTCTTCATCGTTCATTCTTCATTGACCATTAATCCTTGTTCATTCTTCATCGATCATTCTTCATTGATCATTGTTCCTTGTTCATTCTTCATCGTTCATTCTTCATTGATCATTGATCCTTGTTTATTCTTCATCGTTCATTCTTCATTGATCATTGATCCTTGTTCATTCTTCATCGTTCATTCGTCATTGATCATTAATCCTTGTTCATTCTTCATCGTTCATTCGTCATTGACCATTACTCCTTGTTCATTCTTCATCGTTCATTCTTCATTGATCATTGATCCTTGTTCATTCTTCATCGTTCATTTGTCATTGATCATTGATCCTTATTCATTCTTCATCGTTCATTTTTCATTTATCATTGATCCTTGTTCATTCTTCATCGTTCATTCTTCATTGATCATTGATCCTTGTTCATTCTTCATCGTTCATTCGTCATTGACCATTAATCCTTGTTCATTCTTCATCGTTCATTCTTCATTGATCATTGATCCTTGTTCATTCTTCATCGTTCATTCGTCTTTGACCATTAATCCTTGTTCATTCTTCATCGTTCATTCTTCATTGATCATTGAACCTTGTTCATTCTTCATCGTTCATTCTTCTTTGATCATTGATCCTTGTTCATTCTTCATTGATCATTGATCCTTGTTCATTCTTCATCGTTCATTCGTCATTGATCATTGATCCTTGTTCATTCTTCATCGTTCATTCGTAATTGATCATTGATCCTTGTTCATTCTTCATCGTTCATTCATCATTGACCATTAATCCTTGTTCATTCTTCATCGTTCATTCTTCATTGATCATTGATCCTTGTTCATTCTTCATCGTTCATTCGTCATTGACCATTAATCCTTGTTCATTCTTCATCGTTCATTCGTCATTGATCATAGATCCTTGTTCATTCTTCATCGTTCATTCGTCATTGAGCATTAATCCTTGTTCATTCTTCATCGTTCATTCTTCATTGATCAGTGATCCTTGTTCATTCTTCATCGTTCATTCGTCATTGACCATTACTCCTTGTTCATTCTTCATCGTTCATTCGTCATTGATCATTGATCCTTGTTCATTCTTCATTGATCATTGATCCTTGTTCATTCTTCATCGTTCATTCGTCATTGACCATTACTCCTTGTTCATTCTTCATCGTTCATTCTTCATTGATCATTGATCCTTGTTCATTCTTCATCGTTCATTCTTCTTTGATCATTGATCCTTGTTCATTCTTCATTGATCATTGATCCTTGTTCATTCTTCATCGTTCATTCTTCATTGACCATTGATCCTTGTTCATTCTTCATCGTTCATTCTTCATTGACCATTAATCCTTGTTCATTCTTCATCGATCATTCTTCATTGATCATTGTTCCTTGTTCATTCTTCATCGTTCATTCTTCATTGATCATTGATCCTTGTTCATTCTTCATCGTTCATTCTTCATTGATCATTGATCCTTGTTCATTCTTCATCGTTCATTCGTCATTGATCATTGATCCTTGTTCATTCTTCATCGTTCATTCGTCATTGACCATTACTCCTTGTTCTTTCTTCATCTTTCATTCTTCATTGATCATTGATCCTTGTTCATTCTTCATCGTTCATTCGTCATTGATCATTGATCCTTATTCATTCTTCATCGTTCATTTTTCATTTATCATTGATCCTTGTTCATTCTTCATCGTTCATTCTTCATTGATCATTGATCCTTGTTCATTCTTCATCGTTCATTCGTCATTGACCATTAATCCTTGTTCATTCTTCATCGTTCATTCTTCATTGATCATTGATCCTTGTTCATTCTTCATCGTTCATTCGTCATTGACCATTACTCCTTGTTCATTCTTCATCGTTCATTCTTCATTGATCATTGATCCTTGTTCATTCTTCATCGTTCATTCGTCATTGATCATTGATCCTTATTCATTCTTCATCGTTCATTTTTCATTTATCATTGATCCTTGTTCATTCTTCATCGTTCATTCTTCATTGATCATTGATCCTTGTTCATTCTTCATCGTTCATTCGTCATTGATCATTGATCCTTGTTCATTCTTCATCGTTCATTCGTCATTGACCATTACTCCTTGTTCATTCTTCATCGTTCATTCTTCATTGATCATTGATCCTTGTTCATTCTTCATCGTTCATTCGTCATTGATCATTGATCCTTATTCATTCTTCATCGTTCATTTTTCATTTATCATTGATCCTTGTTCATTCTTCATCGTTCATTCTTCATTGATCATTGATCCTTGTTCATTCTTCATCGTTCATTCGTCATTGACCATTAATCCTTGTTCATTCTTCAACGTTCATTCTTCATTGATCATTGATCCTTGTTCATTCTTCATCGTTCATTCGTCATTGACCATTACTCCTTGTTCATTCTTCATCGTTCATTCTTCATTGATCATTGATCCTTGTTCATTCTTCATCGTTCGTTCTTCTTTGATCATTGATCCTTGTTCATTCTTCATTGATCATTGATCCTTGTTCATTCTTCATCGTTCATTCGACATTGATCATTGATCCTTGTTCATTCTTCATCGTTCATTCGTCATTGATCATAGATCCTTGTTCATTCTTCATCGTTCATTCGTCATTGACCATTAATCCTTGTTCATTCTTCATCGTTCATTCTTCATTGATCATTGATCCTTGTTCATTCTTCATCGTTCATTCGTCATTGACCATTGATCCTTGTTCATTCTTCATTGATCATTGATCCTTGTTCATTCTTCATCGTTCATTCGTCATTGATCATTGATCCTTGTTCATTCTTCATTGATCATTGATCCTTGTTCATTCTTCATCGTTCATTCGTCATTGATCATTGATCCTTGTTCATTCTTCATCGTTCATTCGTCATTGACCATTACTCCTTGTTCATTCTTCATCGTTCATTCTTCATTGATCATTGATCCTTGTTCATTCTTCATCGTTCATTCTTCATTGATCATTGATCCTTGTTCATTCTTCATCGTTCATTCGTCATTGACCATCACTCCTTGTTCATTCTTCATCGTTCATTCTTCATTGATCATTGATCCTTGTTCATTCTTCATCGTTCATTCTTCTTTGATCATTGATCCTTGTTCATTCTTCATTGATCATTGATCCTTGTTCATTCTTCATCGTTCATTCTTCATTGACCATTGATCCTTGTTCATTCTTCATCGTTCATTCTTCATTGACCATTAATCCTTGTTCATTCTTCATCGTTCATTCTTCATTGATCATTGAACCTTGTTCATTCTTCATCGTTCATTCTTCTTTGATCATTGATCCTTGTTCATTCTTCATTGATCATTGATCCTTGTTCATTCTTCATCGTTCATTCGTCATTGATCATTGATCCTTGTTCATTCTTCATCGTTCATTCTTCATTGATCATTGATCCTTGTTCATTCTTCATCGTTCATTCGTCATTGATCATTGATCCTTGTTCATTCTTCATCGTTCATTCGTCATTGACCATTACTCCTTGTTCATTCTTCATCGTTCATTCTTCATTGATCATTGATCCTTGTTCATTCTTCATCGTTCATTCGTCATTGATCATTGATCCTTATTCATTCTTCATCGTTCATTTTTCATTTATCATTGATCCTTGTTCATTCTTCATCGTTCATTCTTCATTGATCATTGATCCTTGTTCATTCTTCATCGTTCATTCGTCATTGACCATTAATCCTTGTTCATTCTTCATCGTTCATTCTTCATTGATCATTGATCCTTGTTCATTCTTCATCGTTCATTCGTCATTGACCATTAATCCTTGTTCATTCTTCATCGTTCATTCTTCATTGATCATTGATCCTTGTTCATTCTTCATCGTTCATTCGTCATTGACCATTAATCCTTGTTCATTCTTCATCGTTCATTCTTCATTGACCATTGATCCTTTTTCATTCTTCATCGTTCATTCTTCATTGACCATTAATCCTTGTTCATTCTTCATCGATCATTCTTCATTGATCATTGTTCCTTGTTCATTCTTCATCGTTCATTCTTCATTGATCATTGATCCTTGTTCATTCTTCATCGTTCATTCTTCATTGATCATTGATCCTTGTTCATTCTTCATCGTTCATTCGTCATTGACCATTACTCCTTGTTCATTCTTCATCGTTCATTCTTCATTGATCATTGATCCTTGTTCATTCTTCATCGTTCATTCTTCTTTGATCATTGATCCTTGTTCATTCTTCATTGATCATTGATCCTTGTTCATTCTTCATCGTTCATTCTTCATTGACCATTGATCCTTGTTCATTCTTCATCGTTCATTCTTCATTGACCATTAATCCTTGTTCATTCTTCATCGATCATTCTTCATTGATCATTGTTCCTTGTTCATTCTTCATCGTTCATTCTTCATTGATCATTGATCCTTGTTCATTCTTCATCGTTCATTCTTCATTGATCATTGATCCTTGTTCATTCTTCATCGTTCATTCGTCATTGATCATTAATCCTTGTTCATTCTTCATCGTTCATTCGTCATTGACCATTACTCCTTGTTCATTCTTCATCGTTCATTCTTCATTGATCATTGATCCTTGTTCATTCTTCATCGTTCATTCGTCATTGATCATTGATCCTTATTCATTCTTCATCGTTCATTTTTCATTTATCATTGATCCTTGTTCATTCTTCATCGTTCATTCTTCATTGATCATTGATCCTTGTTCATTCTTCATCGTTCATTCATCATTGACCATTAATCCTTGTTCATTCTTCATCGTTCATTCTTCATTGATCATTGATCCTTGTTCATTCTTCATCGTTCATTCGTCTTTGACCATTAATCCTTGTTCATTCTTCATCGTTCATTCTTCATTGATCATTGAACCTTGTTCATTCTTCATCGTTCATTCTTCTTTGATCATTGATCCTTGTTCATTCTTCATTGATCATTGATCCTTGTTCATTCTTCATCGTTCATTCGTCATTGATCATTGATCCTTGTTCATTCTTCATCGTTCATTCGTAATTGATCATTGATCCTTGTTCATTCTTCATCGTTCATTCATCATTGACCATTAATCCTTGTTCATTCTTCATCGTTCATTCTTCATTGATCATTGATCCTTGTTCATTCTTCATCGTTCATTCGTCATTGACCATTAATCCTTGTTCATTCTTCATCGTTCATTCGTCATTGATCATAGATCCTTGTTCATTCTTCATCGTTCATTCGTCATTGAGCATTAATCCTTGTTCATTCTTCATCGTTCATTCTTCATTGATCAGTGATCCTTGTTCATTCTTCATCGTTCATTCGTCATTGACCATTACTCCTTGTTCATTCTTCATCGTTCATTCGTCATTGATCATTGATCCTTGTTCATTCTTCATTGATCATTGATCCTTGTTCATTCTTCATCGTTCATTCGTCATTGATCATTGATCCTTGTTCATTCTTCATCGTTCATTCGTCATTGACCATTACTCCTTGTTCATTCTTCATCGTTCATTCTTCATTGATCATTGATCCTTGTTCATTCTTCATCGTTCATTCTTCTTTGATCATTGATCCTTGTTCATTCTTCATTGATCATTGATCCTTGTTCATTCTTCATCGTTCATTCTTCATTGACCATTGATCCTTGTTCATTCTTCATCGTTCATTCTTCATTGACCATTAATCCTTGTTCATTCTTCATCGATCATTCTTCATTGATCATTGTTCCTTGTTCATTCTTCATCGTTCATTCTTCATTGATCATTGATCCTTGTTCATTCTTCATCGTTCATTCTTCATTGATCATTGATCCTTGTTCATTCTTCATCGTTCATTCGTCATTGATCATTGATCCTTGTTCATTCTTCATCGTTCATTCGTCATTGACCATTACTCCTTGTTCATTCTTCATCTTTCATTCTTCATTGATCATTGATCCTTGTTCATTCTTCATCGTTCATTCGTCATTGATCATTGATCCTTATTCATTCTTCATCGTTCATTTTTCATTTATCATTGATCCTTGTTCATTCTTCATCGTTCATTCTTCATTGATCATTGATCCTTGTTCATTCTTCATCGTTCATTCGTCATTGACCATTAATCCTTGTTCATTCTTCATCGTTCATTCTTCATTGATCATTGATCCTTGTTCATTCTTCATCGTTCATTCGTCATTGACCATTACTCCTTGTTCATTCTTCATCGTTCATTCTTCATTGATCATTGATCCTTGTTCATTCTTCATCGTTCATTCTTCTTTGATCATTGATCCTTGTTCATTCTTCATTGATCATTGATCCTTGTTCATTCTTCATCGTTCATTCGACATTGATCATTGATCCTTGTTCATTCTTCATCGTTCATTCGTCATTGATCATAGATCCTTGTTCATTCTTCATCGTTCATTCGTCATTGACCATTAATCCTTGTTCATTCTTCATCGTTCATTCTTCATTGATCATTGATCCTTGTTCATTCTTCATCGTTCATTCGTCATTGACCATTGATCCTTGTTCATTCTTCATTGATCATTGATCCTTGTTCATTCTTCATCGTTCATTCGTCATTGATCATTGATCCTTGTTCATTCTTCATTGATCATTGATCCTTGTTCATTCTTCATCGTTCATTCGTCATTGATCATTGATCCTTGTTCATTCTTCATCGTTCATTCGTCATTGACCATTACTCCTTGTTCATTCTTCATCGTTCATTCTTCATTGATCATTGATCCTTGTTCATTCTTCATCGTTCATTCTTCATTGATCATTGATCCTTGTTCATTCTTCATCGTTCATTCGTCATTGACCATCACTCCTTGTTCATTCTTCATCGTTCATTCTTCAATGATCATTGATCCTTGTTCATTCTTCATCGTTCATTCTTCTTTGATCATTGATCCTTGTTCATTCTTCATTGATCATTGATCCTTGTTCATTCTTCATCGTTCATTCTTCATTGACCATTGATCCTTGTTCATTCTTCATCGTTCATTCTTCATTGACCATTAATCCTTGTTCATTCTTCATCGTTCATTCTTCATTGATCATTGAACCTTGTTCATTCTTCATCGTTCATTCTTCTTTGATCATTGATCCTTGTTCATTCTTCATTGATCATTGATCCTTGTTCATTCTTCATCGTTCATTCGTCATTGATCATTGATCCTTGTTCATTCTTCATCGTTCATTCTTCATTGATCATTGATCCTTGTTCATTCTTCATCGTTCATTCGTCATTGATCATTGATCCTTGTTCATTCTTCATCGTTCATTCGTCATTGACCATTACTCCTTGTTCATTCTTCATTGTTCATTCTTCATTGATCATTGATCCTTGTTCATTCTTCATCGTTCATTCGTCATTGATCATTGATCCTTATTCATTCTTCATCGTTCATTTTTCATTTATCATTGATCCTTGTTCATTCTTCATCGTTCATTCTTCATTGATCATTGATCCTTGTTCATTCTTCATCGTTCATTCGTCATTGACCATTAATCCTTGTTCATTCTTCATCGTTCATTCTTCATTGATCATTGATCCTTGTTCATTCTTCATCGTTCATTCGTCATTGACCATTAATCCTTGTTCATTCTTCATCGTTCATTCTTCATTGATCATTGATCCTTGTTCATTCTTCATCGTTCATTCTTCTTTGATCATTGATCCTTGTTCATTCTTCATTGATCATTGATCCTTGTTCATTCTTCATCATTCATTCTTCATTGACCATTGATCCTTGTTCATTCTTCATCGTTCATTCTTCATTGACCATTAATCCTTGTTCATTCTTCATCGATCATTCTTCATTGATCATTGTTCCTTGTTCATTCTTCATCGTTCATTCTTCATTGATCATTGATCCTTGTTCATTCTTCATCGTTCATTCTTCATTGATCATTGATCCTTGTTCATTCTTCATCGTTCATTCGTCATTGATCATTGATCCTTGTTCATTCTTCATCGTTCATTCGTCATTGACCATTACTCCTTGTTCATTCTTCATCGTTCATTCTTCATTGATCATTGATCCTTGTTCATTCTTCATCGTTCATTCGTCATTGATCATTGATCCTTATTCATTCTTCATCGTTCATTTTTCATTTATCATTGATCCTTGTTCATTCTTCATCGTTCATTCTTCATTGATCATTGATCCTTGTTCATTCTTCATCGTTCATTCGTCATTGACCATTAATCCTTGTTCATTCTTCATCGTTCATTCTTCATTGATCATTGATCCTTGTTCATTCTTCATCGTTCATTCGTCATTGACCATTAATCCTTGTTCATTCTTCATCGTTCATTCTTCATTGATCATTGAACCTTGTTCATTCTTCATCGTTCATTCTTCTTTGATCATTGATCCTTGTTCATTCTTCATTGATCATTGATCCTTGTTCATTCTTCATCGTTCATTCGTCATTGATCATTGATCCTTGTTCATTCTTCATCGTTCATTCTTCATTGATCATTGATCCTTGTTCATTCTTCATCGTTCATTCGTCATTGATCATTGATCCTTATTGATTCTTCATCGTTCATTTTTCATTTATCATTGATCCTTGTTCATTCTTCATCGTTCATTCTTCATTGATCATTGATCCTTGTTCATTCTTCATCGTTCATTCGTCATTGACCATTAATCCTTGTTCATTCTTCATCGTTCATTCTTCATTGATCATTGATCCTTGTTCATTCTTCATCGTTCATTCGTCATTGACCATTAATCCTTGTTCATTCTTCATCGTTCATTCTTCATTGATCATTGATCCTTGTTCATTCTTCATCGTTCATTCTTCTTTGATCATTGATCCTTGTTCATTCTTCATTGATCATTGATCCTTGTTCATTCTTCATCATTCATTCTTCATTGACCATTGATCCTTGTTCATTCTTCATCGTTCATTCTTCATTGACCATTAATCCTTGTTCATTCTTCATCGATCATTCTTCATTGATCATTGTTCCTTGTTCATTCTTCATCGTTCATTCTTCATTGATCATTGATCCTTGTTCATTCTTCATCGTTCATTCTTCATTGATCATTGATCCTTGTTCATTCTTCATCGTTCATTCGTCATTGACAATTACTCCTTGTTCATTCTTCATCGTTCATTCTTCATTGATCATTGATCCTTGTTCATTCTTCATCGTTCATTCGTCATTGATCATTGATCCTTATTCATTCTTCATCGTTCATTTTTCATTTATCATTGATCCTTGTTCATTCTTCATCGTTCATTCTTCATTGATCATTGAACCTTGTTCATTCTTCATCGTTCATTCTTCTTTGATCATTGATCCTTGTTCATTCTTCATTGATCATTGATCCTTGTTCATTCTTCATCGTTCATTCGTCATTGATCATTGATCCTTGTTCATTCTTCATCGTTCATTCTTCATTGAACATTGATCCTTGTTCATTCTTCATCGTTCATTCGTCATTGATCATTGATCCTTGTTCATTCTTCATCGTTCATTCGTCATTGACCATTACTCCTTGTTCATTCTTCATCGTTCATTCTTCATTGATCATTGATCCTTGTTCATTCTTCATCGTTCATTCTTCATTGATCATTGATCCTTGTTCATTCTTCATTGATCATTGATCCTTGTTCATTATTCATCGTTCATTCTTCATTGACCATTGATCCTTTTTCATTCTTCATCGTTCATTCTTCATTGACCATTAATCCTTGTTCATTCTTCATCGATCATTCTTCATTGATCATTGTTCCTTGTTCATTCTTCATCGTTCATTCTTCATTGATCATTGATCCTTGTTCATTCTTCATCGTTCATTCTTCATTGATCATTGATCCTTGTTCATTCTTCATCGTTCATTCATCATTGACCATTAATCCTTGTTCATTCTTCATCGTTCATTCGTCATTGATCATTGATCCTTGTTCATTCTTCATCGTTCATTCGTCATTGACCATTACTCCTTGTTCATTCTTCATCGTTCATTCTTCATTGATCATTGATCCTTGTTCATTCTTCATCGTTCATTCTTCATTGATCATTGATCCTTGTTCATTCTTCATCGTTCATTCGTCATTGACCATCACTCCTTGTTCATTCTTCATCGTTCATTCTTCAATGATCATTGATCCTTGTTCATTCTTCATCGTTCATTCTTCTTTGATCATTGATCCTTGTTCATTCTTCATTGATCATTGATCCTTGTTCATTCTTCATCGTTCATTCTTCATTGACCATTGATCCTTGTTCATTCTTCATCGTTCATTCTTCATTGACCATTAATCCTTGTTCATTCTTCATCGTTCATTCTTCATTGATCATTGAACCTTGTTCATTCTTCATCGTTCATTCTTCTTTGATCATTGATCCTTGTTCATTCTTCATTGATCATTGATCCTTGTTCATTCTTCATCGTTCATTCGTCATTGATCATTGATCCTTGTTCATTCTTCATCGTTCATTCTTCATTGATCATTGATCCTTGTTCATTCTTCATCGTTCATTCGTCATTGATCATTGATCCTTGTTCATTCTTCATCGTTCATTCGTCATTGACCATTACTCCTTGTTCATTCTTCATCGTTCATTCTTCATTGATCATTGATCCTTGTTCATTCTTCATCGTTCATTCGTCATTGATCATTGATCCTTATTCATTCTTCATCGTTCATTTTTCATTTATCATTGATCCTTGTTCATTCTTCATCGTTCATTCTTCATTGATCATTGATCCTTGTTCATTCTTCATCGTTCATTCGTCATTGACCATTAATCCTTGTTCATTCTTCATCGTTCATTCTTCATTGATCATTGATCCTTGTTCATTCTTCATCGTTCATTCGTCATTGACCATTAATCCTTGTTCATTCTTCATCGTTCATTCTTCATTGATCATTGATCCTTGTTCATTCTTCATCGTTCATTCTTCTTTGATCATTGATCCTTGTTCATTCTTCATTGATCATTGATCCTTGTTCATTCTTCATCATTCATTCTTCATTGACCATTGATCCTTGTTCATTCTTCATCGTTCATTCTTCATTGACCATTAATCCTTGTTCATTCTTCATCGATCATTCTTCATTGATCATTGTTCCTTGTTCATTCTTCATCGTTCATTCTTCATTGATCATTGATCCTTGTTCATTCTTCATCGTTCATTCTTCATTGATCATTGATCCTTGTTCATTCTTCATCGTTCATTCGTCATTGATCATTGATCCTTGTTCATTCTTCATCGTTCATTCGTCATTGACCATTACTCCTTGTTCATTCTTCATCGTTCATTCTTCATTGATCATTGATCCTTGTTCATTCTTCATCGTTCATTCGTCATTGATCATTGATCCTTATTCATTCTTCATCGTTCATTTTTCATTTATCATTGATCCTTGTTCATTCTTCATCGTTCATTCTTCATTGATCATTGATCCTTGTTCATTCTTCATCGTTCATTCGTCATTGACCATTAATCCTTGTTCATTCTTCATCGTTCATTCTTCATTGATCATTGATCCTTGTTCATTCTTCATCGTTCATTCGTCATTGACCATTAATCCTTGTTCATTCTTCATCGTTCATTCTTCATTGATCATTGAACCTTGTTCATTCTTCATCGTTCATTCTTCTTTGATCATTGATCCTTGTTCATTCTTGATTGATCATTGATCCTTGTTCATTCTTCATCGTTCATTCGTCATTGATCATTGATCCTTGTTCATTCTTCATCGTTCATTCTTCATTGATCATTGATCCTTGTTCATTCTTCATCGTTCATTCGTCATTGATCATTGATCCTTATTGATTCTTCATCGTTCATTTTTCATTTATCATTGATCCTTGTTCATTCTTCATCGTTCATTCTTCATTGATCATTGATCCTTGTTCATTCTTCATCGTTCATTCGTCATTGACCATTAATCCTTGTTCATTCTTCATCGTTCATTCTTCATTGATCATTGATCCTTGTTCATTCTTCATCGTTCATTCGTCATTGACCATTAATCCTTGTTCATTCTTCATCGTTCATTCTTCATTGATCATTGATCCTTGTTCATTCTTCATCGTTCATTCTTCTTTGATCATTGATCCTTGTTCATTCTTCATTGATCATTGATCCTTGTTCATTCTTCATCATTCATTCTTCATTGACCATTGATCCTTGTTCATTCTTCATCGTTCATTCTTCATTGACCATTAATCCTTGTTCATTCTTCATCGATCATTCTTCATTGATCATTGTTCCTTGTTCATTCTTCATCGTTCATTCTTCATTGATCATTGATCCTTGTTCATTCTTCATCGTTCATTCTTCATTGATCATTGATCCTTGTTCATTCTTCATCGTTCATTCGTCATTGACAATTACTCCTTGTTCATTCTTCATCGTTCATTCTTCATTGATCATTGATCCTTGTTCATTCTTCATCGTTCATTCGTCATTGATCATTGATCCTTATTCATTCTTCATCGTTCATTTTTCATTTATCATTGATCCTTGTTCATTCTTCATCGTTCATTCTTCATTGATCATTGAACCTTGTTCATTCTTCATCGTTCATTCTTCTTTGATCATTGATCCTTGTTCATTCTTCATTGATCATTGATCCTTGTTCATTCTTCATCGTTCATTCGTCATTGATCATTGATCCTTGTTCATTCTTCATCGTTCATTCTTCATTGAACATTGATCCTTGTTCATTCTTCATCGTTCATTCGTCATTGATCATTGATCCTTGTTCATTCTTCATCGTTCATTCGTCATTGACCATTACTCCTTGTTCATTCTTCATCGTTCATTCTTCATTGATCATTGATCCTTGTTCATTCTTCATCGTTCATTCTTCATTGATCATTGATCCTTGTTCATTCTTCATTGATCATTGATCCTTGTTCATTATTCATCGTTCATTCTTCATTGACCATTGATCCTTTTTCATTCTTCATCGTTCATTCTTCATTGACCATTAATCCTTGTTCATTCTTCATCGATCATTCTTCATTGATCATTGTTCCTTGTTCATTCTTCATCGTTCATTCTTCATTGATCATTGATCCTTGTTCATTCTTCATCGTTCATTCTTCATTGATCATTGATCCTTGTTCATTCTTCATCGTTCATTCTTCATTGACCATTAATCCTTGTTCATTCTTCATCGATCATTCTTCATTGATCATTGTTCCTTGTTCATTCTTCATCGTTCATTCTTCATTGATCATTGATCCTTGTTCATTCTTCATCGTTCATTCTTCATTGATCATTGATCCTTGTTCATTCTTCATCGTTCATTCGTCATTGACCATTACTCCTTGTTCATTCTTCATCGTTCATTCTTCATTGATCATTGATCCTTGTTCATTCTTCATCGTTCATTCTTCTTTGATCATTGATCCTTGTTCATTCTTCATTGATCATTGATCCTTGTTCATTCTTCATCGTTCATTCTTCATTGACCATTGATCCTTGTTCATTCTTCATCGTTCATTCTTCATTGACCATTAATCCTTGTTCATTCTTCATCGATCATTCTTCATTGATCATTGTTCCTTGTTCATTCTTCATCGTTCATTCTTCATTGATCATTGATCCTTGTTCATTCTTCATCGTTCATTCTTCATTGATCATTGATCCTTGTTCATTCTTCATCGTTCATTCGTCATTGATCATTAATCCTTGTTCATTCTTCATCGTTCATTCGTCATTGACCATTACTCCTTGTTCATTCTTCATCGTTCATTCTTCATTGATCATTGATCCTTGTTCATTCTTCATCGTTCATTCGTCATTGATCATTGATCCTTATTCATTCTTCATCGTTCATTTTTCATTTATCATTGATCCTTGTTCATTCTTCATCGTTTATTCTTCATTGATCATTGATCCTTGTTCATTCTTCATCGTTCATTCGTCATTGACCATTAATCCTTGTTCATTCTTCATCGTTCATTCTTCATTGATCATTGATCCTTGTTCATTCTTCATCGTTCATTCGTCATTGACCATTAATCCTTGTTCATTCTTCATCGTTCATTCTTCATTGATCATTGAACCTTGTTCATTCTTCATCGTTCATTCTTCTTTGATCATTGATCCTTGTTCATTCTTCATTGATCATTGATCCTTGTTCATTCTTCATCGTTCATTCGTCATTGATCATTGATCCTTGTTCATTCTTCATCGTTCATTCGTAATTGATCATTGATCCTTGTTCATTCTTCATCTTTCATTCATCATTGACCATTAATCCTTGTTCATTCTTCATCGTTCATTCTTCATTGATCATTGATCCTTGTTCATTCTTCATCGTTCATTCGTCATTGACTATTAATCGTTGTTCATTCTTCATCGTTCATTCTTCATTGATCATTGATCCTTGTTCATTCTTCATCGTTCATTCTTCTTTGACCATTAATCCTTGTTCATTCTTCATCGTTCATTCTTCATTGATCAGTGATCCTTGTTCATTCTTCATCGTTCATTCGTCATTGACCATTACTCCTTGTTCATTCTTCATCGTTCATTCGTCATTGATCATTGATCCTTGTTCATTCTTCATTGATCATTGATCCTTGTTCATTCTTCATCGTTCATTCGTCATTGATCATTGATCCTTGTTCATTGTTCATCGTTCATTCGTCATTGACCATTACTCCTTGTTCATTCTTCATCGTTCATTCTTCATTGATCATTGATCCTTGTTCATTCTTCATCGTTCATTCTTCTTTGATCATTGATCCTTGTTCATTCTTCATTGATCATTGATCCTTGTTCATTCTTCATCGTTCATTCTTCATTGACCATTGATCCTTGTTCATTCTTCATCGTTCATTCTTCATTGACCATTAATCCTTGTTCATTCTTCATCGATCATTCTTCATTGATCATTGTTCCTTGTTCATTCTTCATCGTTCATTCTTCATTGATCATTGATCCTTGTTCATTCTTCATCGTTCATTCGTCATTGACCATTAATCCTTGTTCATTCTTCATCGTTCATTCTTCATTAATCATTGAACCTTGTTCATTCTTCATCGTTCATTCTTCTTTGATCATTGATCCTTGTTCATTCTTCATTGACCATTGATCCTTGTTCATTCTTCATCGTTCATTCTTCATTGACCATTAATCCTTGTTCATTCTTCATCGATCATTCTTCATTGATCATTGTTCCTTGTTCATTCTTCATCGTTCATTCTTCATTGATCATTAATCCTTGTTCATTCTTCATCGTTCATTCTTCATTGATCATTGATCCTTGTTCATTCTTCATCGTTCATTCGTCATTGATCATTGATCCTTGTTCATTCTTCATCGTTCATTCGTCATTGACCATTACTCCTTGTTCATTCTTCATCGTTCATTCTTCATTGATCATTGATCCTTGTTCATTCTTCATCGTTCATTCGTCATTGATCATTGATCCTTATTCATTCTTCATCGTTCATTTTTCATTTATCATTGATCCTTGTTCATTCTTCATCATTCATTCTTCATTGATCATTGATCCTTGTTCATTCTTCATCGTTCATTCGTCATTGACCATTAATCCTTGTTCATTCTTCATCGTTCATTCTTCATTGATCATTGATCCTTGTTCATTCTTCATCGTTCATTCGTCATTGACCATTAATTCTTGTTCATTCTTCATCGTTCATTCTTCATTGATCATTGAACCTTGTTCATTCTTCATCGTTCATTCTTCTTTGATCATTGATCCTTGTTCATTCTTCATTGATCATTGATCCTTGTTCATTCTTCATCGTTCATTCGTCATTGATCATTGATCCTTGTTCATTCTTCATCGTTCATTCTTCATTGATCATTGATCCTTGTTCATTCTTCATCGTTCATTCGTCATTGATCATTGATCCTTGTTCATTCTTCATCGTTCATTCGTCATTGACCATTACTCCTTGTTCATTCTTCATCGTTCATTCTTCATTGATCATTGATCCTTGTTCATTCTTCATCGTTCATTCTTCTTTGATCATTGATCCTTGTTCATTCTTCATTGATCATTGATCCTTGTTCATTCTTCATCGTTCATTCTTCATTGACCATTGATCCTTGTTCATTCTTCATCGTTCATTCTTCATTGACCATTAATCCTTGTTCATTCTTCATCGATCATTCTTCATTGATCATTGTTCCTTGTTCATTCTTCATCGTTCATTCTTCATTGATCATTGATCCTTGTTCATTCTTCATCGTTCATTCTTCATTGATCATTGATCCTTGTTCATTCTTCATCGTTCATTCGTCATTGACCATTACTCCTTGTTCATTCTTCATCGTTCATTCTTCATTGATCATTGATCCTTGTTCATTCTTCATCGTTCATTCTTCTTTGATCATTGATCCTTGTTCATTCTTCATTGATCATTGATCCTTGTTCATTCTTCATCGTTCATTCTTCATTGACCATTGATCCTTGTTCATTCTTCATCGTTCATTCTTCATTGACCATTAATCCTTGTTCATTCTTCATCGATCATTCTTCATTGATCATTGTTCCTTGTTCATTCTTCATCGTTCATTCTTCATTGATCATTGATCCTTGTTCATTCTTCATCGTTCATTCTTCATTGATCATTGATCCTTGTTCATTCTTCATCGTTCATTCGTCATTGATCATTAATCCTTGTTCATTCTTCATCGTTCATTCGTCATTGACCATTACTCCTTGTTCATTCTTCATCGTTCATTCTTCATTGATCATTGATCCTTGTTCATTCTTCATCGTTCATTCGTCATTGATCATTGATCCTTATTCATTCTTCATCGTTCATTTTTCATTTATCATTGATCCTTGTTCATTCTTCATCGTTTATTCTTCATTGATCATTGATCCTTGTTCATTCTTCATCGTTCATTCGTCATTGACCATTAATCCTTGTTCATTCTTCATCGTTCATTCTTCATTGATCATTGATCCTTGTTCATTCTTCATCGTTCATTCGTCATTGACCATTAATCCTTGTTCATTCTTCATCGTTCATTCTTCATTGATCATTGAACCTTGTTCATTCTTCATCGTTCATTCTTCTTTGATCATTGATCCTTGTTCATTCTTCATTGATCATTGATCCTTGTTCATTCTTCATCGTTCATTCGTCATTGATCATTGATCCTTGTTCATTCTTCATCGTTCATTCGTAATTGATCATTGATCCTTGTTCATTCTTCATCGTTCATTCATCATTGACCATTAATCCTTGTTCATTCTTCATCGTTCATTCTTCATTGATCATTGATCCTTGTTCATTCTTCATCGTTCATTCGTCATTGACTATTAATCCTTGTTCATTCTTCATCGTTCATTCTTCATTGATCATTGATCCTTGTTCATTCTTCATCGTTCATTCTTCTTTGACCATTAATCCTTGTTCATTCTTCATCGTTCATTCTTCATTGATCAGTGATCCTTGTTCATTCTTCATCGTTCATTCGTCATTGACCATTACTCCTTGTTCATTCTTCATCGTTCATTCGTCATTGATCATTGATCCTTGTTCATTCTTCATTGATCATTGATCCTTGTTCATTCTTCATCGTTCATTCGTCATTGATCATTGATCCTTGTTCATTGTTCATCGTTCATTCGTCATTGACCATTACTCCTTGTTCATTCTTCATCGTTCATTCTTCATTGATCATTGATCCTTGTTCATTCTTCATCGTTCATTCTTCTTTGATCATTGATCCTTGTTCATTCTTCATTGATCATTGATCCTTGTTCATTCATCATCGTTCATTCTTCATTGACCATTGATCCTTGTTCATTCTTCATCGTTCATTCTTCATTGACCATTAATCCTTGTTCATTCTTCATCGATCATTCTTCATTGATCATTGTTCCTTGTTCATTCTTCATCGTTCATTCTTCATTGATCATTGATCCTTGTTCATTCTTCATCGTTCATTCGTCATTGACCATTAATCCTTGTTCATTCTTCATCGTTCATTCTTCATTAATCATTGAACCTTGTTCATTCTTCATCGTTCATTCTTCTTTGATCATTGATCCTTGTTCATTCTTCATTGACCATTGATCCTTGTTCATTCTTCATCGTTCATTCTTCATTGACCATTAATCCTTGTTCATTCTTCATCGATCATTCTTCATTGATCATTGTTCCTTGTTCATTCTTCATCGTTCATTCTTCATTGATCATTAATCCTTGTTCATTCTTCATCGTTCATTCTTCATTGATCATTGATCCTTGTTCATTCTTCATCGTTCATTCGTCATTGATCATTGATCCTTGTTCATTCTTCATCGTTCATTCGTCATTGACCATTACTCCTTGTTCATTCTTCATCGTTCATTCTTCATTGATCATTGATCCTTGTTCATTCTTCATCGTTCATTCGTCATTGATCATTGATCCTTATTCATTCTTCATCGTTCATTTTTCATTTATCATTGATCCTTGTTCATTCTTCATCATTCATTCTTCATTGATCATTGATCCTTGTTCATTCTTCATCGTTCATTCGTCATTGACCATTAATCCTTGTTCATTCTTCATCGTTCATTCTTCATTGATCATTGATCCTTGTTCATTCTTCATCGTTCATTCGTCATTGACCATTAATTCTTGTTCATTCTTCATCGTTCATTCTTCATTGATCATTGAACCTTGTTCATTCTTCATCGTTCATTCTTCTTTGATCATTGATCCTTGTTCATTCTTCATTGATCATTGATCCTTGTTCATTCTTCATCGTTCATTCGTCATTGATCATTGATCCTTGTTCATTCTTCATCGTTCATTCTTCATTGATCATTGATCCTTGTTCATTCTTCATCGTTCATTCGTCATTGATCATTGATCCTTGTTCATTCTTCATCGTTCATTCGTCATTGACCATTACTCCTTGTTCATTCTTCATCGTTCATTCTTCATTGATCATTGATCCTTGTTCATTCTTCATCGTTCATTCTTCTTTGATCATTGATCCTTGTTCATTCTTCATTGATCATTGATCCTTGTTCATTCTTCATCGTTCATTCTTCATTGACCATTGATCCTTGTTCATTCTTCATCGTTCATTCTTCATTGACCATTAATCCTTGTTCATTCTTCATCGATCATTCTTCATTGATCATTGTTCCTTGTTCATTCTTCATCGTTCATTCTTCATTGATCATTGATCCTTGTTCATTCTTCATCGTTCATTCTTCATTGATCATTGATCCTTGTTCATTCTTCATCGTTCATTCGTCATTGACCATTACTCCTTGTTCATTCTTCATCGTTCATTCTTCATTGATCATTGATCCTTGTTCATTCTTCATCGTTCATTCTTCTTTGATCATTGATCCTTGTTCATTCTTCATTGATCATTGATCCTTGTTCATTCTTCATCGTTCATTCTTCATTGACCATTGATCCTTGTTCATTCTTCATCGTTCATTCTTCATTGACCATTAATCCTTGTTCATTCTTCATCGATCATTCTTCATTGATCATTGTTCCTTGTTCATTCTTCATCGTTCATTCTTCATTGATCATTGATCCTTGTTCATTCTTCATCGTTCATTCTTCATTGATCATTGATCCTTGTTCATTCTTCATCGTTCATTCGTCATTGATCATTAATCCTTGTTCATTCTTCATCGTTCATTCGTCATTGACCATTACTCCTTGTTCATTCTTCATCGTTCATTCTTCATTGATCATTGATCCTTGTTCATTCTTCATCGTTCATTCGTCATTGATCATTGATCCTTATTCATTCTTCATCGTTCATTTTTCATTTATCATTGATCCTTGTTCATTCTTCATCGTTTATTCTTCATTGATCATTGATCCTTGTTCATTCTTCATCGTTCATTCGTCATTGACCATTAATCCTTGTTCATTCTTCATCGTTCATTCTTCATTGATCATTGATCCTTGTTCATTCTTCATCGTTCATTCGTCATTGACCATTAATCCTTGTTCATTCTTCATCGTTCATTCTTCATTGATCATTGAACCTTGTTCATTCTTCATCGTTCATTCTTCTTTGATCATTGATCCTTGTTCATTCTTCATTGATCATTGATCCTTGTTCATTCTTCATCGTTCATTCGTCATTGATCATTGATCCTTGTTCATTCTTCATCGTTCATTCGTAATTGATCATTGATCCTTGTTCATTCTTCATCGTTCATTCATCATTGACCATTAATCCTTGTTCATTCTTCATCGTTCATTCTTCATTGATCATTGATCCTTGTTCATTCTTCATCGTTCATTCGTCATTGACTATTAATCGTTGTTCATTCTTCATCGTTCATTCTTCATTGATCATTGATCCTTGTTCATTCTTCATCGTTCATTCTTCTTTGACCATTAATCCTTGTTCATTCTTCATCGTTCATTCTTCATTGATCAGTGATCCTTGTTCATTCTTCATCGTTCATTCGTCATTGACCATTACTCCTTGTTCATTCTTCATCGTTCATTCGTCATTGATCATTGATCCTTGTTCATTCTTCATTGATCATTGATCCTTGTTCATTCTTCATCGTTCATTCGTCATTGATCATTGATCCTTGTTCATTGTTCATCGTTCATTCGTCATTGACCATTACTCCTTGTTCATTCTTCATCGTTCATTCTTCATTGATCATTGATCCTTGTTCATTCTTCATCGTTCATTCTTCTTTGATCATTGATCCTTGTTCATTCTTCATTGATCATTGATCCTTGTTCATTCTTCATCGTTCATTCTTCATTGACCATTGATCCTTGTTCATTCTTCATCGTTCATTCTTCATTGACCATTAATCCTTGTTCATTCTTCATCGATCATTCTTCATTGATCATTGTTCCTTGTTCATTCTTCATCGTTCATTCTTCATTGATCATTGATCCTTGTTCATTCTTCATCGTTCATTCGTCATTGACCATTAATCCTTGTTCATTCTTCATCGTTCATTCTTCATTAATCATTGAACCTTGTTCATTCTTCATCGTTCATTCTTCTTTGATCATTGATCCTTGTTCATTCTTCATTGACCATTGATCCTTGTTCATTCTTCATCGTTCATTCTTCATTGACCATTAATCCTTGTTCATTCTTCATCGATCATTCTTCATTGATCATTGTTCCTTGTTCATTCTTCATCGTTCATTCTTCATTGATCATTAATCCTTGTTCATTCTTCATCGTTCATTCTTCATTGATCATTGATCCTTGTTCATTCTTCATCGTTCATTCGTCATTGATCATTGATCCTTGTTCATTCTTCATCGTTCATTCGTCATTAACCATTACTCCTTGTTCATTCTTCATCGTTCATTCTTCATTGATCATTGATCCTTGTTCATTCTTCATCGTTCATTCGTCATTGATCATTGATCCTTATTCATTCTTCATCGTTCATTTTTCATTTATCATTGATCCTTGTTCATTCTTCATCATTCATTCTTCATTGATCATTGATCCTTGTTCATTCTTCATCGTTCATTCGTCATTGACCATTAATCCTTGTTCATTCTTCATCGTTCATTCTTCATTGATCATTGATCCTTGTTCATTCTTCATCGTTCATTCGTCATTGACCATTAATTCTTGTTCATTCTTCATCGTTCATTCTTCATTGATCATTGAACCTTGTTCATTCTTCATCGTTCATTCTTCTTTGATCATTGATCCTTGTTCATTCTTCATTGATCATTGATCCTTGTTCATTCTTCATCGTTCATTCGTCATTGATCATTGATCCTTGTTCATTCTTCATCGTTCATTCTTCATTGATCATTGATCCTTGTTCATTCTTCATCGTTCATTCGTCATTGATCATTGATCCTTGTTCATTCTTCATCGTTCATTCGTCATTGACCATTACTCCTTGTTCATTCTTCATCGTTCATTCTTCATTGATCATTGATCCTTGTTCATTCTTCATCGTTCATTCTTCTTTGATCATTGATCCTTGTTCATTCTTCATTGATCATTGATCCTTGTTCATTCTTCATCGTTCATTCTTCATTGACCATTGATCCTTGTTCATTCTTCATCGTTCATTCTTCATTGACCATTAATCCTTGTTCATTCTTCATCGATCATTCTTCATTGATCATTGTTCCTTGTTCATTCTTCATCGTTCATTCTTCATTGATCATTGATCCTTGTTCATTCTTCATCGTTCATTCTTCATTGATCATTGATCCTTGTTCATTCTTCATCGTTCATTCGTCATTGATCATTGATCCTTGTTCATTCTTCATCGTTCATTCGTCATTGACCATTACTCCTTGTTCATTCTTCATCGTTCATTCTTCATTGACCATTAATCCTTGTTCATTCTTCATCGATCATTCTTCATTGATCATTGTTCCTTGTTCATTCTTCATCGTTCATTCTTCATTGATCATTAATCCTTGTTCATTCTTCATCGTTCATTCTTCATTGATCATTGATCCTTGTTCATTCTTCATCGTTCATTCGTCATTGATCATTGATCCTTGTTCATTCTTCATCGTTCATTCGTCATTGACCATTACTCCTTGTTCATTCTTCATCGTTCATTCTTCATTGATCATTGATCCTTGTTCATTCTTCATCGTTCATTCGTCATTGATCATTGATCCTTATTCATTCTTCATCGTTCATTTTTCATTTATCATTGATCCTTGTTCATTCTTCATCATTCATTCTTCATTGATCATTGATCCTTGTTCATTCTTCATCGTTCATTCGTCATTGACCATTAATCCTTGTTCATTCTTCATCGTTCATTCTTCATTGATCATTGATCCTTGTTCATTCTTCATCGTTCATTCGTCATTGACCATTAATTCTTGTTCATTCTTCATCGTTCATTCTTCATTGATCATTGAACCTTGTTCATTCTTCATCGTTCATTCTTCTTTGATCATTGATCCTTGTTCATTCTTCATTGATCATTGATCCTTGTTCATTCTTCATCGTTCATTCGTCATTGATCATTGATCCTTGTTCATTCTTCATCGTTCATTCTTCATTGATCATTGATCCTTGTTCATTCTTCATCGTTCATTCGTCATTGATCATTGATCCTTGTTCATTCTTCATCGTTCATTCGTCATTGACCATTACTCCTTGTTCATTCTTCATCGTTCATTCTTCATTGATCATTGATCCTTGTTCATTCTTCATCGTTCATTCTTCTTTGATCATTGATCCTTGTTCATTCTTCATTGATCATTGATCCTTGTTCATTCTTCATCGTTCATTCTTCATTGACCATTGATCCTTGTTCATTCTTCATCGTTCATTCTTCATTGACCATTAATCCTTGTTCATTCTTCATCGATCATTCTTCATTGATCATTGTTCCTTGTTCATTCTTCATCGTTCATTCTTCATTGATCATTGATCCTTGTTCATTCTTCATCGTTCATTCTTCATTGATCATTGATCCTTGTTCATTCTTCATCGATCATTCGTCATTGATCATTGATCCTTGTTCATTCTTCATCGTTCATTCGTCATTGACCATTACTCCTTGTTCATTCTTCATCGTTCATTCTTCATTGATCATTGATCCTTGTTCATTCTTCATCGTTCATTCGTCATTGATCATTGATCCTTATTCATTCTTCATCGTTCATTCGTCATTGACCATTGATCCTTGTTCATTCTTCATCGTTCATTCTTCATTGATCATTGATCCTTGTTCATTCTTCATCGTTCATTCGTCATTGATCATTGATCCTTATTCATTCTTCATCGTTCATTTTTCATTTATCATTGATCCTTGTTCATTCTTCATCATTCATTCTTCATTGATCATTGATCCTTGTTCATTCTTCATCGTTCATTCGTCATTGACCATTAATCCTTGTTCATTCTTCATCGTTCATTCTTCATTGATCATTGATCCTTGTTCATTCTTCATCGTTCATTCGTCATTGACCATTAATTCTTGTTCATTCTTCATCGTTCATTCTTCATTGATCATTGAACCTTGTTCATTCTTCATCGTTCATTCTTCTTTGATCATTGATCCTTGTTCATTCTTCATTGATCATTGATCCTTGTTCATTCTTCATCGTTCATTCGTCATTGATCATTGATCCTTGTTCATTCTTCATCGTTCATTCTTCATTGATCATTGATCCTTGTTCATTCTTCATCGTTCATTCGTCATTGATCATTGATCCTTGTTCATTCTTCATCGTTCATTCGTCATTGACCATTACTCCTTGTTCATTCTTCATCGTTCATTCTTCATTGATCATTGATCCTTGTTCATTCTTCATCGTTCATTCTTCTTTGATCATTGATCCTTGTTCATTCTTTATTGATCATTGATCCTTGTTCATTCTTCATCGTTCATTCTTCATTGACCATTGATCCTTGTTCATTCTTCATCGTTCATTCTTCATTGACCATTAATCCTTGTTCATTCTTCATCGATCATTCTTCATTGATCATTGTTCCTTGTTCATTCTTCATCGTTCATTCTTCATTGATCATTGATCCTTGTTCATTCTTCATCGTTCATTCTTCATTGATCATTGATCCTTGTTCATTCTTCATCGTTCATTCGTCATTGATCATTGATCCTTGTTCATTCTTCATCGTTCATTCGTCATTAACCATTACTCCTTGTTCATTCTTCATCGTTCATTCTTCATTGACCATTAATCCTTGTTCATTCTTCATCGATCATTCTTCATTGATCATTGTTCCTTGTTCATTCTTCATCGTTCATTCTTCATTGATCATTAATCCTTGTTCATTCTTCATCGTTCATTCTTCATTGATCATTGATCCTTGTTCATTCTTCATCGTTCATTCGTCATTGATCATTGATCCTTGTTCATTCTTCATCGTTCATTCGTCATTGACCATTACTCCTTGTTCATTCTTCATCGTTCATTCTTCATTGATCATTGATCCTTGTTCATTCTTCATCGTTCATTCGTCATTGATCATTGATCCTTATTCATTCTTCATCGTTCATTTTTCATTTATCATTGATCCTTGTTCATTCTTCATCATTCATTCTTCATTGATCATTGATCCTTGTTCATTCTTCATCGTTCATTCGTCATTGACCATTAATCCTTGTTCATTCTTCATCGTTCATTCTTCATTGATCATTGATCCTTGTTCATTCTTCATCGTTCATTCGTCATTGACCATTAATTCTTGTTCATTCTTCATCGTTCATTCTTCATTGATCATTGAACCTTGTTCATTCTTCATCGTTCATTCTTCTTTGATCATTGATCCTTGTTCATTCTTCATTGATCATTGATCCTTGTTCATTCTTCATCGTTCATTCGTCATTGATCATTGATCCTTGTTCATTCTTCATCGTTCATTCTTCATTGATCATTGATCCTTGTTCATTCTTCATCGTTCATTCGTCATTGATCATTGATCCTTGTTCATTCTTCATCGTTCATTCGTCATTGACCATTACTCCTTGTTCATTCTTCATCGTTCATTCTTCATTGATCATTGATCCTTGTTCATTCTTCATCGTTCATTCTTCTTTGATCATTGATCCTTGTTCATTCTTCATTGATCATTGATCCTTGTTCATTCTTCATCGTTCATTCTTCATTGACCATTGATCCTTGTTCATTCTTCATCGTTCATTCTTCATTGACCATTAATCCTTGTTCATTCTTCATCGATCATTCTTCATTGATCATTGTTCCTTGTTCATTCTTCATCGTTCATTCTTCATTGATCATTGATCCTTGTTCATTCTTCATCGTTCATTCTTCATTGATCATTGATCCTTGTTCATTCTTCATCGTTCATTCGTCATTGATCATTGATCCTTGTTCATTCTTCATCGTTCATTCGTCATTGACCATTACTCCTTGTTCATTCTTCATCGTTCATTCTTCATTGACCATTAATCCTTGTTCATTCTTCATCGATCATTCTTCATTGATCATTGTTCCTTGTTCATTCTTCATCGTTCATTCTTCATTGATCATTAATCCTTGTTCATTCTTCATCGTTCATTCTTCATTGATCATTGATCCTTGTTCATTCTTCATCGTTCATTCGTCATTGATCATTGATCCTTGTTCATTCTTCATCGTTCATTCGTCATTGACCATTACTCCTTGTTCATTCTTCATCGTTCATTCTTCATTGATCATTGATCCTTGTTCATTCTTCATCGTTCATTCGTCATTGATCATTGATCCTTATTCATTCTTCATCGTTCATTTTTCATTTATCATTGATCCTTGTTCATTCTTCATCATTCATTCTTCATTGATCATTGATCCTTGTTCATTCTTCATCGTTCATTCGTCATTGACCATTAATCCTTGTTCATTCTTCATCGTTCATTCTTCATTGATCATTGATCCTTGTTCATTCTTCATCGTTCATTCGTCATTGACCATTAATTCTTGTTCATTCTTCATCGTTCATTCTTCATTGATCATTGAACCTTGTTCATTCTTCATCGTTCATTCTTCTTTGATCATTGATCCTTGTTCATTCTTCATTGATCATTGATCCTTGTTCATTCTTCATCGTTCATTCGTCATTGATCATTGATCCTTGTTCATTCTTCATCGTTCATTCTTCATTGATCATTGATCCTTGTTCATTCTTCATCGTTCATTCGTCATTGATCATTGATCCTTGTTCATTCTTCATCGTTCATTCGTCATTGACCATTACTCCTTGTTCATTCTTCATCGTTCATTCTTCATTGATCATTGATCCTTGTTCATTCTTCATCGTTCATTCTTCTTTGATCATTGATCCTTGTTCATTCTTCATTGATCATTGATCCTTGTTCATTCTTCATCGTTCATTCTTCATTGATCATTGATCCTTGTTCATTCTTCATCGTTCATTCTTCATTGATCATTGATCCTTGTTCATTCTTCATCGTTCATTCGTCATTGATCATTGATCCTTATTCATTCTTCATCGTTCATTCGTCATTGACCATTGATCCTTGTTCATTCTTCATCGTTCATTCTTCATTGATCATTGATCCTTGTTCATTCTTCATCGTTCATTCGTCATTGATCATTGATCCTTATTCATTCTTCATCGTTCATTTTTCATTTATCATTGATCCTTGTTCATTCTTCATCATTCATTCTTCATTGATCATTGATCCTTGTTCATTCTTCATCGTTCATTCGTCATTGACCATTAATCCTTGTTCATTCTTCATCGTTCATTCTTCATTGATCATTGATCCTTGTTCATTCTTCATCGTTCATTCGTCATTGACCATTAATTCTTGTTCATTCTTCATCGTTCATTCTTCATTGATCATTGAACCTTGTTCATTCTTCATCGTTCATTCTTCTTTGATCATTGATCCTTGTTCATTCTTCATTGATCATTGATCCTTGTTCATTCTTCATCGTTCATTCGTCATTGATCATTGATCCTTGTTCATTCTTCATCGTTCATTCTTCATTGATCATTGATCCTTGTTCATTCTTCATCGTTCATTCGTCATTGATCATTGATCCTTGTTCATTCTTCATCGTTCATTCGTCATTGACCATTACTCCTTGTTCATTCTTCATCGTTCATTCTTCATTGATCATTGATCCTTGTTCATTCTTCATCGTTCATTCTTCTTTGATCATTGATCCTTGTTCATTCTTCATTGATCATTGATCCTTGTTCATTCTTCATCGTTCATTCTTCATTGACCATTGATCCTTGTTCATTCTTCATCGTTCATTCTTCATTGACCATTAATCCTTGTTCATTCTTCATCGATCATTCTTCATTGATCATTGTTCCTTGTTCATTCTTCATCGTTCATTCTTCATTGATCATTGATCCTTGTTCATTCTTCATCGTTCATTCTTCATTGATCATTGATCCTTGTTCATTCTTCATCGTTCATTCGTCATTGATCATTGATCCTTGTTCATTCTTCATCGTTCATTCGTCATTAACCATTACTCCTTGTTCATTCTTCATCGTTCATTCTTCATTGACCATTAATCCTTGTTCATTCTTCATCGATCATTCTTCATTGATCATTGTTCCTTGTTCATTCTTCATCGTTCATTCTTCATTGATCATTAATCCTTGTTCATTCTTCATCGTTCATTCTTCATTGATCATTGATCCTTGTTCATTCTTCATCGTTCATTCGTCATTGATCATTGATCCTTGTTCATTCTTCATCGTTCATTCGTCATTGACCATTACTCCTTGTTCATTCTTCATCGTTCATTCTTCATTGATCATTGATCCTTGTTCATTCTTCATCGTTCATTCGTCATTGATCATTGATCCTTATTCATTCTTCATCGTTCATTTTTCATTTATCATTGATCCTTGTTCATTCTTCATCATTCATTCTTCATTGATCATTGATCCTTGTTCATTCTTCATCGTTCATTCGTCATTGACCATTAATCCTTGTTCATTCTTCATCGTTCATTCTTCATTGATCATTGATCCTTGTTCATTCTTCATCGTTCATTCGTCATTGACCATTAATTCTTGTTCATTCTTCATCGTTCATTCTTCATTGATCATTGAACCTTGTTCATTCTTCATCGTTCATTCTTCTTTGATCATTGATCCTTGTTCATTCTTCATTGATCATTGATCCTTGTTCATTCTTCATCGTTCATTCGTCATTGATCATTGATCCTTGTTCATTCTTCATCGTTCATTCTTCATTGATCATTGATCCTTGTTCATTCTTCATCGTTCATTCGTCATTGATCATTGATCCTTGTTCATTCTTCATCGTTCATTCGTCATTGACCATTACTCCTTGTTCATTCTTCATCGTTCATTCTTCATTGATCATTGATCCTTGTTCATTCTTCATCGTTCATTCTTCTTTGATCATTGATCCTTGTTCATTCTTCATTGATCATTGATCCTTGTTCATTCTTCATCGTTCATTCTTCATTGACCATTGATCCTTGTTCATTCTTCATCGTTCATTCTTCATTGACCATTAATCCTTGTTCATTCTTCATCGATCATTCTTCATTGATCATTGTTCCTTGTTCATTCTTCATCGTTCATTCTTCATTGATCATTGATCCTTGTTCATTCTTCATCGTTCATTCTTCATTGATCATTGATCCTTGTTCATTCTTCATCGTTCATTCGTCATTGATCATTGATCCTTGTTCATTCTTCATCGTTCATTCGTCATTGACCATTACTCCTTGTTCATTCTTCATCGTTCATTCTTCATTGACCATTAATCCTTGTTCATTCTTCATCGATCATTCTTCATTGATCATTGTTCCTTGTTCATTCTTCATCGTTCATTCTTCATTGATCATTAATCCTTGTTCATTCTTCATCGTTCATTCTTCATTGATCATTGATCCTTGTTCATTCTTCATCGTTCATTCGTCATTGATCATTGATCCTTGTTCATTCTTCATCGTTCATTCGTCATTGACCATTACTCCTTGTTCATTCTTCATCGTTCATTCTTCATTGATCATTGATCCTTGTTCATTCTTCATCGTTCATTCGTCATTGATCATTGATCCTTATTCATTCTTCATCGTTCATTTTTCATTTATCATTGATCCTTGTTCATTCTTCATCATTCATTCTTCATTGATCATTGATCCTTGTTCATTCTTCATCGTTCATTCGTCATTGACCATTAATCCTTGTTCATTCTTCATCGTTCATTCTTCATTGATCATTGATCCTTGTTCATTCTTCATCGTTCATTCGTCATTGACCATTAATTCTTGTTCATTCTTCATCGTTCATTCTTCATTGATCATTGAACCTTGTTCATTCTTCATCGTTCATTCTTCTTTGATCATTGATCCTTGTTCATTCTTCATTGATCATTGATCCTTGTTCATTCTTCATCGTTCATTCGTCATTGATCATTGATCCTTGTTCATTCTTCATCGTTCATTCTTCATTGATCATTGATCCTTGTTCATTCTTCATCGTTCATTCGTCATTGATCATTGATCCTTGTTCATTCTTCATCGTTCATTCGTCATTGACCATTACTCCTTGTTCATTCTTCATCGTTCATTCTTCATTGATCATTGATCCTTGTTCATTCTTCATCGTTCATTCTTCTTTGATCATTGATCCTTGTTCATTCTTCATTGATCATTGATCCTTGTTCATTCTTCATCGTTCATTCTTCATTGACCATTGATCCTTGTTCATTCTTCATCGTTCATTCTTCATTGACCATTAATCCTTGTTCATTCTTCATCGATCATTCTTTATTGATCATTGTTCCTTGTTCATTCTTCATCGTTCATTCTTCATTGATCATTGATCCTTGTTCATTCTTCATCGTTCATTCTTCATTGATCATTGATCCTTGTTCATTCTTCATCGTTCATTCGTCATTGATCATTGATCCTTGTTCATTCTTCATCGTTCATTCGTCATTGACCATTACTCCTTGTTCATTCTTCATCGTTCATTCTTCATTGATCATTGATCCTTGTTCATTCTTCATCGTTCATTCGTCATTGATCATTGATCCTTATTCATTCTTCATCGTTCATTTTTCATTTATCATTGATCCTTGTTCATTCTTCATCGTTCATTCTTCATTGATCATTGATCCTTGTTCATTCTTCATCGTTCATTCGTCATTGACCATTAATCCTTGTTCATTCTTCATCGTTCATTCTTCATTGATCATTGAACCTTGTTCATTCTTCATCGTTCATTCTTCTTTGATCATTGATCCTTGTTCATTCTTCATTGATCATTGATCCTTGTTCATTCTTCATCGTTCATTCGTCATTGATCATTGATCCTTGTTCATTCTTCATCGTTCATTCGTAATTGATCATTGATCCTTGTTCATTCTTCATCGTTCATTCATCATTGACCATTAATCCTTGTTCATTCTTCATCGTTCATTCTTCATTGATCATTGATCCTTGTTCATTCTTCATCGTTCATTCGTCATTGACTATTAATCCTTGTTCATTCTTCATCGTTCATTCTTCATTGATCATTGATCCTTGTTCATTCTTCATCGTTCATTCTTCTTTGACCATTAATCCTTGTTCATTCTTCATCGTTCATTCTTCATTGATCAGTGATCCTTGTTCATTCTTCATCGTTCATTCGTCATTGACCATTACTCCTTGTTCATTCTTCATCGTTCATTCGTCATTGATCATTGATCCTTGTTCATTCTTCATTGATCATTGATCCTTGTTCATTCTTCATCGTTCATTCGTCATTGATCATTGATCCTTGTTCATTGTTCATCGTTCATTCGTCATTGACCATTACTCCTTGTTCATTCTTCATCGTTCATTCTTCATTGATCATTGATCCTTGTTCATTCTTCATCGTTCATTCTTCTTTGATCATTGATCCTTGTTCATTCTTCATTGATCATTGATCCTTGTTCATTCTTCATCGTTCATTCTTCATTGACCATTGATCCTTGTTCATTCTTCATCGTTCATTCTTCATTGACCATTAATCCTTGTTCATTCTTCATCGATCATTCTTCATTGATCATTGTTCCTTGTTCATTCTTCATCGTTCATTCTTCATTGATCATTGATCCTTGTTCATTCTTCATCGTTCATTCGTCATTGACCATTAATCCTTGTTCATTCTTCATCGTTCATTCTTCATTAATCATTGAACCTTGTTCATTCTTCATCGTTCATTCTTCTTTGATCATTGATCCTTGTTCATTCTTCATTGACCATTGGTCCTTGTTCATTCTTCATCGTTCATTCTTCATTGACCATTAATCCTTGTTCATTCTTCATCGATCATTCTTCATTGATCATTGTTCCTTGTTCATTCTTCATCGTTCATTCTTCATTGATCATTAATCCTTGTTCATTCTTCATCGTTCATTCTTCATTGATCATTGATCCTTGTTCATTCTTCATCGTTCATTCGTCATTGATCATTGATCCTTGTTCATTCTTCATCGTTCATTCGTCATTAACCATTACTCCTTGTTCATTCTTCATCGTTCATTCTTCATTGATCATTGATCCTTGTTCATTCTTCATCGTTCATTCGTCATTGATCATTGATCCTTATTCATTCTTCATCGTTCATTTTTCATTTATCATTGATCCTTGTTCATTCTTCATCATTCATTCTTCATTGATCATTGATCCTTGTTCATTCTTCATCGTTCATTCGTCATTGACCATTAATCCTTGTTCATTCTTCATCGTTCATTCTTCATTGATCATTGATCCTTGTTCATTCTTCATCGTTCATTCGTCATTGACCATTAATTCTTGTTCATTCTTCATCGTTCATTCTTCATTGATCATTGAACCTTGTTCATTCTTCATCGTTCATTCTTCTTTGATCATTGATCCTTGTTCATTCTTCATTGATCATTGATCCTTGTTCATTCTTCATCGTTCATTCGTCATTGATCATTGATCCTTGTTCATTCTTCATCGTTCATTCTTCATTGATCATTGATCCTTGTTCATTCTTCATCGTTCATTCGTCATTGATCATTGATCCTTGTTCATTCTTCATCGTTCATTCGTCATTGACCATTACTCCTTGTTCATTCTTCATCGTTCATTCTTCATTGATCATTGATCCTTGTTCATTCTTCATCGTTCATTCTTCTTTGATCATTGATGCTTGTTCATTCTTCATTGATCATTGATCCTTGTTCATTCTTCATCGTTCATTCTTCATTGACCATTGATCCTTGTTCATTCTTCATCGTTCATTCTTCATTGACCATTAATCCTTGTTCATTCTTCATCGATCATTCTTCATTGATCATTGTTCCTTGTTCATTCTTCATCGTTCATTCTTCATTGATCATTGATCCTTGTTCATTCTTCATCGTTCATTCTTCATTGATCATTGATCCTTGTTCATTCTTCATCGTTCATTCGTCATTGATCATTGATCCTTGTTCATTCTTCATCGTTCATTCGTCATTGACCATTACTCCTTGTTCATTCTTCATCGTTCATTCTTCATTGACCATTAATCCTTGTTCATTCTTCATCGATCATTCTTCATTGATCATTGTTCCTTGTTCATTCTTCATCGTTCATTCTTCATTGATCATTAATCCTTGTTCATTCTTCATCGTTCATTCTTCATTGATCATTGATCCTTGTTCATTCTTCATCGTTCATTCGTCATTGATCATTGATCCTTGTTCATTCTTCATCGTTCATTCGTCATTGACCATTACTCCTTGTTCATTCTTCATCGTTCATTCTTCATTGATCATTGATCCTTGTTCATTCTTCATCGTTCATTCGTCATTGATCATTGATCCTTATTCATTCTTCATCGTTCATTTTTCATTTATCATTGATCCTTGTTCATTCTTCATCATTCATTCTTCATTGATCATTGATCCTTGTTCATTCTTCATCGTTCATTCGTCATTGACCATTAATCCTTGTTCATTCTTCATCGTTCATTCTTCATTGATCATTGATCCTTGTTCATTCTTCATCGTTCATTCGTCATTGACCATTAATTCTTGTTCATTCTTCATCGTTCATTCTTCATTGATCATTGAACCTTGTTCATTCTTCATCGTTCATTCTTCTTTGATCATTGATCCTTGTTCATTCTTCATTGATCATTGATCCTTGTTCATTCTTCATCGTTCATTCGTCATTGATCATTGATCCTTGTTCATTCTTCATCGTTCATTCTTCATTGATCATTGATCCTTGTTCATTCTTCATCGTTCATTCGTCATTGATCATTGATCCTTGTTCATTCTTCATCGTTCATTCGTCATTGACCATTACTCCTTGTTCATTCTTCATCGTTCATTCTTCATTGATCATTGATCCTTGTTCATTCTTCATCGTTCATTCTTCTTTGATCATTGATCCTTGTTCATTCTTCATTGATCATTGATCCTTGTTCATTCTTCATCGTTCATTCTTCATTGACCATTGATCCTTGTTCATTCTTCATCGTTCATTCTTCATTGACCATTAATCCTTGTTCATTCTTCATCGATCATTCTTCATTGATCATTGTTCCTTGTTCATTCTTCATCGTTCATTCTTCATTGATCATTGATCCTTGTTCATTCTTCATCGTTCATTCTTCATTGATCATTGATCCTTGTTCATTCTTCATCGTTCATTCGTCATTGATCATTGATCCTTGTTCATTCTTCATCGTTCATTCGTCATTGACCATTACTCCTTGTTCATTCTTCATCGTTCATTCTTCATTGATCATTGATCCTTGTTCATTCTTCATCGTTCATTCGTCATTGATCATTGATCCTTATTCATTCTTCATCGTTCATTTTTCATTTATCATTGATCCTTGTTCATTCTTCATCGTTCATTCTTCATTGATCATTGATCCTTGTTCATTCTTCATCGTTCATTCGTCATTGACCATTAATCCTTGTTCATTCTTCATCGTTCATTCTTCATTGATCATTGAACCTTGTTCATTCTTCATCGTTCATTCTTCTTTGATCATTGATCCTTGTTCATTCTTCATTGATCATTGATCCTTGTTCATTCTTCATCGTTCATTCGTCATTGATCATTGATCCTTGTTCATTCTTCATCGTTCATTCGTAATTGATCATTGATCCTTGTTCATTTTTCATCGTTCATTCATCATTGACCATTAATCCTTGTTCATTCTTCATCGTTCATTCTTCATTGATCATTGATCCTTGTTCATTCTTCATCGTTCATTCGTCATTGACTATTAATCCTTGTTCATTCTTCATCGTTCATTCTTCATTGATCATTGATCCTTGTTCATTCTTCATCGTTCATTCTTCTTTGACCATTAATCCTTGTTCATTCTTCATCGTTCATTCTTCATTGATCAGTGATCCTTGTTCATTCTTCATCGTTCATTCGTCATTGACCATTACTCCTTGTTCATTCTTCATCGTTCATTCGTCATTGATCATTGATCCTTGTTCATTCTTCATTGATCATTGATCCTTGTTCATTCTTCATCGTTCATTCGTCATTGATCATTGATCCTTGTTCATTGTTCATCGTTCATTCGTCATTGACCATTACTCCTTGTTCATTCTTCATCGTTCATTCTTCATTGATCATTGATCCTTGTTCATTCTTCATCGTTCATTCTTCTTTGATCATTGATCCTTGTTCATTCTTCATTGATCATTGATCCTTGTTCATTCTTCATCGTTCATTCTTCATTGACCATTGATCCTTGTTCATTCTTCATCGTTCATTCTTCATTGACCATTAATCCTTGTTCATTCTTCATCGATCATTCTTCATTGATCATTGTTCCTTGTTCATTCTTCATCGTTCATTCTTCATTGATCATTGATCCTTGTTCATTCTTCATCGTTCATTCGTCATTGACCATTAATCCTTGTTCATTCTTCATCGTTCATTCTTCATTAATCATTGAACCTTGTTCATTCTTCATCGTTCATTCTTCTTTGATCATTGATCCTTGTTCATTCTTCATTGACCATTGATCCTTGTTCATTCTTCATCGTTCATTCTTCATTGACCATTAATCCTTGTTCATTCTTCATCGATCATTCTTCATTGATCATTGTTCCTTGTTCATTCTTCATCGTTCATTCTTCATTGATCATTAATCCTTGTTCATTCTTCATCGTTCATTCTTCATTGATCATTGATCCTTGTTCATTCTTCATCGTTCATTCGTCATTGATCATTGATCCTTGTTCATTCTTCATCGTTCATTCGTCATTAACCATTACTCCTTGTTCATTCTTCATCGTTCATTCTTCATTGATCATTGATCCTTGTTCATTCTTCATCGTTCATTCGTCATTGATCATTGATCCTTATTCATTCTTCATCGTTCATTTTTCATTTATCATTGATCCTTGTTCATTCTTCATCATTCATTCTTCATTGATCATTGATCCTTGTTCATTCTTCATCGTTCATTCGTCATTGACCATTAATCCTTGTTCATTCTTCATCGTTCATTCTTCATTGATCATTGATCCTTGTTCATTCTTCATCGTTCATTCGTCATTGACCATTAATTCTTGTTCATTCTTCATCGTTCATTCTTCATTGATCATTGAACCTTGTTCATTCTTCATCGTTCATTCTTCTTTGATCATTGATCCTTGTTCATTCTTCATTGATCATTGATCCTTGTTCATTCTTCATCGTTCATTCGTCATTGATCATTGATCCTTGTTCATTCTTCATCGTTCATTCTTCATTGATCATTGATCCTTGTTCATTCTTCATCGTTCATTCGTCATTGATCATTGATCCTTGTTCATTCTTCATCGTTCATTCGTCATTGACCATTACTCCTTGTTCATTCTTCATCGTTCATTCTTCATTGATCATTGATCCTTGTTCATTCTTCATCGTTCATTCTTCTTTGATCATTGATCCTTGTTCATTCTTCATTGATCATTGATCCTTGTTCATTCTTCATCGTTCATTCTTCATTGACCATTGATCCTTGTTCATTCTTCATCGTTCATTCTTCATTGACCATTAATCCTTGTTCATTCTTCATCGATCATTCTTCATTGATCATTGTTCCTTGTTCATTCTTCATCGTTCATTCTTCATTGATCATTGATCCTTGTTCATTCTTCATCGTTCATTCTTCATTGATCATTGATCCTTGTTCATTCTTCATCGTTCATTCGTCATTGATCATTGATCCTTGTTCATTCTTCATCGTTCATTCGTCATTGACCATTACTCCTTGTTCATTCTTCATCGTTCATTCTTCATTGATCATTGATCCTTGTTCATTCTTCATCGTTCATTCGTCATTGATCATTGATCCTTATTCATTCTTCATCGTTCATTTTTCATTTATCATTGATCCTTGTTCATTCTTCATCGTTCATTCTTCATTGATCATTGATCCTTGTTCATTCTTCATCGTTCATTCGTCATTGACCATTAATCCTTGTTCATTCTTCATCGTTCATTCTTCATTGATCATTGATCCTTGTTCATTCTTCATCGTTCATTCGTCATTGACCATTAATTCTTGTTCATTCTTCATCGTTCATTCTTCATTGATCATTGAACCTTGTTCATTCTTCATCGTTCATTCTTCTTTGATCATTGATCCTTGTTCATTCTTCATTGATCATTGATCCTTGTTCATTCTTCATCGTTCATTCGTCATTGATCATTGATCCTTGTTCATTCTTCATCGTTCATTCTTCATTGATCATTGATCCTTGTTCATTCTTCATCGTTCAATCGTCATTGATCATTGATCCTTGTTCATTCTTCATCGTTCATTCGTCATTGACCATTAGTCCTTGTTCATTCTTCATCGTTCATTCTTCATTGATCATTGATCCTTGTTCATTCTTCATCGTTCATTCTTCTTTGATCATTGATCCTTGTTCATTCTTCATTGATCATTGATCCTTGTTCATTCTTCATCGTTCATTCATCATTGACCATTAATCCTTGTTCATTCTTCATCGTTCATGCTTCATTGATCATTGATCCTTGTTCATTCTTCATCGTTCATTCGTCATTGACCATTAATCCTTGTTCATTCTTCATCGTTCATTCTTCATTGATCATTGATCCTTGTTCATTCTTCATCGTTCATTCTTCTTTGACCATTAATCCTTGTTCATTCTTCATCGTTCATTCTTCATTGATCAGTGATCCTTGTTAATTCTTCATCGTTCATTCGTCATTGACCATTACTCCTTGTTCATTCTTCATCGTTCATTCGTCATTGATCATTGATCCTTGTTCATTCTTCATTGATCATTGATCCTTGTTCATTCTTCATCGTTCATTCGTCATTGATCATTGATCCTTGTTCATTCTTCATCGTTCATTCGTCATTGACCATTACTCCTTGTTCATTCTTCATCGTTCATTCTTCATTGATCATTGATCCTTGTTCATTCTTCATCGTTCATTCTTCTTTGATCATTGATCCTTGTTCATTCTTCATTGATCATTGATCCTTGTTCATTCTTCATCGTTCATTCTTCATTGACCATTGATCCTTGTTCATTCTTCATCGTTCATTCTTCATTGACCATTAATCCTTGTTCATTCTTCATCGATCATTCTTCATTGATCATTGTTCCTTGTTCATTCTTCATCGTTCATTCTTCATTGATCATTGATCCTTGTTCATTCTTCATCGTTCATTCTTCATTGATCATTGATCCTTGTTCATTCTTCATCGTTCATTCGTCATTGATCATTGATCCTTGTTCATTCTTCATCGTTCATTCGTCATTGACCATTACTCCTTGTTCATTCTTCATCGTTCATTCTTCATTGATCATTGATCCTTGTTCATTCTTCATCGTTCATTCGTCATTGATCATTGATCCTTATTCATTCTTCATCGTTCATTTTTCATTTATCATTGATCCTTGTTCATTCTTCATCGTTCATTCTTCATTGATCATTGATCCTTGTTCATTCTTCATCGTTCATTCGTCATTGACCATTAATCCTTGTTCATTCTTCATCGTTCATTCTTCATTGATCATTGATCCTTGTTCATTCTTCATCGTTCATTCGTCATTGACCATTAATCCTTGTTCATTCTTCATCGTTCATTCTTCATTAATCATTGAACCTTGTTGATTCTTCATCGTTCATTCTTCTTTGATCATTGATCCTTGTTCATTCTTCATTGATCATTGATCCTTGTTCATTCTTCATCGTTCATTCGTCATTGATCATTGATCCTTGTTCATTCTTCATCGTTCATTCTTCATTGATCATTGATCCTTGTTCATTCTTCATCGTTCATTCGTCATTGATCATTGATCCTTGTTCATTCTTCATCGTTCATTCGTCATTGACCATTACTCCTTGTTCATTCTTCATCGTTCATTCTTCATTGATCATTGATCCTTGTTCATTCTTCATCGTTCATTCTTCTTTGATCATTGATCCTTGTTCATTCTTCATTGATCATTGATCCTTGTTCATTCTTCATCGTTCATTCTTCATTGACCATTGATCCTTGTTCATTCTTCATCGTTCATTCTTCATTGACCATTAATCCTTGTTCATTCTTCATCGATCATTCTTCATTGATCATTGTTCCTTGTTCATTCTTCATCGTTCATTCTTCATTGATGATGTAAATGCTAACTCAAGACATCCTAAATGATTAAGGAAGGAGAAGGACAAAAGAAAAGAAAGAAGAAGTAATTTGGGCAGAATGTATATTTGAATGAAAATAGGACAACCAAAGCACAAGAACAAACTCAATGCAATAGTATTTAGGCTAGAGACAAGACAAACTCAATCTCCCCTAGTTTAATACTCAAGAACACACTCAAAGTATTAAAGAACTCTTGTTAACCTTGGACAAACACAAAGATAGGCAAGAAGAAAACACAAAGGTTGATTCATAAAACAAGTCTGAACTTTCATTCATGAATAGCTCTCTTTAAATAGAGTTACAACAGCAAAAGGAAGCTAAAAAGCAAGAGAAATTAAGGTGGGACGTCCAAGCATGGGGAACAAGCATTGGAACTCACAAAACAACATTAAATAGCCTCCAAAGCATGCATTAGGCTGATTTAAGTTGTTCCCTAAGCATGCAGTAGCTAATTAATCAGATTTAAGTGGTAAAAAGACTTTAAAAAACATAACTAAACTTGGACCTATCAAAGTGACGTCCAACCAATATATATGTAGCTTCACTTAATCTTCAACCCAAGTTAGACATGTAACAAATTCAGATTTAAAAGGATTAAAACCAAGTACTTCAAGAACTAAAGCAATCGGCTCATGAGATAACGTATTTGATCTTGGATCAGAAGACAATATTGTCCAAAACCATACTTGAAACTTAAAATAAACCATATCCATATGTTAAAAAGATTGACATGTGATTTGATTTTGAATAAGCCGATTGCTATTGCATCATCTTGCATCATTCTCCTTTTCTTCGAAAAGAATTCGACCTCGAATTCGGTTATTCCTAAAAACACAAGTTCAATCTGACAAGCTTCAATATGTATATTTCCTCTAATCAACTCCTTTTCTTCAAAAATATACCCAAATTTAACACACTTTTCATCGATGAGATTTTTTAGTTTTTCTTGCACCAAATAAAAACTACGTAAATCAAAATGATTGTTAAAATTGGTATTTGGTTGATTTTGAATAAGCCGATTGCTATTGCATCATCTTGCATCAATTGATCATTGATCCTTGTTCATTCTTCATCGTTCATTCTTCATTGATCATTGATCCTTGTTCATTCTTCATTGTTCATTCGTCATTGATCATTGATCCTTGTTCATTCTTCATCGTTCATTCGTCATTGACCATTACTCCTTGTTCATTCTTCATCGTTCATTCTTCATTGATCATTGATCCTTGTTCATTCTTCATCGTTCATTCGTCATTGACCATTAATCCTTGTTCATTCTTCATCGTTCATTCTTCATTGATCATTGAACCTTGTTCATTCTTCATCGTTCATTCTTCTTTGATCATTGATCCTTGTTCATTCTTCATTGATCATTGATCCTTGTTCATTCTTCATCGTTCATTCGTCATTGATCATTGATCCTTGTTCATTCTTCATCGTTCATTCTTCATTGATCATTGATCCTTGTTCATTCTTCATCGTTCATTCGTCATTGATCATTGATCCTTATTCATTCTTCATCGTTCATTTTTCATTTATCATTGATCCTTGTTCATTCTTCATCGTTCATTCTTCATCGATCATTGATCCTTGTTCATTCTTCATCGTTCATTCGTCATTTACCATTAATCCTTGTTCATTCTTCATCGTTCATTCTTCATTGATCATTGATCCTTGTTCATTCTTCATCGTTCATTCGTCATTGACCATTAATCCTTGTTCATTCTTCATCGTTCATTCTTCATTGATCATTGATCCTTGTTCATTCTTCATCGTTCATTCTTCTTTGATCATTGATCCTTGTTCATTCTTCATTGATCATTGATCCTTGTTCATTCTTCATCATTCATTCTTCATTGACCATTGATCCTTGTTCATTCTTCATCGTTCATTCTTCATTGACCATTAATCCTTGTTCATTCTTCATCGATCATTCTTCATTGATCATTGTTCCTTGTTCATTCTTCATCGTTCATTCTTCATTGATCATTGATCCTTGTTCATTCTTCATCGTTCATTCTTCATTGATCATTGATCCTTGTTCATTCTTCATCGTTCATTCGTCATTGATCATTGATCCTTGTTCATTCTTCATCGTTCATTCGTCATTGACCATTACTCCTTGTTCATTCTTCATCGTTCATTCTTCATTGATCATTGATCCTTGTTCATTCTTCATCGTTCATTCGTCATTGACCATTAATCCTTGTTCATTCTTCATTGATCATTGAACCTTGTTCATTCTTCATCGTTCATTCTTCTTTGATCATTGATCCTTGTTCATTCTTCATTGATCATTGATCCTTGTTCATTCTTCATCGTTCATTCGTCATTGATCATTGATCCTTGTTCATTCTTCATCGTTCATTCTTCATTGATCATTGATCCTTGTTCATTCTTCATCGTTCATTCGTCATTGATCATTGATCCTTATTCATTCTTCATCGTTCATTTTTCATTTATCATTGATCCTTGTTCATTCTTCATCGTTCATTCTTCATTGATCATTGATCCTTGTTCATTCTTCATCGTTCATTCGTCATTGACCATTAATCCTTGTTCATTCTTCATCGTTCATTCTTCTTTGATCATTGATCCTTGTTCATTCTTCATCGTTCATTCGTCATTGACCATTAATCCTTGTTCATTCTTCATCGTTCATTCTTCATTGATCATTGATCCTTGTTCATTCTTCATCGTTCATTCTTCTTTGATCATTGATCCTTGTTCATTCTTCATTGATCATTGATCCTTGTTCATTCTTCATCATTCATTCTTCATTGACCATTGATCCTTGTTCATTCTTCATCGTTCATTCTTCATTGACCATTAATCCTTGTTCATTCTTCATCGATCATTCTTCATTGATCATTGTTCCTTGTTCATTCTTCATCGTTCATTCTTCATTGATCATTGATCCTTGTTCATTCTTCATCGTTCATTCTTCATTGATCATTGATCCTTGTTCATTCTTCATCGTTCATTCGTCATTGATCATTGATCCTTGTTCATTCTTCATCGTTCATTCGTCATTGACCATTACTCCTTGTTCATTCTTCATCGTTCATTCTTCATTGATCATTGATCCTTGTTCATTCTTCATCGTTCATTCGTCATTGATCATTGATCCTTATTCATTCTTCATCGTTCATTTTTCATTTATCATTGATCCTTGTTCATTCTTCATCGTTCATTCTTCATTGATCATTGATCCTGACCAAGATGGTCAAGGTACAAGTGTCCAAGATGTCCAAGTCCAATCCAATGCAAGGGAATTAATTTTGTCCAAGTCTTATTTTGATCATAGCATGCACGGTCCAAATAAGTAATCAAATGGTTGTACTTTGCTAAGTATGACTAAGTACTTTGTTGAAAGTATAAATTAAAGGGTGTCGGTTACAAGGAATTAATTCCAAACAGTTTTGGAATACGAAGGGGCATGTTTTAAGGAGATTTATGGCTGGTTTTTAATCTCATTTAAAGCTGCAGTTTTGGAATTCAAAGGGGCATGTTTTTAGGAGTATTTATGGCTGAATATTAACCTTTTTAAGTGGGGGTTACTAGGCATTATTGTAGGAGTAAAATGCAATAATAAAGAAGCTTAAATGGAGGAGTAAATGGGAGTTACCAGGCAAATGAATGGGCTGTTTTGGATGTTACTTTGCACACTTGAAGGAGCCATGTGAAGAGTTTAATTGCTGGCCATTTCTTCCCTAGTTTTAATCTTTGTTTAATTAGTCTTAAGTGTGTGTAGTGGAGATTAATGTGGACATTGATTAGCCACTTAATTCTCTTTTATTTTGTTGTCTTTTTATTTTCTTTTGTGAATTTATTTAGGCAAGTGAAAGGTTGTAATTATTTAATGTAAGAATGCTATATATAGCATACTTTGATGAATGAAAAACACATCCAGAAATTTGCCAAAAAACTTGTGTTTTGTTTATTGAACTTGACTTGTGTTTAGTCAATTTTAATTGTCCAAATTTGAGTGTTCCAAATTTGAAGAGTTAGAGTTTTAGTGAGAGTTCCTAAAACTAAAGCTTGTAGTTGACGATTTGGTGAGAGTTCCCTAATCTAAGCTACACCCAAACAAGTGAGTGAGTGTTCCTCCTTGTTATATCCTCAAGTTTAGGGTGAGAGTTCCCCTAACTAATCTGATCATACTAAAAAAATATACCAAAAAACGTGTGACCCCTTTAACTTATCATTTTGTAACAAGGTTTCTCGTCTTGTTTACACATCAGATCCTTGTTCATTCTTCATCGTTCATTCGTCATTGATCATTGATCCTTGTTCATTCTTCATCGTTCATTCGTCATTGACCATTACTCCTTGTTCATTCTTCATCGTTCATTCTTCATTGATCATTGATCCTTGTTCATTCTTCATCGTTCATTCGTCATTGACCATTAATCCTTGTTCATTCTTCATCGTTCATTCTTCATTGATCATTGAACCTTGTTCATTCTTCATCGTTCATTCTTCTTTGATCATTGATCCTTGTTCATTCTTCATTGATCATTGATCATTGATCCTTGTTCATTCTTCATCGTTCATTCGTCATTGATCATTGATCCTTGTTCATTCTTCATCGTTCATTCTTCATTGAACATTGATCCTTGTTCATTCTTCATCGTTCATTCGTCATTGATCATTGATCCTTGTTCATTCTTCATCGTTCATTCGTCATTGACCATTACTCCTTGTTCATTCTTCATCGTTCATTCTTCATTGATCATTGATCCTTGTTCATTCTTCATCGTTCATTCTTCATTATTCATTGATCCTTGTTCATTCTTCATTGATCATTGATCCTTGTTCATTCTTCATCGTTCATTCTTCATTGACCATTGATCCTTGTTCATTCTTCATCGTTCATTCGTCATTGACCATTAATCCTTGTTCATTCTTCATCGATCATTCTTCATTGATCATTGTTCCTTGTTCATTCTTCATCGTTCATTCTTCATTGATCATTGATCCTTGTTCATTCTTCATCGTTCATTCTTCATTGATCATTGATCCTTGTTCATTCTTCATCGTTCATTCTTCATTGACCATTAATCCTTGTTCATTCTTCATCGATCATTCTTCATTGATCATTGTTCCTTGTTCATTCTTCATCGTTCATTCTTCATTGATCATTGATCCTTGTTCATTCTTCATCGTTCATTCTTCATTGATCATTGATCCTTGTTCATTCTTCATCGTTCATTCGTCATTGACCATTACTCCTTGTTCATTCTTCATCGTTCATTCGTCATTGATCATTGATCCTTGTTCATTCTTCATTGATCATTGATCCTTGTTCATTCTTCATCGTTCATTCGTCATTGATCATTGATCCTTGTTCATTCTTCATCGTTCATTCGTCATTGACCATTACTCCTTGTTCATTCTTCATCGTTCATTCTTCATTGATCATTGATTCTTGTTCATTCTTCATCGTTCATTCTTCTTTGATCATTGATCCTTGTTCATTCTTCATTGATCATTGATCCTTGTTCATTCTTCATCGTTCATTCTTCATTGACCATTGATCCTTGTTCATTCTTCATCGTTCATTCTTCATTGACCATTAATCCTTGTTCATTCTTCATCGATCATTCTTCATTGATCATTGTTCCTTGTTCATTCTTCATCGTTCATTCTTCATTGATCATTGATCCTTGTTCATTCTTCATCGTTCATTCGTCATTGACCATTAATCCTTGTTCATTCTTCATCGTTCATTCTTCATTAATCATTGAACCTTGTTCATTCTTCATCGTTCATTCTTCTTTGATCATTGATCCTTGTTCATTCTTCATTGACCATTGATCCTTGTTCATTCTTCATCGTTCATTCTTCATTGACCATTAATCCTTGTTCATTCTTCATCGATCATTCTTCATTGATCATTGTTCCTTGTTCATTCTTCATCGTTCATTCTTCATTGATCATTAATCCTTGTTCATTCTTCATCGTTCATTCTTCATTGATCATTGATCCTTGTTCATTCTTCATCGTTCATTCGTCATTGATCATTGATCCTTGTTCATTCTTCATCGTTCATTCGTCATTGACCATTACTCCTTGTTCATTCTTCATCGTTCATTCTTCATTGATCATTGATCCTTGTTCATTCTTCATCGTTCATTCGTCATTGATCATTGATCCTTATTCATTCTTCATCGTTTATTTTTCATTTATCATTGATCCTTGTTCATTCTTCATCGTTCATTCTTCATTGATCATTGATCCTTGTTCATTCTTCATCGTTCATTCGTCATTGACCATTAATCCTTGTTCATTCTTCATCGTTCATTCTTCATTGATCATTGATCCTTGTTCATTCTTCATCGTTCATTCGTCATTGACCATTAATCCTTGTTCATTCTTCATCGTTCATTCTTCTTTGATCATTGATCCTTGTTCATTCTTCATTGATCATTGATCCTTGTTCATTCTTCATCGTTCATTCGTCATTGATCATTGATCCTTGTTCATTCTTCATCGTTCATTCTTCATTGATCATTGATCCTTGTTCATTCTTCATCGTTCATTCGTCATTGATCATTGATCCTTGTTCATTCTTCATCGTTCATTCGTCATTGACCATTACTTCTTGTTCATTCTTCATCGTTCATTCTTCATTGATCATTGATCCTTGTTCATTCTTCATCGTTCATTCTTCTTTGATCATTGATCCTTGTTCATTCTTCATTGATCATTGATCCTTGTTCATTCTTCATCGTTCATTCTTCATTGACCATTGATCCTTGTTCATTCTTCATCGTTCATTCTTCATTGACCATTAATCCTTGTTCATTCTTCATCGATCATTCTTCATTGATCATTGTTCCTTGTTCATTCTTCATCGTTCATTCTTCATTGATCATTGATCCTTGTTCATTCTTCATCGTTCATTCTTCATTGATTATTGATCCTTGTTCATTCTTCATTGTTCATTCGTCATTGATCATTGATCCTTGTTCATTCTTCATCGTTCATTCGTCATTGACCATTACTCCTTGTTCATTCTTCATCGTTCATTCTTCATTGATCATTGATCCTTGTTCATTCTTCATCGTTCATTCGTCATTGATCATTGATCCTTATTCATTCTTCATCGTTCATTTTTCATTTATCATTGATCCTTGTTCATTCTTCATCGTTCATTCTTCATTGATCATTGATCCTTGTTCATTCTTCATCGTTCATTCGTCATTGACCATTAATCCTTGTTCATTCTTCATCGTTCATTCTTCATTGATCATTGATCCTTGTTCATTCTTCATCGTTCATTCGTCATTGACCATTAATTCTTGTTCATTCTTCATCGTTCATTCTTCATTGATCATTGAACCTTGTTCATTCTTCATCGTTCATTCTTCTTTGATCATTGATCCTTGTTCATTCTTCATCGTTCATTCTTCATTGATCATTGATCCTTGTTCATTCTTCATCGTTCATTCGTCATTGATCATTGATCCTTGTTCATTCTTCATCGTTCATTCGTCATTGACCATTACTCCTTGTTCATTCTTTTCGTTCATTCTTCATTGATCATTGATCCTTGTTCATTCTTCATCGTTCATTCTTCTTTGATCATTGATCCTTGTTCATTCGTCATTGATCATTGATCCTTGTTCATTCTTCATCGTTCATTCGTCATTGACCATTACTCCTTGTTCATTCTTCATCGTTCATTCTTCATTGATCATTGATCCTTGTTCATTCTTCATCGTTCATTCTTCTTTGATCATTGATCCTTGTTCATTCTTCATTGATCATTGATCCTTGTTCATTCTTCATCGTTCATTCTTCATTGACCATTGATCCTTGTTCATTCTTCATCGTTCATTCTTCATTGACCATTAATCCTTGTTCATTCTTCATCGATCATTCTTCATTGATCATTGTTCCTTGTTCATTCTTCATCGTTCATTCTTCATTGATCATTGATCCTTGTTCATTCTTCATCGTTCATTCTTCATTGATCATTGATCCTTGTTCATTCTTCATCGTTCATTCGTCATTGATCATTGATCCTTGTTCATTCTTCATCGTTCATTCGTCATTGACCATTACTCCTTGTTCATTCTTCATCGTTCATTCTTCATTGATCATTGATTCTTGTTCATTCTTCATCGTTCATTCTTCTTTGATCATTGATCCTTGTTCATTCTTCATTGATCATTGATCCTTGTTCATTCTTCATCGTTCATTCTTCATTGACCATTGATCCTTGTTCATTCTTCATCGTTCATTCTTCATTGACCATTAATCCTTGTTCATTCTTCATCGATCATTCTTCATTGATCATTGTTCCTTGTTCATTCTTCATCGTTCATTCTTCATTGATCATTGATCCTTGTTCATTCTTCATCGTTCATTCGTCATTGACCATTAATCCTTGTTCATTCTTCATCGTTCATTCTTCATTAATCATTGAACCTTGTTCATTCTTCATCGTTCATTCTTCTTTGATCATTGATCCTTGTTCATTCTTCATTGACCATTGATCCTTGTTCATTCTTCATCGTTCATTCTTCATTGACCATTAATCCTTGTTCATTCTTCATCGATCATTCTTCATTGATCATTGTTCCTTGTTCATTCTTCATCGTTCATTCTTCATTGATCATTAATCCTTGTTCATTCTTCATCGTTCATTCTTCATTGATCATTGATCCTTGTTCATTCTTCATCGTTCATTCGTCATTGATCATTGATCCTTGTTCATTCTTCATCGTTCATTCGTCATTGACCATTACTCCTTGTTCATTCTTCATCGTTCATTCTTCATTGATCATTGATCCTTGTTCATTCTTCATCGTTCATTCGTCATTGATCATTGATCCTTATTCATTCTTCATCGTTTATTTTTCATTTATCATTGATCCTTGTTCATTCTTCATCGTTCATTCTTCATTGATCATTGATCCTTGTTCATTCTTCATCGTTCATTCGTCATTGACCATTAATCCTTGTTCATTCTTCATCGTTCATTCTTCATTGATCATTGATCCTTGTTCATTCTTCATCGTTCATTCGTCATTGACCATTAATCCTTGTTCATTCTTCATCGTTCATTCTTCATTAATCATTGAACCTTGTTCATTCTTCATCGTTCATTCTTCTTTGATCATTGATCCTTGTTCATTCTTCATTGATCATTGATCCTTGTTCATTCTTCATCGTTCATTCGTCATTGATCATTGATCCTTGTTCATTCTTCATCGTTCATTCTTCATTGATCATTGATCCTTGTTCATTCTTCATCGTTCATTCGTCATTGATCATTGATCCTTGTTCATTCTTCATCGTTCATTCGTCATTGACCATTACTTCTTGTTCATTCTTCATCGTTCATTCTTCATTGATCATTGATCCTTGTTCATTCTTCATCGTTCATTCTTCTTTGATCATTGATCCTTGTTCATTCTTCATTGATCATTGATCCTTGTTCATTCTTCATTGACCATTGATCCTTGTTCATTCTTCATCGTTCATTCTTCATTGACCATTAATCCTTGTTCATTCTTCATCGATCATTCTTCATTGATCATTGTTCCTTGTTCATTCTTCATCGTTCATTCTTCATTGATCATTGATCCTTGTTCATTCTTCATCGTTCATTCTTCATTGATTATTGATCCTTGTTCATTCTTCATTGTTCATTCGTCATTGATCATTGATCCTTGTTCATTCTTCATCGTTCATTCGTCATTGACCATTACTCCTTGTTCATTCTTCATCGTTCATTCTTCATTGATCATTGATCCTTGTTCATTCTTCATCGTTCATTCGTCATTGATCATTGATCCTTATTCATTCTTCATCGTTCATTTTTCATTTATCATTGATCCTTGTTCATTCTTCATCGTTCATTCTTCATTGATCATTGATCCTTGTTCATTCTTCATCGTTCATTCGTCATTGACCATTAATCCTTGTTCATTCTTCATCGTTCATTCTTCATTGATCATTGATCCTTGTTCATTCTTCATCGTTCATTCGTCATTGACCATTAATTCTTGTTCATTCTTCATCGTTCATTCTTCATTGATCATTGAACCTTGTTCATTCTTCATCGTTCATTCTTCTTTGATCATTGATCCTTGTTCATTCTTCATCGTTCATTCTTCATTGATCATTGATCCTTGTTCATTCTTCATCGTTCATTCGTCATTGATCATTGATCCTTGTTCATTCTTCATCGTTCATTCGTCATTGACCATTACTCCTTGTTCATTCTTTTCGTTCATTCTTCATTGATCATTGATCCTTGTTCATTCTTCATCGTTCATTCTTCTTTGATCATTGATCCTTGTTCATTCGTCATTGATCATTGATCCTTGTTCATTCTTCATCGTTCATTCGTCATTGACCATTACTCCTTGTTCATTCTTCATCGTTCATTCTTCATTGATCATTGATCCTTGTTCATTCTTCATCGTTCATTCTTCTTTGATCATTGATCCTTGTTCATTCTTCATTGATCATTGATCCTTGTTCATTCTTCATCGTTCATTCTTCATTGACCATTGATCCTTGTTCATTCTTCATCGTTCATTCTTCATTGACCATTAATCCTTGTTCATTCTTCATCGATCATTCTTCATTGATCATTGTTCCTTGTTCATTCTTCATCGTTCATTCTTCATTGATCATTGATCCTTGTTCATTCTTCATCGTTCATTCTTCATTGATCATTGATCCTTGTTCATTCTTCATCGTTCATTCGTCATTGATCATTGATCCTTGTTCATTCTTCATCGTTCATTCGTCATTGACCATTACTCCTTGTTCATTCTTCATCGTTCATTCTTCATTGATCATTGATTCTTGTTCATTCTTCATCGTTCATTCTTCTTTGATCATTGATCCTTGTTCATTCTTCATTGATCATTGATCCTTGTTCATTCTTCATCGTTCATTCTTCATTGACCATTGATCCTTGTTCATTCTTCATCGTTCATTCTTCATTGACCATTAATCCTTGTTCATTCTTCATCGATCATTCTTCATTGATCATTGTTCCTTGTTCATTCTTCATCGTTCATTCTTCATTGATCATTGATCCTTGTTCATTCTTCATCGTTCATTCGTCATTGACCATTAATCCTTGTTCATTCTTCATCGTTCATTCTTCATTAATCATTGAACCTTGTTCATTCTTCATCGTTCATTCTTCTTTGATCATTGATCCTTGTTCATTCTTCATTGACCATTGATCCTTGTTCATTCTTCATCGTTCATTCTTCATTGACCATTAATCCTTGTTCATTCTTCATCGATCATTCTTCATTGATCATTGTTCCTTGTTCATTCTTCATCGTTCATTCTTCATTGATCATTAATCCTTGTTCATTCTTCATCGTTCATTCTTCATTGATCATTGATCCTTGTTCATTCTTCATCGTTCATTCGTCATTGATCATTGATCCTTGTTCATTCTTCATCGTTCATTCGTCATTGACCATTACTCCTTGTTCATTCTTCATCGTTCATTCTTCATTGATCATTGATCCTTGTTCATTCTTCATCGTTCATTCGTCATTGATCATTGATCCTTATTCATTCTTCATCGTTTATTTTTCATTTATCATTGATCCTTGTTCATTCTTCATCGTTCATTCTTCATTGATCATTGATCCTTGTTCATTCTTCATCGTTCATTCGTCATTGACCATTAATCCTTGTTCATTCTTCATCGTTCATTCTTCATTGATCATTGATCCTTGTTCATTCTTCATCGTTCATTCGTCATTGACCATTAATCCTTGTTCATTCTTCATCGTTCATTCTTCATTAATCATTGAACCTTGTTCATTCTTCATCGTTCATTCTTCTTTGATCATTGATCCTTGTTCATTCTTCATTGATCATTGATCCTTGTTCATTCTTCATCGTTCATTCGTCATTGATCATTGATCCTTGTTCATTCTTCATCGTTCATTCTTCATTGATCATTGATCCTTGTTCATTCTTCATCGTTCATTCGTCATTGATCATTGATCCTTGTTCATTCTTCATCGTTCATTCGTCATTGACCATTACTTCTTGTTCATTCTTCATCGTTCATTCTTCATTGATCATTGATCCTTGTTCATTCTTCATCGTTCATTCTTCTTTGATCATTGATCCTTGTTCATTCTTCATTGATCATTGATCCTTGTTCATTCTTCATCGTTCATTCTTCATTGACCATTGATCCTTGTTCATTCTTCATCGTTCATTCTTCATTGACCATTAATCCTTGTTCATTCTTCATCGATCATTCTTCATTGATCATTGTTCCTTGTTCATTCTTCATCGTTCATTCTTCATTGATCATTGATCCTTGTTCATTCTTCATCGTTCATTCTTCATTGATTATTGATCCTTGTTCATTCTTCATTGTTCATTCGTCATTGATCATTGATCCTTGTTCATTCTTCATCGTTCATTCGTCATTGACCATTACTCCTTGTTCATTCTTCATCGTTCATTCTTCATTGATCATTGATCCTTGTTCATTCTTCATCGTTCATTCGTCATTGATCATTGATCCTTATTCATTCTTCATCGTTCATTTTTCATTTATCATTGATCCTTGTTCATTCTTCATCGTTCATTCTTCATTGATCATTGATCCTTGTTCATTCTTCATCGTTCATTCGTCATTGACCATTAATCCTTGTTCATTCTTCATCGTTCATTCTTCATTGATCATTGATCCTTGTTCATTCTTCATCGTTCATTCGTCATTGACCATTAATTCTTGTTCATTCTTCATCGTTCATTCTTCATTGATCATTGAACCTTGTTCATTCTTCATCGTTCATTCTTCTTTGATCATTGATCCTTGTTCATTCTTCATCGTTCATTCTTCATTGATCATTGATCCTTGTTCATTCTTCATCGTTCATTCGTCATTGATCATTGATCCTTGTTCATTCTTCATCGTTCATTCGTCATTGACCATTACTCCTTGTTCATTCTTTTCGTTCATTCTTCATTGATCATTGATCCTTGTTCATTCTTCATCGTTCATTCTTCTTTGATCATTGATCCTTGTTCATTCGTCATTGATCATTGATCCTTGTTCATTCTTCATCGTTCATTCGTCATTGACCATTACTCCTTGTTCATTCTTCATCGTTCATTCTTCATTGATCATTGATCCTTGTTCATTCTTCATCGTTCATTCTTCTTTGATCATTGATCCTTGTTCATTCTTCATTGATCATTGATCCTTGTTCATTCTTCATCGTTCATTCTTCATTGACCATTGATCCTTGTTCATTCTTCATCGTTCATTCTTCATTGACCATTAATCCTTGTTCATTCTTCATCGATCATTCTTCATTGATCATTGTTCCTTGTTCATTCTTCATCGTTCATTCTTCATTGATCATTGATCCTTGTTCATTCTTCATCGTTCATTCTTCATTGATCATTGATCCTTGTTCATTCTTCATCGTTCATTCGTCATTGATCATTGATCCTTGTTCATTCTTCATCGTTCATTCGTCATTGACCATTACTCCTTGTTCATTCTTCATCGTTCATTCTTCATTGATCATTGATCCTTGTTCATTCTTCATCGTTCATTCGTCATTGATCATTGATCCTTATTCATTCTTCATCGTTCATTTTTCATTTATCATTGTTCCTTGTTCATTCTTCATCGTTCATTCTTCATTGATCATTGATCCTTGTTCATTCTTCATCGTTCATTCGTCATTGACCATTAATCCTTGTTCATTCTTCATCGTTCATTCTTCATTGATCATTGATCCTTGTTCATTCTTCATCGTTCATTCGTCATTGACCATTAATTCTTGTTCATTCTTCATCGTTCATTCTTCATTGATCATTGAACCTTGTTCATTCTTCATCGTTCATTCTTCTTTGATCATTGATCCTTGTTCATTCTTCATCGTTCATTCTTCATTGATCATTGATCCTTGTTCATTCTTCATCGTTCATTCGTCATTGATCATTGATCCTTGTTCATTCTTCATCGTTCATTCGTCATTGACCATTACTCCTTGTTCATTCTTTTCGTTCATTCTTCATTGATCATTGATCCTTGTTCATTCTTCATCGTTCATTCTTCTTTGATCATTGATCCTTGTTCATTCTTCATTGATCATTGATCCTTGTTCATTCTTCATCGTTCATTCGTCATTGATCATTGATCCTTGTTCATTCTTCATCGTTCATTCTTCATTGATCATTGATCCTTGTTCATTCTTCATCGTTCATTCGTCATTGATCATTGATCCTTGTTCATTCTTCATCGTTCATTCGTCATTGACCATTACTCCTTGTTCATTCTTCATCGTTCATTCTTCATTGATCATTGATCCTTGTTCATTCTTCATCGTTCATTCTTCTTTGATCATTGATCCTTGTTCATTCTTCATTGATCATTGATCCTTGTTCATTCTTCATCGTTCATTCTTCATTGACCATTGATCCTTGTTCATTCTTCATCGTTCATTCTTCATTGACCATTAATCCTTGTTCATTCTTCATCGATCATTCTTCATTGATCATTGTTCCTTGTTCATTCTTCATCGTTCATTCTTCATTGATCATTGATCCTTGTTCATTCTTCATCGTTCATTCTTCATTGATCATTGATCCTTGTTCATTCTTCATCGTTCATTCGTCATTGATCATTGATCCTTGTTCATTCTTCATCGTTCATTCGTCATTGACCATTACTCCTTGTTCATTCTTCATCGTTCATTCTTCATTGATCATTGATCCTTGTTCATTCTTCATCGTTCATTCGTCATTGATCATTGATCCTTATTCATTCTTCATCGTTCATTTTTCATTTATCATTGTTCCTTGTTCATTCTTCATCGTTCATTCTTCATTGATCATTGATCCTTGTTCATTCTTCATCGTTCATTCGTCATTGACCATTAATCCTTGTTCATTCTTCATCGTTCATTCTTCATTGATCATTGATCCTTGTTCATTCTTCATCGTTCATTCGTCATTGACCATTAATTCTTGTTCATTCTTCATCGTTCATTCTTCATTGATCATTGAACCTTGTTCATTCTTCATCGTTCATTCTTCTTTGATCATTGATCCTTGTTCATTCTTCATCGTTCATTCTTCATTGATCATTGATCCTTGTTCATTCTTCATCGTTCATTCGTCATTGATCATTGATCCTTGTTCATTCTTCATCGTTCATTCGTCATTGACCATTACTCCTTGTTCATTCTTTTCGTTCATTCTTCATTGATCATTGATCCTTGTTCATTCTTCATCGTTCATTCTTCTTTGATCATTGATCCTTGTTCATTCTTCATTGATCATTGATCCTTGTTCATTCTTCATCGTTCATTCGTCATTGATCATTGATCCTTGTTCATTCTTCATCGTTCATTCTTCATTGATCATTGATCCTTGTTCATTCTTCATCGTTCATTCGTCATTGATCATTGATCCTTGTTCATTCTTCATCGTTCATTCGTCATTGACCATTACTCCTTGTTCATTCTTCATCGTTCATTCTTCATTGATCATTGATCCTTGTTCATTCTTCATCGTTCATTCTTCTTTGATCATTGATCCTTGTTCATTCTTCATTGATCATTGATCCTTGTTCATTCTTCATCGTTCATTCTTCATTGACCATTGATCCTTGTTCATTCTTCATCGTTCATTCTTCATTGACCATTAATCCTTGTTCATTCTTCATCGATCATTCTTCATTGATCATTGTTCCTTGTTCATTCTTCATCGTTCATTCTTCATTGATCATTGATCCTTGTTCATTCTTCATCGTTCATTCTTCATTGATCATTGATCCTTGTTCATTCTTCATCGTTCATTCGTCATTGATCATTGATCCTTGTTCATTCTTCATCGTTCATTCGTCATTGACCATTACTCCTTGTTCATTCTTCATCGTTCATTCTTCATTGATCATTGATCCTTGTTCATTCTTCATCGTTCATTCGTCATTGATCATTGATCCTTATTCATTCTTCATCGTTCATTTTTCATTTATCATTGATCCTTGTTCATTCTTCATCGTTCATTCTTCATTGATCATTGATCCTTGTTCATTCTTCATCGTTCATTCGTCATTGACCATTAATCCTTGTTCATTCTTCATCGTTCATTCTTCATTGATCATTGATCCTTGTTCATTCTTCATCGTTCATTCGTCATTGACCATTAATTCTTGTTCATTCTTCATCGTTCATTCTTCATTGATCATTGAACCTTGTTCATTCTTCATCGTTCATTCTTCTCTGATCATTGATCCTTGTTCATTCTTCATTGATTATTGATCCTTGTTCATTCTTCATCGTTCATTCGTCATTGATCATTGATCCTTGTTCATTCTTCATCGTTCATTCTTCATTGATCATTGATCCTTGTTCATTCTTCATCGTTCATTCGTCATTGATCATTGATCCTTGTTCATTCTTCATCGTTCATTCGTCATTGACCATTGATCCTTGTTCATTCTTCATTGATCATTGACCCTTGTTCATTCTTCATCGTTCATTCGTCATTGATCATTGATCCTTGTTCATTCTTCATCGTTCATTTGTCATTGATCATTGATCCTTGTTCATTCTTCATCGTTCATTCGTCATTGACCATTGATCCTTGTTCATTCTTCATTGATCATTGATCCTTGTTCATTCTTCATCGTTCATTCGTCATTGATCATTGATCCTTGGTCATTCTTCATTGATCATTGATCCTTGTTCATTCTTCATCGTTCATTCGTCATTGATCATTGATCCTTGTTCATTCTTCATCGTTCATTCGTCATTAACCATTACTCCTTGTTCATTCTTCATCGTTCATTCTTCATTGATCATTGATCCTTGTTCATTCTTCATCGTTCATTCTTCTTTGATCATTGATCCTTGTTCATTCTTCATTGATCATTGATCCTTGTTCATTCTTCATCGTTCATTCTTCATTGACCATTGATCCTTGTTCATTCTTCATCGTTCATTCTTCATTGACCATTAATCCTTGTTCATTCTTCATCGATCATTCTTCATTGATCATTGTTCCTTGTTCATTCTTCATCGTTCATTCTTCATTGATCATTGATCCTTGTTCATTCTTCATCGTTCATTCTTCATTGATCATTGATCCTTGTTCATTCTTCATCGTTCATTCGTCATTGATCATTGATCCTTGTTCATTCTTCATCGTTCATTCGTCATTGACCTTTACTCCTTGTTCATTCTTCATCGTTCATTCTTCATTGATCATTGATCCTTGTTCATTCTTCATCGTTCATTCGTCATTGACCATTAATCCTTGTTCATTCTTCATTGATCATTGATCCTTGTTCATTCTTCATCGTTCATTCGTCATTGACCATTAATCCTTGTTCATTCTTCATCGTTCATTCTTCAATTATCATTGAACCTTGTTCATTCTTCATCGTTCATTCTTCTTTGATCATTGATCCTTGTTCATTCTTCATTGATCATTGATCCTTGTTCATTCTTCATCGTTCATTCGTCATTGATCATTGATCCTTGTTCATTCTTCATCGTTCATTCGTAATTGATCATTGATCCTTGTTCATTCTTCATCGTTCATTCATCATTGACCATTAATCCTTGTTCATTCTTCATCGTTCATTCTTCATTGATCATTGATCCTTGTTCATTCTTCATCGTTCATTCGTCATTGACCATTAATCCTTGTTCATTCTTCATCGTTCATTCTTCATTGATCATTGATCCTTGTTCATTCTTCATCGTTCATTCTTCTTTGATCATTGATCCTTGTTCATTCTTCATTGATCATTGATCCTTGTTCATTCTTCATCGTTCATTCGTCATTGATCATTGATCGTTGTTCATTCTTCATCGTTCATTCGTCATTGATCATTGATCCTTGTTCATTCTTCATCGTTCATTCGTCATTGACCATTAATCCTTGTTCATTCTTCATCGTTCATTCTTCATTGATCATTGATCCTTGTTCATTCTTCATCGTTCATTCGTCATTGATCATTGATCCTTGTTCATTCTTCATCGTTCATTCGTCATTGATCATTGATCCTTGTTCATTCTTCATCGTTCATTCGTCATTGATCATTGATCCTTGTTCATTCTTCATCGTTCATTTGTCATTGACCATTAATCCTTGTTCATTCTTCATCGTTCATTCTTCATTGATCCTTGTTCATTCTTCATCGTTCATTCGTCATTGACCATTAATCCTTGTTCATTCTTCATCGTTCATTCTTCATTGATCATTGATCCTTGTTCATTCTTCATCGTTCATTCTTCTTTGATCATTGATCCTTGTTCATTCTTCATTGATCATTGATCCTTGTTCATTCTTCATCGTTCATTCGTCATTGATCATTGATCCTTGTTCATTCTTCATCGTTCATTCGTCATTGACTATTACTCCTTGTTCATTCTTCTTCGTTCATTCTTCATTGATCATTGATCCTTGTTCATTCTTCATCGTTCATTCTTCTTTGACCATTGATCCTTGTTCATTCTTCATTGATCATTGATCCTTGTTCATTCTTCATCGTTCATTCGTCATTGATCATTGATCCTTGTTCATTCTTCATCGTTCATTCGTCATTGATCATTGATCCTTGTTTATTCTTCATCGTTCATTCGTCATTGACCATTAATCCTTGTTCATTTTTCATCGTTCATTCTTCATTGATCATTGATCCTTGTTCATTCTTCATCGTTCATTCGTCATTGACCATTAATCCTTGTTCATTCTTCATCGTTCATTCTTCATTGATCATTGATGCTTGTTCATTCTTCATCGTTCATTCTTCATTGAGCATTGATACTTGTTCATTCTTCATCGTTCATTCGTCATTGACCATTAATCCTTGTTCATTCTTCATCGATCATTCTTCATTGATCATTGTTCCTTGTTCATTCTTCATCGTTCATTCTTCATTGACCATTACTCCTTGTTCATTCTTCATCTTTCATTCTTCATTGATCATTGATCCTTGTTCATTCTTCATCGTTCATTCGTCATTGATCATTGATCCTTATTCATTCTTCATCGTTCATTCTTCATTTATCATTGATCCTTGTTCTTTCTTCATCGTTCATTCTTCATTGATCATTGATCCTTGTTCATTCTTCATCGTTCATTCGTCATTGACCATTAATCCTTGTTCATTCTTCATCGTTCATTCTTCATTGATCATTGATCCTTGTTCATTCTTCATCGTTCATTCGTCATTGACCATTCATCCTTGTTCATTCTTCATCGTTCATTCTTCATTGATCATTGATCCTTGTTCATTCTTCATCGTTCATTCGTCATTGATCATTGATCCTTGTTCATTCTTCATCGTTCATTCGTCATTGACCATTACTCCTTGTTCATTCTTCATCGTTCATTCTTCATTGATCATTGATCCTTGTTCATTCTTCATCGTTCATTCTTCTTTGATCATTGATCCTTGTTCATTCTTCATTGATCATTGATCCTTGTTCATTCTTCATCGTTCATTCTTCATTGACCACTGATCCTTGTTCATTCTTCATCGTTCATTCTTCATTGACCATTAATCCTTGTTCATTCTTCATCGATCATTCTTCATTGATCATTGTTCCTTGTTCATTCTTCATCGTTCATTCTTCATTGATCATTGATCCTTGTTCATTCTTCATCGTTCATTCTTCATTGATCATTGATCCTTGTTCATTCTTCATCGTTCATTCGTCATTGATCATTGATCCTTGTTCATTCTTCATCGTTCATTCGTCATTGACCATTACTCCTTGTTCATTCTTCATCGTTCATTCTTCATTGATCATTGATCCTTGTTCATTCTTCATCGTTCATTCGTCATTGATCATTGATCCTTATTCATTCTTCATCGTTCATTTTTCATTTATCATTGATCCTTGTTCATTCTTCATCGTTCATTCTTCATTGATCATTGATGCTTGTTCATTCTTCATCGTTCATTCGTCATTGACCATTAATCCTTGTTCATTCTTCATCGTTCATTCTTCATTGATCATTGATCCTTATTCATTCTTCATCGTTCATTCGTCATTGACCATTAATCCTTGTTCATTCTTCAACGTTCATTCTTCATTGATCATTGAACCTTGTTCATTCTTCATCGTTCATTCTTCTTTGATCATTGATCCTTGTTCATTCTTCATTGATCATTGATCCTTGTTCATTCTTCATCGTTCATTCGTCATTGATCATTGATCCTTGTTCATTCTTCATCGTTCATTCGTAATTGATCATTGATCCTTGTTCATTCTTCATCGTTCATTCATCATTGACCATTAATCCTTGTTCATTCTTCATCGTTCATTCTTCATTGATCATTGATCCTTGTTCATTCTTCATCGTTCATTCGTCATTGACCATTAATCCTTGTTCATTCTTCATCGTTCATTCTTCATTGATCATTGATCCTTGTTCATTCTTCATCGTTCATTCTTCTTTGATCATTGATCCTTGTTCATTTTTCATTGATCATTGATCCTTGTTCATTCTTCATCGTTCATTCGTCATTGATCATTGATCCTTGTTCATTCTTCATCGTTCATTCGTCATTGATCATTGATCCTTGTTCATTCTTCATCGTTCATTCGTCATTGACCATTAATCCTTGTTCATTCTTCATCGTTCATTCTTCATTGATCATTGATCCTTGTTCATTCTTCATCGTTCATTCGTCATTGATCATTGATCCTTATTCATTCTTCATCATTCATTTTTCATTTATCATTGATCCTTGTTCATTCTTCATCGTTCATTCTTCATTGATCATTGATGCTTGTTCATTCTTCATCGTTCATTCGTCATTGACCATTAATCCTTGTTCATTCTTCATCGTTCATTCTTCATTGATCATTGATCCTTGTTCATTCTTCATCGTTCATTCGTCATTGACCATTAATCCTTGTTCATTCTTCAACGTTCATTCTTCATTGATCATTGAACCTTGTTCATTCTTCATCGTTCATTCTTCTTTGATCATTGATCCTTGTTCATTCTTCATTGATCATTGATCCTTGTTCATTCTTCATCGTTCATTCGTCATTGATCATTGATCCTTGTTCATTCTTCATCGTTCATTCGTAATTGATCATTGATCCTTGTTCATTCTTCATCGTTCATTCATCATTGACCATTAATCCTTGTTCATTCTTCATCGTTCATTCTTCATTGATCATTGATCCTTGTTCATTCTTCATCGTTCATTCGTCATTGACCATTAATCCTTGTTCATTCTTCATCGTTCATTCTTCATTGATCATTGAACCTTGTTCATTCTTCATCGTTCATTCTTCTTTGTTCATTCTTCATCGTTCATTCTTCATTGAGCATTGATACTTGTTCATTCTTCATCGTTCATTCGTCATTGACCTTTAATCCTTATTCATTCTTCATTCTTCATCGTTCATTTTTCATTTATCATTGTTCCTTGTTCATTCTTCATCGTTCATTCTTCATTGATCATTGATCCTTGTTCATTCTTCATCGTTCATTCTTCATTGACCATTACTCCTTGTTCATTCTTCATCTTTCATTCTTCATTGATCATTGATCCTTGTTCATTCTTCATCGTTCATTCGTCATTGATCATTGATCCTTGTTCATTCTTCATCGTTCATTCTTCATTTATCATTGATCCTTGTTCTTTCTTCATCGTTCATTCTTCATTGATCATTGATCCTTGTTCATTCTTCATCGTTCATTCGTCATTGACCATTAATCCTTGTTCATTCTTCATCGTTCATTCTTCATTGATCATTGATCCTTGTTCATTCTTCATCGTTCATTCGTCATTGACCATTAATCCTTGTTCATTCTTCATCGTTCATTCTTCATTGATCATTGAACCTTGTTCATTCTTCATCGTTCATTCTTCTTTGTTCATTGATCCTTGTTCATTCTTCATTCATCATTGATCCTTGTTCATTCTTCATCGTTCATTCGTCATTGATCATTGATCCTTGTTCATTCTTCATCGTTCATTCGTCATTGATCATTGATCCTTGTTCATTCTTCATCGTTCATTCGTCATTGACCATTAATCCTTGTTCATTCTTCATCGTTCATTCTTCATTGATCATTGATCCTTGTTCATTCTTCATCGTTCATTCGTCATTGACCATTAATCCTTGTTCATTCTTCATCGTTCATTCTACATTGATCATTGATCCTTGTTCATTCTTCATCGTTCATTCTTCTTTGATCATTGATCCTTGTTCATTCTTCATTGATCATTGATCCTTGTTCATTCTTCATCGTTCATTCGTCATTGATCATTGATCCTTGTTCATTCTTCATCGTTCATTCGTCATTGATCATTGATCCTTGTTCATTCTTCATCGTTCATTCGTCATTGACCATTAATCCTTGTTCATTCTTCATCGTTCATTCTTCATTGATCATTGATCCTTGTTCATTCTTCATCGTTCATTCTTCATTGAGCATTGATCCTTGTTCATTCTTCATCGTTCATTCTTCATTGATTATTGTTCCTTGTTCATTCTTCATCGTTCATTCTTCATTGAGAATTGATCCTTGTTCATTCTTCATCGTTCATTCTTCATTGAGAATTGATCCTTGTTCATTCTTCATCGTTCATTCTTCTTTGATCATTGATCCTTGTTCATTCTTCATTGATCATTGATCCTTGTTCATTCTTCATCGTTCATTCGTCATTGATCATTGATCCTTGTTCATTCTTCATCGTTCATTCGTCATTGACTATTACTCCTTGTTCATTCTTTTCGTTCATTCTTCATTGATCATTGATCCTTGTTCATTCTTCATCGTTCATTCTTCTTTGATCATTGATCCTTGTTCATTCTTCATTGATCATTGATCCTTGTTCATTCTTCATCGTTCATTCGTCATTGATCATTGATCCTTGTTCATTCTTCATCGTTCATTCGTCATTGATCATTGATCCTTGTTTATTCTTCATCGTTCATTCGTCATTGACCATTAATCCTTGTTCATTTTTCATCGTTCATTCTTCATTGATCATTGATCCTTGTTCATTCTTCATCGTTCATTCGTCATTGACCATTAATCCTTGTTCATTCTTCATCGTTCATTCTTCATTGATCATTGATCCTTGTTCATTCTTCATCGTTCATTCTTCATTGAGCATTGATACTTGTTCATTCTTCATCGTTCATTCGTCATTGACCATTAATCCTTGTTCATTCTTCATCGATCATTCTTCATTGATCATTGTTCCTTGTTCATTCTTCATCGTTCATTCTTCATTGACCATTACTCCTTGTTCATTCTTCATCTTTCATTCTTCATTGATCATTGATCCTTGTTCATTCTTCATCGTTCATTCGTCATTGATCATTGATCCTTATTCATTCTTCATCGTTCATTCTTCATTTATCATTGATCCTTTTTCTTTCTTCATCGTTCATTCTTCATTGATCATTGATCCTTGTTCATTCTTCATTGTTCATTCGTCATTGACCATTAATCCTTGTTCATTCTTCATCGTTCATTCTTCATTGATCATTGATCCTTGTTCATTCTTCATCGTTCATTCGTCATTGACCATTAATCCTTGTTCATTCTTCATCGTTCATTCTTCATTGATCATTGAACCTTGTTCATTCTTCATCGTTCATTCTTCTTTGATCATTGATCCTTGTTCATTCTTCATTGATCATTGATCCTTGTTCATTCTTCATCGTTCATTCGTCATTGATCATTGATCCTTGTTCATTCTTCATCGTTCATTCGTCATTGATCATTGATCCTTGTTCATTCTTCATCGTTCATTCGTCATTGACCATTAATCCTTGTTCATTCTTCATCGTTCATTCTTCATTGATCATTGATCCTTGTTCATTCTTCATCGTTCATTCGTCATTGACCATTAATCCTTGTTCATTCTTCATCGTTCATTCTACATTGATCATTGATCTTTGTTCATTCTTCATCGTTCATTCTTCTTTGATCATTGATCCTTGTTCATTCTTCATTGATCATTGATCCTTGTTCATTCTTCATCGTTCATTCGTCATTGATCATTAATCCTTGTTCATTCTTCATCGTTCATTCGTCATTGATCATTGATCCTTGTTCATTCTTCATCGTTCATTCGTCATTGACCATTAATCCTTGTTCATTCTTCATCGTTCATTCTTCATTGATCATTGATCCTTGTTTATTCTTCATCGTTCATTCTTCATTGAGCATTGATCCTTGTTCATTCTTCATCGTTCATTCTTCATTGATCATTGATCCTTGTTCATTCTTCATCGTTCATTCTTCATTGATCATTGAACCTTGTTCATTCTTCATCGTTCATTCTTCTTTGATCATTGATCCTTGTTCATTCTTCATTGATCATTGATCCTTGTTCATTCTTCATCGTTCATTCGTCATTGATCATTGATCCTTGTTCATTCTTCATCGTTGATTCGTCATTGATCATTGATCCTTGTTCATTCTTCATCGTTCATTCGTCATTGACCATTAATCCTTGTTCATTCTTCATCGTTCATTCTTCATTGATCATTGATCCTTGTTCATTCTTCATCGTTCATTCATCATTGACCATTAATCCTTGTTCATTCTTCATCGTTCATTCTACATTGATCATTGATCTTTGTTCATTCTTCATCGTTCATTCTTCTTTGATCATTGATCCTTGTTCATTCTTCATTGATCATTGATCCTTGTTCATTCTTCATCGTTCATTCGTCATTGATCATTGATCCTTGTTCATTCTTCATCGTTCATTCGTCATTGATCATTGATCCTTGTTCATTCTTCATCGTTCATTCGTCATTGACCATTAATCCTTGTTCATTCTTCATCGTTCATTCTTCATTGATCATTGATCCTTGTTTATTCTTCATCGTTCATTCTTCATTGAGCATTGATCCTTGTTCATTCTTCATCGTTCATTCTTCATTGATCATTGATCCTTGTTCATTCTTCATCGTTCATTCTTCATTGATCATTGATCCTTGTTCATTCTTCATCGTTCATTCTTCTTTGATCATTGATCCTTGTTCATTCTTCATTGATCATTGATCCTTGTTCATTCTTCATCGTTCATTCGTCATTGATCATTGATCCTTGTTCATTCTTCATCGTTCATTCGTCATTGATCATTGATCCTTGTTCATTCTTCATCGTTCATTCGTCATTGATCATTGATCCTTGTTCATTCTTCATCGTTCATTTGTCATTGACCATTAATCCTTGTTCATTCTTCATCGTTCATTCTTCATTGATCCTTGTTCATTCTTCATCGTTCATTCGTCATTGACCATTAATCCTTGTTCATTCTTCATCGTTCATTCTTCATTGATCATTGATCCTTGTTCATTCTTCATCGTTCATTCTTCTTTGATCATTGATCCTTGTTCATTCTTCATTGATCATTGATCCTTGTTCATTCCTCATCGTTCATTCGTCATTGATCATTGATCCTTGTTCATTCTTCATCGTTCATTCGTCATTGACTATTACTCCTTGTTCATTCTTCTTCGTTCATTCTTCATTGATCATTGATCCTTGTTCATTCTTCATCGTTCATTCTTCTTTGATCATTGATCCTTGTTCATTCTTCATTGATCATTGATCCTTGTTCATTCTTCATCGTTCATTCGTCATTGATCATTGATCCTTGTTCATTCTTCATCGTTCATTCGTCATTGATCATTGATCTTTGTTTATTCTTCATCGTTCATTCGTCATTGACCATTAATCCTTGTTCATTCTTCATCGTTCATTCTTCATTGATCATTGATCCTTGTTCATTCTTCATCGTTCATTCGTCATTGACCATTAATCCTTGTTCATTCTTCATCGTTCATTCTTCATTGATCATTGATCCTTGTTCATTCTTCATCGTTCATTCTTCATTGAGCATTCATACTTGTTCATTCTTCATCGTTCATTCGTCATTGACCATTAATCCTTGTTCATTCTTCATCGATCATTCGTCATTGATCATTGATCCTTGTTCATTCTTCATCGTTCATTCGTCATTGACCATTAATCCTTGTTCATTCTTCATCGTTCATTCTTCATTGATCATTGATCCTTGTTCATTCTTCATCGTTCATTCGTCATTGACCATTAATCCTTGTTCATTCTTCATCGTTCATTCTTCATTGATCATTGAACCTTGTTCATTCTTCATCGTTCATTCTTCTTTGATCATTGATCCTTGTTCATTCTTCATTGATCGTTGATCCTTGTTCATTCTTCATCGTTCATTCTTCATGGATCATTGATCCTTGTTCATTCTTCATCGTTCATTCGTCATTGATCATTGATCCTTGTTCATTCTTCATCGTTCATTCGTCATTGACCATTACTCCTTGTTCATTCTTCATCTTTCATTCTTCATTGATCATTGATCCTTGTTCATTCTTCATCGTTCATTCGTCATTGATCATTGATCCTTATTCATTCTTCATCGTTCATTCTTCATTGATCATTTATCCTTGTTCATTCTTCATCGTTCATTCGTCATTGACCATTGATCCTTGTTCATTCTTCATTGATCATTGATCCTGTTTCATTCTTCATCGTTCATTCGTCATTGATCATTGATCCTTGTTCATTCTTCATTGATCATTGATCCTTGTTCATTCTTTATCGTTCATTCGTCATTGATCATTGATGCTTGTTCATTCTTCATCGTTCATTCGTCATTGACCATTACTCCTTGTTCATTCTTCATCGTTCATTCTTCATTGATCATTGATCCTTGTTCATTCTTCATCGTTCATTTTTCTTTGATCAATGATCCTTGTTCATTCTTCATTGATCATTGACCCTTGTTCATTCTTCATCGTTCATTCGTCATTGATCATTGATCCTTGTTCATTCTTCATCGTTCATTTGTCATTGATCATTGATCCTTGTTCATTCTTCATCGTTCATTCGTCATTGACCATTAATCCTTGTTCATTCTTCATTGATCATTGATCCTTGTTCATTCTTCATTGATCATTGATCCTTGTTCATTCTTCATCGTTCATTCGTCATTGATCATTGATCCTTGTTCATTCTTCATCGTTCATTCGTCATTGACTATTACTCCTTGTTCATTCTTCTTCGTTCATTCTTCATTGATCATTGATCCTTGTTCATTCTTCATCGTTCATTCTTCTTTGACCATTGATCCTTGTTCATTCTTCATTGATCATTGATCCTTGTTCATTCTTCATCGTTCATTCGTCATTGATCATTGATCCTTGTTCATTCTTCATCGTTCATTCGTCATTGATCATTGATCCTTGTTTATTCTTCATCGTTCATTCGTCATTGACCATTAATCCTTGTTCATTTTTCATCGTTCATTCTTCATTGATCATTGATCCTTGTTCATTCTTCATCGTTCATTCGTCATTGACCATTAATCCTTGTTCATTCTTCATCGTTCATTCTTCATTGATCATTGATGCTTGTTCATTCTTCATCGTTCATTCTTCATTGAGCATTGATACTTGTTCATTCTTCATCGTTCATTCGTCATTGACCATTAATCCTTGTTCATTCTTCATCGATCATTCTTCATTGATCATTGTTCCTTGTTCATTCTTCATCGTTCATTCTTCATTGACCATTACTCCTTGTTCATTCTTCATCTTTCATTCTTCATTGATCATTGATCCTTGTTCATTCTTCATCGTTCATTCGTCATTGATCATTGATCCTTATTCATTCTTCATCGTTCATTCTTCATTTATCATTGATCCTTTTTCTTTCTTCATCGTTCATTCTTCATTGATCATTGATCCTTGTTCATTCTTCATTGTTCATTCGTCATTGACCATTAATCCTTGTTCATTCTTCATCGTTCATTCTTCATTGATCATTGATCCTTGTTCATTCTTCATCGTTCATTCGTCATTGACCATTAATCCTTGTTCATTCTTCATCGTTCATTCTTCATTGATCATTGAACCTTGTTCATTCTTCATCGTTCATTCTTCTTTGATCATTGATCCTTGTTCATTCTTCATTGATCATTGATCCTTGTTCATTCTTCATCGTTCATTCGTCATTGATCATTGATCCTTGTTCATTCTTCATCGTTCATTCGTCATTGATCATTGATCCTTGTTCATTCTTCATCGTTCATTCGTCATTGACCATTAATCCTTGTTCATTCTTCATCGTTCATTCTTCATTGATCATTGATCCTTGTTCATTCTTCATCGTTCATTCGTCATTGACCATTAATCCTTGTTCATTCTTCATCGTTCATTCTACATTGATCATTGATCTTTGTTCATTCTTCATCGTTCATTCTTCTTTGATCATTGATCCTTGTTCATTCTTCATTGATCATTGATCCTTGTTCATTCTTCATCGTTCATTCGTCATTGATCATTAATCCTTGTTCATTCTTCATCGTTCATTCGTCATTGATCATTGATCCTTGTTCATTCTTCATCGTTCATTCGTCATTGACCATTAATCCTTGTTCATTCTTCATCGTTCATTCTTCATTGATCATTGATCCTTGTTTATTCTTCATCGTTCATTCTTCATTGAGCATTGATCCTTGTTCATTCTTCATCGTTCATTCTTCATTGATCATTGATCCTTGTTCATTCTTCATCGTTCATTCTTCATTGATCATTGAACCTTGTTCATTCTTCATCGTTCATTCTTCTTTGATCATTGATCCTTGTTCATTCTTCATTGATCATTGATCCTTGTTCATTCTTCATCGTTCATTCGTCATTGATCATTGATCCTTGTTCATTCTTCATCGTTGATTCGTCATTGATCATTGATCCTTGTTCATTCTTCATCGTTCATTCGTCATTGACCATTAATCCTTGTTCATTCTTCATCGTTCATTCTTCATTGATCATTGATCCTTGTTCATTCTTCATCGTTCATTCATCATTGACCATTAATCCTTGTTCATTCTTCATCGTTCATTCTACATTGATCATTGATCTTTGTTCATTCTTCATCGTTCATTCTTCTTTGATCATTGATCCTTGTTCATTCTTCATTGATCATTGATCCTTGTTCATTCTTCATCGTTCATTCGTCATTGATCATTGATCCTTGTTCATTCTTCATCGTTCATTCGTCATTGATCATTGATCCTTGTTCATTCTTCATCGTTCATTCGTCATTGACCATTAATCCTTGTTCATTCTTCATCGTTCATTCTTCATTGATCATTGATCCTTGTTTATTCTTCATCGTTCATTCTTCATTGAGCATTGATCCTTGTTCATTCTTCATCGTTCATTCTTCATTGATCATTGATCCTTGTTCATTCTTCATCGTTCATTCTTCATTGATCATTGATCCTTGTTCATTCTTCATCGTTCATTCTTCTTTGATCATTGATCCTTGTTCATTCTTCATTGATCATTGATCCTTGTTCATTCTTCATCGTTCATTCGTCATTGATCATTGATCCTTGTTCATTCTTCATCGTTCATTCGTCATTGATCATTGATCCTTGTTCATTCTTCATCGTTCATTCGTCATTGATCATTGATCCTTGTTCATTCTTCATCGTTCATTTGTCATTGACCATTAATCCTTGTTCATTCTTCATCGTTCATTCTTCATTGATCCTTGTTCATTCTTCATCGTTCATTCGTCATTGACCATTAATCCTTGTTCATTCTTCATCGTTCATTCTTCATTGATCATTGATCCTTGTTCATTCTTCATCGTTCATTCTTCTTTGATCATTGATCCTTGTTCATTCTTCATTGATCATTGATCCTTGTTCATTCCTCATCGTTCATTCGTCATTGATCATTGATCCTTGTTCATTCTTCATCGTTCATTCGTCATTGACTATTACTCCTTGTTCATTCTTCTTCGTTCATTCTTCATTGATCATTGATCCTTGTTCATTCTTCATCGTTCATTCTTCTTTGATCATTGATCCTTGTTCATTCTTCATTGATCATTGATCCTTGTTCATTCTTCATCGTTCATTCGTCATTGATCATTGATCCTTGTTCATTCTTCATCGTTCATTCGTCATTGATCATTGATCTTTGTTTATTCTTCATCGTTCATTCGTCATTGACCATTAATCCTTGTTCATTCTTCATCGTTCATTCTTCATTGATCATTGATCCTTGTTCATTCTTCATCGTTCATTCGTCATTGACCATTAATCCTTGTTCATTCTTCATCGTTCATTCTTCATTGATCATTGATCCTTGTTCATTCTTCATCGTTCATTCTTCATTGAGCATTCATACTTGTTCATTCTTCATCGTTCATTCGTCATTGACCATTAATCCTTGTTCATTCTTCATCGATCATTCGTCATTGATCATTGATCCTTGTTCATTCTTCATCGTTCATTCGTCATTGACCATTAATCCTTGTTCATTCTTCATCGTTCATTCTTCATTGATCATTGATCCTTGTTCATTCTTCATCGTTCATTCGTCATTGACCATTAATCCTTGTTCATTCTTCATCGTTCATTCTTCATTGATCATTGAACCTTGTTCATTCTTCATCGTTCATTCTTCTTTGATCATTGATCCTTGTTCATTCTTCATTGATCGTTGATCCTTGTTCATTCTTCATCGTTCATTCTTCATGGATCATTGATCCTTGTTCATTCTTCATCGTTCATTCGTCATTGATCATTGATCCTTGTTCATTCTTCATCGTTCATTCGTCATTGACCATTACTCCTTGTTCATTCTTCATCTTTCATTCTTCATTGATCATTGATCCTTGTTCATTCTTCATCGTTCATTCGTCATTGATCATTGATCCTTATTCATTCTTCATCGTTCATTCGTCATTGATCATTGATCCTTTTATTCTTCATCGTTCATTCGTCATTGACCATTGATCCTTGTTCATTCTTCATTGATCATTGATCCTGTTTCATTCTTCATCGTTCATTCGTCATTGATCATTGATCCTTGTTCATTCTTCATTGATCATTGATCCTTGTTCATTCTTTATCGTTCATTCGTCATTGATCATTGATGCTTGTTCATTCTTCATCGTTCATTCGTCATTGACCATTACTCCTTGTTCATTCTTCATCGTTCATTCTTCATTGATCATTGATCCTTGTTCATTCTTCATCGTTCATTTTTCTTTGATCAATGATCCTTGTTCATTCTTCATTGATCATTGACCCTTGTTCATTCTTCATCGTTCATTCGTCATTGATCATTGATCCTTGTTCATTCTTCATCGTTCATTTGTCATTGATCATTGATCCTTGTTCATTCTTCATCGTTCATTCGTCATTGACCATTAATCCTTGTTCATTCTTCATTGATCATTGATCCTTGTTCATTCTTCATCGTTCATTCGTCATTGATCATTGATCCTTGTTCATTCTTCATTGATCATTGATCCTTGTTCATTCTTCATCGTTCATTCGTCATTGATCATTGATCCTTGTTCATTCTTCATCGTTCATTCGTCATTGACCATTACTCCTTGTTCATTCTTCATCGTTCATTCTTCATTGATCATTGATCCTTGTTCATTCTTCATCGTTCATTCTTCTTTGATCATTGATCCTTGTTCATTCTTCATTGATCATTGATCCTTGTTCATTCTTCATCGTTCATTCTTCATTGACCATTGATCCTTGTTCATTCTTCATCGTTCATTCTTCATGACCATTAATCCTTGTTCATTCTTCATCGATCATTCTTCATTGATCATTGTTCCTTGTTCATTCTTCATCGTTCATTCTTCATTGATCATTGATCCTTGTTCATTCTTCATCGTTCATTCTTCATTGATCATTGATCCTTGTTCATTCTTCATCGTTCATTCGTCATTGACCATTACTCCTTGTTCATTCTTCATCGTTCATTCGTCATTGATCATTGATCCTTGTTAAATCTTCATTGATCATTGATCCTTGTTCATTCTTCATCGTTCATTCGTCATTGATCATTGATCCTTGTTCATTCTTCATCGTTCATTCGTCATTGACCATTACTCCTTGTTCATTCTTCATAGTTCATTCTTCATTGATCATTGATCCTTGTTCATTCTTCATCGTTCATTCTTCTTTGATCATTGATCCTTGTTCATTCTTCATTGATCATTGATCCTTGTTCATTCTTCATCGTTCATTCTTCATTGACCATTGATCCTTGTTCATTCTTCATCGTTCATTCTTCATTGACCATTAATCCTTGTTCATTCTTCATCGATCATTCTTCATTGATCATTGTTCCTTGTTCATTCTTCATCGTTCATTCTTCATTGATCATTGATCCTTGTTCATTCTTCATCGTTCATTCGTCATTGATCATTGATCCTTGTTCATTCTTCATCGTTCATTCGTCATTGACCATTACTCCTTGTTCATTCTTCATCGTTCATTCTTCATTGATCATTGATCCTTGTTCATTCTTCATCGTTCATTCGTCATTGATCATTGATCCTTATTCATTCTTCATCGTTCATTTTTCATTTATCATTGATCCTTGTTCATTCTTCATCGTTCATTCTTCATTGATCATTGATCCTTGTTCATTCTTCATCGTTCATTCGTCATTGACCATTAATCCTTGTTCATTCTTCATCGTTCATTCTTCATTGATCATTGATCCTTGTTCATTCTTCATCGTTCATTCGTCATTGACCATTAATCCTTGTTCATTCTTCATCGTTCATTCTTCATTGATCATTGAACCTTGTTCATTCTTCATCGTTCATTCTTCTTTGATCATTGATCCTTGTTCATTCTTCATTGATCATTGATCCTTGTTCATTCTTCATCGTTCATTCGTCATTGATCATTGATCCTTGTTCATTCTTCATCGTTCATTCGTCATTGATCATAGATCCTTGTTCATTCTTCATCGTTCATTCATCATTGACCATTAATCCTTGTTCATTCTTCATCATTCATTCTTCATTGATCATTGATCCTTGTTCATTCTTCATCGTTCATTCGTCATTGACCATTGATCCTTGTTCATTCTTCATTGATCATTGATGCTTGTTCATTCTTCATCGTTCATTCGTCATTGATCATTGATCCTTGTTCATTTTTCATTGATCATTGATCCTTGTTCATTCTTCATCGTTCATTCGTCATTGATCATTGATCCTTGTTCATTCTTCATCGTTTATTCGTCATTGACCATTACTCCTTGTTCATTCTTCATCGTTCATTCTTCATTGATCATTGATCCTTGTTCATTCTTCATCGTTCATTCTTCTTTGATCATTGATCCTTGTTCATTCTTCATTGATCATTGATCCTTGTTCATTCTTCATCGTTCATTCGTCATTGATCATTGATCCTTGTTCATTCTTCATCGTTCATTCGTCATTGATCATTGATCCTTGTTCATTCTTCATCGTTCATTCGTCATTGACCATTGATCCTTGTTCATTCTTCATTGACCATTACTCCTTGTTCATTCTTCATCGTTCATTCGTCATTGATCATTGATCCTTGTTCATTCTACATTGATCATTGATCCTTGTTCATTCTTCATCGTTCATTCGTCATTGATCATTGATCCTTGTTCATTCTTCATCGTTCATTCGTCATTGACCATTACTCCTTGTTCATTCTTCATCGTTCATTCTTCATTGATCATTGATCCTTGTTCATTCTTCATCGTTCATTCTTCTTTGATCAATGATCCTTGTTCATTCTTCATTGATCATTGACCCTTGTTCATTCTTCATCGTTCATTCGTCATTGATCATTGATCCTTGTTCATTCTTCATCGTTCATTCGTCATTGACCATTAATCCTTGTTCATTCTTCATCGTTCATTCTTCATTGATCATTGATCCTTGTTCATTCTTCATCGTTCATTCGTCATTGACCATTAATCCTTGTTCATTCTTCATCGTTCATTCTTCATTGATCATTGAACCTTGTTCATTCTTCATCGTTCATTCTTCTTTGATCATTGATCCTTGTTCATTCTTCATTGATCATTGATCCTTGTTCATTCTTCATCGTTCATTCGTCATTGATCATTGATCCTTGTTCATTCTTCATCGTTCATTCGTAATTGATCATTGATCCTTGTTCATTCTTCATCGTTCATTCATCATTGACCATTAATCCTTGTTCATTCTTCATCGTTCATTCTTCATTGATCATTGATCCTTGTTCATTCTTCATCGTTCATTCGTCATTGACCATTAATCCTTGTTCATTCTTCATCGTTCATTCTTCATTGATCATTGATCCTTGTTCATTCTTCATCGTTCATTCTTCTTTGATCATTGATCCTTGTTCATTCTTCATTAATCATTGATCCTTGTTCATTCTTCATCGTTCATTCGTCATTGATCATTGATCCTCGTTCATTCTTCATCGTTCATTCGTCATTGATCATAGATCCTTGTTCATTCTTCATCGTTCATTCGTCATTGACCATTAATCCTTGTTCATTCTTCATCGTTCATTCTTCATTGATCATTGATCCTTGTTCATTCTTCATCGTTCATTCGTCATTGACCATTGATCCTTGTTCATTCTTCATTGATCATTGATGCTTGTTCATTCTTCATCGTTCATTCGTCATTGATCATTGATCCTAGTTCATTTTTCATTGATCATTGATCCTTGTTCATTCTTCATCGTTCATTCGTCATTGATCATTGATCCTTGTTCATTCTTCATCGTTTATTCGTCATTGACCATTACTCCTTGTTCATTCTTCATCGTTCATTCTTCATTGATCATTGATCCTTGTTCATTCGTCATCGTTCATTCTTCTTTGATCATTGATCCTTGTTCATTCTTCATTGATCATTGATCCTTGTTCATTCTTCATCGTTCATTCGTCATTGATCATTGATCCTTGTTCATTCTTCATCGTTCATTCGTCATTGATCATTGATCCTTGTTCATTCTTCATCGTTCATTCGTCATTGACCATTGATCCTTGTTCATTCTTCATTGACCATTACTCCTCGTTCATTCTTCATCGTTCATTCGTCATTGATCATTGATCCTTGTTCATTCTACATTGATCATTGATCCTTGTTCATTCTTCATCGTTCATTCGTCATTGATCATTGATCCTTGTTCATTCATCATCGTTCATTCTTCATTGACCATTAATCCTTGTTCATTCTTCATCGATCATTCTTCATTGATCATTGATCCTTGTTCATTCTTCATCGTTCATTCGTCATTGATCATTGATCCTTGTTCATTCTTCATCGTTCATTCGTAATTGATCATTGATCCTTGTTCATTCTTCATCGTTCATTCATCATTGACCATTAATCCTTGTTCATTCTTCATCGTTCATTCTTCATTGATCATTGATGCTTGTTCATTCTTCATCGTTCATTCGTCATTGATCATTGATCCTTGTTCATTTTTCATTGATCATTGATCCTTGTTCATTCTTCATCGTTCATTCGTCATTGATCATTGATCCTTGTTCATACTTCATCGTTTATTCGTCATTGACCATTACTCCTTGTTCATTCTTCATCGTTCATTCTTCATTGATCATTGATCCTTGTTCATTCTTCATCGTTCATTCTTCTTTGATCATTGATCCTTGTTCATTCTTCATTGATCATTGATCCTTGTTCATTCTTCATCGTTCATTCGTCATTGATCATTGATCCTTGTTCATTCTTCATCGTTCATTCGTCATTGATCATTGATCCTTGTTCATTCTTCATCGTTCATTCGTCATTGACCATTGATCCTTGTTCATTCTTCATTGACCATTACTCCTCGTTCATTCTTCATCGTTCATTCGTCATTGATCATTGATCCTTGTTCATTCTACATTGATCATTGATCCTTGTTCATTCTTCATCGTTCATTCGTCATTGATCATTGATCCTTGTTCATTCATCATCGTTCATTCTTCATTGACCATTAATCCTTGTTCATTCTTCATCGATCATTCTTCATTGATCATTGATCCTTGTTCATTCTTCATCGTTCATTCGTCATTGATCATTGATCCTTGTTCATTCTTCATCGTTCATTCGTAATTGATCATTGATCCTTGTTCATTCTTCATCGTTCATTCATCATTGACCATTAATCCTTGTTCATTCTTCATCGTTCATTCTTCATTGATCATTGATGCTTGTTCATTCTTCATCGTTCATTCGTCATTGATCATTGATCCTTGTTCATTTTTCATTGATCATTGATCCTTGTTCATTCTTCATCGTTCATTCGTCATTGATCATTGATCCTTGTTCATACTTCATCGTTTATTCGTCATTGACCATTACTCCTTGTTCATTCTTCATCGTTCATTCTTCATTGATCATTGATCCTTGTTCATTCTTCATCGTTCATTCTTCTTTGATCATTGATCCTTGTTCATTCTTCATTGATCATTGATCCTTGTTCATTCTTCATCGTTCATTCGTCATTGATCATTGATCCTTGTTCATTCTTCATCGTTCATTCGTCATTGATCATTGATCCTTGTTCATTCTTCATCGTTCATTCGTCATTGACCATTGATCCTTGTTCATTCTTCATTGACCATTACTCCTTGTTCATTCTTCATCGTTCATTCGTCATTGATCATTGATCCTTGTTCATTCTACATTGATCATTGATCCTTGTTCATTCTTCATCGTTCATTCGTCATTGATCATTGATCCTTGTTCATTCTTCATCGTTCATTCGTAATTGATCATTGATCCTTGTTCATTCTTCATCGTTCATTCATCATTGACCATTAATCCTTGTTCATTCTTCATCGATCATTCTTCATTGATCATTGATCCTTGTTCATTCTTCATCGTTCATTCGTCATTGATCATTGATCCTTGTTCATTCTTCATCGTTCATTCGTAATTGATCATTGATCCTTGTTCATTCTTCATCGTTCATTCATCATTGACCATTAATCCTTGTTCATTCTTCATCGTTCATTCTTCATTGATCATTGATCCTTGTTCATTCTTCATCGTTCATTCGTCATTGACCATTAATCCTTGTTCATTCTTCATCGTTCATTCTTCATTGATCATTGATCCTTGTTCATTCTTCATCGTTCATTCTTCTTTGATCATTGATCCTTGTTCATTTTTCATTAATCATTGATCCTTGTTCATTCTTCATCGTTCATTCGTCATTGATCATTGATCCTTGTTCATTCTTCATCGTTCATTCGTCATTGATCATAGATCCTTGTTCATTCTTCATCGTTCATTCGTCATTGACCATTAATCCTTGTTCATTCTTCATCGTTCATTCTTCATTGATAATTGATCCTTGTTCATTCTTCATCGTTCATTCGTCATTGACCATTGATCCTTGTTCATTCTTCATTGATCATTGATGCTTGTTCATTCTTCATCGTTCATTCGTCATTGATCATTGATCCTTGTTCATTTTTCATTGATCATTGATCCTTGTTCATTCTTCATCGTTCATTCGTCATTGATCATTGATCCTTGTTCATTCTTCATCGTTTATTCGTCATTGACCATTACTCCTTGTTCATTCTTCATCGTTCATTCTTCATTGATCATTGATCCTTGTTCATTCTTCATCGTTCATTCTTCTTTGATCATTGATCCTTGTTCATTCTTCATTGATCATTGATCCTTGTTCATTCTTCATCGTTCATTCGTCATTGATCATTGATCCTTGTTCATTCTTCATCGTTCATTCGTCATTGATCATTGATCCTTGTTCATTCTTCATCGTTCATTCGTCATTGATCATTGATCCTAGTTCATTTTTCATTGATCATTGATCCTTGTTCATTCTTCATCGTTCATTCGTCATTGATCATTGATCCTTGTTCATTCTTCATCGTTTATTCGTCATTGACCATTACTCCTTGTTCATTCTTCATCGTTCATTCTTCATTGATCATTGATCCTTGTTCATTCGTCATCGTTCATTCTTCTTTGATCATTGATCCTTGTTCATTCTTCATTGATCATTGATCCTTGTTCATTCTTCATCGTTCATTCGTCATTGATCATTGATCCTTGTTCATTCTTCATCGTTCATTCGTCATTGATCATTGATCCTTGTTCATTCTTCATCGTTCATTCGTCATTGACCATTGATCCTTGTTCATTCTTCATTGACCATTACTCCTCGTTCATTCTTCATCGTTCATTCGTCATTGATCATTGATCCTTGTTCATTCTACATTGATCATTGATCCTTGTTCATTCTTCATCGTTCATTCGTCATTGATCATTGATCCTTGTTCATTCTTCATCGTTCATTCTTCATTGACCATTAATCCTTGTTCATTCTTCATCGATCATTCTTCATTGATCATTGATCCTTGTTCATTCTTCATCGTTCATTCGTCATTGATCATTGATCCTTGTTCATTCTTCATCGTTCATTCGTAATTGATCATTGATCCTTGTTCATTCTTCATCGTTCATTCATCATTGACCATTAATCCTTGTTCATTCTTCATCGTTCATTCTTCATTGATCATTGATCCTTGTTCATTCTTCATCGTTCATTCGTCATTGACCATTAATCCTTGTTCATTCTTCATCGTTCATTCTTCATTGATCATTGATCCTTGTTCATTCTTCATCGTTCATTCTTCTTTGATCATTGATCCTTGTTCATTTTTCATTAATCATTGATCCTTGTTCATTCTTCATCGTTCATTCGTCATTGATCATTGATCCTTGTTCATTCTTCATCGTTCATTCGTCATTGATCATAGATCCTTGTTCATTCTTCATCGTTCATTCGTCATTGACCATTAATCCTTGTTCATTCTTCATCGTTCATTCTTCATTGATAATTGATCCTTGTTCATTCTTCATCGTTCATTCGTCATTGACCATTGATCCTTGTTCATTCTTCATTGATCATTGATGCTTGTTCATTCTTCATCGTTCATTCGTCATTGATCATTGATCCTTGTTCATTTTTCATTGATCATTGATCCTTGTTCATTCTTCATCGTTCATTCGTCATTGATCATTGATCCTTGTTCATTCTTCATCGTTTATTCGTCATTGACCATTACTCCTTGTTCATTCTTCATCGTTCATTCTTCATTGATCATTGATCCTTGTTCATTCTTCATCGTTCATTCTTCTTTGATCATTGATCCTTGTTCATTCTTCATTGATCATTGATCCTTGTTCATTCTTCATCGTTCATTCGTCATTGATCATTGATCCTTGTTCATTCTTCATCGTTCATTCGTCATTGATCATTGATCCTTGTTCATTCTTCATCGTTCATTCGTCATTGATCATTGATCCTAGTTCATTTTTCATTGATCATTGATCCTTGTTCATTCTTCATCGTTCATTCGTCATTGATCATTGATCCTTGTTCATTCTTCATCGTTTATTCGTCATTGACCATTACTCCTTGTTCATTCTTCATCGTTCATTCTTCATTGATCATTGATCCTTGTTCATTCGTCATCGTTCATTCTTCTTTGATCATTGATCCTTGTTCATTCTTCATTGATCATTGATCCTTGTTCATTCTTCATCGTTCATTCGTCATTGATCATTGATCCTTGTTCATTCTTCATCGTTCATTCGTCATTGATCATTGATCCTTGTTCATTCTTCATCGTTCATTCGTCATTGACCATTGATCCTTGTTCATTCTTCATTGACCATTACTCCTCGTTCATTCTTCATCGTTCATTCGTCATTGATCATTGATCCTTGTTCATTCTACATTGATCATTGATCCTTGTTCATTCTTCATCGTTCATTCGTCATTGATCATTGATCCTTGTTCATTCATCATCGTTCATTCTTCATTGACCATTAATCCTTGTTCATTCTTCATCGATCATTCTTCATTGATCATTGATCCTTGTTCATTCTTCATCGTTCATTCGTCATTGATCATTGATCCTTGTTCATTCTTCATCGTTCATTCGTAATTGATCATTGATCCTTGTTCATTCTTCATCGTTCATTCATCATTGACCATTAATCCTTGTTCATTCTTCATCGTTCATTCTTCATTGATCATTGATGCTTGTTCATTCTTCATCGTTCATTCGTCATTGATCATTGATCCTTGTTCATTTTTCATTGATCATTGATCCTTGTTCATTCTTCATCGTTCATTCGTCATTGATCATTGATCCTTGTTCATACTTCATCGTTTATTCGTCATTGACCATTACTCCTTGTTCATTCTTCATCGTTCATTCTTCATTGATCATTGATCCTTGTTCATTCTTCATCGTTCATTCTTCTTTGATCATTGATCCTTGTTCATTCTTCATTGATCATTGATCCTTGTTCATTCTTCATCGTTCATTCGTCATTGATCATTGATCCTTGTTCATTCTTCATCGTTCATTCGTCATTGATCATTGATCCTTGTTCATTCTTCATCGTTCATTCGTCATTGACCATTGATCCTTGTTCATTCTTCATTGACCATTACTCCTTGTTCATTCTTCATCGTTCATTCGTCATTGATCATTGATCCTTGTTCATTCTACATTGATCATTGATCCTTGTTCATTCTTCATCGTTCATTCGTCATTGATCATTGATCCTTGTTCATTCTTCATCGTTCATTCTTCATTGACCATTAATCCTTGTTCATTCTTCATCGATCATTCTTCATTGATCATTGATCCTTGTTCATTCTTCATCGTTCATTCGTCATTGATCATTGATCCTTGTTCATTCTTCATCGTTCATTCGTAATTGATCATTGATCCTTGTTCATTCTTCATCGTTCATTCATCATTGACCATTAATCCTTGTTCATTCTTCATCGTTCATTCTTCATTGATCATTGATCCTTGTTCATTCTTCATCGTTCATTCGTCATTGACCATTAATCCTTGTTCATTCTTCATCGTTCATTCTTCATTGATCATTGATCCTTGTTCATTCTTCATCGTTCATTCTTCTTTGATCATTGATCCTTGTTCATTTTTCATTAATCATTGATCCTTGTTCATTCTTCATCGTTCATTCGTCATTGATCATTGATCCTTGTTCATTCTTCATCGTTCATTCGTCATTGACATAGATCCTTGTTCATTCTTCATCGTTCATTCGTCATTGACCATTAATCCTTGTTCATTCTTCATCGTTCATTCTTCATTGATAATTGATCCTTGTTCATTCTTCATCGTTCATTCGTCATTGACCATTGATCCTTGTTCATTCTTCATTGATCATTGATGCTTGTTCATTCTTCATCGTTCATTCGTCATTGATCATTGATCCTTGTTCATTTTTCATTGATCATTGATCCTTGTTCATTCTTCATCGTTCATTCGTCATTGATCATTGATCCTTGTTCATTCTTCATCGTTCATTCGTAATTGATCATTGATCCTTGTTCATTCTTCATCGTTCATTCATCATTGACCATTAATCCTTGTTCATTCTTCATCGTTCATTCTTCATTGATCATTGATCCTTGTTCATTCTTCATCGTTCATTCGTCATTGACCATTGATCCTTGTTCATTCTTCATTGACCATTACTCCTTGTTCATTCTTCATCGTTCATTCGTCATTGATCATTGATCCTTGTTCATTCTACATTGATCATTGATCCTTGTTCATTCTTCATCGTTCATTCGTCATTGATCATTGATCCTTGTTCATTCTTCATCGTTCATTCGTAATTGATCATTGATCCTTGTTCATTCTTCATCGTTCATTCATCATTGACCATTAATCCTTGTTCATTCTTCATCGATCATTCTTCATTGATCATTGATCCTTGTTCATTCTTCATCGTTCATTCGTCATTGATCATTGATCCTTGTTCATTCTTCATCGTTCATTCGTAATTGATCATTGATCCTTGTTCATTCTTCATCGTTCATTCATCATTGACCATTAATCCTTGTTCATTCTTCATCGTTCATTCTTCATTGATCATTGATCCTTGTTCATTCTTCATCGTTCATTCGTCATTGACCATTAATCCTTGTTCATTCTTCATCGTTCATTCTTCATTGATCATTGATCCTTGTTCATTCTTCATCGTTCATTCTTCTTTGATCATTGATCCTTGTTCATTTTTCATTAATCATTGATCCTTGTTCATTCTTCATCGTTCATTCGTCATTGATCATTGATCCTTGTTCATTCTTCATCGTTCATTCGTCATTGATCATAGATCCTTGTTCATTCTTCATCGTTCATTCGTCATTGACCATTAATCCTTGTTCATTCTTCATCGTTCATTCTTCATTGATAATTGATCCTTGTTCATTCTTCATCGTTCATTCGTCATTGACCATTGATCCTTGTTCATTCTTCATTGATCATTGATGCTTGTTCATTCTTCATCGTTCATTCGTCATTGATCATTGATCCTTGTTCATTTTTCATTGATCATTGATCCTTGTTCATTCTTCATCGTTCATTCGTCATTGATCATTGATCCTTGTTCATTCTTCATCGTTTATTCGTCATTGACCATTACTCCTTGTTCATTCTTCATCGTTCATTCTTCATTGATCATTGATCCTTGTTCATTCTTCATCGTTCATTCTTCTTTGATCATTGATCCTTGTTCATTCTTCATTGATCATTGATCCTTGTTCATTCTTCATCGTTCATTCGTCATTGATCATTGATCCTTGTTCATTCTTCATCGTTCATTCGTCATTGATCATTGATCCTTGTTCATTCTTCATCGTTCATTCGTCATTGATCATTGATCCTAGTTCATTTTTCATTGATCATTGATCCTTGTTCATTCTTCATCGTTCATTCGTCATTGATCATTGATCCTTGTTCATTCTTCATCGTTTATTCGTCATTGACCATTACTCCTTGTTCATTCTTCATCGTTCATTCTTCATTGATCATTGATCCTTGTTCATTCGTCATCGTTCATTCTTCTTTGATCATTGATCCTTGTTCATTCTTCATTGATCATTGATCCTTGTTCATTCTTCATCGTTCATTCGTCATTGATCATTGATCCTTGTTCATTCTTCATCGTTCATTCGTCATTGATCATTGATCCTTGTTCATTCTTCATCGTTCATTCGTCATTGACCATTGATCCTTGTTCATTCTTCATTGACCATTACTCCTCGTTCATTCTTCATCGTTCATTCGTCATTGATCATTGATCCTTGTTCATTCTACATTGATCATTGATCCTTGTTCATTCTTCATCGTTCATTCGTCATTGATCATTGATCCTTGTTCATTCTTCATCGTTCATTCTTCATTGACCATTAATCCTTGTTCATTCTTCATCGATCATTCTTCATTGATCATTGATCCTTGTTCATTCTTCATCGTTCATTCGTCATTGATCATTGATCCTTGTTCATTCTTCATCGTTCATTCGTAATTGATCATTGATCCTTGTTCATTCTTCATCGTTCATTCATCATTGACCATTAATCCTTGTTCATTCTTCATCGTTCATTCTTCATTGATCATTGATCCTTGTTCATTCTTCATCGTTCATTCGTCATTGACCATTAATCCTTGTTCATTCTTCATCGTTCATTCTTCATTGATCATTGATCCTTGTTCATTCTTCATCGTTCATTCTTCTTTGATCATTGATCCTTGTTCATTTTTCATTAATCATTGATCCTTGTTCATTCTTCATCGTTCATTCGTCATTGATCATTGATCCTTGTTCATTCTTCATCGTTCATTCGTCATTGATCATAGATCCTTGTTCATTCTTCATCGTTCATTCGTCATTGACCATTAATCCTTGTTCATTCTTCATCGTTCATTCTTCATTGATAATTGATCCTTGTTCATTCTTCATCGTTCATTCGTCATTGACCATTGATCCTTGTTCATTCTTCATTGATCATTGATGCTTGTTCATTCTTCATCGTTCATTCGTCATTGATCATTGATCCTTGTTCATTTTTCATTGATCATTGATCCTTGTTCATTCTTCATCGTTCATTCGTCATTGATCATTGATCCTTGTTCATTCTTCATCGTTTATTCGTCATTGACCATTACTCCTTGTTCATTCTTCATCGTTCATTCTTCATTGATCATTGATCCTTGTTCATTCTTCATCGTTCATTCTTCTTTGATCATTGATCCTTGTTCATTCTTCATTGATCATTGATCCTTGTTCATTCTTCATCGTTCATTCGTCATTGATCATTGATCCTTGTTCATTCTTCATCGTTCATTCGTCATTGATCATTGATCCTTGTTCATTCTTCATCGTTCATTCGTCATTGATCATTGATCCTAGTTCATTTTTCATTGATCATTGATCCTTGTTCATTCTTCATCGTTCATTCGTCATTGATCATTGATCCTTGTTCATTCTTCATCGTTTATTCGTCATTGACCATTACTCCTTGTTCATTCTTCATCGTTCATTCTTCATTGATCATTGATCCTTGTTCATTCGTCATCGTTCATTCTTCTTTGATCATTGATCCTTGTTCATTCTTCATTGATCATTGATCCTTGTTCATTCTTCATCGTTCATTCGTCATTGATCATTGATCCTTGTTCATTCTTCATCGTTCATTCGTCATTGATCATTGATCCTTGTTCATTCTTCATCGTTCATTCGTCATTGACCATTGATCCTTGTTCATTCTTCATTGACCATTACTCCTCGTTCATTCTTCATCGTTCATTCGTCATTGATCATTGATCCTTGTTCATTCTACATTGATCATTGATCCTTGTTCATTCTTCATCGTTCATTCGTCATTGATCATTGATCCTTGTTCATTCATCATCGTTCATTCTTCATTGACCATTAATCCTTGTTCATTCTTCATCGATCATTCTTCATTGATCATTGATCCTTGTTCATTCTTCATCGTTCATTCGTCATTGATCATTGATCCTTGTTCATTCTTCATCGTTCATTCGTAATTGATCATTGATCCTTGTTCATTCTTCATCGTTCATTCATCATTGACCATTAATCCTTGTTCATTCTTCATCGTTCATTCTTCATTGATCATTGATGCTTGTTCATTCTTCATCGTTCATTCGTCATTGATCATTGATCCTTGTTCATTTTTCATTGATCATTGATCCTTGTTCATTCTTCATCGTTCATTCGTCATTGATCATTGATCCTTGTTCATACTTCATCGTTTATTCGTCATTGACCATTACTCCTTGTTCATTCTTCATCGTTCATTCTTCATTGATCATTGATCCTTGTTCATTCTTCATCGTTCATTCTTCTTTGATCATTGATCCTTGTTCATTCTTCATTGATCATTGATCCTTGTTCATTCTTCATCGTTCATTCGTCATTGATCATTGATCCTTGTTCATTCTTCATCGTTCATTCGTCATTGATCATTGATCCTTGTTCATTCTTCATCGTTCATTCGTCATTGACCATTGATCCTTGTTCATTCTTCATTGACCATTACTCCTTGTTCATTCTTCATCGTTCATTCGTCATTGATCATTGATCCTTGTTCATTCTACATTGATCATTGATCCTTGTTCATTCTTCATCGTTCATTCGTCATTGATCATTGATCCTTGTTCATTCTTCATCGTTCATTCTTCATTGACCATTAATCCTTGTTCATTCTTCATCGATCATTCTTCATTGATCATTGATCCTTGTTCATTCTTCATCGTTCATTCGTCATTGATCATTGATCCTTGTTCATTCTTCATCGTTCATTCGTAATTGATCATTGATCCTTGTTCATTCTTCATCGTTCATTCATCATTGACCATTAATCCTTGTTCATTCTTCATCGTTCATTCTTCATTGATCATTGATCCTTGTTCATTCTTCATCGTTCATTCGTCATTGACCATTAATCCTTGTTCATTCTTCATCGTTCATTCTTCATTGATCATTGATCCTTGTTCATTCTTCATCGTTCATTCTTCTTTGATCATTGATCCTTGTTCATTTTTCATTAATCATTGATCCTTGTTCATTCTTCATCGTTCATTCGTCATTGATCATTGATCCTTGTTCATTCTTCATCGTTCATTCGTCATTGACATAGATCCTTGTTCATTCTTCATCGTTCATTCGTCATTGACCATTAATCCTTGTTCATTCTTCATCGTTCATTCTTCATTGATAATTGATCCTTGTTCATTCTTCATCGTTCATTCGTCATTGACCATTGATCCTTGTTCATTCTTCATTGATCATTGATGCTTGTTCATTCTTCATCGTTCATTCGTCATTGATCATTGATCCTTGTTCATTTTTCATTGATCATTGATCCTTGTTCATTCTTCATCGTTCATTCGTCATTGATCATTGATCCTTGTTCATTCTTCATCGTTCATTCGTAATTGATCATTGATCCTTGTTCATTCTTCATCGTTCATTCATCATTGACCATTAATCCTTGTTCATTCTTCATCGTTCATTCTTCATTGATCATTGATCCTTGTTCATTCTTCATCGTTCATTCGTCATTGACCATTAATCCTTGTTCATTCTTCATCGTTCATTCTTCATTGATCATTGATCCTTGTTCATTCTTCATCGTTCATTCTTCTTTGATCATTGATCCTTGTTCATTTTTCATTAATCATTGATCCTTGTTCATTCTTCATCGTTCATTCGTCATTGATCATTGATCCTTGTTCATTCTTCATCGTTCATTCGTCATTGATCATAGATCCTTGTTCATTCTTCATCGTTCATTCTTCATTGATCATTGATCCTTGTTCATTCTTCATCGTTCATTCGTCATTGACCATTAATCCTTGTTCATTCTTCATCGTTCATTCTTCATTGATAATTGATCCTTGTTCATTCTTCATCGTTCATTCGTCATTGACCATTGATCCTTGTTCATTCTTCATTGATCATTGATGCTTGTTCATTCTTCATCGTTCATTCGTCATTGATCATTGATCCTTGTTCATTTTTCATTGATCATTGATCCTTGTTCATTCTTCATCGTTCATTCGTCATTGATCATTGATCCTTGTTCATTCTTCATCGTTTATTCGTCATTGACCATTACTCCTTGTTCATTCTTCATCGTTCATTCTTCATTGATCATTGATCCTTGTTCATTCTTCATCGTTCATTCTTCTTTGATCATTGATCCTTGTTCATTCTTCATTGATCATTGATCCTTGTTCATTCTTCATCGTTCATTCGTCATTGATCATTGATCCTTGTTCATTCTTCATCGTTCATTCGTCATTGATCATTGATCCTTGTTCATTCTTCATCGTTCATTCGTCATTGATCATTGATCCTAGTTCATTTTTCATTGATCATTGATCCTTGTTCATTCTTCATCGTTCATTCGTCATTGATCATTGATCCTTGTTCATTCTTCATCGTTTATTCGTCATTGACCATTACTCCTTGTTCATTCTTCATCGTTCATTCTTCATTGATCATTGATCCTTGTTCATTCGTCATCGTTCATTCTACTTTGATCATTGATCCTTGTTCATTCTTCATTGATCATTGATCCTTGTTCATTCTTCATCGTTCATTCGTCATTGATCATTGATCCTTGTTCATTCTTCATCGTTCATTCGTCATTGACCATTACTCCTTGTTCATTCTTCATCGTTCATTCTTCATTGATCATTGATCCTTGTTCATTCTTCATCGTTCATTCGTCATTGATCATTGATCCTTATTCATTCTTCATTCTTCATCGTTCATTTTTCATTTATCATTGATCCTTGTTCATTCTTCATCGTTCATTCTTCATTGATCATTGATCCTTGTTCATTCTTCATCGTTCATTCGTCATTGACCATTAATCCTTGTTCATTCTTCATCGTTCATTCTTCATTGATCATTGATCCTTGTTCATTCTTCATCGTTCATTCGTCATTGACCATTAATCCTTGTTCATTCTTCATCGTTCATTCTTCATTGATCATTGAACCTTGTTCATTCTTCATCGTTCATTCTTCTTTGATCATTGATCCTTGTTCATTCTTCATTGATCATTGATCCTTGTTCATTCTTCATCGTTCATTCGTCATTGATCATTGATCCTTGTTCATTCTTCATCGTTCATTCGTCATTGATCATAGATCCTTGTTCATTCTTCATCGTTCATTCATCATTGACCATTAATCCTTGTTCATTCTTCATCATTCATTCTTCATTGATCATTGATCCTTGTTCATTCTTCATCGTTCATTCGTCATTGACCATTGATCCTTGTTCATTCTTCATTGATCATTGATGCTTGTTCATTCTTCATCGTTCATTCGTCATTGATCATTGATCCTTGTTCATTTTTCATTGATCATTGATCCTTGTTCATTCTTCATCGTTCATTCGTCATTGATCATTGATCCTTGTTCATTCTTCATCGTTTATTCGTCATTGACCATTACTCCTTGTTCATTCTTCATCGTTCATTCTTCATTGATCATTGATCCTTGTTCATTCTTCATCGTTCATTCTTCTTTGATCATTGATCCTTGTTCATTCTTCATTGATCATTGATCCTTGTTCATTCTTCATCGTTCATTCGTCATTGATCATTGATCCTTGTTCATTCTTCATCGTTCATTCGTCATTGATCATTGATCCTTGTTCATTCTTCATCGTTCATTCGTCATTGACCATTGATCCTTGTTCATTCTTCATTGACCATTACTCCTTGTTCATTCTTCATCGTTCATTCGTCATTGATCATTGATCCTTGTTCATTCTACATTGATCATTGATCCTTGTTCATTCTTCATCGTTCATTCGTCATTGATCATTGATCCTTGTTCATTCTTCATCGTTCATTCGTCATTGACCATTACTCCTTGTTCTTTCTTCATCGTTCATTCTTCATTGATCATTGATCCTTGTTCATTCTTCATCGTTCATTCTTCTTTGATCAATGATCCTTGTTCATTCTTCATTGATCATTGACCCTTGTTCATTCTTCATCGTTCATTCGTCATTGATCATTGATCCTTGTTCATTCTTCATCGTTCATTCGTCATTGACCATTAATCCTTGTTCATTCTTCATCGTTCATTCTTCATTGATCATTGATCCTTGTTCATTCTTCATCGTTCATTCGTCATTGACCATTAATCCTTGTTCATTCTTCATCGTTCATTCTTCATTGATCATTGAACCTTGTTCATTCTTCATCGTTCATTCTTCTTTGATCATTGATCCTTGTTCATTCTTCATTGATCATTGATCCTTGTTCATTCTTCATCGTTCATTCGTCATTGATCATTGATCCTTGTTCATTCTTCATCGTTCATTCGTCATTGATCATTGATCCTTGTTCATTCTTCATCGTTCATTCGTCATTGATCATTGATCCTAGTTCATTTTTCATTGATCATTGATCCTTGTTCATTCTTCATCGTTCATTCGTCATTGATCATTGATCCTTGTTCATTCTTCATCGTTCATTCGTCATTGACCATTACTCCTTGTTCATTCTTCATCGTTCATTCTTCATTGATCATTGATCCTTGTTCATTCTTCATCGTTCATTCTTCTTTGATCATTGATCCTTGTTCATTCTTCATTGATCATTGATCCTTGTTCATTCTTCATCGTTCATTCGTCATTGATCATTGATCCTTGTTCATTCTTCATCGTTCATTCGTCATTGATCATTGATCCTTGTTCATTCTTCATCGTTCATTCGTCATTGATCATTGATCCTAGTTCATTTTTCATTGATCATTGATCCTTGTTCATTCTTCATCGTTCATTCGTCATTGATCATTGATCCTTGTTCATTCTTCATCGTTTATTCGTCATTGACCATTACTCCTTGTTCATTCTTCATCGTTCATTCTTCATTGATCATTGATCCTTGTTCATTCGTCATCGTTCATTCTTCTTTGATCATTGATCCTTGTTCATTCTTCATTGATCATTGATCCTTGTTCATTCTTCATCGTTCATTCGTCATTGATCATTGATCCTTGTTCATTCTTCATCGTTCATTCGTCATTGACCATTACTCCTTGTTCATTCTTCATCGTTCATTCTTCATTGATCATTGATCCTTGTTCATTCTTCATCGTTCATTCGTCATTGATCATTGATCCTTATTCATTCTTCATTCTTCATCGTTCATTTTTCATTTATCATTGATCCTTGTTCATTCTTCATCGTTCATTCTTCATTGATCATTGATCCTTGTTCATTCTTCATCGTTCATTCGTCATTGACCATTAATCCTTGTTCATTCTTCATCGTTCATTCTTCATTGATCATTGATCCTTGTTCATTCTTCATCGTTCATTCGTCATTGACCATTAATCCTTGTTCATTCTTCATCGTTCATTCTTCATTGATCATTGAACCTTGTTCATTCTTCATCGTTCATTCTTCTTTGATCATTGATCCTTGTTCATTCTTCATTGATCATTGATCCTTGTTCATTCTTCATCGTTCATTCGTCATTGATCATTGATCCTTGTTCATTCTTCATCGTTCATTCGTCATTGATCATAGATCCTTGTTCATTCTTCATCGTTCATTCATCATTGACCATTAATCCTTGTTCATTCTTCATCATTCATTCTTCATTGATCATTGATCCTTGTTCATTCTTCATCGTTCATTCGTCATTGACCATTGATCCTTGTTCATTCTTCATTGATCATTGATGCTTGTTCATTCTTCATCGTTCATTCGTCATTGATCATTGATCCTTGTTCATTTTTCATTGATCATTGATCCTTGTTCATTCTTCATCGTTCATTCGTCATTGATCATTGATCCTTGTTCATTCTTCATCGTTTATTCGTCATTGACCATTACTCCTTGTTCATTCTTCATCGTTCATTCTTCATTGATCATTGATCCTTGTTCATTCTTCATCGTTCATTCTTCTTTGATCATTGATCCTTGTTCATTCTTCATTGATCATTGATCCTTGTTCATTCTTCATCGTTCATTCGTCATTGATCATTGATCCTTGTTCATTCTTCATCGTTCATTCGTCATTGATCATTGATCCTTGTTCATTCTTCATCGTTCATTCGTCATTGACCATTGATCCTTGTTCATTCTTCATTGACCATTACTCCTTGTTCATTCTTCATCGTTCATTCGTCATTGATCATTGATCCTTGTTCATTCTACATTGATCATTGATCCTTGTTCATTCTTCATCGTTCATTCGTCATTGATCATTGATCCTTGTTCATTCTTCATCGTTCATTCGTCATTGACCATTACTCCTTGTTCATTCTTCATCGTTCATTCTTCATTGATCATTGATCCTTGTTCATTCTTCATCGTTCATTCTTCTTTGATCAATGATCCTTGTTCATTCTTCATTGATCATTGACCCTTGTTCATTCTTCATCGTTCATTCGTCATTGATCATTGATCCTTGTTCATTCTTCATCGTTCATTCGTCATTGACCATTAATCCTTGTTCATTCTTCATCGTTCATTCTTCATTGATCATTGATCCTTGTTCATTCTTCATCGTTCATTCGTCATTGACCATTAATCCTTGTTCATTCTTCATCGTTCATTCTTCATTGATCATTGAACCTTGTTCATTCTTCATCGTTCATTCTTCTTTGATCATTGATCCTTGTTCATTCTTCATTGATCATTGATCCTTGTTCATTCTTCATCGTTCATTCGTCATTGATCATTGATCCTTGTTCATTCTTCATCGTTCATTCGTAATTGATCATTGATCCTTGTTCATTCTTCATCGTTCATTCATCATTGACCATTAATCCTTGTTCATTCTTCATCGTTCATTCTTCATTGATCATTGATCCTTGTTCATTCTTCATCGTTCATTCGTCATTGACCATTAATCCTTGTTCATTCTTCATCGTTCATTCTTCATTGATCATTGATCCTTGTTCATTCTTCATCGTTCATTCTTCTTTGATCATTGATCCTTGTTCATTCTTCATTAATCATTGATCCTTGTTCATTCTTCATCGTTCATTCGTCATTGATCATTGATCCTTGTTCATTCTTCATCGTTCATTCGTCATTGATCATAGATCCTTGTTCATTCTTCATCGTTCATTCGTCATTGACCATTAATCCTTGTTCATTCTTCATCGTTCATTCTTCATTGATCATTGATCCTTGTTCATTCTTCATCGTTCATTCGTCATTGACCATTGATCCTTGTTCATTCTTCATTGATCATTGATGCTTGTTCATTCTTCATCGTTCATTCGTCATTGATCATTGATCCTAGTTCATTTTTCATTGATCATTGATCCTTGTTCATTCTTCATCGTTCATTCGTCATTGATCATTGATCCTTGTTCATTCTTCATCGTTTATTCGTCATTGACCATTACTCCTTGTTCATTCTTCATCGTTCATTCTTCATTGATCATTGATCCTTGTTCATTCGTCATCGTTCATTCTTCTTTGATCATTGATCCTTGTTCATTCTTCATTGATCATTGATCCTTGTTCATTCTTCATCGTTCATTCGTCATTGATCATTGATCCTTGTTCATTCTTCATCGTTCATTCGTCATTGATCATTGATCCTTGTTCATTCTTCATCGTTCATTCGTCATTGACCATTGATCCTTGTTCATTCTTCATTGACCATTACTCCTCGTTCATTCTTCATCGTTCATTCGTCATTGATCATTGATCCTTGTTCATTCTACATTGATCATTGATCCTTGTTCATTCTTCATCGTTCATTCGTCATTGATCATTGATCCTTGTTCATTCATCATCGTTCATTCTTCATTGACCATTAATCCTTGTTCATTCTTCATCGATCATTCTTCATTGATCATTGATCCTTGTTCATTCTTCATCGTTCATTCGTCATTGATCATTGATCCTTGTTCATTCTTCATCGTTCATTCGTAATTGATCATTGATCCTTGTTCATTCTTCATCGTTCATTCATCATTGACCATTAATCCTTGTTCATTCTTCATCGTTCATTCTTCATTGATCATTGATGCTTGTTCATTCTTCATCGTTCATTCGTCATTGATCATTGATCCTTGTTCATTTTTCATTGATCATTGATCCTTGTTCATTCTTCATCGTTCATTCGTCATTGATCATTGATCCTTGTTCATACTTCATCGTTTATTCGTCATTGACCATTACTCCTTGTTCATTCTTCATCGTTCATTCTTCATTGATCATTGATCCTTGTTCATTCTTCATCGTTCATTCTTCTTTGATCATTGATCCTTGTTCATTCTTCATTGATCATTGATCCTTGTTCATTCTTCATCGTTCATTCGTCATTGATCATTGATCCTTGTTCATTCTTCATCGTTCATTCGTCATTGATCATTGATCCTTGTTCATTCTTCATCGTTCATTCGTCATTGACCATTGATCCTTGTTCATTCTTCATTGACCATTACTCCTTGTTCATTCTTCATCGTTCATTCGTCATTGATCATTGATCCTTGTTCATTCTACATTGATCATTGATCCTTGTTCATTCTTCATCGTTCATTCGTCATTGATCATTGATCCTTGTTCATTCTTCATCGTTCATTCTTCATTGACCATTAATCCTTGTTCATTCTTCATCGATCATTCTTCATTGATCATTGATCCTTGTTCATTCTTCATCGTTCATTCGTCATTGATCATTGATCCTTGTTCATTCTTCATCGTTCATTCGTAATTGATCATTGATCCTTGTTCATTCTTCATCGTTCATTCATCATTGACCATTAATCCTTGTTCATTCTTCATCGTTCATTCTTCATTGATCATTGATCCTTGTTCATTCTTCATCGTTCATTCATCATTGACCATTAATCCTTGTTCATTCTTCATCGTTCATTCTTCATTGATCATTGATCCTTGTTCATTCTTCATCGTTCATTCTTCTTTGATCATTGATCCTTGTTCATTTTTCATTAATCATTGATCCTTGTTCATTCTTCATCGTTCATTCGTCATTGATCATTGATCCTTGTTCATTCTTCATCGTTCATTCGTCATTGATCATAGATCCTTGTTCATTCTTCATCGTTCATTCGTCATTGACCATTAATCCTTGTTCATTCTTCATCGTTCATTCTTCATTGATAATTGATCCTTGTTCATTCTTCATCGTTCATTCGTCATTGACCATTGATCCTTGTTCATTCTTCATTGATCATTGATGCTTGTTCATTCTTCATCGTTCATTCGTCATTGATCATTGATCCTTGTTCATTTTTCATTGATCATTGATCCTTGTTCATTCTTCATCGTTCATTCGTCATTGATCATTGATCCTTGTTCATTCTTCATCGTTTATTCGTCATTGACCATTACTCCTTGTTCATTCTTCATCGTTCATTCTTCATTGATCATTGATCCTTGTTCATTCTTCATCGTTCATTCTTCTTTGATCATTGATCCTTGTTCATTCTTCATTGATCATTGATCCTTGTTCATTCTTCATCGTTCATTCGTCATTGATCATTGATCCTTGTTCATTCTTCATCGTTCATTCGTCATTGATCATTGATCCTTGTTCATTCTTCATCGTTCATTCGTCATTGATCATTGATCCTAGTTCATTTTTCATTGATCATTGATCCTTGTTCATTCTTCATCGTTCATTCGTCATTGATCATTGATCCTTGTTCATTCTTCATCGTTTATTCGTCATTGACCATTACTCCTTGTTCATTCTTCATCGTTCATTCTTCATTGATCATTGATCCTTGTTCATTCGTCATCGTTCATTCTTCTTTGATCATTGATCCTTGTTCATTCTTCATTGATCATTGATCCTTGTTCATTCTTCATCGTTCATTCGTCATTGATCATTGATCCTTGTTCATTCTTCATCGTTCATTCGTCATTGATCATTGATCCTTGTTCATTCTTCATCGTTCATTCGTCATTGACCATTGATCCTTGTTCATTCTTCATTGACCATTACTCCTCGTTCATTCTTCATCGTTCATTCGTCATTGATCATTGATCCTTGTTCATTCTACATTGATCATTGATCCTTGTTCATTCTTCATCGTTCATTCGTCATTGATCATTGATCCTTGTTCATTCTTCATCGTTCATTCTTCATTGACCATTAATCCTTGTTCATTCTTCATCGATCATTCTTCATTGATCATTGATCCTTGTTCATTCTTCATCGTTCATTCGTCATTGATCATTGATCCTTGTTCATTCTTCATCGTTCATTCGTAATTGATCATTGATCCTTGTTCATTCTTCATCGTTCATTCATCATTGACCATTAATCCTTGTTCATTCTTCATCGTTCATTCTTCATTGATCATTGATCCTTGTTCATTCTTCATCGTTCATTCGTCATTGACCATTAATCCTTGTTCATTCTTCATCGTTCATTCTTCATTGATCATTGATCCTTGTTCATTCTTCATCGTTCATTCTTCTTTGATCATTGATCCTTGTTCATTTTTCATTAATCATTGATCCTTGTTCATTCTTCATCGTTCATTCGTCATTGATCATTGATCCTTGTTCATTCTTCATCGTTCATTCGTCATTGATCATAGATCCTTGTTCATTCTTCATCGTTCATTCGTCATTGACCATTAATCCTTGTTCATTCTTCATCGTTCATTCTTCATTGATAATTGATCCTTGTTCATTCTTCATCGTTCATTCGTCATTGACCATTGATCCTTGTTCATTCTTCATTGATCATTGATGCTTGTTCATTCTTCATCGTTCATTCGTCATTGATCATTGATCCTTGTTCATTTTTCATTGATCATTGATCCTTGTTCATTCTTCATCGTTCATTCGTCATTGATCATAGATCCTTGTTCATTCTTCATCGTTCATTCGTCATTGACCATTAATCCTTGTTCATTCTTCATCGTTCATTCTTCATTGATCATTGATCCTTGTTCATTCTTCATCGTTCATTCGTCATTGACCATTGATCCTTGTTCATTCTTCATTGATCATTGATGCTTGTTCATTCTTCATCGTTCATTCGTCATTGATCATTGATCCTAGTTCATTTTTCATTGATCATTGATCCTTGTTCATTCTTCATCGTTCATTCGTCATTGATCATTGATCCTTGTTCATTCTTCATCGTTCATTCGTCATTGATCATTGATCCTTGTTCATTCTTCATCGTTTATTCGTCATTGACCATTACTCCTTGTTCATTCTTCATCGTTCATTCTTCATTGATCATTGATCCTTGTTCATTCTTCATCGTTCATTCTTCTTTGATCATTGATCCTTGTTCATTCTTCATTGATCATTGATCCTTGTTCATTCTTCATCGTTCATTCGTCATTGATCATTGATCCTTGTTCATTCTTCATCGTTCATTCGTCATTGATCATTGATCCTTGTTCATTCTTCATCGTTCATTCGTCATTGATCATTGATCCTAGTTCATTTTTCATTGATCATTGATCCTTGTTCATTCTTCATCGTTCATTCGTCATTGATCATTGATCCTTGTTCATTCTTCATCGTTTATTCGTCATTGACCATTACTCCTTGTTCATTCTTCATCGTTCATTCTTCATTGATCATTGATCCTTGTTCATTCGTCATCGTTCATTCTTCTTTGATCATTGATCCTTGTTCATTCTTCATTGATCATTGATCCTTGTTCATTCTTCATCGTTCATTCGTCATTGATCATTGATCCTTGTTCATTCTTCATCGTTCATTCGTCATTGATCATTGATCCTTGTTCATTCTTCATCGTTCATTCGTCATTGACCATTGATCCTTGTTCATTCTTCATTGACCATTACTCCTCGTTCATTCTTCATCGTTCATTCGTCATTGATCATTGATCCTTGTTCATTCTACATTGATCATTGATCCTTGTTCATTCTTCATCGTTCATTCGTCATTGATCATTGATCCTTGTTCATTCTTCATCGTTCATTCTTCATTGACCATTAATCCTTGTTCATTCTTCATCGATCATTCTTCATTGATCATTGATCCTTGTTCATTCTTCATCGTTCATTCGTCATTGATCATTGATCCTTGTTCATTCTTCATCGTTCATTCGTAATTGATCATTGATCCTTGTTCATTCTTCATCGTTCATTCATCATTGACCATTAATCCTTGTTCATTCTTCATCGTTCATTCTTCATTGATCATTGATCCTTGTTCATTCTTCATCGTTCATTCGTCATTGACCATTAATCCTTGTTCATTCTTCATCGTTCATTCTTCATTGATCATTGATCCTTGTTCATTCTTCATCGTTCATTCTTCTTTGATCATTGATCCTTGTTCATTTTTCATTAATCATTGATCCTTGTTCATTCTTCATCGTTCATTCGTCATTGATCATTGATCCTTGTTCATTCTTCATCGTTCATTCGTCATTGATCATAGATCCTTGTTCATTCTTCATCGTTCATTCGTCATTGACCATTAATCCTTGTTCATTCTTCATCGTTCATTCTTCATTGATAATTGATCCTTGTTCATTCTTCATCGTTCATTCGTCATTGACCATTGATCCTTGTTCATTCTTCATTGATCATTGATGCTTGTTCATTCTTCATCGTTCATTCGTCATTGATCATTGATCCTTGTTCATTTTTCATTGATCATTGATCCTTGTTCATTCTTCATCGTTCATTCGTCATTGATCATAGATCCTTGTTCATTCTTCATCGTTCATTCGTCATTGACCATTAATCCTTGTTCATTCTTCATCGTTCATTCTTCATTGATCATTGATCCTTGTTCATTCTTCATCGTTCATTCGTCATTGACCATTGATCCTTGTTCATTCTTCATTGATCATTGATGCTTGTTCATTCTTCATCGTTCATTCGTCATTGATCATTGATCCTAGTTCATTTTTCATTGATCATTGATCCTTGTTCATTCTTCATCGTTCATTCGTCATTGATCATTGATCCTTGTTCATTCTTCATCGTTTATTCGTCATTGACCATTACTCCTTGTTCATTCTTCATCGTTCATTCTTCATTGATCATTGATCCTTGTTCATTCGTCATCGTTCATTCTTCTTTGATCATTGATCCTTGTTCATTCTTCATTGATCATTGATCCTTGTTCATTCTTCATCGTTCATTCGTCATTGATCATTGATCCTTGTTCATTCTTCATCGTTCATTCGTCATTGATCATTGATCCTTGTTCATTCTTCATCGTTCATTCGTCATTGACCATTGATCCTTGTTCATTCTTCATTGACCATTACTCCTCGTTCATTCTTCATCGTTCATTCGTCATTGATCATTGATCCTTGTTCATTCTACATTGATCATTGATCCTTGTTCATTCTTCATCGTTCATTCGTCATTGATCATTGATCCTTGTTCATTCATCATCGTTCATTCTTCATTGACCATTAATCCTTGTTCATTCTTCATCGATCATTCTTCATTGATCATTGATCCTTGTTCATTCTTCATCGTTCATTCGTCATTGATCATTGATCCTTGTTCATTCTTCATCGTTCATTCGTAATTGATCATTGATCCTTGTTCATTCTTCATCGTTCATTCATCATTGACCATTAATCCTTGTTCATTCTTCATCGTTCATTCTTCATTGATCATTGATGCTTGTTCATTCTTCATCGTTCATTCGTCATTGATCATTGATCCTTGTTCATTTTTCATTGATCATTGATCCTTGTTCATTCTTCATCGTTCATTCGTCATTGATCATTGATCCTTGTTCATACTTCATCGTTTATTCGTCATTGACCATTACTCCTTGTTCATTCTTCATCGTTCATTCTTCATTGATCATTGATCCTTGTTCATTCTTCATCGTTCATTCTTCTTTGATCATTGATCCTTGTTCATTCTTCATTGATCATTGATCCTTGTTCATTCTTCATCGTTCATTCGTCATTGATCATTGATCCTTGTTCATTCTTCATCGTTCATTCGTCATTGATCATTGATCCTTGTTCATTCTTCATCGTTCATTCGTCATTGACCATTGATCCTTGTTCATTCTTCATTGACCATTACTCCTTGTTCATTCTTCATCGTTCATTCGTCATTGATCATTGATCCTTGTTCATTCTACATTGATCATTGATCCTTGTTCATTCTTCATCGTTCATTCGTCATTGATCATTGATCCTTGTTCATTCTTCATCGTTCATTCTTCATTGACCATTAATCCTTGTTCATTCTTCATCGATCATTCTTCATTGATCATTGATCCTTGTTCATTCTTCATCGTTCATTCGTCATTGATCATTGATCCTAGTTCATTTTTCATTGATCATTGATCCTTGTTCATTCTTCATCGTTCATTCGTCATTGATCATTGATCCTTGTTCATTCTTCATCGTTTATTCGTCATTGACCATTACTCCTTGTTCATTCTTCATCGTTCATTCTTCATTGATCATTGATCCTTGTTCATTCGTCATCGTTCATTCTTCTTTGATCATTGATCCTTGTTCATTCGTCATTGATCATTGATCCTTGTTCATTCTTCATCGTTCATTCGTCATTGATCATAGATCCTTGTTCATTCTTCATCGTTCATTCGTCATTGACCATTAATCCTTGTTCATTCTTCATCGTTCATTCTTCATTGATAATTGATCCTTGTTCATTCTTCATCGTTCATTCGTCATTGACCATTGATCCTTGTTCATTCTTCATTGATCATTGATGCTTGTTCATTCTTCATCGTTCATTCGTCATTGATCATTGATCCTTGTTCATTTTTCATTGATCATTGATCCTTGTTCATTCTTCATCGTTCATTCGTCATTGATCATTGATCCTTGTTCATTCTTCATCGTTTATTCGTCATTGACCATTACTCCTTGTTCATTCTTCATCGTTCATTCTTCATTGATCATTGATCCTTGTTCATTCTTCATCGTTCATTCTTCTTTGATCATTGATCCTTGTTCATTCTTCATTGATCATTGATCCTTGTTCATTCTTCATCGTTCATTCGTCATTGATCATTGATCCTTGTTCATTCTTCATCGTTCATTCGTCATTGATCATTGATCCTTGTTCATTCTTCATCGTTCATTCGTCATTGATCATTGATCCTAGTTCATTTTTCATTGATCATTGATCCTTGTTCATTCTTCATCGTTCATTCGTCATTGATCATTGATCCTTGTTCATTCTTCATCGTTTATTCGTCATTGACCATTACTCCTTGTTCATTCTTCATCGTTCATTCTTCATTGATCATTGATCCTTGTTCATTCGTCATCGTTCATTCTTCTTTGATCATTGATCCTTGTTCATTCTTCATTGATCATTGATCCTTGTTCATTCTTCATCGTTCATTCGTCATTGATCATTGATCCTTGTTCATTCTTCATCGTTCATTCGTCATTGATCATTGATCCTTGTTCATTCTTCATCGTTCATTCGTCATTGACCATTGATCCTTGTTCATTCTTCATTGACCATTACTCCTCGTTCATTCTTCATCGTTCATTCGTCATTGATCATTGATCCTTGTTCATTCTACATTGATCATTGATCCTTGTTCATTCTTCATCGTTCATTCGTCATTGATCATTGATCCTTGTTCATTCTTCATCGTTCATTCTTCATTGACCATTAATCCTTGTTCATTCTTCATCGATCATTCTTCATTGATCATTGATCCTTGTTCATTCTTCATCGTTCATTCGTCATTGATCATTGATCCTTGTTCATTCTTCATCGTTCATTCGTAATTGATCATTGATCCTTGTTCATTCTTCATCGTTCATTCATCATTGACCATTAATCCTTGTTCATTCTTCATCGTTCATTCTTCATTGATCATTGATCCTTGTTCATTCTTCATCGTTCATTCGTCATTGACCATTAATCCTTGTTCATTCTTCATCGTTCATTCTTCATTGATCATTGATCCTTGTTCATTCTTCATCGTTCATTCTTCTTTGATCATTGATCCTTGTTCATTTTTCATTAATCATTGATCCTTGTTCATTCTTCATCGTTCATTCGTCATTGATCATTGATCCTTGTTCATTCTTCATCGTTCATTCGTCATTGATCATAGATCCTTGTTCATTCTTCATCGTTCATTCGTCATTGACCATTAATCCTTGTTCATTCTTCATCGTTCATTCTTCATTGATAATTGATCCTTGTTCATTCTTCATCGTTCATTCGTCATTGACCATTGATCCTTGTTCATTCTTCATTGATCATTGATGCTTGTTCATTCTTCATCGTTCATTCGTCATTGATCATTGATCCTTGTTCATTTTTCATTGATCATTGATCCTTGTTCATTCTTCATCGTTCATTCGTCATTGATCATTGATCCTTGTTCATTCTTCATCGTTTATTCGTCATTGACCATTACTCCTTGTTCATTCTTCATCGTTCATTCGTCATTGACCATTGATCCTTGTTCATTCTTCATTGATCATTGATGCTTGTTCATTCTTCATCGTTCATTCGTCATTGATCATTGATCCTAGTTCATTTTTCATTGATCATTGATCCTTGTTCATTCTTCATCGTTCATTCGTCATTGATCATTGATCCTTGTTCATTCTTCATCGTTTATTCGTCATTGACCATTACTCCTTGTTCATTCTTCATCGTTCATTCTTCATTGATCATTGATCCTTGTTCATTCGTCATCGTTCATTCTTCTTTGATCATTGATCCTTGTTCATTCTTCATTGATCATTGATCCTTGTTCATTCTTCATCGTTCATTCGTCATTGATCATTGATCCTTGTTCATTCTTCATCGTTCATTCGTCATTGATCATTGATCCTTGTTCATTCTTCATCGTTCATTCGTCATTGACCATTGATCCTTGTTCATTCTTCATTGACCATTACTCCTCGTTCATTCTTCATCGTTCATTCGTCATTGATCATTGATCCTTGTTCATTCTACATTGATCATTGATCCTTGTTCATTCTTCATCGTTCATTCGTCATTGATCATTGATCCTTGTTCATTCATCATCGTTCATTCTTCATTGACCATTAATCCTTGTTCATTCTTCATCGATCATTCTTCATTGATCATTGATCCTTGTTCATTCTTCATCGTTCATTCGTCATTGATCATTGATCCTTGTTCATTCTTCATCGTTCATTCGTAATTGATCATTGATCCTTGTTCATTCTTCATCGTTCATTCATCATTGACCATTAATCCTTGTTCATTCTTCATCGTTCATTCTTCATTGATCATTGATGCTTGTTCATTCATCATCGTTCATTCGTCATTGATCATTGATCCTTGTTCATTTTTCATTGATCATTGATCCTTGTTCATTCTTCATCGTTCATTCGTCATTGATCATTGATCCTTGTTCATACTTCATCGTTTATTCGTCATTGACCATTACTCCTTGTTCATTCTTCATCGTTCATTCTTCATTGATCATTGATCCTTGTTCATTCTTCATCGTTCATTCTTCTTTGATCATTGATCCTTGTTCATTCTTCATTGATCATTGATCCTTGTTCATTCTTCATCGTTCATTCGTCATTGATCATTGATCCTTGTTCATTCTTCATCGTTCATTCGTCATTGATCATTGATCCTTGTTCATTCTTCATCGTTCATTCGTCATTGACCATTGATCCTTGTTCATTCTTCATTGACCATTACTCCTTGTTCATTCTTCATCGTTCATTCGTCATTGATCATTGATCCTTGTTCATTCTACATTGATCATTGATCCTTGTTCATTCTTCATCGTTCATTCGTCATTGATATTGATCCTTGTTCATTCTTCATCGTTCATTCTTCATTGACCATTAATCCTTGTTCATTCTTCATCGATCATTCTTCATTGATCATTGATCCTTGTTCATTCTTCATCGTTCATTCGTCATTGATCATTGATCCTTGTTCATTCTTCATCGTTCATTCGTAATTGATCATTGATCCTTGTTCATTCTTCATCGTTCATTCATCATTGACCATTAATCCTTGTTCATTCTTCATCGTTCATTCTTCATTGATCATTGATCCTTGTTCATTCTTCATCGTTCATTCGTCATTGACCATTAATCCTTGTTCATTCTTCATCGTTCATTCTTCATTGATCATTGATCCTTGTTCATTCTTCATCGTTCATTCTTCTTTGATCATTGATCCTTGTTCATTTTTCATTAATCATTGATCCTTGTTCATTCTTCATCGTTCATTCGTCATTGATCATTGATCCTTGTTCATTCTTCATCGTTCATTCGTCATTGATCATAGATCCTTGTTCATTCTTCATCGTTCATTCGTCATTGACCATTAATCCTTGTTCATTCTTCATCGTTTATTCGTCATTGACCATTACTCCTTGTTCATTCTTCATCGTTCATTCTTCATTGATCATTGATCCTTGTTCATTTTTCATTGATCATTGATCCTTGTTCATTCTTCATCGTTCATTCGTCATTGATCATTGATCCTTGTTCATTCTTCATCGTTTATTCGTCATTGACCATTACTCCTTGTTCATTCTTCATCGTTCATTCTTCATTGATCATTGATCCTTGTTCATTCTTCATCGTTCATTCTTCTTTGATCATTGATCCTTGTTCATTCTTCATTGATCATTGATCCTTGTTCATTCTTCATCGTTCATTCGTCATTGATCATTGATCCTTGTTCATTCTTCATCGTTCATTCGTCATTGATCATTGATCCTTGTTCATTCTTCATCGTTCATTCGTCATTGATCATTGATCCTAGTTCATTTTTCATTGATCATTGATCCTTGTTCATTCTTCATCGTTCATTCGTCATTGATCATTGATCCTTGTTCATTCTTCATCGTTTATTCGTCATTGACCATTACTCCTTGTTCATTCTTCATCGTTCATTCTTCATTGATCATTGATCCTTGTTCATTCGTCATCGTTCATTCTTCTTTGATCATTGATCCTTGTTCATTCTTCATTGATCATTGATCCTTGTTCATTCTTCATCGTTCATTCGTCATTGATCATTGATCCTTGTTCATTCTTCATCGTTCATTCGTCATTGATCATTGATCCTTGTTCATTCTTCATCGTTCATTCGTCATTGACCATTGATCCTTGTTCATTCTTCATTGACCATTACTCCTCGTTCATTCTTCATCGTTCATTCGTCATTGATCATTGATCCTTGTTCATTCTACATTGATCATTGATCCTTGTTCATTCTTCATCGTTCATTCGTCATTGATCATTGATCCTTGTTCATTCATCATCGTTCATTCTTCATTGACCATTAATCCTTGTTCATTCTTCATCGATCATTCTTCATTGATCATTGATCCTTGTTCATTCTTCATCGTTCATTCGTCATTGATCATTGATCCTTGTTCATTCTTCATCGTTCATTCGTAATTGATCATTGATCCTTGTTCATTCTTCATCGTTCATTCATCATTGACCATTAATCCTTGTTCATTCTTCATCGTTCATTCTTCATTGATCATTGATGCTTGTTCATTCTTCATCGTTCATTCGTCATTGATCATTGATCCTTGTTCATTTTTCATTGATCATTGATCCTTGTTCATTCTTCATCGTTCATTCGTCATTGATCATTGATCCTTGTTCATACTTCATCGTTTATTCGTCATTGACCATTACTCCTTGTTCATTCTTCATCGTTCATTCTTCATTGATCATTGATCCTTGTTCATTCTTCATCGTTCATTCTTCTTTGATCATTGATCCTTGTTCATTCTTCATTGATCATTGATCCTTGTTCATTCTTCATCGTTCATTCGTCATTGATCATTGATCCTTGTTCATTCTTCATCGTTCATTCGTCATTGATCATTGATCCTTGTTCATTCTTCATCGTTCATTCGTCATTGACCATTGATCCTTGTTCATTCTTCATTGACCATTACTCCTTGTTCATTCTTCATCGTTCATTCGTCATTGATCATTGATCCTTGTTCATTCTACATTGATCATTGATCCTTGTTCATTCTTCATCGTTCATTCGTCATTGATCATTGATCCTTGTTCATTCTTCATCGTTCATTCTTCATTGACCATTAATCCTTGTTCATTCTTCATCGATCATTCTTCATTGATCATTGATCCTTGTTCATTCTTCATCGTTCATTCGTCATTGATCATTGATCCTTGTTCATTCTTCATCGTTCATTCGTAATTGATCATTGATCCTTGTTCATTCTTCATCGTTCATTCATCATTGACCATTAATCCTTGTTCATTCTTCATCGTTCATTCTTCATTGATCATTGATCCTTGTTCATTCTTCATCGTTTATTCGTCATTGACCATTACTCCTTGTTCATTCTTCATCGTTCATTCGTCATTGACCATTAATCCTTGTTCATTCTTCATCGTTCATTCTTCATTGATCATTGATCCTTGTTCATTCTTCATCGTTCATTCTTCTTTGATCATTGATCCTTGTTCATTTTTCATTAATCATTGATCCTTGTTCATTCTTCATCGTTCATTCGTCATTGATCATTGATCCTTGTTCATTCTTCATCGTTCATTCGTCATTGATCATAGATCCTTGTTCATTCTTCATCGTTCATTCGTCATTGACCATTAATCCTTGTTCATTCTTCATCGTTCATTCTTCATTGATAATTGATCCTTGTTCATTCTTCATCGTTCATTCGTCATTGACCATTGATCCTTGTTCATTCTTCATTGATCATTGATGCTTGTTCATTCTTCATCGTTCATTCGTCATTGATCATTGATCCTTGTTCATTTTTCATTGATCATTGATCCTTGTTCATTCTTCATCGTTCATTCGTCATTGATCATTGATCCTTGTTCATTCTTCATCGTTTATTCGTCATTGACCATTACTCCTTGTTCATTCTTCATCGTTCATTCTTCATTGATCATTGATCCTTGTTCATTCTTCATCGTTCATTCTTCTTTGATCATTGATCCTTGTTCATTCTTCATTGATCATTGATCCTTGTTCATTCTTCATCGTTCATTCGTCATTGATCATTGATCCTTGTTCATTCTTCATCGTTCATTCGTCATTGATCATTGATCCTTGTTCATTCTTCATCGTTCATTCGTCATTGATCATTGATCCTAGTTCATTTTTCATTGATCATTGATCCTTGTTCATTCTTCATCGTTCATTCGTCATTGATCATTGATCCTTGTTCATTCTTCATCGTTTATTCGTCATTGACCATTACTCCTTGTTCATTCTTCATCGTTCATTCTTCATTGATCATTGATCCTTGTTCATTCGTCATCGTTCATTCTTCTTTGATCATTGATCCTTGTTCATTCTTCATTGATCATTGATCCTTGTTCATTCTTCATCGTTCATTCATCATTGACCATTAATCCTTGTTCATTCTTCATCGTTCATTCTTCATTGATCATTGATGCTTGTTCATTCTTCATCGTTCATTCGTAATTGATCATTGATCCTTGTTCATTTTTCATTGATCATTGATCCTTGTTCATTCTTCATCGTTCATTCGTCATTGATCATTGATCCTTGTTCATACTTCATCGTTTATTCGTCATTGACCATTACTCCTTGTTCATTCTTCATCGTTCATTCTTCATTGATCATTGATCCTTGTTCATTCTTCATCGTTCATTCTTCTTTGATCATTGATCCTTGTTCATTCTTCATTGATCATTGATCCTTGTTCATTCTTCATCGTTCATTCGTCATTGATCATTGATCCTTGTTCATTCTTCATCGTTCATTCGTCATTGATCATTGATCCTTGTTCATTCTTCATCGTTCATTCGTCATTGACCATTGATCCTTGTTCATTCTTCATTGACCATTACTCCTTGTTCATTCTTCATCGTTCATTCGTCATTGATCATTGATCCTTGTTCATTCTACATTGATCATTGATCCTTGTTCATTCTTCATCGTTCATTCGTCATTGATCATTGATCCTTGTTCATTCTTCATCGTTCATTCTTCATTGACCATTAATCCTTGTTCATTCTTCATCGATCATTCTTCATTGATCATTGATCCTTGTTCATTCTTCATCGTTCATTCGTCATTGATCATTGATCATTGTTCATTCTTCATCGTTCATTCGTAATTGATCATTGATCCTTGTTCATTCTTCATCGTTCATTCATCATTGACCATTAATCCTTGTTCATTCTTCATCGTTCATTCTTCATTGATCATTGATCCTTGTTCATTCTTCATCGTTCATTCGTCATTGACCATTAATCCTTGTTCATTCTTCATCGTTCATTCTTCATTGATCATTGATCCTTGTTCATTCTTCATCGTTCATTCTTCTTTGATCATTGATCCTTGTTCATTCTTCATTAATCATTGATCCTTGTTCATTCTTCATCGTTCATTCGTCATTGATCATTGATCCTTGTTCATTCTTCATCGTTCATTCGTCATTGATCATAGATCCTTGTTCATTCTTCATCGTTCATTCGTCATTGACCATTAATCCTTGTTCATTCTTCATCGTTCATTCTTCATTGATAATTGATCCTTGTTCATTCTTCATCGTTCATTCGTCATTGACCATTGATCCTTGTTCATTCTTCATTGATCATTGATGCTTGTTCATTCTTCATCGTTCATTCGTCATTGATCATTGATCCTTGTTCATTTTTCATTGATCATTGATCCTTGTTCATTCTTCATCGTTCATTCGTCATTGATCATTGATCCTTGTTCATTCTTCATCGTTTATTCGTCATTGACCATTACTCCTTGTTCATTCTTCATCGTTCATTCTTCATTGATCATTGATCCTTGTTCATTCTTCATCGTTCATTCTTCTTTGATCATTGATCCTTGTTCATTCTTCATTGATCATTGATCCTTGTTCATTCTTCATCGTTCATTCGTCATTGATCATTGATCCTTGTTCATTCTTCATCGTTCATTCGTCATTGATCATTGATCCTTGTTCATTCTTCATCGTTCATTCGTCATTGACCATTGATCCTTGTTCATTCTTCATTGACCATTACTCCTTGTTCATTCTTCATCGTTCATTCGTCATTGATCATTGATCCTTGTTCATTCTACATTGATCATCGATCCTTGTTCATTCTTCATCGTTCATTCGTCATTGATCATTGATCCTTGTTCATTCTTCATCGTTCATTCGTCATTGACCATTACTCCTTGTTCATTCTTCATCGTTCATTCTTCATTGATCATTGATCCTTGTTCATTCTTCATCGTTCATTCTTCTTTGATCATTGATCCTTGTTCATTCTTCATTGATCATTGATCCTTGTTCATTCTTCATCGTTCATTCTTCATTGACCATTGATCCTTGTTCATTCTTCATCGTTCATTCTTCATTGACCATTAATCCTTGTTCATTCTTCATCGATCATTCTTCATTGATCATTGTTCCTTGTTCATTCTTCATCGTTCATTCTTCATTGATCATTGATCCTTGTTCATTCTTCATCGTTCATTCTTCATTGATCATTGATCCTTGTTCATTCTTCATCGTTCATTCGTCATTGACCATTACTCCTTGTTCATTCTTCATCGTTCATTCGTCATTGATCATTGATCCTTGTTAAATCTTCATTGATCATTGATCCTTGTTCATTCTTCATCGTTCATTCGTCATTGATCATTGATCCTTGTTCATTCTTCATCGTTCATTCGTCATTGACCATTACTCCTTGTTCATTCTTCATCGTTCATTCTTCATTGATCATTGATCCTTGTTCATTCTTCATCGTTCATTCTTCTTTGATCATTGATCCTTGTTCATTCTTCATTGATCATTGATCCTTGTTCATTCTTCATCGTTCATTCTTCATTGACCATTGATCCTTGTTCATTCTTCATCGTTCATTCTTCATTGACCATTAATCCTTGTTCATTCTTCATCGATCATTCTTCATTGATCATTGTTCCTTGTTCATTCTTCATCGTTCATTCTTCATTGATCATTGATCCTTGTTCATTCTTCATCGTTCATTCTTCATTGATCATTGATCCTTGTTCATTCTTCATCGTTCATTAGTCATTGATCATTGATCCTTGTTCATTCTTCATCGTTCATTCGTCATTGACCATTACTCCTTGTTCATTCTTCATCGTTCATTCTTCATTGATCATTGATCCTTGTTCATTCTTCATCGTTCATTCGTCATTGATCATTGATCCTTATTCATTCTTCATCGTTCATTTTTCATTTATCATTGATCCTTGTTCATTCTTCATCGTTCATTCTTCATTGATCATTGATCCTTGTTCATTCTTCATCGTTCATTCGTCATTGACCATTAATCCTTGTTCATTCTTCATCGTTCATTCTTCATTGATCATTGATCCTTGTTCATTCTTCATCGTTCATTCGTCATTGACCATTAATCCTTGTTCATTCTTCATCGTTCATTCTTCATTGATCATTGAACCTTGTTCATTCTTCATCGTTCATTCTTCTTTGATCATTGATCCTTGTTCATTCTTCATTGATCATTGATCCTTGTTCATTCTTCATCGTTCATTCGTAATTGATCATTGATCCTTGTTCATTCTTCATCGTTCATTCATCATTGACCATTAATCCTTGTTCATTCTTCATCGTTCATTCTTCATTGATCATTGATCCTTGTTCATTCTTCATCGTTCATTCGTCATTGACCATTAATCCTTGTTCATTCTTCATCGTTCATTCTTCATTGATCATTGATCCTTGTTCATTCTTCATCGTTCATTCTTCTTTGATCATTGATCCTTGTTAATTTTTCATTAATCATTGATCCTTGTTCATTCTTCATCGTTCATTCGTCATTGATCATTGATCCTTGTTCATTCTTCATCGTTCATTCGTCATTGATCATAGATCCTTGTTCATTCTTCATCGTTCATTCGTCATTGACCATTAATCCTTGTTCATTCTTCATCGTTCATTCTTCATTGATAATTGATCCTTGTTCATTCTTCATCGTTCATTCGTCATTGACCATTGATCCTTGTTCATTCTTCATTGATCATTGATGCTTGTTCATTCTTCATCGTTCATTCGTCATTGATCATTGATCCTTGTTCATTTTTCATTGATCATTGATCCTTGTTCATTCTTCATCGTTCATTCGTCATTGATCATTGATCCTTGTTCATTCTTCATCGTTTATTCGTCATTGACCATTACTCCTTGTTCATTCTTCATCGTTCATTCTTCATTGATCATTGATCCTTGTTCATTCGTCATCGTTCATTCTTCTTTGATCATTGATCCTTGTTCATTCTTCATTGATCATTGATCCTTGTTCATTCTTCATCGTTCATTCGTCATTGATCATTCATCCTTGTTCATTCTTCATCGTTCATTCGTCATTGATCATTGATCCTTGTTCATTCTTCATCGTTCATTCGTCATTGACCATTGATCCTTGTTCATTCTTCATTGACCATTACTCCTCGTTCATTCTTCATCGTTCATTCGTCATTGATCATTGATCCTTGTTCATTCTACATTGATCATTGATCCTTGTTCATTCTTCATCGTTCATTCGTCATTGATCATTGATCCTTGTTCATTCATCATCGTTCATTCTTCATTGACCATTAATCCTTGTTCATTCTTCATCGATCATTCTTCATTGATCATTGATCCTTGTTCATTCTTCATCGTTCATTCGTCATTGATCATTGATCCTTGTTCATTCTTCATCGTTCATTCGTAATTGATCATTGATCCTTGTTCATTCTTCATCGTTCATTCATCATTGACCATTAATCCTTGTTCATTCTTCATCGTTCATTCTTCATTGATCATTGATGCTTGTTCATTCTTCATCGTTCATTCGTCATTGATCATTGATCCTTGTTCATTTTTCATTGATCATTGATCCTTGTTCATTCTTCATCGTTCATTCGTCATTGATCATTGATCCTTGTTCATACTTCATCGTTTATTCGTCATTGACCATTACTCCTTGTTCATTCTTCATCGTTCATTCTTCATTGATCATTGATCCTTGTTCATTCTTCATCGTTCATTCTTCTTTGATCATTGATCCTTGTTCATTCTTCATTGATCATTGATCCTTGTTCATTCTTCATCGTTCATTCGTCATTGATCATTGATCCTTGTTCATTCTTCATCGTTCATTCGTCATTGATCATTGATCCTTGTTCATTCTTCATCGTTCATTCGTCATTGACCATTGATCCTTGTTCATTCTTCATTGACCATTACTCCTTGTTCATTCTTCATCGTTCATTCGTCATTGATCATTGATCCTTGTTCATTCTACATTGATCATTGATCCTTGTTCATTCTTCATCGTTCATTCGTCATTGATCATTGATCCTTGTTCATTCTTCATCGTTCATTCTTCATTGACCATTAATCCTTGTTCATTCTTCATCGATCATTCTTCATTGATCATTGATCCTTGTTCATTCTTCATCGTTCATTCGTCATTGATCATTGATCCTTGTTCATTCTTCATCGTTCATTCGTAATTGATCATTGATCCTTGTTCATTCTTCATCGTTCATTCATCATTGACCATTAATCCTTGTTCATTCTTCATCGTTCATTCTTCATTGATCATTGATCCTTGTTCATTCTTCATCGTTCATTCGTCATTGACCATTAATCCTTGTTCATTCTTCATCGTTCATTCTTCATTGATCATTGATCCTTGTTCATTCTTCATCGTTCATTCTTCTTTGATCATTGATCCTTGTTCATTTTTCATTAATCATTGATCCTTGTTCATTCTTCATCGTTCATTCGTCATTGATCATTGATCCTTGTTCATTCTTCATCGTTCATTCGTCATTGATCATAGATCCTTGTTCATTCTTCATCGTTCATTCGTCATTGACCATTAATCCTTGTTCATTCTTCATCGTTCATTCTTCATTGATAATTGATCCTTGTTCATTCTTCATCGTTCATTCGTCATTGACCATTGATCCTTGTTCATTCTTCATTGATCATTGATGCTTGTTCATTCTTCATCGTTCATTCGTCATTGATCATTGATCCTTGTTCATTTTTCATTGATCATTGATCCTTGTTCATTCTTCATCGTTCATTCGTCATTGATCATTGATCCTTGTTCATTCTTCATCGTTTATTCGTCATTGACCATTACTCCTTGTTCATTCTTCATCGTTCATTCTTCATTGATCATTGATCCTTGTTCATTCTTCATCGTTCATTCTTCTTTGATCATTGATCCTTGTTCATTCTTCATTGATCATTGATCCTTGTTCATTCTTCATCGTTCATTCGTCATTGATCATTGATCCTTGTTCATTCTTCATCGTTCATTCGTCATTGATCATTGATCCTTGTTCATTCTTCATCGTTCATTCGTCATTGATCATTGATCCTAGTTCATTTTTCATTGATCATTGATCCTTGTTCATTCTTCATCGTTCATTCGTCATTGATCATTGATCCTTGTTCATTCTTCATCGTTTATTCGTCATTGACCATTACTCCTTGTTCATTCTTCATCGTTCATTCTTCATTGATCATTGATCCTTGTTCATTCGTCATCGTTCATTCTTCTTTGATCATTGATCCTTGTTCATTCTTCATTGATCATTGATCCTTGTTCATTCTTCATCGTTCATTCATCATTGACCATTAATCCTTGTTCATTCTTCATCGTTCATTCTTCATTGATCATTGATGCTTGTTCATTCTTCATCGTTCATTCGTAATTGATCATTGATCCTTGTTCATTTTTCATTGATCATTGATCCTTGTTCATTCTTCATCGTTCATTCGTCATTGATCATTGATCCTTGTTCATACTTCATCGTTTATTCGTCATTGACCATTACTCCTTGTTCATTCTTCATCGTTCATTCTTCATTGATCATTGATCCTTGTTCATTCTTCATCGTTCATTCTTCTTTGATCATTGATCCTTGTTCATTCTTCATTGATCATTGATCCTTGTTCATTCTTCATCGTTCATTCGTCATTGATCATTGATCCTTGTTCATTCTTCATCGTTCATTCGTCATTGATCATTGATCCTTGTTCATTCTTCATCGTTCATTCGTCATTGACCATTGATCCTTGTTCATTCTTCATTGACCATTACTCCTTGTTCATTCTTCATCGTTCATTCGTCATTGATCATTGATCCTTGTTCATTCTACATTGATCATTGATCCTTGTTCATTCTTCATCGTTCATTCGTCATTGATCATTGATCCTTGTTCATTCTTCATCGTTCATTCTTCATTGACCATTAATCCTTGTTCATTCTTCATCGATCATTCTTCATTGATCATTGATCCTTGTTCATTCTTCATCGTTCATTCGTCATTGATCATTGATCATTGTTCATTCTTCATCGTTCATTCGTAATTGATCATTGATCCTTGTTCATTCTTCATCGTTCATTCATCATTGACCATTAATCCTTGTTCATTCTTCATCGTTCATTCTTCATTGATCATTGATCCTTGTTCATTCTTCATCGTTCATTCGTCATTGACCATTAATCCTTGTTCATTCTTCATCGTTCATTCTTCATTGATCATTGATCCTTGTTCATTCTTCATCGTTCATTCTTCTTTGATCATTGATCCTTGTTCATTCTTCATTAATCATTGATCCTTGTTCATTCTTCATCGTTCATTCGTCATTGATCATTGATCCTTGTTCATTCTTCATCGTTCATTCGTCATTGATCATAGATCCTTGTTCATTCTTCATCGTTCATTCGTCATTGACCATTAATCCTTGTTCATTCTTCATCGTTCATTCTTCATTGATAATTGATCCTTGTTCATTCTTCATCGTTCATTCGTCATTGACCATTGATCCTTGTTCATTCTTCATTGATCATTGATGCTTGTTCATTCTTCATCGTTCATTCGTCATTGATCATTGATCCTTGTTCATTTTTCATTGATCATTGATCCTTGTTCATTCTTCATCGTTCATTCGTCATTGATCATTGATCCTTGTTCATTCTTCATCGTTTATTCGTCATTGACCATTACTCCTTGTTCATTCTTCATCGTTCATTCTTCATTGATCATTGATCCTTGTTCATTCTTCATCGTTCATTCTTCTTTGATCATTGATCCTTGTTCATTCTTCATTGATCATTGATCCTTGTTCATTCTTCATCGTTCATTCGTCATTGATCATTGATCCTTGTTCATTCTTCATCGTTCATTCGTCATTGATCATTGATCCTTGTTCATTCTTCATCGTTCATTCGTCATTGACCATTGATCCTTGTTCATTCTTCATTGACCATTACTCCTTGTTCATTCTTCATCGTTCATTCGTCATTGATCATTGATCCTTGTTCATTCTACATTGATCATTGATCCTTGTTCATTCTTCATCGTTCATTCGTCATTGATCATTGATCCTTGTTCATTCTTCATCGTTCATTCGTCATTGACCATTACTCCTTGTTCATTCTTCATCGTTCATTCTTCATTGATCATTGATCCTTGTTCATTCTTCATCGTTCATTCTTCTTTGATCATTGATCCTTGTTCATTCTTCATTGATCATTGATCCTTGTTCATTCTTCATCGTTCATTCTTCATTGACCATTGATCCTTGTTCATTCTTCATCGTTCATTCTTCATTGACCATTAATCCTTGTTCATTCTTCATCGATCATTCTTCATTGATCATTGTTCCTTGTTCATTCTTCATCGTTCATTCTTCATTGATCATTGATCCTTGTTCATTCTTCATCGTTCATTCTTCATTGATCATTGATCCTTGTTCATTCTTCATCGTTCATTCGTCATTGACCATTACTCCTTGTTCATTCTTCATCGTTCATTCGTCATTGATCATTGATCCTTGTTAAATCTTCATTGATCATTGATCCTTGTTCATTCTTCATCGTTCATTCGTCATTGATCATTGATCCTTGTTCATTCTTCATCGTTCATTCGTCATTGACCATTACTCCTTGTTCATTCTTCATCGTTCATTCTTCATTGATCATTGATCCTTGTTCATTCTTCATCGTTCATTCTTCTTTGATCATTGATCCTTGTTCATTCTTCATTGATCATTGATCCTTGTTCATTCTTCATCGTTCATTCTTCATTGACCATTGATCCTTGTTCATTCTTCATCGTTCATTCTTCATTGACCATTAATCCTTGTTCATTCTTCATCGATCATTCTTCATTGATCATTGTTCCTTGTTCATTCTTCATCGTTCATTCTTCATTGATCATTGATCCTTGTTCATTCTTCATCGTTCATTCTTCATTGATCATTGATCCTTGTTCATTCTTCATCGTTCATTAGTCATTGATCATTGATCCTTGTTCATTCTTCATCGTTCATTCGTCATTGACCATTACTCCTTGTTCATTCTTCATCGTTCATTCTTCATTGATCATTGATCCTTGTTCATTCTTCATCGTTCATTCGTCATTGATCATTGATCCTTATTCATTCTTCATCGTTCATTTTTCATTTATCATTGATCCTTGTTCATTCTTCATCGTTCATTCTTCATTGATCATTGATCCTTGTTCATTCTTCATCGTTCATTCGTCATTGACCATTAATCCTTGTTCATTCTTCATCGTTCATTCTTCATTGATCATTGATCCTTGTTCATTCTTCATCGTTCATTCGTCATTGACCATTAATCCTTGTTCATTCTTCATCGTTCATTCTTCATTGATCATTGAACCTTGTTCATTCTTCATCGTTCATTCTTCTTTGATCATTGATCCTTGTTCATTCTTCATTGATCATTGATCCTTGTTCATTCTTCATCGTTCATTCGTCATTGATCATTGATCCTTGTTCATTCTTCATCGTTCATTCGTCATTGATCATTGATCCTTGTTCATTCTTCATCGTTCATTCGTCATTGACCATTGATCCTTGTTCATTCTTCATTGACCATTACTCCTCGTTCATTCTTCATCGTTCATTCGTCATTGATCATTGATCCTTGTTCATTCTACATTGATCATTGATCCTTGTTCATTCTTCATCGTTCATTCGTCATTGATCATTGATCCTTGTTCATTCTTCATCGTTCATTCTTCATTGACCATTAATCCTTGTTCATTCTTCATCGATCATTCTTCATTGATCATTGATCCTTGTTCATTCTTCATCGTTCATTCGTCATTGATCATTGATCCTTGTTCATTCTTCATCGTTCATTCGTAATTGATCATTGATCCTTGTTCATTCTTCATCGTTCATTCATCATTGACCATTAATCCTTGTTCATTCTTCATCGTTCATTCTTCATTGATCATTGATGCTTGTTCATTCTTCATCGTTCATTCGTAATTGATCATTGATCCTTGTTCATTTTTCATTGATCATTGATCCTTGTTCATTCTTCATCGTTCATTCGTCATTGATCATTGATCCTTGTTCATACTTCATCGTTTATTCGTCATTGACCATTACTCCTTGTTCATTCTTCATCGTTCATTCTTCATTGATCATTGATCCTTGTTCATTCTTCATCGTTCATTCTTCTTTGATCATTGATCCTTGTTCATTCTTCATTGATCATTGATCCTTGTTCATTCTTCATCGTTCATTCGTCATTGATCATTGATCCTTGTTCATTCTTCATCGTTCATTCGTCATTGATCATTGATCCTTGTTCATTCTTCATCGTTCATTCGTCATTGACCATTGATCCTTGTTCATTCTTCATTGACCATTACTCCTTGTTCATTCTTCATCGTTCATTCGTCATTGATCATTGATCCTTGTTCATTCTACATTGATCATTGATCCTTGTTCATTCTTCATCGTTCATTCGTCATTGATCATTGATCCTTGTTCATTCTTCATCGTTCATTCTTCATTGACCATTAATCCTTGTTCATTCTTCATCGATCATTCTTCATTGATCATTGATCCTTGTTCATTCTTCATCGTTCATTCGTCATTGATCATTGATCATTGTTCATTCTTCATCGTTCATTCGTAATTGATCATTGATCCTTGTTCATTCTTCATCGTTCATTCATCATTGACCATTAATCCTTGTTCATTCTTCATCGTTCATTCTTCATTGATCATTGATCCTTGTTCATTCTTCATCGTTCATTCGTCATTGACCATTAATCCTTGTTCATTCTTCATCGTTCATTCTTCATTGATCATTGATCCTTGTTCATTCTTCATCGTTCATTCTTCTTTGATCATTGATCCTTGTTCATTCTTCATTAATCATTGATCCTTGTTCATTCTTCATCGTTCATTCGTCATTGATCATTGATCCTTGTTCATTCTTCATCGTTCATTCGTCATTGATCATAGATCCTTGTTCATTCTTCATCGTTCATTCGTCATTGACCATTAATCCTTGTTCATTCTTCATCGTTCATTCTTCATTGATAATTGATCCTTGTTCATTCTTCATCGTTCATTCGTCATTGACCATTGATCCTTGTTCATTCTTCATTGATCATTGATGCTTGTTCATTCTTCATCGTTCATTCGTCATTGATCATTGATCCTTGTTCATTTTTCATTGATCATTGATCCTTGTTCATTCTTCATCGTTCATTCGTCATTGATCATTGATCCTTGTTCATTCTTCATCGTTTATTCGTCATTGACCATTACTCCTTGTTCATTCTTCATCGTTCATTCTTCATTGATCATTGATCCTTGTTCATTCTTCATCGTTCATTCTTCTTTGATCATTGATCCTTGTTCATTCTTCATTGATCATTGATCCTTGTTCATTCTTCATCGTTCATTCGTCATTGATCATTGATCCTTGTTCATTCTTCATCGTTCATTCGTCATTGATCATTGATCCTTGTTCATTCTTCATCGTTCATTCGTCATTGACCATTGATCCTTGTTCATTCTTCATTGACCATTACTCCTTGTTCATTCTTCATCGTTCATTCGTCATTGATCATTGATCCTTGTTCATTCTACATTGATCATTGATCCTTGTTCATTCTTCATCGTTCATTCGTCATTGATCATTGATCCTTGTTCATTCTTCATCGTTCATTCGTCATTGACCATTACTCCTTGTTCATTCTTCATCGTTCATTCTTCATTGATCATTGATCCTTGTTCATTCTTCATCGTTCATTCTTCTTTGATCATTGATCCTTGTTCATTCTTCATTGATCATTGATCCTTGTTCATTCTTCATCGTTCATTCTTCATTGACCATTGATCCTTGTTCATTCTTCATCGTTCATTCTTCATTGACCATTAATCCTTGTTCATTCTTCATCGATCATTCTTCATTGATCATTGTTCCTTGTTCATTCTTCATCGTTCATTCTTCATTGATCATTGATCCTTGTTCATTCTTCATCGTTCATTCTTCATTGATCATTGATCCTTGTTCATTCTTCATCGTTCATTCGTCATTGACCATTACTCCTTGTTCATTCTTCATCGTTCATTCGTCATTGATCATTGATCCTTGTTAAATCTTCATTGATCATTGATCCTTGTTCATTCTTCATCGTTCATTCGTCATTGATCATTGATCCTTGTTCATTCTTCATCGTTCATTCGTCATTGACCATTACTCCTTGTTCATTCTTCATCGTTCATTCTTCATTGATCATTGATCCTTGTTCATTCTTCATCGTTCATTCTTCTTTGATCATTGATCCTTGTTCATTCTTCATTGATCATTGATCCTTGTTCATTCTTCATCGTTCATTCTTCATTGACCATTGATCCTTGTTCATTCTTCATCGTTCATTCTTCATTGACCATTAATCCTTGTTCATTCTTCATCGATCATTCTTCATTGATCATTGTTCCTTGTTCATTCTTCATCGTTCATTCTTCATTGATCATTGATCCTTGTTCATTCTTCATCGTTCATTCTTCATTGATCATTGATCCTTGTTCATTCTTCATCGTTCATTAGTCATTGATCATTGATCCTTGTTCATTCTTCATCGTTCATTCGTCATTGACCATTACTCCTTGTTCATTCTTCATCGTTCATTCTTCATTGATCATTGATCCTTGTTCATTCTTCATCGTTCATTCGTCATTGATCATTGATCCTTATTCATTCTTCATCGTTCATTTTTCATTTATCATTGATCCTTGTTCATTCTTCATCGTTCATTCTTCATTGATCATTGATCCTTGTTCATTCTTCATCGTTCATTCGTCATTGACCATTAATCCTTGTTCATTCTTCATCGTTCATTCTTCATTGATCATTGATCCTTGTTCATTCTTCATCGTTCATTCGTCATTGACCATTAATCCTTGTTCATTCTTCATCGTTCATTCTTCATTGATCATTGAACCTTGTTCATTCTTCATCGTTCATTCTTCTTTGATCATTGATCCTTGTTCATTCTTCATTGATCATTGATCCTTGTTCATTCTTCATCGTTCATTCGTCATTGATCATTGATCCTTGTTCATTCTTCATCGTTCATTCGTCATTGATCATAGATCCTTGTTCATTCTTCATCGTTCATTCGTCATTGACCATTAATCCTTGTTCATTCTTCATCGTTCATTCTTCATTGATCATTGATCCTTGTTCATTCTTCATCGTTCATTCGTCATTGACCATTGATCCTTGTTCATTCTTCATTGATCATTGATGCTTGTTCATTCTTCATCGTTCATTCGTCATTGATCATTGATCCTTGTTCATTTTTCATTGATCATTGATCCTTGTTCATTCTTCATCGTTCATTCGTCATTGATCATTGATCCTTGTTCATTCTTCATCGTTTATTCGTCATTGACCATTACTCCTTGTTCATTCTTCATCGTTCATTCTTCATTGATCATTGATCCTTGTTCATTCTTCATCGTTCATTCTTCTTGACCAAGATGGTCAAGGTACAAGTGTCCAAGATGTCCAAGTCCAATCCAATGCAAGGGAATTAATTTTGTCCAAGTCTTATTTTGATCATAGCATGCACGGTCCAAATAAGTCATCAAATGGTTGTACTTTGCTAAGTATGACTAAGTACTTTGTTGAAAGTATAAATTAAAGGGTGTCGGTTACAAGGAATTAATTCCAAACAGTTTTGGGATACGAAGGGGCATGTTTTAAGGAGATTTAAAGCTGGTTTTTAATCTCATTTAAAGCTGCAGTTTTGGAATTCAAAGGGGCATGTTTTTAGGAGTATTTATGGCTGAATATTAACCTTTTTTAGTGGGGGTTACTAGGCATTATTGTAGGAGTAAAATGCAATAATAAAGAAGCTTAAATGGAGGAGTAAATGGGAGTTACCAGGCAAATGAATGGGCTGTTTTGGATGTTACTTTGCACACTTGAAGGAGCCATGTGAAGAGTTTAATTGCTGGCCATTTCTTCCCTAGTTTTAATCTTTGTTTAATTAGTCTTAAGTGTGTGTAGTGGAGATTAATGTGGACATTGATTAGCCACTTAATTCTCTTTTATTTTGTTGTCTTTTTATTTTCTTTTGTGAATTTATTTAGGCAAGTGAAAGGTTGTAATTATTTAATGTAAGAATGCTATATATAGCATACTTTGATGAATGAAAAACACATCCAGAAATTTGCCAAAAAACTTGTGTTTTGTTTATTGAACTTGACTTGTGTTTAGTCAATTTTAATTGTCCAAATTTGAGTGTTCCAAATTTGAAGAGTTAGAGTTTTAGTGAGAGTTCCTAAAACTAAAGCTTGTAGTTGACGATTTGGTGAGAGTTCCCTAATCTAAGCTACACCCAAACAAGTGAGTGAGTGTTCCTCCTTGTTATATCCTCAAGTTTAGGGTGAGAGTTCCCCTAACTAAATGATGTGTAAACAAGACGAGAAACCTTGTTACAAAATGATAAGTTAAAGGGGTCACACGTTTTTTGGTATATTTTTTTAGTATGATCAGATTAGTTAGGACATCTTGGACACTTGTACCTTGACCCCTAACTAATCTGATCATACTAAAAAAAATATACCAAAAAAAATTTGCCAAAAAACGTGTGACTCCTAGTGCTACTCCTAGTTTCTAAAGAATTTGAGAGGGAGTTTGAAGGTGAGGGAGAGTTGTTCTTATTATATTCCAAAGAAATCCACGAAAAATTTGTGAGTCAAAATACGAAAAATTTGTGAGTCAAAAAAAAAAAAAAAAAAAAAAAAAAAAAAAAAAAAATACCAAAAAACGTGTGACCCCTTTAACTTATCATTTTGTAACAAGGTTTCTCGTCTTGTTTACACATCATTTGGCGCATCAGGTAGGGGGAGTTTTTCCATACACTTCCAAAGGGGTCGAATACCTACATATGATGGGAGAGAATCAAGATTTGAGGGTAGCTTTGGAAGCTCTCAATCGATCCATTGCTAGTCAAGAAAGGTTGGCCGAGACTAATGCCAATCTACAAGGGAATCTTGCTGCCTTAATGGCAAGACTCTTGAACGAGCAAGATAGGAGAGATCAAGATGAAGAACCTCCACCTAGGAGGGAGGATAGGAGTCTCAAAGTAGACGTCCCTTCCTTTGATGGGTCACTTGATCCAGAGAAGTACTTGGAATGGGAGAAATCCTTGGAAAGGTACTTTGAGTACAAGGATATTCAAGAAGAAGTGCAGAAATATAAGATAGCCAAGGTGAAACTGAAGGGCTATGGTGACAGTTGGTTGCAAGGGGAACAAAGGGCACGTACCCTTAGGGGTAAAGCTCCCATATCAACTTGGAACAAGATGAAGAAACGGATGAGAGACCGTTTCATTCCTCACAATTACAAGCAAAGCCAATATGTGAAGTGGAGTACTTTGCAACAAAATGGAGATTCCGTGGAAGACTACATCAAAGAGTTTGATAGGCTTGCCATTGTGTGTGAAGTAACTGAAAATGAAGAGCTCAAAATGGGGCGTTTTGTAGCTGGGTTGGATCAAGAATTACAAGACAAGCTTGAAGGTTACACTAACCTCACGTTTGTGGAAGCTTGCAAACTTGTGACCAAGTTTGATGCTAGGAGGAAAAAGAAGAAAACGCCTACCACTACTCCAGTGGTGCGCAAACCACCCTTCACCTTGAAGGAGGGTTCTTCCTTTAGCAAGTCAAATGAAGCACTTAAGAAAGACAAGAAAGACTTCAAACTTAGCGACATTGTCTGTTACAAGTGTGGAGGTAGAGGTCATTTCAAGAAGGATTGTCCTAACTCAAGAGCTTTAACAATCCAAGAGGTTAAGCTTATGGCCACGCAAAACATTAATTGGGAGGATTTTGAAACAGAAGAAGAGGAGATCGAGAATCCCAATGAAGAGGATGGGGAAGAAGATCATTGCTTTCCGGAGATGGAGGACAAAACCAATCTGGTTGTTAGGAGGGCATTGCAAGCACGAGTGGAGGAGCCTTTGGCGCCACAAAGGCAACACATTTTCATCACCAAATGTAAAATTGGTGACGAGGTATGTGATTTAATTATTGACGGGGGTAGTGAGGCTAATACTGTGTCAAAGACTTTAGTGTCTAGACTTGGTCTTACCACCACTAATCATCCACACCCTTACAAGTTGAGTTGGTTAGATTCTAATTCTAGTACGGGAGTTAGAAAGCAATGCATGGTTAGTTTTTCTATTGGTTCCTATCATGATAGTCAATTGTGTGATGTTGTGTCAATGGATGCTTGTCATATTCTGCTCGGTAGGCCATGGCAAATGGATAGAAAATCATTTCATGATGGATACCATAATACATACACTATAACTCACCAAGGGAAACAAAAAAAATTACACCCTTTACCACCCCCACGGCTTTCACAAAAACCACACAAAGAAATTTCTTTATTGTCCTTTAAAGAATTTGAGAGGGAGTTTGAAGGTGAGGGAGAGTTGTTCTTATTATATTCCAAAGAAATCCACGAAAAATTTGTGAGTCAAAATCCTAACTTGGCACAATTGATTAAGGAGTTTGAGGATGTTTTTCCTAATGAGTTGCCTAAGGGGTTACCACCTTTGAGAGGAATTGAGCATCAAATTGATCTCATTCCAGGCGCACCATTGCCAAATAAACCTGCCTATAGATGTAATCCTTTAGAAACTAAGGAGTTACAACGTCAAATAGAAGAGTTGATGGGTATGGGTTATGTGCGTGAGTCTATGAGTCCGTGTGCTGTTCCTGCTCTTTTGGTTCCAAAAAAAGATGGTACTTGGCGTATGTGCATTGATAGTAGAGCTGTTAACAATATTACTATCAAGTACAGGTTTCCAATTCTTAGGCTTGATGACATGCTTGATGAGTTAAGTGGTTCGAAGGTGTTCTCAAAAGTTGATTTGAGAAGTGGTTACCATCAGATTCGAATGAGGGAAGGGGATGAATGGAAGACAGCTTTCAAAACGAAGCATGGGTTGTATGAATGGCTCGTGATGCCGTTTGGTCTTACAAATGCACCTAGCACTTTCATGAGATTGATGAACGAAGTGTTGAGGCCATTTCTTGGCAAGTTCGTGGTGGTATACCTTGATGACATCCTTATTTACAGTCGAGATAGGGATGAGCATTTGAAGCATTTACTTGAAGTTTTCACTGTTTTGAGAAAACAAAAATTGTATGGAAAACTTGAAAAATGTGATTTTATGTTATATGAGGTCAATTTTCTTGGTTACATAGTTTCAGGTGATGGCGTGAAGGTGGATCCTAGCAAGGTTGAAGCAATTCAATCATGGCCTAGTCCTAAAACACTCACGGAGGTCCGTTCTTTTCATGGACTGGCTTCTTTCTATAGAAGGTTTATCAAGAATTTTAGCACACTCATGGCTCCTATAACTGAGTGTACTAAAAAGGGGGCGTTCGAGTGGACTCCACAAGCTCAAAAGGCCTTTGAAGAAGTGAAGGAAAAAATGTGCAACACTCCTATTCTTGCACTTCCAAATTTTTCCAAGCCGTTTGAGGTTGAATGTGATGCAAGTGGGAGAGGAATTGGCGCCGTGTTGATCCAAGAAGGGCGTCCAATCGCTTATTTTAGCGAGAAGTTGAGCCAAGGCAAGCTGAATTATTCCACCTATGATAAAGAGTTCTATGCAATGGTAAGAGCTTTAGATCATTGGTCACATTATTTGAGGCCACAACCGTTCATACTACATTCTGATCATGAGTCTTTAAGATTCATTCATGGCCAAAAGAAGCTGAATTCGAGGCATGCTAAGTGGGTGGAGTTCTTGCAAACATTTAACTTTTCCTCTAAATACAAGAGTGGGAAAGCTAATGTTGTTGCGGATGCCTTATCTAGAAGACATTCTCTACTTGGAGTGGTGGAAGCTAAGATTCTTGGTTTTGATTTGATCAAAGAGTACTACAAGGAAGATGGTGATTTTAATGGCGTCATGGAGAAATGTGTTCATGGAGTTTATGATTTGTTTTCCTTACATGATGGTTTTCTTTTCAAGGGAAATAGATTATGCATTCCTAAGTGTCCAATTAGAAGTTTGTTGATTCATGAAGTTCATGGAGGAGGTCTAGCTGGTCACGTTGGGATTCAAAAGACAATGGAGCTTCTTCAAGCTCACTTTTACTGGCCAAAGATGTTAGCTACGGTTCATCATGTGGTTAGTCGTTGCTCTACTTGTCAAAGTGCAAAAATGGTGTTTCATAAGGGTCTTTACAAGCCTTTGCCAGTTCCCGAGAGACCTTGGGAAGATGTTAGTATGGATTTTATTGTAGCTTTACCTAGAACTCAAAGGGGTAAAGATTCAATAATGGTGGTTGTTGATAGGTTCTCAAAAATGGCTCACTTCATTCCATGTCATAAAACTGAAGATGCCATGAAAGTGGCTAAGCTATATTTTGAGGAAGTGGTTCGTTTTCATGGGGTGCCACGCACCATTGTGTCCGATCGAGATACAAAGTTCCTAAGTCATTTTTGGAAGTCATTATGGCGTCTCATGGGAACTAAGTTGCTGTTTTCTACATCACATCATCCACAAACCGACGGTCAAACCGAGGTGGTGAATAGAGTTCTTGGTTCTTTGCTTAGAACATTGGTTAGTAAGAGCACCAAGGATTGGGATGTTAAGCTTGCTCATGCCGAGTTTGCTTACAATAGGACTCCTAGTGCTACTACAAAGTATTCACCTTTTGAAGTAGTCTACGGGGTTAATCCCTATGTTCCTATTGATCTTATTGCTCTACCTCAAGATAAGTTTGTGCATGGAGGTGCAAAAGAGCAAGCCGAGTTCATGGTCAAGATTCACAAGGAAGTGAGGAAGAATATTGAAAAGGCCAATGAGACTTACAAGAAACAAGCCAACAAAAGAGTTAGAAACGTGAAGAACTTTGAAGTTGGTGACTTAGTGTGGATTTACATGAGGAAAGAAAGATTTCCTAGTCAAAGGAAAAACAAGCTCATGCCACGAGCTGAAGGTCCATTTGAAGTAGTGGAAAAGATCAATGACAATGCATACAAGGTTGATTTGGGTGGAAGGCATGGCGTCTCAAGTACGTTCAATGTGGGTGATCTTGCACTATATTATGATGATGAAGAATTGAGGGCAATTCCCTTTGAAGAAGAGGAGGATGACCAAGATGGTCAAGGTACAAGTGTCCAAGATGTCCAAGTCCAATCCAATGCAAGGGAATTAATTTTGTCCAAGTCTTATTTTGATCATAGCATGCACGGTCCAAATAAGTCATCAAATGGTTGTACTTTGCTAAGTATGACTAAGTACTTTGTTGAAAGTATAAATTAAAGGGTGTCGGTTACAAGGAATTAATTCCAAACAGTTTTGGAATACGAAGGGGCATGTTTTAAGGAGATTTAAAGCTGGTTTTTAATCTCATTTAAAGCTGCAGTTTTGGAATTCAAAGGGGCATGTTTTTAGGAGTATTTATGGCTGAATATTAACCTTTTTTAGTGGGGGTTACTAGGCATTATTGTAGGAGTAAAATGCAATAATAAAGAAGCTTAAATGGAGGAGTAAATGGGAGTTACCAGGCAAATGAATGGGCTGTTTTGGATGTTACTTTGCACACTTGAAGGAGCCATGTGAAGAGTTTAATTGCTGGCCATTTCTTCCCTAGTTTTAATCTTTGTTTAATTAGTCTTAAGTGTGTGTAGTGGAGATTAATGTGGACATTGATTAGCCACTTAATTCTCTTTTATTTTGTTGTCTTTTTATTTTCTTTTGTGAATTTATTTAGGCAAGTGAAAGGTTGTAATTATTTAATGTAAGAATGCTATATATAGCATACTTTGATGAATGAAAAACACATCCAGAAATTTGCCAAAAAACTTGTGTTTTGTTTATTGAACTTGACTTGTGTTTAGTCAATTTTAATTGTCCAAATTTGAGTGTTCCAAATTTGAAGAGTTAGAGTTTTAGTGAGAGTTCCTAAAACTAAAGCTTGTAGTTGACGATTTGGTGAGAGTTCCCTAATCTAAGCTACACCCAAACAAGTGAGTGAGTGTTCCTCCTTGTTATATCCTCAAGTTTAGGGTGAGAGTTCCCCTAACTAATCTGATCATACTAAAAAAATATACCAAAAAACGTGTGACCCCTTTAACTTATCATTTTGTAACAAGGTTTCTCGTCTTGTTTACACATCACTTCTTTGATCATTGATCCTTGTTCATTCTTCATTGATCATTGATCCTTGTTCATTCTTCATCGTTCATTCGTCATTGATCATTGATCCTTGTTCATTCTTCATCGTTCATTCGTCATTGATCATTGATCCTTGTTCATTCTTCATCGTTCATTCGTCATTGACCATTGATCCTTGTTCATTCTTCATTGACCATTACTCCTTGTTCATTCTTCATCGTTCATTCGTCATTGATCATTGATCCTTGTTCATTCTACATTGATCATTGATCCTTGTTCATTCTTCATCGTTCATTCGTCATTGATCATTGATCCTTGTTCATTCTTCATCGTTCATTCGTCATTGACCATTACTCCTTGTTCATTCTTCATCGTTCATTCTTCATTGATCATTGATCCTTGTTCATTCTTCATCGTTCATTCTTCTTTGATCAATGATCCTTGTTCATTCTTGATTGATCATTGACCCTTGTTCATTCTTCATCGTTCATTCGTCATTGATCATTGATCCTTGTTCATTCTTCATCGTTCATTCGTCATTGACCATTAATCCTTGTTCATTCTTCATCGTTCATTCTTCATTGATCATTGATCCTTGTTCATTCTTCATCGTTCATTCGTCATTGACCATTAATCCTTGTTCATTCTTCATCGTTCATTCTTCATTGATCATTGAACCTTGTTCATTCTTCATCGTTCATTCTTCTTTGATCATTGATCCTTGTTCATTCTTCATTGATCATTGATCCTTGTTCATTCTTCATCGTTCATTCGTCATTGATCATTGATCCTTGTTCATTCTTCATCGTTCATTCGTAATTGATCATTGATCCTTGTTCATTCTTCATCGTTCATTCATCATTGACCATTAATCCTTGTTCATTCTTCATCGTTCATTCTTCATTGATCATTGATCCTTGTTCATTCTTCATCGTTCATTCGTCATTGACCATTAATCCTTGTTCATTCTTCATTGTTCATTCTTCATTGATCATTGATCCTTGTTCATTCTTCATCGTTCATTCTTCTTTGATCATTGATCCTTGTTCATTCTTCATCGTTCATTCGTCATTGATCATTGATCCTTGTTCATTCTTCATCGTTCATTCGTCATTGATCATAGATCCTTGTTCATTCTTCATCGTTCATTCGTCATTGACCATTAATCCTTGTTCATTCTTCATCGTTCATTCTTCATTGATCATTGATCCTTGTTCATTCTTCATCGTTCATTCGTCATTGACCATTGATCCTTGTTCATTCTTCATTGATCATTGATGCTTGTTCATTCTTCATCGTTCATTCGTCATTGATCATTGATCCTTGTTCATTTTTCATTGATCATTGATCCTTGTTCATTCTTCATCGTTCATTCGTCATTGATCATTGATCCTTGTTCATTCTTCATCGTTTATTCGTCATTGACCATTACTCCTTGTTCATTCTTCATCGTTCATTCTTCATTGATCATTGATCCTTGTTCATTCTTCATCGTTCATTCTTCTTTGATCATTGATCCTTGTTCATTCTTCATTGATCATTGATCCTTGTTCATTCTTCATCGTTCATTCGTCATTGATCATTGATCCTTGTTCATTCTTCATCGTTCATTCGTCATTGATCATTGATCCTTGTTCATTCTTCATCGTTCATTCGTCATTGACCATTGATCCTTGTTCATTCTTCATTGACCATTACTCCTTGTTCATTCTTCATCGTTCATTCGTCATTGATCATTGATCCTTGTTCATTCTACATTGATCATTGATCCTTGTTCATTCTTCATCGTTGAGCCAAGTCAGCTAGGCTCATATGGAGATAGCAACCATGACCCAAAGGACCCAAAGGACAACAACACTAATTTCCTTCATCATTCTGTTTTCATAAATGGGTTTGCATTAAGACCATTAACAATGATGAGCAAAGAACTTTATTCATTCCAAGACAATCAAAGCAATGATGATTTAGAACAAATACAATCGTATAAATCATCAAAACAACAGAAGAGCCTAGCAACAATCCAAGATCAGAAGCATACGGACCATCAGAAGTTGCTGACCTGCTCCACTGACCAGACCACCTTGGTGGGCCTACCCAGACGAACCCTAAGCCCATGGGATGAGGTGGAAGGCATATTTGGAATCTCTACACATGGAACTTGCTATCAAGGTCCAAGAGTCCTACTAATAATCATTGGAAGCACATGGAAAGGTAAGGCAAAGGTCGCACAGTCATCATGGACAGCAAGCCAAAACCAGCAGCTTCTGACCACTGACCAAGCCACCTTGGCAAGCCCGCCCAGACGTGACCCGAGCCCATTGGATGACGTGGAAGGTAGATCTGGAATCTCTACACATGGGTCTAGCTACCATGACCCAAGAGCCCTCCTGGAAGTCACCGGAGGTGGACTGAAAACAGAGCCCAAGGTCGCCCAGTTGAAAGATTTGCGAATAAGCTGTTGCATAGTTCTATTGTTCTATTTTAGGCGCGTGTATAGCACGTGTTTGTATATGACCGTTAATGACCGTTAGGCATTCGTGTAAATAGCCTACCTTTCATTCCTAGCTCTATATATAGTTGATTCATGCATTGTAATGGACATTGATTGTTGAATAAAATTCCAAATTTCAGAAAACTTCAAATGTTTGAATTTTTCTTCAATTGCTTGCAATTGGGTTACTAGGGCCAGTTTTGCCCTTCGTGTTTGTGTGAACCTTGATCAGCCTTCAAGGCCACGCTGCACTTATCCAAGAACAATCGATAGTTCCATTGATTCATCAACGGAATTCATCATTGTTGCATTGACAAGAGGCTTGGCAGTCCAACCCTTGTCAAAGCACTGTGTTCAGTCTTGGAATATCCTCCATATATCTTCGTGTCCAATCCATTCCATTGCATTCACCACGCACACATACATCAATTGGTATCAGAGCACGGTTCACGAAGAGGGCAAGAGCACTTGTGGAGGCCGGAAAATCAAGAAAGGCTTTGCTTCATTCTGAATTGAATCCTACAATCTGTCTGGTGAGAATTTTATGCATATCTTTTTGTAGACGTTGAATTTCATCAAATCCTTTTAGAGCAATCAAGGTTAGTGTCTTAACTTTGAGTTCTTGAAAGAAAGATTGGATTTCACGTTGTGTGCAAAATTTGGCGCAAGTGTTTGTACAGACTGCTGAACAGGATCTTGAAAATTCAAGATTCTGATCTGTTGATCTTTGGTGATATTTCTGCTCTTTTTGTTATCACTTTTCATTTTGATTTGATAAAATAAAGGTTTGCAATCACATTTCACTTAAAATTTCGTGCAAATTGGTTTTCATTAAGATTGCACATTGCATAATAGCCACAAAAATCAGATTTTAAGAAACTATTCTGTTTTGATCAAGTGTTTTGTTCTTCATTGTTGTTTTCTTTGATTTTATGCATTTGTTGTCTTCATTACTTAGATAAAATAGGGATTTACATTAGTATTTCATTTAATTCTAAGTACAAGTAGATTTTGCTGTTGTGTGCACAAAGTACAGGTTCTTAAAGAATCTGATTTTTTCTAATTTGCTGTCATTGATTTTGCAATATTATTGTTGTTTTCTTCTCTTTATTGCATGATTTTGTCTTTAATAATCAGGACTTTACATTAGCATTGCACTTCATTCTAAGTACAAATTGAATTTTTGCTGTTTGGTGCACAGAATTCAGATCATTTGGAATCTGAATGTGTTGTGATCAGAGGGAACCTGCTGCATTCTTTTCTACTTTAGGACTTGCTGTTTGATTCTTGCATATCTAACCTCAATAAACAAATAACTAAGAATTCACATTAGAAAATTCATTCAAAGAACATAAAGTGATTGTTGTTGTTCATTACATCTTGCACAGAATACAGAATGTTCAAAATCTGATTGCTGCTGTGCACAGAATAGTCTTGCTGCATTCACTTCCTTCTTTGCATATTTGTCTGTGTCTGCATTCACATAAGTCATTATGGATAACAATGATAAATTTGATGCACTAGTTAACATGGTCACTCAATTAAGCTTGGCCGTCACAGAATTGAAAAATGCTACACTACCACAACACCTACACCAAGACCCTAATATTGAGGCTACAAGGGAAGACAAATCCATGAGGGTTGGTATGCATGAGTTTGATGGAACCTCATATGACCCTGAGGAATACATTGAATGGGAGGAAGGGGTAGAACGATACTTTGAATATAAGGCTACCCACCCAGACCATCAATACAAGATTGCAAAGGTGAAACTCACCAAACTAGCTGCCATATGGTTAGAAGGAGTTCAAAGGCAAAGGCTTAGGAATGGAAAGAAAAAAGTGAATTCTTGGGAGAACCTTAAGAAAAAAATGAGGAGAAAGTATGTGCCTAGTAATTACACACAGCAATTGCCTATACAATGGAGCACACTCACTCAAGGCAACAAAACAGTAGCCTTAGCTAATGATCATGCATTACTATTAGAGCAATACTCAAAGAAAAGCACTTCACAACTTGTTGCACAAACCAATGAATCATCTATGCATAAAAGCAACCAGCAGCCTTTGAATATTAGGAATGTGATCACTACTAATACCTCCATTAAAACCAGTAGCAACGAGTCCAATAGCAAGAGTGTCACACCAATCAAGGATGTGGTTTGGTCTAAGTGTTGTGACCATGGGCATTTCAAAGTATACCCTGAAGAGGAAGAAAGGCATGAGGGTAAGATGAAAGAATTAATTCCTTTATCCCCTCACAAAGCTGTACCTACTTCCAAGACCAAGCAACCTATGCACTTAATAAATAAAAAAAGATGTGTGGGAAAGAAGAAACCAGAAAATCATTGTTGGTCTAAGCTGTCCAAGGAAGTTAAACCTATTATTAAGAGGTTTTCAATTGTTGCTCATGATCTTTTACTAATTGATCTTCTTGTTTTGCACAGATATAACACTAATGTTCATAAGCATGATGAGTACTTCCGAAAAAAACACAAACCAATGCATAAGAAGCTGCACAAAACAAAAGCAAGACACCAGCACAGAGTAAACAAGGAACTGAAGCAGAGCAAGTTGATGCAACTTGGTGAATTTGCATGGATTCTACTCAAGCAAAGGAGCTTTTCTCACCTCAGGAAGCATAAGGACAAAAGTCCATGGAATGCAAAGAAGCAAATAGCCATAACCCAGCACATACATGTTCAGGTTCAGGCAGTAGCAGATGCATACATTGTTGATCTGCACAGCAACTATGGTGTCTCACTCACATTCAACATTGAGGACTTAGCACCCTATCTCATGGACTTGGAATTGAGGACAATTCTTTTTCAAGAAGGGGGGATTGAGCCAAGTCAGCTAGGCTCATATGGAGATAGCAACCATGACCCAAAGGACCCAAAGGACAACAACACTAATTTCCTTCATCATTCTGTTTTCATAAATGGGTTTGCATTAAGACCATTAACAATGATGAGCAAAGAACTTTATTCATTCCAAGACAATCAAAGCAATGATGATTTAGAACAAATACAATCGTATAAATCATCAAAACAACAGAAGAGCCTAGCAACAATCCAAGATCAGAAGCATACGGACCATCAGAAGTTGCTGACCTGCTCCACTGACCAGACCACCTTGGTGGGCCTACCCAGACGAACCCTAAGCCCATGGGATGAGGTGGAAGGCATATTTGGAATCTCTACACATGGAACTTGCTATCAAGGTCCAAGAGTCCTACTAATAATCATTGGAAGCACATGGAAAGGTAAGGCAAAGGTCGCACAGTCATCATGGACAGCAAGCCAAAACCAGCAGCTTCTGACCACTGACCAAGCCACCTTGGCAAGCCCGCCCAGACGTGACCCGAGCCCATTGGATGACGTGGAAGGTAGATCTGGAATCTCTACACATGGGTCTAGCTACCATGACCCAAGAGCCCTCCTGGAAGTCACCGGAGGTGGACTGAAAACAGAGCCCAAGGTCGCCCAGTTGAAAGATTTGCGAATAAGCTGTTGCATAGTTCTATTGTTCTATTTTAGGCGCGTGTATAGCACGTGTTTGTATATGACCGTTAATGACCGTTAGGCATTCGTGTAAATAGCCTACCTTTCATTCCTAGCTCTATATATAGTTGATTCATGCATTGTAATGGACATTGATTGTTGAATAAAATTCCAAATTTCAGAAAACTTCAAATGTTTGAATTTTTCTTCAATTGCTTGCAATTGGGTTACTAGGGCCAGTTTTGCCCTTCGTGTTTGTGTGAACCTTGATCAGCCTTCAAGGCCACGCTGCACTTATCCAAGAACAATCGATAGTTCCATTGATTCATCAACGGAATTCATCATTGTTGCATTGACAAGAGGCTTGGCAGTCCAACCCTTGTCAAAGCACTGTGTTCAGTCTTGGAATATCCTCCATATATCTTCGTGTCCAATCCATTCCATTGCATTCACCACGCACACATACATCAATCGTTCATTCGTCATTGATCATTGATCCTTGTTCATTCTTCATCGTTCATTCGTCATTGACCATTACTCCTTGTTCATTCTTTATCGTTCATTCTTCATTGATCATTGATCCTTGTTCATTCTTCATCGTTCATTCTTCTTTGATCAATGATCCTTGTTCATTCTTCATTGATCATTGACCCTTGTTCATTCTTCATCGTTCATTCGTCATTGATCATTGATCCTTGTTCATTCTTCATCGTTCATTTGTCATTGATCATTGATCCTTGTTCATTCTTCATCGTTCATTCGTCATTGACCATTGATCCTTGTTCATTCTTCATTGATCATTGATCCTTGTTCATTCTTCATCGTTCATTCGTCATTGATCATTGATCCTTGTTCATTCTTCATTGATCATTGATCCTTGTTCATTCTTCATCGTTCATTCGTCATTGATCATTGATCCTTGTTCATTCTTCATCGTTCATTCTTCATTGACCATTGATCCTTGTTCATTCTTCATCGTTCATTCTTCATTGACCATTAATCCTTGTTCATTCTTCATCGATCATTCTTCATTGATCATTGTTCCTTGTTCATTCTTCATCGTTCATTCTTCATTGATCATTGATCCTTGTTCATTCTTCATCGTTCAATCTTCATTGATCATTGATCCTTGTTCATTCTTCATCGTTCATTCGTCATTGACCATTACTCCTTGTTCATTCTTCATCGTTCATTCTTCTTTGATCATTGATCCTTGTTCATTCTTCATTGATCATTGATCCTTGTTCATTCTTCATCATTCATTCTTCATTGACCATTGATCCTTGTTCATTCTTCATCGTTCATTCTTCATTGACCATTAATCCTTGTTCATTCTTCATCGATCATTCTTCATTGATCATTGTTCCTTGTTCATTCTTCATCGTTCATTCTTCATTGATCATTGATCCTTGTTCATTCTTCATCGTTCATTCTTCATTGATCATTGATCCTTGTTCATTCTTCATCGTTCATTCGTCATTGATCATTGATCCTTGTTCATTCTTCATCGTTCATTCGTCATTGACCATTACTCCTTGTTCATTCTTCATCGTTCATTCTTCATTGATCATTGATCGTTGTTCATTCTTCATCGTTCATTCGTCATTGATCATTGATCCTTGTTCATTCTTCATCGTTCATTCGTCATTGATCATTGATCCTTGTTCATTCTTCATCGTTCATTCGTCATTGATCATTGATCCTTGTTCATTCTTCATCGTTCATTTGTCAATGACCATTAATCCTTGTTCATTCTTCATCGTTCATTCTTCATTGATCCTTGTTCATTCTTCATCGTTCATTCGTCATTGACCATTACTCCTTGTTCATTGATCCTTGTTCATTCTTCATTGATCATTGATCCTTGTTCATTCTTCATCGTTCATTCGTCATTGATCATTGATCCTTGTTCATTCTTCATCGTTCATTCGTCATTGACCATTACTCCTTGTTCATTCTTCATCGTTCATTCTTCATTGATCATTGATCCTTGTTCATTCTTCATCGTTCATTCGTCATTGACCATTACTCCTTGTTCATTCTTCATCGTTCATTCGTCATTGATCATTGATCCTTGTTCATTCTTCATTGATCATTGATCCTTGTTCATTCTTCATCGTTCATTCGTCATTGATCATTGATCCTTGTTTATTCTTCATCGTTCATTCGTCATTGACCATTACTCCTTGTTCATTCTTCATCGTTCATTCTTCATTGATCATTGATCCTTGTTCATTCTTCATCGTTCATTCTTCTTTGATCATTGATCCTTGTTCATTCTTCATTGATCATTGATCCTTGTTCATTCTTCATCGTTCATTCTTCATTGACCATTGATCCTTGTTCATTCTTCATCGTTCATTCTTCATTGACCATTAATCCTTGTTCATTCTTCATCGATCATTCTTCATTGATCATTGTTCCTTGTTCATTCTTCATCGTTCATTCTTCATTGATCATTGATCCTTGTTCATTCTTCATCGTTCATTCTTCTTTGATCAATGATCCTTGTTCATTCTTCATTGATCATTGACCCTTGTTCATTCTTCATCGTTCATTCGTCATTGATCATTGATCCTTGTTCATTCTTCATCGTTCATTTGTCATTGATCATTGATCCTTGTTCATTCTTCATCGTTCATTCGTCATTGACCATTGATCCTTGTTCATTCTTCATTGATCATTGATCCTTGTTCATTCTTCATCGTTCATTCGTCATTGATCATTGATCCTTGTTCATTCTTCATTGATCATTGATCCTTGTTCATTCTTCATCGTTCATTCGTCATTGATCATTGATCCTTGTTCATTCTTCATCGTTCATTCGTCATTGACCATTACTCCTTGTTCATTCTTCATCGTTCATTCTTCATTGATCATTGATCCTTGTTCATTCTTCATCGTTCATTCTTCTTTGATCATTGATCCTTGTTCATTCTTCATTGATCATTGATCCTTGTTCATTCTTCATCGTTCATTCTTCATTGACCATTGATCCTTGTTCATTCTTCATCGTTCATTCTTCATTGACCATTAATCCTTGTTCATTCTTCATCGATCATTCTTCATTGATCATTGTTCCTTGTTCATTCTTCATCGTTCATTCTTCATTGATCATTGATCCTTGTTCATTCTTCATCGTTCATTCTTCATTGATCATTGATCCTTGTTCATTCTTCATCGTTCATTCGTCATTGACCATTACTGAGCCAAGTCAGCTAGGCTCATATGGAGATAGCAACCATGACCCAAAGGACCCAAAGGACAACAACACTAATTTCCTTCATCATTCTGTTTTCATAAATGGGTTTGCATTAAGACCATTAACAATGATGAGCAAAGAACTTTATTCATTCCAAGACAATCAAAGCAATGATGATTTAGAACAAATACAATCGTATAAATCATCAAAACAACAGAAGAGCCTAGCAACAATCCAAGATCAGAAGCATACGGACCATCAGAAGTTGCTGACCTGCTCCACTGACCAGACCACCTTGGTGGGCCTACCCAGACGAACCCTAAGCCCATGGGATGAGGTGGAAGGCATATTTGGAATCTCTACACATGGAACTTGCTATCAAGGTCCAAGAGTCCTACTAATAATCATTGGAAGCACATGGAAAGGTAAGGCAAAGGTCGCACAGTCATCATGGACAGCAAGCCAAAACCAGCAGCTTCTGACCACTGACGAAGCCACCTTGGCAAGCCCGCCCAGACGTGAACCGAACCCATTGGATGACGTGGAAGGTAGATCTGGAATCTCTACACATGGGTCTAGCTACCATGACCCAAGAGCCCTCCTGGAAGTCACCGGAGGTGGACTGAAAACAGAGCCCAAGGTCGCCCAGTTGAAAGATTTGCGAATAAGCTGTTGCATAGTTCTATTGTTCTATTTTAGGCGCGTGTATAGCACGTGTTTGTATATGACCGTTAATGACCGTTAGGCATTCGTGTAAATAGCCTACCTTTCATTCCTAGCTCTATATATAGTTGATTCATGCATTGTAATGGACATTGATTGTTGAATAAAAATTCCAAAATTTCAGAAATTTTCAAGTGTTTGAAACTTTCTTCAATTGCTTGCAATTGGGTTACTTGGGCCAGTTTGCCCTTCGTGTTTGTGTGAAAACCTTGATCAGTCTTCAAGGCCACGCTGCACTCATCCAAGAACAATCGATAATTCCCTTGATTTATCAAAGGAACTCTCCATTGTTGCGTTGAAAAGGGGCTTGGTAGTCCACCCTTGATCAAGGCACTGCCCAGCAGTATTGGAATATCCTCCATATATCTTCGTGTCCAATCCATTCCATTGCATTCACCACGCACACATACATCAATTGGTATCAGAGCACGGTTCACGAAGAGGGCAAGAGCACTTGTGGAGGCCGGAAAATCAAGAAAGGCTTTGCTTCATTCTGAATTGAATCCTACAATCTGTCTGGTGAGAATTTTATGCATATCTTTTTGTAGACGTTGAATTTCATCAAATACTTTTAGAGCAATCAAGGTTAGTGTCTTAACTTTGAGTTCTTGAAAGAAAGATTGGATTTCACGTTGTGTGCAAAATTTGGCGCAAGTGTTTGTACAGACTGCTGAACAGGATCTTGAAAATTCAAGATTCTGATCTGTTGATCTTTGGTGATATTTCTGCTCTTTTTGTTATCACTTTTCATTTTGATTTGATAAAATAAAGGTTTGCAATCACATTTCACTTAAAATTTCGTGCAAATTGGTTTTCATTAAGATTGCACATTGCATAATAGCCACAAAAATCAGATTTTAAGAAACTATTCTGTTTTGATCAAGTGTTTTGTTCTTCATTGTTGTTTTCTTTGATTTTATGCATTTGTTGTCTTCATTACTTAGATAAAATAGGGATTTACATTAGTATTTCATTTAATTCTAAGTACAAATTGAATTTTTGCTGTTTGGTGCACAGAATTCAGATCATTTGGAATCTGAATGTGTTGTGATCAGAGGGAACCTGCTGCATTCTTTTCTACTTTAGGACTTGCTGTTGATTCTTGCATATCTAACCTCAATAAACAAATAACTAAGAATTCACATTAGAAAATTCATTCAAAGAACATAAAGTGATTGTTGTTGTTCATTACATCTTGCACAGAATACAGAATGTTCAAAATCTGATTGCTGCTGTGCACAGAATAGTCTTGCTGCATTCACTTCCTTCTTTGCATATTTGTCTGTGTCTGCATTCACATAAGTCATTATGGATAACAATGATAAATTTGATGCACTAGTTAACATGGTCACTCAATTAAGCTTGGCCGTCACAGAATTGAAAAATGCTACACTACCACAACACCTACACCAAGACCCTAATATTGAGGCTACAAGGGAAGACAAATCCATGAGGGTTGGTATGCATGAGTTTGATGGAACCTCATATGACCCTGAGGAATACATTGAATGGGAGGAAGGGGTAGAACGATACTTTGAATATAAGGCTACCCACCCAGACCATCAATACAAGATTGCAAAGGTGAAACTCACCAAACTAGCTGCCATATGGTTAGAAGGAGTTCAAAGGCAAAGGCTTAGGAATGGAAAGAAAAAAGTGAATTCTTGGGAGAACCTTAAGAAAAAAATGAGGAGAAAGTATGTGCCTAGTAATTACACACAGCAATTGCCTATACAATGGAGCACACTCACTCAAGGCAACAAAACAGTAGCCTTAGCTAATGATCATGCATTACTATTAGAGCAATACTCAAAGAAAAGCACTTCACAACTTGTTGCACAAACCAATGAATCATCTATGCATAAAAGCAACCAGCAGCCTTTGAATATTAGGAATGTGATCACTACTAATACCTCCATTAAAACCAGTAGCAACGAGTCCAATAGCAAGAGTGTCACACCAATCAAGGATGTGGTTTGGTCTAAGTGTTGTGACCATGGGCATTTCAAAGTATACCCTGAAGAGGAAGAAAGGCATGAGGGTAAGATGAAAGAATTAATTCCTTTATCCCCTCACAAAGCTGTACCTACTTCCAAGACCAAGCAACCTATGCACTTAATAAATAAAAAAAGATGTGTGGGAAAGAAGAAACCAGAAAATCATTGTTGGTCTAAGCTGTCCAAGGAAGTTAAACCTATTATTAAGAGGTTTTCAATTGTTGCTCATGATCTTTTACTAATTGATCTTCTTGTTTTGCACAGATATAACACTAATGTTCATAAGCATGATGAGTACTTCCGAAAAAAACACAAACCAATGCATAAGAAGCTGCACAAAACAAAAGCAAGACACCAGCACAGAGTAAACAAGGAACTGAAGCAGAGCAAGTTGATGCAACTTGGTGAATTTGCATGGATTCTACTCAAGCAAAGGAGCTTTTCTCACCTCAGGAAGCATAAGGACAAAAGTCCATGGAATGCAAAGAAGCAAATAGCCATAACCCAGCACATACATGTTCAGGTTCAGGCAGTAGCAGATGCATACATTGTTGATCTGCACAGCAACTATGGTGTCTCACTCACATTCAACATTGAGGACTTAGCACCCTATCTCATGGACTTGGAATTGAGGACAATTCTTTTTCAAGAAGGGGGGATTGAGCCAAGTCAGCTAGGCTCATATGGAGATAGCAACCATGACCCAAAGGACCCAAAGGACAACAACACTAATTTCCTTCATCATTCTGTTTTCATAAATGGGTTTGCATTAAGACCATTAACAATGATGAGCAAAGAACTTTATTCATTCCAAGACAATCAAAGCAATGATGATTTAGAACAAATACAATCGTATAAATCATCAAAACAACAGAAGAGCCTAGCAACAATCCAAGATCAGAAGCATACGGACCATCAGAAGTTGCTGACCTGCTCCACTGACCAGACCACCTTGGTGGGCCTACCCAGACGAACCCTAAGCCCATGGGATGAGGTGGAAGGCATATTTGGAATCTCTACACATGGAACTTGCTATCAAGGTCCAAGAGTCCTACTAATAATCATTGGAAGCACATGGAAAGGTAAGGCAAAGGTCGCACAGTCATCATGGACAGCAAGCCAAAACCAGCAGCTTCTGACCACTGACGAAGCCACCTTGGCAAGCCCGCCCAGACGTGAACCGAACCCATTGGATGACGTGGAAGGTAGATCTGGAATCTCTACACATGGGTCTAGCTACCATGACCCAAGAGCCCTCCTGGAAGTCACCGGAGGTGGACTGAAAACAGAGCCCAAGGTCGCCCAGTTGAAAGATTTGCGAATAAGCTGTTGCATAGTTCTATTGTTCTATTTTAGGCGCGTGTATAGCACGTGTTTGTATATGACCGTTAATGACCGTTAGGCATTCGTGTAAATAGCCTACCTTTCATTCCTAGCTCTATATATAGTTGATTCATGCATTGTAATGGACATTGATTGTTGAATAAAAATTCCAAAATTTCAGAAATTTTCAAGTGTTTGAAACTTTCTTCAATTGCTTGCAATTGGGTTACTTGGGCCAGTTTGCCCTTCGTGTTTGTGTGAAAACCTTGATCAGTCTTCAAGGCCACGCTGCACTCATCCAAGAACAATCGATAATTCCCTTGATTTATCAAAGGAACTCTCCATTGTTGCGTTGAAAAGGGGCTTGGTAGTCCACCCTTGATCAAGGCACTGCCCAGCAGTATTGGAATATCCTCCATATATCTTCGTGTCCAATCCATTCCATTGCATTCACCACGCACACATACATCAATTACTCCTTGTTCATTCTTCATCGTTCATTCGTCATTGATCATTGATCCTTGTTCATTCTTCATTGATCATTGATCCTTGTTCATTCTTCATCGTTCATTCGTCATTGATCATTGATCCTTGTTCATTCTTCATCGTTCATTCGTCATTGATCATAGATCCTTGTTCATTCTTCATCGTTCATTCGTCATTGACCATTAATCCTTGTTCATTCTTCATCGTTCATTCTTCATTGATCATTGATCCTTGTTCATTCTTCATCGTTCATTCGTCATTGACCATTGATCCTTGTTCATTCTTCATTGATCATTGATGCTTGTTCATTCTTCATCGTTCATTCGTCATTGATCATTGATCCTTGTTCATTTTTCATTGATCATTGATCCTTGTTCATTCTTCATCGTTCATTCGTCATTGATCATTGATCCTTGTTCATTCTTCATCGTTTATTCGTCATTGACCATTACTCCTTGTTCATTCTTCATCGTTCATTCTTCATTGATCATTGATCCTTGTTCATTCTTCATCGTTCATTCTTCTTTGATCATTGATCCTTGTTCATTCTTCATTGATCATTGATCCTTGTTCATTCTTCATCGTTCATTCGTCATTGATCATTGATCCTTGTTCATTCTTCATCGTTCATTCGTCATTGATCATTGATCCTTGTTCATTCTTCATCGTTCATTCGTCATTGACCATTGATCCTTGTTCATTCTTCATTGACCATTAATCCTTGTTCATTCTTCATCGTTCATTCGTCATTGATCATTGATCCTTGTTCATTCTTCATCGTTCATTCGTCATTGACCATTGATCCTTGTTCATTCTTCATTGACCATTACTCCTTGTTCATTCTTCATCGTTCATTCGTCATTGATCATTGATCCTTGTTCATTCTACATTGATCATTGATCCTTGTTCATTCTTCATCGTTCATTCGTCATTGATCATTGATCCTTGTTCATTCTTCATCGTTCATTCGTCATTGACCATTACTCCTTGTTCATTCTTCATCGTTCATTCTTCATTGATCATTGATCCTTGTTCATTCTTCATCGTTCATTCTTCTTTGATCAATGATCCTTGTTCATTCTTCATTGATCATTGACCCTTGTTCATTCTTCATCGTTCATTCGTCATTGATCATTGATCCTTGTTCATTCTTCATCGTTCATTTGTCATTGATCATTGATCCTTGTTCATTCTTCATCGTTCATTCGTCATTGACCATTGATCCTTGTTCATTCTTCATTGATCATTGATCCTTGTTCATTCTTCATCGTTCATTCGTCATTGATCATTGATCCTTGTTCATTCTTCATTGATCATTGATCCTTGTTCATTCTTCATCGTTCATTCGTCATTGATCATTGATCCTTGTTCATTCTTCATCGTTCATTCGTCATTGACCATTACTCCTTGTTCATTCTTCATCGTTCATTCTTCATTGATCATTGATCCTTGTTCATTCTTCATCGTTCATTCTTCTTTGATCATTGATCCTTGTTCATTCTTCATTGATCATTGATCCTTGTTCATTCTTCATCGTTCATTCTTCATTGACCATTGATCCTTGTTCATTCTTCATCGTTCATTCTTCATTGACCATTAATCCTTGTTCATTCTTCATCGATCATTCTTCATTGATCATTGTTCCTTGTTCATTCTTCATCGTTCATTCTTCATTGATCATTGATCCTTGTTCATTCTTCATCGTTCATTCTTCATTGATCATTGATCCTTGTTCATTCTTCATCGTTCATTCGTCATTGACCATTACTCCTTGTTCATTCTTCATCGTTCATTCGTCATTGATCATTGATCCTTGTTCATTCTTCATTGATCATTGATCCTTGTTCATTCTTCATCGTTCATTCGTCATTGATCATTGATCCTTGTTCATTCTTCATCGTTCATTCGTCATTGACCATTACTCCTTGTTCATTCTTCATCGTTCATTCTTCATTGATCATTGATCCTTGTTCATTCTTCATCGTTCATTCGTCATTGACCATTACTCCTTGTTCATTCTTCATCGTTCATTCGTCATTGATCATTGATCCTTGTTCATTCTTCATTGATCATTGATCCTTGTTCATTCTTCATCGTTCATTCGTCATTGATCATTGATCCTTGTTCATTCTTCATCGTTCATTCGTCATTGACCATTACTCCTTGTTCATTCTTCATCGTTCATTCTTCATTGATCATTGATCCTTGTTCATTCTTCATCGTTCATTCGTCATTGATCATTGATCCTTATTCATTCTTCATCGTTCATTTTTCATTTATCATTGATCCTTGTTCATTCTTCATCGTTCATTCTTCATTGATCATTGATCCTTGTTCATTCTTCATCGTTCATTCGTCATTGATCATTGATCCTTGTTCATTCTTCATCGTTCATTCGTCATTGACCATTACTCCTTGTTCATTCTTCATCGTTCATTCTTCATTGATCATTGATCCTTGTACATTCTTCATCGTTCATTCGTCATTGATCATTGATCCTTATTCATTCTTCATCGTTCATTTTTCATTTATCATTGATCCTTGTTCATTCGTCATCGTTCATTCTTCATTGATCATTGATCCTTGTTCATTCTTCATCGTTCATTCGTCATTGACCATTAATCCTTGTTCATTCTTCATCGTTCATTCTTTATTAATCATTGAACCTTGTTCATTCTTCATCGTTCATTCTTCTTTGATCATTGATCCTTGTTCATTCTTCATTGATCATTGATCCTTGTTCATTCTTCATCGTTCATTCGTCATTGATCATTGATCCTTGTTCATTCTTCATCGTTCATTCTTCATTGATCATTGATCCTTGTTCATTCTTCATCGTTCATTCGTCATTGATCATTGATCCTTGTTCATTCTTCATCGTTCTGTCGTCATTGACCATTACTTCTTGTTCATTCTTCATCGTTCATTCTTCATTGATCATTGATCCTTGTTCATTCTTCATCGTTCATTCTTCTTTGATCATTGATCCTTGTTCATTCTTCATTGATCATTGATCCTTGTTCATTCTTCATCGTTCATTCTTCATTGACCATTGATCCTTGTTCATTCTTCATCGTTCATTCTTCATTGACCATTAATCCTTGTTCATTCTTCATTGATCATTGTTCCTTGTTCATTCTTCATCGTTCATTCTTCATTGATCATTGAACCTTGTTCATTCTTCATCGTTCATTCTTCTTTGATCATTTATCCTTGTTCATTCTTCATTGATCATTGATCCTTGTTCATTCTTCATCGTTCATTCGTCATTGATCATTGATCCTTGTTTATTCTTCATCGTTCATTCGTAATTGATCATTGATCCTTGTTCATTCTTCATCGTTCATTCATCATTGACCATTAATCCTTGTTCATTCTTCATCGTTCATTCTTCATTGATCATTGATCCTTGTTCATTCTTCATTGTTCATTCGTCATTGACCATTAATCCTTGTTCATTCTTCGTCGTTCATTCTTCATTGATCATTGATGCTTGTTCATTCTTCATCGTTCATTCTTCATTGATCATTGATCCTTGTTCATTCTTCATCGTTCATTCGTCATTGATCATTGATCCTTGTTCATTCTTCATCGTTCATTCGTCATTGACCATTACTCCTTGTTCATTCTTCATCGTTCATTCTTCATTGATCATTGATCCATGTTCATTCTTCATCGTTCATTCGTCATTGATCATTGATCCTTATTCATTCTTCATCGTTCATTTTTCATTTATCATTGATCCTTGTTCATTCTTCATCGTTCATTCTTCATTGATCATTGATCCTTGTTCATTCTTCATCGTTCATTCGTCATTGACCATTAATCCTTGTTCATTCTTCATCGTTCATTCTTTATTAATCATTGAACCTTGTTCATTCTTCATCGTTCATTCTTCTTTGATCATTGATCCTTGTTCATTCTTCATTGATCATTGATCCTTGTTCATTCTTCATCGTTCATTCGTCATTGATCATTGATCCTTGTTCATTCTTCATCGTTCATTCTTCATTGATCATTGATCCTTGTTCATTCTTCATCGTTCATTCGTCATTGATCATTGATCCTTGTTCATTCTTCATCGTTCTGTCGTCATTGACCATTACTTCTTGTTCATTCTTCATCGTTCATTCTACATTGATCATTGATCCTTGTTCATTCTTCATCGTTCATTCTTCTTTGATCATTGATCCTTGTTCATTCTTCATTGATCATTGATCCTTGTTCATTCTTCATCGTTCATTCTTCATTGACCATTGATCCTTGTTCATTCTTCATCGTTCATTCTTCATTGACCATTAATCCTTGTTCATTCTTCATTGATCATTGTTCCTTGTTCATTCTTCATCGTTCATTCTTCATTGATCATTGAACCTTGTTCATTCTTCATCGTTCATTCTTCTTTGATCATTGATCCTTGTTCATTCTTCATTGATCATTGATCCTTGTTCATTCTTCATCGTTCATTCGTCATTGATCATTGATCCTTGTTCATTCTTCATCGTTCATTCGTAATTGATCATTGATCCTTGTTCATTCTTCATCGTTCATTCATCATTGACCATTAATCCTTGTTCATTCTTCATCGTTCATTCTTCATTGATCATTGATCCTTGTTCATTCTTCATTGTTCATTCGTCATTGACCATTAATCCTTGTTCATTCTTCGTCGTTCATTCTTCATTGATCATTGATCCTTGTTCATTCTTCATCGTTCATTCTTCTTTGATCATTGATCCTTGTTCATTCTTCATTGATCATTGATCCTTGTTCATTCTTCATCGTTCATTCGTCATTGATCATTGATCCTTGTTCATTCTTCATCGTTCATTCGTCATTGATCATAGATCCTTGTTCATTCTTCATCGTTCATTCGTCATTGACCATTAATCCTTGTTCATTCTTCATCGTTCATTCTTCATTGATCATTGATCCTTGTTCATTCTTCATCGTTCATTCGTCATTGACCATTGATCCTTGTTCATTCTTCATTGATCATTGATGCTTGTTCATTCTTCATCGTTCATTCGTCATTGATCATTGATCCTTGTTCATTTTTCATTGATCATTGATCCTTGTTCATTCTTCATCGTTCATTCGTCATTGATCATTGATCCTTGTTCATTCTTCATCGTTTATTCGTCATTGACCATTACTCCTTGTTCATTCTTCATCGTTCATTCTTCATTGATCATTGATCCTTGTTCATTCTTCATCGTTCATTCTTCTTTGATCATTGATCCTTGTTCATTCTTCATTGATCATTGATCCTTGTTCATTCTTCATCGTTCATTCGTCATTGATCATTGATCCTTGTTCATTCTTCATCGTTCATTCGTCATTGATCATTGATCCTTGTTCATTCTTCATCGTTCATTCGTCATTGACCATTGATCCTTGTTCATTCTTCATTGACCATTACTCCTTGTTCATTCTTCATCGTTCATTCGTCATTGATCATTGATCCTTGTTCATTCTACATTGATCATTGATCCTTGTTCATTCTTCATCGTTCATTCGTCATTGATCATTGATCCTTGTTCATTCTTCATCGTTCATTCGTCATTGACCATTACTCCTTGTTCATTCTTCATCGTTCATTCTTCATTGATCATTGATCCTTGTTCATTCTTCATCGTTCATTCTTCTTTGATCAATGATCCTTGTTCATTCTTCATTGATCATTGACCCTTGTTCATTCTTCATCGTTCATTCGTCATTGATCATTGATCCTTGTTCATTCTTCATCGTTCATTTGTCATTGATCATTGATCCTTGTTCATTCTTCATCGTTCATTCGTCATTGACCATTGATCCTTGTTCATTCTTCATTGATCATTGATCCTTGTTCATTCTTCATCGTTCATTCGTCATTGATCATTGATCCTTGTTCATTCTTCATTGATCATTGATCCTTGTTCATTCTTCATCGTTCATTCGTCATTGATCATTGATCCTTGTTCATTCTTCATCGTTCATTCGTCATTGACCATTACTCCTTGTTCATTCTTCATCGTTCATTCTTCATTGATCATTGATCCTTGTTCATTCTTCATCGTTCATTCTTCTTTGATCATTGATCCTTTTTCATTCTTCATTGATCATTGATCCTTGTTCATTCTTCATCGTTCATTCGTCATTGATCATTGATCCTTGTTCATTCTTCATCGTTCATTTGTCATTGATCATTGATCCTTGTTCATTCTTCATCGTTCATTCGTCATTGACCATTGATCCTTGTTCATTCTTCATTGATCATTGATCCTTGTTCATTCTTCATCGTTCATTCGTCATTGATCATTGATCCTTGTTCATTCTTCATTGATCATTGATCCTTGTTCATTCTTCATCGTTCATTCGTCATTGATCATTGATCCTTGTTCATTCTTCATCGTTCATTCGTCATTGACCATTACTCCTTGTTCATTCTTCATCGTTCATTCTTCATTTATCATTGATCCTTGTTCATTCTTCATCGTTCATTCTTCTTTGATCATTGATCCTTGTTCATTCTTCATTGATCATTGATCCTTGTTCATTCTTCATCGTTCATTCTTCATTGACCATTGATCCTTGTTCATTCTTCATCGTTCATTCTTCATTGACCATTAATCCTTGTTCATTCTTCATCGATCATTCTTCATTGATCATTGTTCCTTGTTCATTCTTCATCGTTCATTCTTCATTGATCATTGATCCTTGTTCATTCTTCATCGTTCATTCTTCATTGATCATTGATCCTTGTTCATTCTTCATCGTTCATTCGTCATTGACCATTACTCCTTGTTCATTCTTCATCGTTCATTCGTCATTGATCATTGATCCTTGTTCATTCTTCATTGATCATTGATCCTTGTTCATTCTTCATCGTTCATTCGTCATTGATCATTGATCCTTGTTCATTCTTCATCGTTCATTCGTCATTGACCATTACTCCTTGTTCATTCTTCATCGTTCATTCTTCATTGATCATTGATCCTTGTTCATTCTTCATCGTTCATTCGTCATTGACCATTACTCCTTGTTCATTCTTCATCGTTCATTCGTCATTGATCATTGATCCTTGTTCATTCTTCATTGATCATTGATCCTTGTTCATTCTTCATCGTTCATTCGTCATTGATCATTGATCCTTGTTCATTCTTCATCGTTCATTCGTCATTGACCATTACTCCTTGTTCATTCTTCATCGTTCATTCTTCATTGATCATTGATCCTTGTTCATTCTTCATCGTTCATTCTTCTTTGATCATTGATCCTTGTTCATTCTTCATTGATCATTGATCCTTGTTCATTCTTCATCATTCATTCTTCATTGACCATTGATCCTTGTTCATTCTTCATCGTTCATTCTTCATTGACCATTAATCCTTGTTCATTCTTCATCGATCATTCTTCATTGATCATTGTTCCTTGTTCATTCTTCATCGTTCATTCTTCATTGATCATTGATCCTTGTTCATTCTTCATCGTTCATTCTTCATTGATCATTGATCCTTGTTCATTCTTCATCGTTCATTCGTCATTGATCATTGATCCTTGTTCATTCTTCATCGTTCATTCGTCATTGACCATTACTCCTTGTTCATTCTTCATCGTTCATTCTTCATTGATCATTGATCCTTGTTCATTCTTCATCGTTCATTCGTCATTGATCATTGATCCTTGTTCATTCTTCATCGTTCATTCGTCATTGATCATTGATCCTTGTTCATTCTTCATCGTTCATTCGTCATTGATCATTGATCCTTGTTCATTCTTCATCGTTCATTTGTCAATGACCATTAATCCTTGTTCATTCTTCATCGTTCATTCTTCATTGATCCTTGTTCATTCTTCATCGTTCATTCGTCATTGACCATTAATCCTTGTTCATTGATCCTTGTTCATTCTTCATTGATCATTGATCCTTGTTCATTCTTCATCGTTCATTCGTCATTGATCATTGATCCTTGTTCATTCTTCATCGTTCATTCGTCATTGACCATTACTCCTTGTTCATTCTTCATCGTTCATTCTTCATTGATCATTGATCCTTGTTCATTCTTCATCGTTCATTCGTCATTGACCATTACTCCTTGTTCATTCTTCATCGTTCATTCGTCATTGATCATTGATCCTTGTTCATTCTTCATTGATCATTGATCCTTGTTCATTCTTCATCGTTCATTCGTCATTGATCATTGATCCTTGTTCATTCTTCATCGTTCATTCGTCATTGACCATTACTCCTTGTTCATTCTTCATCGTTCATTCTTCATTGATCATTGATCCTTGTTCATTCTTCATCGTTCATTCTTCTTTGATCATTGATCCTTGTTCATTCTTCATCGTTCATTCTTCATTGACCATTGATCCTTGTTCATTCTTCATCGTTCATTCTTCATTGACCATTAATCCTTGTTCATTCTTCATCGATCATTCTTCATTGATCATTGTTCCTTGTTCATTCTTCATCGTTCATTCTTCATTGATCATTGATCCTTGTTCATTCTTCATCGTTCATTCTTCATTGATCATTGATCCTTGTTCATTCTTCATCGTTCATTCGTCATTGATCATTGATCCTTGTTCATTCTTCATCGTTCATTCGTCATTGACCATTACTCCTTGTTCATTCTTCATCGTTCATTCTTCATTGATCATTGATCCTTGTTCATTCTTCATCGTTCATTCGTCATTGATCATTGATCCTTATTCATTCTTCATCGTTCATTTTTCATTTATCATTGATCCTTGTTCATTCTTCATCGTTCATTCTTCATTGATCATTGATCCTTGTTCATTCTTCATCGTTCATTCGTCATTGATCATTGATCCTTGTTCATTCTTCATCGTTCATTCGTCATTGACCATTACTCCTTGTTCATTCTTCATCGTTCATTCTTCATTGATCATTGATCCTTGTTCATTCTTCATCGTTCATTCGTCATTGATCATTGATCCTTATTCATTCTTCATCGTTCATTTTTCATTTATCATTGATCCTTGTTCATTCGTCATCGTTCATTCTTCATTGATCATTGATCCTTGTTCATTCTTCATCGTTCATTCGTCATTGACCATTAATCCTTGTTCATTCTTCATCGTTCATTCTTCATTAATCATTGAACCTTGTTCATTCTTCATCGTTCATTCTTCTTTGATCATTGATCCTTGTTCATTCTTCATTGATCATTGATCCTTGTTCATTCTTCATCGTTCATTCGTCATTGATCATTGATCCTTGTTCATTCTTCATCGTTCATTCTTCATTGATCATTGATCCTTGTTCATTCTTCATCGTTCATTCGTCATTGATCATTGATCCTTGTTCATTCTTCATCGTTCTGTCGTCATTGACCATTACTTCTTGTTCATTCTTCATCGTTCATTCTTCATTGATCATTGATCCTTGTTCATTCTTCATCGTTCATTCTTCTTTGATCATTGATCCTTGTTCATTCTTCATTGATCATTGATCCTTGTTCATTCTTCATCGTTCATTCTTCATTGACCATTGATCCTTGTTCATTCTTCATCGTTCATTCTTCATTGACCATTAATCCTTGTTCATTCTTCATTGATCATTGTTCCTTGTTCATTCTTCATCGTTCATTCTTCATTGATCATTGAACCTTGTTCATTCTTCATCGTTCATTCTTCTTTGATCATTGATCCTTGTTCATTCTTCATTGATCATTGATCCTTGTTCATTCTTCATCGTTCATTCGTCATTGATCATTGATCCTTGTTCATTCTTCATCGTTCATTCGTAATTGATCATTGATCCTTGTTCATTCTTCATCGTTCATTCATCATTGACCATTAATCCTTGTTCATTCTTCATCGTTCATTCTTCATTGATCATTGATCCTTGTTCATTCTTCATCGTTCATTCGTCATTGACCATTAATCCTTGTTCATTCTTCATCGTTCATTCTTCATTGATCATTGATCCTTGTTCATTCTTCATCGTTCATTCTTCTTTGATCATTGATCCTTGTTCATTCTTCATTGATCATTGATCCTTGTTCATTCTTCATCGTTCATTCGTCATTGATCATTGATCCTTGTTCATTCTTCATCGTTCATTCGTCATTGATCATAGATCCTTGTTCATTCTTCATCGTTCATTCGTCATTGACCATTAATCCTTGTTCATTCTTCATCGTTCATTCTTCATTGATCATTGATCCTTGTTCATTCTTCATCGTTCATTCGTCATTGACCATTGATCCTTGTTCATTCTTCATTGATCATTGATGCTTGTTCATTCTTCATCGTTCATTCGTCATTGATCATTGATCCTTGTTCATTTTTCATTGATCATTGATCCTTGTTCATTCTTCATCGTTCATTCGTCATTGATCATTGATCCTTGTTCATTCTTCATCGTTTATTCGTCATTGACCATTACTCCTTGTTCATTCTTCATCGTTCATTCTTCATTGATCATTGATCCTTGTTCATTCTTCATCGTTCATTCTTCTTTGATCATTGATCCTTGTTCATTCTTCATTGATCATTTATCCTTGTTCATTCTTCATCGTTCATTCGTCATTGATCATTGATCCTTGTTCATTCTTCATCGTTCATTCGTCATTGATCATTGATCCTTGTTCATTCTTCATCGTTCATTCGTCATTGACCATTGATCCTTGTTCATTCTTCATTGACCATTACTCCTGGTTCATTCTTCATCGTTCATTCGTCATTGATCATTGATCCTTGTTCATTCTACATTGATCATTGATCCTTGTTCATTCTTCATCGTTCATTCGTCATTGATCATTGATCCTTGTTCATTCTTCATCGTTCATTCGTCATTGACCATTACTCCTTGTTCATTCTTCATCGTTCATTCTTCATTGATCATTGATCCTTGTTCATTCTTCATCGTTCATTCTTCTTTGATCAATGATCCTTGTTCATTCTTCATTGATCATTGACCCTTGTTCATTCTTCATCGTTCATTCGTCATTGATCATTGATCCTTGTTCATTCTTCATCGTTCATTTGTCATTGATCATTGATCCTTGTTCATTCTTCATCGTTCATTCGTCATTGACCATTGATCCTTGTTCATTCTTCATTGATCATTGATCCTTGTTCATTCTTCATCGTTCATTCGTCATTGATCATTGATCCTTTTTCATTCTTCATTGATCATTGATCCTTGTTCATTCTTCATCGTTCATTCGTCATTGATCATTGATCCTTGTTCATTCTTCATCGTTCATTCGTCATTGACCATTACTCCTTGTTCATTCTTCATCGTTCATTCTTCATTGATCATTGATCCTTGTTCATTCTTCATCGTTCATTCTTCTTTGATCATTGATCCTTGTTCATTCTTCATTGATCATTGATCCTTGTTCATTCTTCATCGTTCATTCTTCATTGACCATTGATCCTTGTTCATTCTTCATCGTTCATTCTTCATTGACCATTAATCCTTGTTCATTCTTCATCGATCATTCTTCATTGATCATTGTTCCTTGTTCATTCTTCATCGTTCATTCTTCATTGATCATTGATCCTTGTTCATTCTTCATCGTTCATTCTTCATTGATCATTGATCCTTGTTCATTCTTCATCGTTCATTCGTCATTGATCATTGATCCTTGTTCATTCTTCATCGTTCATTCGTCATTGACCATTACCCCTTGTTCATTCTTCATCGTTCATTCTTCATTGATCATTGATCCTTGTTCATTCTTCATCGTTCATTCGTCATTGATCATTGATCCTTATTCATTCTTCATCGTTCATTTTTCATTTATCATTGATCCTTGTTCATTCTTCATCGTTCATTCTTCATTGATCATTGATCCTTGTTCATTCTTCATCGTTCATTCGTCATTGATCATTGATCCTTGTTCATTCTTCATCGTTCATTCGTCATTGATCATTGATCCTTATTCATTCTTCATCGTTCATTTTTCATTTATCATTGATCCTTGTTCATTCGTCATCGTTCATTCTTCATTGATCATTGATCCTTGTTCATTCTTCATCGTTCATTCGTCATTGACCATTAATCCTTGTTCATTCTTCATCGTTCATTCTTCATTAATCATTGAACCTTGTTCATTCTTCATCGTTCATTCTTCTTTGATCATTGATCCTTGTTCATTCTTCATTGATCATTGATCCTTGTTCATTCTTCATCGTTCATTCGTCATTGATCATTGATCCTTGTTCATTCTTCATCGTTCATTCTTCATTGATCATTGATCCTTGTTCATTCTTCATTGTTCATTCGTCATTGATCATTGATCCTTGTTCATTCTTCATCGTTCTGTCGTCATTGACCATTACTTCTTGTTCATTCTTCATCGTTCATTCTTCATTGATCATTGATCCTTGTTCATTCTTCATCGTTCATTCTTCTTTGATCATTGATCCTTGTTCATTCTTCATTGATCATTGATCCTTGTTCATTCTTCATCGTTCATTCTTCATTGACCATTGATCCTTGTTCATTCTTCATCGTTCATTCTTCATTGACCATTAATCCTTGTTCATTCTTCATCGATCATTCTTCATTGATCATTGTTCCTTGTTCATTCTTCATCGTTCATTCTTCATTGATCATTGATCCTTGTTCATTCTTCATCGTTCATTCTTCATTGATCATTGATCCTTGTTCATTCTTCATCGTTCATTCGTCATTGATCATTGATCCTTGTTCATTCTTCATCGTTCATTCGTCATTGACCATTACTCCTTGTTCATTCTTCATCGTTCATTCTTCATTGATCATTGATCCTTGTTCATTCTTCATCGTTCATTCGTCATTGATCATTGATCCTTATTCATTCTTCATCGTTCATTTTTCATTTATCATTGATCCTTGTTCATTCTTCATCGTTCATTCTTCATTGATCATTGATCCTTGTTCATTCTTCATCGTTCATTCGTCATTGATCATTGATCCTTGTTCATTCTTCATCGTTCATTCGTCATTGACCATTACTCCTTGTTCATTCTTCATCGTTCATTCTTCATTGATCATTGATCCTTGTTCATTCTTCATCGTTCATTCTTCTTTGATCATTGATCCTTGTTCATTCTTCATTGATCATTGATCCTTGTTCATTCTTCATCGTTCATTCTTCATTGACCATTGATCCTTGTTCATTCTTCATCGTTCATTCTTCATTGACCATTAATCCTTGTTCATTCTTCATCGATCATTCTTCATTGATCATTGTTCCTTGTTCATTCTTCATCGTTCATTCTTCATTGATCATTGATCCTTGTTCATTCTTCATCGTTCATTCTTCATTGATCATTGATCCTTGTTCATTCTTCATCGTTCATTCTTCATTAATCATTGATCCTTGTTCATTCTTCATCGTTCATTCGTCATTGATCATTGATCCTTGTTCATTCTTCATCGTTCATTCGTCATTGACCATTACTCCTTGTTCATTCTTCATCGTTCATTCTTCATTGATCATTGATCCTTGTTCATTCTTCATCGTTCATTCGTCATTGATCATTGATCCTTATTCATTCTTCATCGTTCATTTTTCATTTATCATTGATCCTTGTTCATTCTTCATCGTTCATTCTTCATTGATCATTGATCCTTGTTCATTCTTCATCGTTCATTCGTCATTGATCATTGATCCTTGTTCATTCTTCATCGTTCATTCGTCATTGACCATTACTCCTTGTTCATTCTTCATCGTTCATTCTTCATTGATCATTGATCCTTGTTCATTCTTCATCGTTCATTCGTCATTGATCATTGATCCTTATTCATTCTTCATCGTTCATTTTTCATTTATCATTGATCCTTGTTCATTCGTCATCGTTCATTCTTCATTGATCATTGATCCTTGTTCATTCTTCATCGTTCATTCGTCATTGACCATTAATCCTTGTTCATTCTTCATCGTTCATTCTTCATTAATCATTGAACCTTGTTCATTCTTCATCGTTCATTCTTCTTTGATCATTGATCCTTGTTCATTCTTCATTGATCATTGATCCTTGTTCATTCTTCATCGTTCATTCGTCATTGATCATTGATCCTTGTTCATTCTTCATCGTTCATTCTTCATTGATCATTGATCCTTGTTCATTCTTCATTGTTCATTCGTCATTGATCATTGATCCTTGTTCATTCTTCATCGTTCTGTCGTCATTGACCATTACTTCTTGTTCATTCTTCATCGTTCATTCTTCATTGATCATTGATCCTTGTTCATTCTTCATCGTTCATTCTTCTTTGATCATTGATCCTTGTTCATTCTTCATTGATCATTGATCCTTGTTCATTCTTCATCGTTCATTCTTCATTGACCATTGATCCTTGTTCATTCTTCATCGTTCATTCTTCATTGACCATTAATCCTTGTTCATTCTTCATCGATCATTCTTCATTGATCATTGTTCCTTGTTCATTCTTCATCGTTCATTCTTCATTGATCATTGATCCTTGTTCATTCTTCATCGTTCATTCTTCATTGATCATTGATCCTTGTTCATTCTTCATCGTTCATTCGTCATTGATCATTGATCCTTGTTCATTCTTCATCGTTCATTCGTCATTGACCATTACTCCTTGTTCATTCTTCATCGTTCATTCTTCATTGATCATTGATCCTTGTTCATTCTTCATCGTTCATTCGTCATTGATCATTGATCCTTATTCATTCTTCATCGTTCATTTTTCATTTATCATTGATCCTTGTTCATTCTTCATCGTTCATTCTTCATTGATCATTGATCCTTGTTCATTCTTCATCGTTCATTCGTCATTGATCATTGATCCTTGTTCATTCTTCATCGTTCATTCGTCATTGACCATTACTCCTTGTTCATTCTTCATCGTTCATTCTTCATTGATCATTGATCCTTGTTCATTCTTCATCGTTCATTCTTCTTTGATCATTGATCCTTGTTCATTCTTCATTGATCATTGATCCTTGTTCATTCTTCATCGTTCATTCTTCATTGACCATTGATCCTTGTTCATTCTTCATCGTTCATTCTTCATTGACCATTAATCCTTGTTCATTCTTCATCGATCATTCTTCATTGATCATTGTTCCTTGTTCATTCTTCATCGTTCATTCTTCATTGATCATTGATCCTTGTTCATTCTTCATCGTTCATTCTTCATTGATCATTGATCCTTGTTCATTCTTCATCGTTCATTCTTCATTAATCATTGATCCTTGTTCATTCTTCATCGTTCATTCGTCATTGATCATTGATCCTTGTTCATTCTTCATCGTTCATTCGTCATTGACCATTACTCCTTGTTCATTCTTCATCGTTCATTCTTCATTGATCATTGATCCTTGTTCATTCTTCATCGTTCATTCGTCATTGATCATTGATCCTTATTCATTCTTCATCGTTCATTTTTCATTTATCATTGATCCTTGTTCATTCTTCATCGTTCATTCTTCATTGATCATTGATCCTTGTTCATTCTTCATCGTTCATTCGTCATTGATCATTGATCCTTGTTCATTCTTCATCGTTCATTCGTCATTGACCATTACTCCTTGTTCATTCTTCATCGTTCATTCTTCATTGATCATTGATCCTTGTTCATTCTTCATCGTTCATTCGTCATTGATCATTGATCCTTATTCATTCTTCATCGTTCATTTTTCATTTATCATTGATCCTTGTTCATTCGTCATCGTTCATTCTTCATTGATCATTGATCCTTGTTCATTCTTCATCGTTCATTCGTCATTGACCATTAATCCTTGTTCATTCTTCATCGTTCATTCTTCATTAATCATTGAACCTTGTTCATTCTTCATCGTTCATTCTTCTTTGATCATTGATCCTTGTTCATTCTTCATTGATCATTGATCCTTGTTCATTCTTCATCGTTCATTCGTCATTGATCATTGATCCTTGTTCATTCTTCATCGTTCATTCTTCATTGATCATTGATCCTTGTTCATTCTTCATTGTTCATTCGTCATTGATCATTGATCCTTGTTCATTCTTCATCGTTCTGTCGTCATTGACCATTACTTCTTGTTCATTCTTCATCGTTCATTCTTCATTGATCATTGATCCTTGTTCATTCTTCATCGTTCATTCTTCTTTGATCATTGATCCTTGTTCATTCTTCATTGATCATTGATCCTTGTTCATTCTTCATCGTTCATTCTTCATTGACCATTGATCCTTGTTCATTCTTCATCGTTCATTCTTCATTGACCATTAATCCTTGTTCATTCTTCATTGATCATTGTTCCTTGTTCATTCTTCATCGTTCATTCTTCATTGATCATTGAACCTTGTTCATTCTTCATCGTTCATTCTTCTTTGATCATTGATCCTTGTTCATTCTTCATTGATCATTGATCCTTGTTCATTCTTCATCGTTCATTCGTCATTGATCATTGATCCTTGTTCATTCTTCATCGTTCATTCGTAATTAATCATTGATCCTTGTTCATTCTTCATCGTTCATTCATCATTGACCATTAATCCTTGTTCATTCTTCATCGTTCATTCTTCATTGATCATTGATCCTTGTTCATTCTTCATCGTTCATTCGTCATTGACCATTAATCCTTGTTCATTCTTCATCGTTCATTCTTCATTGATCATTGATCCTTGTTCATTCTTCATCGTTCATTCTTCTTTGATCATTGATCCTTGTTCATTCTTCATTGATCATTGATCCTTGTTCATTCTTCATCGTTCATTCGTCATTGATCATTGATCCTTGTTCATTCTTCATCGTTCATTCGTCATTGATCATAGATCCTTGTTCATTCTTCATCGTTCATTCGTCATTGACCATTAATCCTTGTTCATTCTTCATCGTTCATTCTTCATTGATCATTGATCCTTGTTCATTCTTCATCGTTCATTCGTCATTGACCATTGATCCTTGTTCATTCTTCATTGATCATTGATGCTTGTTCATTCTTCATCGTTCATTCGTCATTGATCATTGATCCTTGTTCATTCTTCATTGATCATTGATCCTTGTTCATTCTTCATCGTTCATTTGTCAATGACCATTAATCCTTGTTCATTCTTCATCGTTCATTCTTCATTGATCCTTGTTCATTCTTCATCGTTCATTTTTCATTACTTCTTGTTCATTCTTCATCGTTCATTTTTCATTGATCATTGATCCTTGTTCATTCTTCATCGTTCATTCGTCATTGACCATTACTCCTTGTTCATTCTTCATCGTTCATTCTTCATTGATCATTGATCCTTGTTCATTCTTCATCGTTCATTCGTCATTGACCATTGATCCTTGTTCATTCTTCATTGATCATTGATGCTTGTTCATTCTTCATCGTTCATTCGTCATTGATCATTGATCCTTGTTCATTTTTCATTGATCATTGATCCTTGTTCATTCTTCATCGTTCATTCGTCATTGATCATTGATCCTTGTTCATTCTTCATCGTTCATTCGTCATTGACCATTACTCCTTGTTCATTCTTCATCGTTCATTCTTCATTGATCATTGATCCTTGTTCATTCTTCATCGTTCATTCGTCATTGATCATTGATCCTTGTTCATTCTTCATCGTTCATTCGTCATTGATCATTGATCCTTGTTCATTCTTCATCGTTCATTCGTCATTGATCATTGATCCTTGTTCATTCTTCATCGTTCATTTGTCAATGACCATTAATCCTTGTTCATTCTTCATCGTTCATTCTTCATTGATCCTTGTTCATTCTTCATCGTTCATTCTTCATTACTTCTTGTTCATTCTTCATCGTTCATTTTTCATTGATCATTGATCCTTGTTCATTCTTCATCGTTCATTCGTCATTGACCATTACTCCTTGTTCATTCTTCATCGTTCATTCTTCATTGATCATTGATCCTTGTTCATTCTTCATCGTTCATTCTTCTTTGATCATTGATCCTTGTTCATTCTTCATTGATCATTTATCCTTGTTCATTCTTCATCGTTCATTCGTCATTGATCATTGATCCTTGTTCATTCTTCATCGTTCATTCGTCATTGATCATTGATCCTTGTTCATTCTTCATCGTTCATTCGTCATTGACCATTGATCCTTGTTCATTCTTCATTGACCATTACTCCTTGTTCATTCTTCATCGTTCATTCGTCATTGATCATTGATCCTTGTTCATTCTACATTGATCATTGATCCTTGTTCATTCTTCATCGTTCATTCGTCATTGATCATTGATCCTTGTTCATTCTTCATCGTTCATTCGTCATTGACCATTACTCCTTGTTCATTCTTCATCGTTCATTCTTCATTGATCATTGATCCTTGTTCATTCTTCATCGTTCATTCTTCTTTGATCAATGATCCTTGTTCATTCTTCATTGATCATTGACCCTTGTTCATTCTTCATCGTTCATTCGTCATTGATCATTGATCCTTGTTCATTCTTCATCGTTCATTTGTCATTGATCATTGATCCTTGTTCATTCTTCATCGTTCATTCGTCATTGACCATTGATCCTTGTTCATTCTTCATTGATCATTGATCCTTGTTCATTCTTCATCGTTCATTCGTCATTGATCATTGATCCTTGTTCATTCTTCATTGATCATTGATCCTTGTTCATTCTTCATCGTTCATTCGTCATTGATCATTGATCCTTGTTCATTCTTCATCGTTCATTCGTCATTGACCATTACTCCTTGTTCATTCTTCATCGTTCATTCTTCATTGATCATTGATCCTTGTTCATTCTTCATCGTTCATTCGTCATTGATCATTGATCCTTATTCATTCTTCATCGTTCATTTTTCATTTATCATTGACCCTTGTTCATTCTTCATCGTTCATTCTTCATTGATCATTGATCCTTGTTCATTCTTCATCGTTCATTCGTCATTGATCATTGATCCTTGTTCATTCTTCATCGTTCATTCGTCATTGATCATTGATCCTTATTCATTCTTCATCGTTCATTTTTCATTTATCATTGATCCTTGTTCATTCGTCATCGTTCATTCTTCATTGATCATTGATCCTTGTTCATTCTTCATCGTTCATTCGTCATTGACCATTAATCCTTGTTCATTCTTCATCGTTCATTCTTCATTAATCATTGAACCTTGTTCATTCTTCATCGTTCATTCTTCTTTGATCATTGATCCTTGTTCATTCTTCATTGATCATTGATCCTTGTTCATTCTTCATCGTTCATTCGTCATTGATCATTGATCCTTGTTCATTCTTCATCGTTCATTCTTCATTGATCATTGATCCTTGTTCATTCTTCATTGTTCATTCGTCATTGATCATTGATCCTTGTTCATTCTTCATCGTTCTGTCGTCATTGACCATTACTTCTTGTTCATTCTTCATCGTTCATTCTTCATTGATCATTGATCCTTGTTCATTCTTCATCGTTCATTCTTCTTTGATCATTGATCCTTGTTCATTCTTCATTGATCATTGATCCTTGTTCATTCTTCATCGTTCATTCTTCATTGACCATTGATCCTTGTTCATTCTTCATCGTTCATTCTTCATTGACCATTAATCCTTGTTCATTCTTCATCGATCATTCTTCATTGATCATTGTTCCTTGTTCATTCTTCATCGTTCATTCTTCATTGATCATTGATCCTTGTTCATTCTTCATCGTTCATTCTTCATTGATCATTGATCCTTGTTCATTCTTCATCGTTCATTCGTCATTGATCATTGATCCTTGTTCATTCTTCATCGTTCATTCGTCATTGACCATTACTCCTTGTTCATTCTTCATCGTTCATTCTTCATTGATCATTGATCCTTGTTCATTCTTCATCGTTCATTCGTCATTGATCATTGATCCTTATTCATTCTTCATCGTTCATTTTTCATTTATCATTGATCCTTGTTCATTCTTCATCGTTCATTCTTCATTGATCATTGATCCTTGTTCATTCTTCATCGTTCATTCGTCATTGATCATTGATCCTTGTTCATTCTTCATCGTTCATTCGTCATTGACCATTACTCCTTGTTCATTCTTCATCGTTCATTCTTCATTGATCATTGATCCTTGTTCATTCTTCATCGTTCATTCTTCTTTGATCATTGATCCTTGTTCATTCTTCATTGATCATTGATCCTTGTTCATTCTTCATCGTTCATTCTTCATTGACCATTGATCCTTGTTCATTCTTCATCGTTCATTCTTCATTGACCATTAATCCTTGTTCATTCTTCATCGATCATTCTTCATTGATCATTGTTCCTTGTTCATTCTTCATCGTTCATTCTTCATTGATCATTGATCCTTGTTCATTCTTCATCGTTCATTCTTCATTGATCATTGATCCTTGTTCATTCTTCATCGTTCATTCTTCATTAATCATTGATCCTTGTTCATTCTTCATCGTTCATTCGTCATTGATCATTGATCCTTGTTCATTCTTCATCGTTCATTCGTCATTGACCATTACTCCTTGTTCATTCTTCATCGTTCATTCTTCATTGATCATTGATCCTTGTTCATTCTTCATCGTTCATTCGTCATTGACCATTACTCCTTGTTCATTCTTCATCGTTCATTCTTCATTGATCATTGATCCTTGTTCATTCTTCATCGTTCATTCGTCATTGATCATTGATCCTTATTCATTCTTCATCGTTCATTTTTCATTTATCATTGATCCTTGTTCATTCGTCATCGTTCATTCTTCATTGATCATTGATCCTTGTTCATTCTTCATCGTTCATTCGTCATTGACCATTAATCCTTGTTCATTCTTCATCGTTCATTCTTCATTAATCATTGAACCTTGTTCATTCTTCATCGTTCATTCTTCTTTGATCATTGATCCTTGTTCATTCTTCATTGATCATTGATCCTTGTTCATTCTTCATCGTTCATTCGTCATTGATCATTGATCCTTGTTCATTCTTCATCGTTCATTCTTCATTGATCATTGATCCTTGTTCATTCTTCATTGTTCATTCGTCATTGATCATTGATCCTTGTTCATTCTTCATCGTTCTGTCGTCATTGACCATTACTTCTTGTTCATTCTTCATCGTTCATTCTTCATTGATCATTGATCCTTGTTCATTCTTCATCGTTCATTCTTCTTTGATCATTGATCCTTGTTCATTCTTCATTGATCATTGATCCTTGTTCATTCTTCATCGTTCATTCTTCATTGACCATTGATCCTTGTTCATTCTTCATCGTTCATTCTTCATTGACCATTAATCCTTGTTCATTCTTCATTGATCATTGTTCCTTGTTCATTCTTCATCGTTCATTCTTCATTGATCATTGAACCTTGTTCATTCTTCATCGTTCATTCTTCTTTGATCATTGATCCTTGTTCATTCTTCATTGATCATTGATCCTTGTTCATTCTTCATCGTTCATTCGTCATTGATCATTGATCCTTGTTCATTCTTCATCGTTCATTCGTAATTGATCATTGATCCTTGTTCATTCTTCATCGTTCATTCATCATTGACCATTAATCCTTGTTCATTCTTCATCGTTCATTCTTCATTGATCATTGATCCTTGTTCATTCTTCATCGTTCATTCGTCATTGACCATTAATCCTTGTTCATTCTTCATCGTTCATTCTTCATTGATCATTGATCCTTGTTCATTCTTCATCGTTCATTCTTCTTTGATCATTGATCCTTGTTCATTCTTCATTGATCATTGATCCTTGTTCATTCTTCATCGTTCATTCGTCATTGATCATTGATCCTTGTTCATTCTTCATCGTTCATTCGTCATTGATCATTGATCCTTGTTCATTCTTCATCGTTCATTCGTCATTGACCATTGATCCTTGTTCATTCTTCATTGACCATTACTCCTTGTTCATTCTTCATCGTTCATTCGTCATTGATCATTGATCCTTGTTCATTCTACATTGATCATTGATCCTTGTTCATTCTTCATCGTTCATTCGTCATTGATCATTGATCCTTGTTCATTCTTCATCGTTCATTCGTCATTGACCATTACTCCTTGTTCATTCTTCATCGTTCATTCTTCATTGATCATTGATCCTTGTTCATTCTTCATCGTTCATTCTTCTTTGATCAATGATCCTTGTTCATTCTTCATTGATCATTGACCCTTGTTCATTCTTCATCGTTCATTCGTCATTGATCATTGATCCTTGTTCATTCTTCATCGTTCATTTGTCATTGATCATTGATCCTTGTTCATTCTTCATCGTTCATTCGTCATTGACCATTGATCCTTGTTCATTCTTCATTGATCATTGATCCTTGTTCATTCTTCATCGTTCATTCGTCATTGATCATTGATCCTTGTTCATTCTTCATTGATCATTGATCCTTGTTCATTCTTCATCGTTCATTCGTCATTGATCATTGATCCTTGTTCATTCTTCATCGTTCATTCGTCATTGACCATTACTCCTTGTTCATTCTTCATCGTTCATTCTTCATTGATCATTGATCCTTGTTCATTCTTCATCGTTCATTCGTCATTGATCATTGATCCTTATTCATTCTTCATCGTTCATTTTTCATTTATCATTGACCCTTGTTCATTCTTCATCGTTCATTCTTCATTGATCATTGATCCTTGTTCATTCTTCATCGTTCATTCGTCATTGATCATTGATCCTTGTTCATTCTTCATCGTTCATTCGTCATTGATCATTGATCCTTATTCATTCTTCATCGTTCATTTTTCATTTATCATTGATCCTTGTTCATTCGTCATCGTTCATTCTTCATTGATCATTGATCCTTGTTCATTCTTCATCGTTCATTCGTCATTGACCATTAATCCTTGTTCATTCTTCATCGTTCATTCTTCATTAATCATTGAACCTTGTTCATTCTTCATCGTTCATTCTTCTTTGATCATTGATCCTTGTTCATTCTTCATTGATCATTGATCCTTGTTCATTCTTCATCGTTCATTCGTCATTGATCATTGATCCTTGTTCATTCTTCATCGTTCATTCTTCATTGATCATTGATCCTTGTTCATTCTTCATTGTTCATTCGTCATTGATCATTGATCCTTGTTCATTCTTCATCGTTCTGTCGTCATTGACCATTACTTCTTGTTCATTCTTCATCGTTCATTCTTCATTGATCATTGATCCTTGTTCATTCTTCATCGTTCATTCTTCTTTGATCATTGATCCTTGTTCATTCTTCATTGATCATTGATCCTTGTTCATTCTTCATCGTTCATTCTTCATTGACCATTGATCCTTGTTCATTCTTCATCGTTCATTCTTCATTGACCATTAATCCTTGTTCATTCTTCATCGATCATTCTTCATTGATCATTGTTCCTTGTTCATTCTTCATCGTTCATTCTTCATTGATCATTGATCCTTGTTCATTCTTCATCGTTCATTCTTCATTGATCATTGATCCTTGTTCATTCTTCATCGTTCATTCGTCATTGATCATTGATCCTTGTTCATTCTTCATCGTTCATTCGTCATTGACCATTACTCCTTGTTCATTCTTCATCGTTCATTCTTCATTGATCATTGATCCTTGTTCATTCTTCATCGTTCATTCGTCATTGATCATTGATCCTTATTCATTCTTCATCGTTCATTTTTCATTTATCATTGATCCTTGTTCATTCTTCATCGTTCATTCTTCATTGATCATTGATCCTTGTTCATTCTTCATCGTTCATTCGTCATTGATCATTGATCCTTGTTCATTCTTCATCGTTCATTCGTCATTGACCATTACTCCTTGTTCATTCTTCATCGTTCATTCTTCATTGATCATTGATCCTTGTTCATTCTTCATCGTTCATTCTTCTTTGATCATTGATCCTTGTTCATTCTTCATTGATCATTGATCCTTGTTCATTCTTCATCGTTCATTCTTCATTGACCATTGATCCTTGTTCATTCTTCATCGTTCATTCTTCATTGACCATTAATCCTTGTTCATTCTTCATCGATCATTCTTCATTGATCATTGTTCCTTGTTCATTCTTCATCGTTCATTCTTCATTGATCATTGATCCTTGTTCATTCTTCATCGTTCATTCTTCATTGATCATTGATCCTTGTTCATTCTTCATCGTTCATTCTTCATTAATCATTGATCCTTGTTCATTCTTCATCGTTCATTCGTCATTGATCATTGATCCTTGTTCATTCTTCATCGTTCATTCGTCATTGACCATTACTCCTTGTTCATTCTTCATCGTTCATTCTTCATTGATCATTGATCCTTGTTCATTCTTCATCGTTCATTCGTCATTGACCATTACTCCTTGTTCATTCTTCATCGTTCATTCTTCATTGATCATTGATCCTTGTTCATTCTTCATCGTTCATTCGTCATTGATCATTGATCCTTATTCATTCTTCATCGTTCATTTTTCATTTATCATTGATCCTTGTTCATTCGTCATCGTTCATTCTTCATTGATCATTGATCCTTGTTCATTCTTCATCGTTCATTCGTCATTGACCATTAATCCTTGTTCATTCTTCATCGTTCATTCTTCATTAATCATTGAACCTTGTTCATTCTTCATCGTTCATTCTTCTTTGATCATTGATCCTTGTTCATTCTTCATTGATCATTGATCCTTGTTCATTCTTCATCGTTCATTCGTCATTGATCATTGATCCTTGTTCATTCTTCATCGTTCATTCTTCATTGATCATTGATCCTTGTTCATTCTTCATTGTTCATTCGTCATTGATCATTGATCCTTGTTCATTCTTCATCGTTCTGTCGTCATTGACCATTACTTCTTGTTCATTCTTCATCGTTCATTCTTCATTGATCATTGATCCTTGTTCATTCTTCATCGTTCATTCTTCTTTGATCATTGATCCTTGTTCATTCTTCATTGATCATTGATCCTTGTTCATTCTTCATCGTTCATTCTTCATTGACCATTGATCCTTGTTCATTCTTCATCGTTCATTCTTCATTGACCATTAATCCTTGTTCATTCTTCATTGATCATTGTTCCTTGTTCATTCTTCATCGTTCATTCTTCATTGATCATTGAACCTTGTTCATTCTTCATCGTTCATTCTTCTTTGATCATTGATCCTTGTTCATTCTTCATTGATCATTGATCCTTGTTCATTCTTCATCGTTCATTCGTCATTGATCATTGATCCTTGTTCATTCTTCATCGTTCATTCGTAATTGATCATTGATCCTTGTTCATTCTTCATCGTTCATTCATCATTGACCATTAATCCTTGTTCATTCTTCATCGTTCATTCTTCATTGATCATTGATCCTTGTTCATTCTTCATCGTTCATTCGTCATTGACCATTAATCCTTGTTCATTCTTCATCGTTCATTCTTCATTGATCATTGATCCTTGTTCATTCTTCATCGTTCATTCTTCTTTGATCATTGATCCTTGTTCATTCTTCATTGATCATTGATCCTTGTTCATTCTTCATCGTTCATTCGTCATTGATCATTGATCCTTGTTCATTCTTCATCGTTCATTCGTCATTGATCATAGATCCTTGTTCATTCTTCATCGTTCATTCGTCATTGACCATTAATCCTTGTTCATTCTTCATCGTTCATTCTTCATTGATCATTGATCCTTGTTCATTCTTCATCGTTCATTCGTCATTGACCATTGATCCTTGTTCATTCTTCATTGATCATTGATGCTTGTTCATTCTTCATCGTTCATTCGTCATTGATCATTGATCCTTGTTCATTCTTCATTGATCATTGATCCTTGTTCATTCTTCATCGTTCATTTGTCAATGACCATTAATCCTTGTTCATTCTTCATCGTTCATTCTTCATTGATCCTTGTTCATTCTTCATCGTTCATTTTTCATTACTTCTTGTTCATTCTTCATCGTTCATTTTTCATTGATCATTGATCCTTGTTCATTCTTCATCGTTCATTCGTCATTGACCATTACTCCTTGTTCATTCTTCATCGTTCATTCTTCATTGATCATTGATCCTTGTTCATTCTTCATCGTTCATTCGTCATTGACCATTGATCCTTGTTCATTCTTCATTGATCATTGATGCTTGTTCATTCTTCATCGTTCATTCGTCATTGATCATTGATCCTTGTTCATTTTTCATTGATCATTGATCCTTGTTCATTCTTCATCGTTCATTCGTCATTGATCATTGATCCTTGTTCATTCTTCATCGTTCATTCGTCATTGACCATTACTCCTTGTTCATTCTTCATCGTTCATTCTTCATTGATCATTGATCCTTGTTCATTCTTCATCGTTCATTCGTCATTGATCATTGATCCTTGTTCATTCTTCATCGTTCATTCGTCATTGATCATTGATCCTTGTTCATTCTTCATCGTTCATTCGTCATTGATCATTGATCCTTGTTCATTCTTCATCGTTCATTTGTCAATGACCATTAATCCTTGTTCATTCTTCATCGTTCATTCTTCATTGATCCTTGTTCATTCTTCATCGTTCATTCTTCATTACTTCTTGTTCATTCTTCATCGTTCATTTTTCATTGATCATTGATCCTTGTTCATTCTTCATCGTTCATTCGTCATTGACCATTACTCCTTGTTCATTCTTCATCGTTCATTCTTCATTGATCATTGATCCTTGTTCATTCTTCATCGTTCATTCTTCTTTGATCATTGATCCTTGTTCATTCTTCATTGATCATTTATCCTTGTTCATTCTTCATCGTTCATTCGTCATTGATCATTGATCCTTGTTCATTCTTCATCGTTCATTCGTCATTGATCATTGATCCTTGTTCATTCTTCATCGTTCATTCGTCATTGACCATTGATCCTTGTTCATTCTTCATTGACCATTACTCCTTGTTCATTCTTCATCGTTCATTCGTCATTGATCATTGATCCTTGTTCATTCTACATTGATCATTGATCCTTGTTCATTCTTCATCGTTCATTCGTCATTGATCATTGATCCTTGTTCATTCTTCATCGTTCATTCGTCATTGACCATTACTCCTTGTTCATTCTTCATCGTTCATTCTTCATTGATCATTGATCCTTGTTCATTCTTCATCGTTCATTCTTCTTTGATCAATGATCCTTGTTCATTCTTCATTGATCATTGACCCTTGTTCATTCTTCATCGTTCATTCGTCATTGATCATTGATCCTTGTTCATTCTTCATCGTTCATTTGTCATTGATCATTGATCCTTGTTCATTCTTCATCGTTCATTCGTCATTGACCATTGATCCTTGTTCATTCTTCATTGATCATTGATCCTTGTTCATTCTTCATCGTTCATTCGTCATTGATCATTGATCCTTGTTCATTCTTCATTGATCATTGATCCTTGTTCATTCTTCATCGTTCATTCGTCATTGATCATTGATCCTTGTTCATTCTTCATCGTTCATTCGTCATTGACCATTACTCCTTGTTCATTCTTCATCGTTCATTCTTCATTGATCATTGATCCTTGTTCATTCTTCATCGTTCATTCTTCTTTGATCATTGATCCTTGTTCATTCTTCATTGATCATTGATCCTTGTTCATTCTTCATCGTTCATTCTTCATTGACCATTGATCCTTGTTCATTCTTCATCGTTCATTCTTCATTGACCATTAATCCTTGTTCATTCTTCATCGATCATTCTTCATTGATCATTGTTCCTTGTTCATTCTTCATCGTTCATTCTTCATTGATCATTGATCCTTGTTCATTCTTCATCGTTCATTCTTCATTGATCATTGATCCTTGTTCATTCTTCATCGTTCATTCGTCATTGACCATTACTCCTTGTTCATTCTTCATCGTTCATTCGTCATTGATCATTGATCCTTGTTCATTCTTCATTGATCATTGATCCTTGTTCATTCTTCATCGTTCATTCGTCATTGATCATTGATCCTTGTTCATTCTTCATCGTTCATTCGTCATTGACCATTACTCCTTGTTCATTCTTCATCGTTCATTCTTCATTGATCATTGATCCTTGTTCATTCTTCATCGTTCATTCTTCTTTGATCATTGATCCTTGTTCATTCTTCATTGATCATTGATCCTTGTTCATTCTTCATCATTCATTCTTCATTGACCATTGATCCTTGTTCATTCTTCATCGTTCATTCTTCATTGACCATTAATCCTTGTTCATTCTTCATCGATCATTCTTCATTGATCATTGTTCCTTGTTCATTCTTCATCGTTCATTCTTCATTGATCATTGATCCATGTTCATTCTTCATCGTTCATTCTTCATTGATCATTGATCCTTGTTCATTCTTCATCGTTCATTCGTCATTGATCATTGATCCTTGTTCATTCTTCATCGTTCATTCGTCATTGACCATTACTCCTTGTTCATTCTTCATCGTTCATTCTTCATTGATCATTGATCCTTGTTCATTCTTCATCGTTCATTCGTCATTGATCATTGATCCTTGTTCATTCTTCATCGTTCATTCGTCATTGATCATTGATCCTTGTTCATTCTTCATCGTTCATTCGTCATTGATCATTGATCCTTGTTCATTCTTCATCGTTCATTTGTCAATGACCATTAATCCTTGTTCATTCTTCATCGTTCATTCTTCATTGATCCTTGTTCATTCTTCATCGTTCATTCGTCATTGACCATTAATCCTTGTTCATTGATCCTTGTTCATTCTTCATTGATCATTGATCCTTGTTCATTCTTCATCGTTCATTCGTCATTGATCATTGATCCTTGTTCATTCTTCATCGTTCATTCGTCATTGACCATTACTCCTTGTTCATTCTTCATCGTTCATTCTTCATTGATCATTGATCCTTGTTCATTCTTCATCGTTCATTCGTCATTGACCATTACTCCTTGTTCATTCTTCATCGTTCATTCGTCATTGATCATTGATCCTTGTTCATTCTTCATTGATCATTGATCCTTGTTCATTCTTCATCGTTCATTCGTCATTGATCATTGATCCTTGTTCATTCTTCATCGTTCATTCGTCATTGACCATTACTCCTTGTTCATTCTTCATCGTTCATTCTTCATTGATCATTGATCCTTGTTCATTCTTCATCGTTCATTCTTCTTTGATCATTGATCCTTGTTCATTCTTCATTGATCATTGATCCTTGTTCATTCTTCATCGTTCATTCTTCATTGACCATTGATCCTTGTTCATTCTTCATCGTTCATTCTTCATTGACCATTAATCCTTGTTCATTCTTCATCGATCATTCTTCATTGATCATTGTTCCTTGTTCATTCTTCATCGTTCATTCTTCATTGATCATTGATCCTTGTTCATTCTTCATCGTTCATTCTTCATTGATCATTGATCCTTGTTCATTCTTCATCGTTCATTCGTCATTGATCATTGATCCTTGTTCATTCTTCATCGTTCATTCGTCATTGACCATTACTCCTTGTTCATTCTTCATCGTTCATTCGTCATTGACCATTGATCCTTGTTCATTCTTCATTGATCATTGATGCTTGTTCATTCTTCATCGTTCATTCGTCATTGATCATTGATCCTTGTTCATTTTTCATTGATCATTGATCCTTGTTCATTCTTCATCGTTCATTCGTCATTGATCATTGATCCTTGTTCATTCTTCATCGTTCATTCGTCATTGACCATTACTCCTTGTTCATTCTTCATCGTTCATTCTTCATTGATCATTGATCCTTGTTCATTCTTCATCGTTCATTCGTCATTGATCATTGATCCTTGTTCATTCTTCATCGTTCATTCGTCATTGATCATTGATCCTTGTTCATTCTTCATCGTTCATTCGTCATTGATCATTGATCCTTGTTCATTCTTCATCGTTCATTTGTCAATGACCATTAATCCTTGTTCATTCTTCATCGTTCATTCTTCATTGATCCTTGTTCATTCTTCATCGTTCATTCTTCATTACTTCTTGTTCATTCTTCATCGTTCATTTTTCATTGATCATTGATCCTTGTTCATTCTTCATCGTTCATTCGTCATTGACCATTACTCCTTGTTCATTCTTCATCGTTCATTCTTCATTGATCATTGATCCTTGTTCATTCTTCATCGTTCATTCTTCTTTGATCATTGATCCTTGTTCATTCTTCATTGATCATTTATCCTTGTTCATTCTTCATCGTTCATTCGTCATTGATCATTGATCCTTGTTCATTCTTCATCGTTCATTCGTCATTGATCATTGATCCTTGTTCATTCTTCATCGTTCATTCGTCATTGACCATTGATCCTTGTTCATTCTTCATTGACCATTACTCCTTGTTCATTCTTCATCGTTCATTCGTCATTGATCATTGATCCTTGTTCATTCTACATTGATCATTGATCCTTGTTCATTCTTCATCGTTCATTCGTCATTGATCATTGATCCTTGTTCATTCTTCATCGTTCATTCGTCATTGACCATTACTCCTTGTTCATTCTTCATCGTTCATTCTTCATTGATCATTGATCCTTGTTCATTCTTCATCGTTCATTCTTCTTTGATCAATGATCCTTGTTCATTCTTCATTGATCATTGACCCTTGTTCATTCTTCATCGTTCATTCGTCATTGATCATTGATCCTTGTTCATTCTTCATCGTTCATTTGTCATTGATCATTGATCCTTGTTCATTCTTCATCGTTCATTCGTCATTGACCATTGATCCTTGTTCATTCTTCATTGATCATTGATCCTTGTTCATTCTTCATCGTTCATTCGTCATTGATCATTGATCCTTGTTCATTCTTCATTGATCATTGATCCTTGTTCATTCTTCATCGTTCATTCGTCATTGATCATTGATCCTTGTTCATTCTTCATCGTTCATTCGTCATTGACCATTACTCCTTGTTCATTCTTCATCGTTCATTCTTCATTGATCATTGATCCTTGTTCATTCTTCATCGTTCATTCTTCTTTGATCATTGATCCTTGTTCATTCTTCATTGATCATTGATCCTTGTTCATTCTTCATCGTTCATTCTTCATTGACCATTGATCCTTGTTCATTCTTCATCGTTCATTCTTCATTGACCATTAATCCTTGTTCATTCTTCATCGATCATTCTTCATTGATCATTGTTCCTTGTTCATTCTTCATCGTTCATTCTTCATTGATCATTGATCCTTGTTCATTCTTCATCGTTCATTCTTCATTGATCATTGATCCTTGTTCATTCTTCATCGTTCATTCGTCATTGACCATTACTCCTTGTTCATTCTTCATCGTTCATTCGTCATTGATCATTGATCCTTGTTCATTCTTCATTGATCATTGATCCTTGTTCATTCTTCATCGTTCATTCGTCATTGATCATTGATCCTTGTTCATTCTTCATCGTTCATTCGTCATTGACCATTACTCCTTGTTCATTCTTCATCGTTCATTCTTCATTGATCATTGATCCTTGTTCATTCTTCATCGTTCATTCTTCTTTGATCATTGATCCTTGTTCATTCTTCATCGTTCATTTGTCAATGACCATTAATCCTTGTTCATTCTTCATCGTTCATTCTTCATTGATCCTTGTTCATTCTTCATCGTTCATTCGTCATTGACCATTAATCCTTGTTCATTGATCCTTGTTCATTCTTCATTGATCATTGATCCTTGTTCATTCTTCATCGTTCATTCGTCATTGATCATTGATCCTTGTTCATTCTTCATCGTTCATTCGTCATTGACCATTACTCCTTGTTCATTCTTCATCGTTCATTCTTCATTGATCATTGATCCTTGTTCATTCTTCATCGTTCATTCGTCATTGACCATTACTCCTTGTTCATTCTTCATCGTTCATTCGTCATTGATCATTGATCCTTGTTCATTCTTCATTGATCATTGATCCTTGTTCATTCTTCATCGTTCATTCGTCATTGATCATTGATCCTTGTTCATTCTTCATCGTTCATTCGTCATTGACCATTACTCCTTGTTCATTCTTCATCGTTCATTCTTCATTGATCATTGATCCTTGTTCATTCTTCATCGTTCATTCTTCTTTGATCATTGATCCTTGTTCATTCTTCATTGATCATTGATCCTTGTTCATTCTTCATCGTTCATTCTTCATTGACCATTGATCCTTGTTCATTCTTCATCGTTCATTCTTCATTGACCATTAATCCTTGTTCATTCTTCATCGATCATTCTTCATTGATCATTGTTCCTTGTTCATTCTTCATCGTTCATTCTTCATTGATCATTGATCCTTGTTCATTCTTCATCGTTCATTCTTCATTGATCATTGATCCTTGTTCATTCTTCATCGTTCATTCGTCATTGATCATTGATCCTTGTTCATTCTTCATCGTTCATTCGTCATTGACCATTACTCCTTGTTCATTCTTCATCGTTCATTCGTCATTGACCATTGATCCTTGTTCATTCTTCATTGATCATTGATGCTTGTTCATTCTTCATCGTTCATTCGTCATTGATCATTGATCCTTGTTCATTTTTCATTGATCATTGATCCTTGTTCATTCTTCATCGTTCATTCGTCATTGATCATTGATCCTTGTTCATTCTTCATCGTTCATTCGTCATTGACCATTACTCCTTGTTCATTCTTCATCGTTCATTCTTCATTGATCATTGATCCTTGTTCATTCTTCATCGTTCATTCGTCATTGATCATTGATCCTTGTTCATTCTTCATCGTTCATTCGTCATTGATCATTGATCCTTGTTCATTCTTCATCGTTCATTCGTCATTGATCATTGATCCTTGTTCATTCTTCATCGTTCATTTGTCAATGACCATTAATCCTTGTTCATTCTTCATCGTTCATTCTTCATTGATCCTTGTTCATTCTTCATCGTTCATTCTTCATTACTTCTTGTTCATTCTTCATCGTTCATTTTTCATTGATCATTGATCCTTGTTCATTCTTCATCGTTCATTCGTCATTGACCATTACTCCTTGTTCATTCTTCATCGTTCATTCTTCATTGATCATTGATCCTTGTTCATTCTTCATCGTTCATTCTTCTTTGATCATTGATCCTTGTTCATTCTTCATTGATCATTTATCCTTGTTCATTCTTCATCGTTCATTCGTCATTGATCATTGATCCTTGTTCATTCTTCATCGTTCATTCGTCATTGATCATTGATCCTTGTTCATTCTTCATCGTTCATTCGTCATTGACCATTGATCCTTGTTCATTCTTCATTGACCATTACTCCTTGTTCATTCTTCATCGTTCATTCGTCATTGATCATTGATCCTTGTTCATTCTACATTGATCATTGATCCTTGTTCATTCTTCATCGTTCATTCGTCATTGATCATTGATCCTTGTTCATTCTTCATCGTTCATTCGTCATTGACCATTACTCCTTGTTCATTCTTCATCGTTCATTCTTCATTGATCATTGATCCTTGTTCATTCTTCATCGTTCATTCTTCTTTGATCAATGATCCTTGTTCATTCTTCATTGATCATTGACCCTTGTTCATTCTTCATCGTTCATTCGTCATTGATCATTGATCCTTGTTCATTCTTCATCGTTCATTTGTCATTGATCATTGATCCTTGTTCATTCTTCATCGTTCATTCGTCATTGACCATTGATCCTTGTTCATTCTTCATTGATCATTGATCCTTGTTCATTCTTCATCGTTCATTCGTCATTGATCATTGATCCTTGTTCATTCTTCATTGATCATTGATCCTTGTTCATTCTTCATCGTTCATTCGTCATTGATCATTGATCCTTGTTCATTCTTCATCGTTCATTCGTCATTGACCATTACTCCTTGTTCATTCTTCATCGTTCATTCTTCATTGATCATTGATCCTTGTTCATTCTTCATCGTTCATTCTTCTTTGATCATTGATCCTTGTTCATTCTTCATTGATCATTGATCCTTGTTCATTCTTCATCGTTCATTCTTCATTGACCATTGATCCTTGTTCATTCTTCATCGTTCATTCTTCATTGACCATTAATCCTTGTTCATTCTTCATCGATCATTCTTCATTGATCATTGTTCCTTGTTCATTCTTCATCGTTCATTCTTCATTGATCATTGATCCTTGTTCATTCTTCATCGTTCATTCTTCATTGATCATTGATCCTTGTTCATTCTTCATCGTTCATTCGTCATTGACCATTACTCCTTGTTCATTCTTCATCGTTCATTCGTCATTGATCATTGATCCTTGTTCATTCTTCATTGATCATTGATCCTTGTTCATTCTTCATCGTTCATTCGTCATTGATCATTGATCCTTGTTCATTCTTCATCGTTCATTCGTCATTGACCATTACTCCTTGTTCATTCTTCATCGTTCATTCTTCATTGATCATTGATCCTTGTTCATTCTTCATCGTTCATTCTTCTTTGATCATTGATCCTTGTTCATTCTTCATTGATCATTGATCCTTGTTCATTCTTCATCATTCATTCTTCATTGACCATTGATCCTTGTTCATTCTTCATCGTTCATTCTTCATTGACCATTAATCCTTGTTCATTCTTCATCGATCATTCTTCATTGATCATTGTTCCTTGTTCATTCTTCATCGTTCATTCTTCATTGATCATTGATCCATGTTCATTCTTCATCGTTCATTCTTCATTGATCATTGATCCTTGTTCATTCTTCATCGTTCATTCGTCATTGATCATTGATCCTTGTTCATTCTTCATCGTTCATTCGTCATTGACCATTACTCCTTGTTCATTCTTCATCGTTCATTCTTCATTGATCATTGATCCTTGTTCATTCTTCATCGTTCATTCGTCATTGATCATTGATCCTTGTTCATTCTTCATCGTTCATTCGTCATTGATCATTGATCCTTGTTCATTCTTCATCGTTCATTCGTCATTGATCATTGATCCTTGTTCATTCTTCATCGTTCATTTGTCAATGACCATTAATCCTTGTTCATTCTTCATCGTTCATTCTTCATTGATCCTTGTTCATTCTTCATCGTTCATTCGTCATTGACCATTAATCCTTGTTCATTGATCCTTGTTCATTCTTCATTGATCATTGATCCTTGTTCATTCTTCATCGTTCATTCGTCATTGATCATTGATCCTTGTTCATTCTTCATCGTTCATTCGTCATTGACCATTACTCCTTGTTCATTCTTCATCGTTCATTCTTCATTGATCATTGATCCTTGTTCATTCTTCATCGTTCATTCGTCATTGACCATTACTCCTTGTTCATTCTTCATCGTTCATTCGTCATTGATCATTGATCCTTGTTCATTCTTCATTGATCATTGATCCTTGTTCATTCTTCATCGTTCATTCGTCATTGATCATTGATCCTTGTTCATTCTTCATCGTTCATTCGTCATTGACCATTACTCCTTGTTCATTCTTCATCGTTCATTCTTCATTGATCATTGATCCTTGTTCATTCTTCATCGTTCATTCTTCTTTGATCATTGATCCTTGTTCATTCTTCATTGATCATTGATCCTTGTTCATTCTTCATCGTTCATTCTTCATTGACCATTGATCCTTGTTCATTCTTCATCGTTCATTCTTCATTGACCATTAATCCTTGTTCATTCTTCATCGATCATTCTTCATTGATCATTGTTCCTTGTTCATTCTTCATCGTTCATTCTTCATTGATCATTGATCCTTGTTCATTCTTCATCGTTCATTCTTCATTGATCATTGATCCTTATTCATTCTTCATCGTTCATTTTTCATTTATCATTGATCCTTGTTCATTCTTCATCGTTCATTCTTCATTGATCATTGATCCTTGTTCATTCTTCATCGTTCATTCGTCATTGACCATTACTCCTTGTTCATTCTTCATCGTTCATTCGTCATTGACCATTACTCCTTGTTCATTCTTCATCATTCATTCTTCATTGATCATTGATCCTTGTTCATTCTTCATCGTTCATTCGTCATTGATCATTGATCCTTATTCATTCTTCATCGTTCATTTTTCATTTATCATTGATCCTTGTTCATTCGTCATCGTTCATTCTTCATTGATCATTGATCCTTGTTCATTCTTCATCGTTCATTCGTCATTGACCATTAATCCTTGTTCATTCTTCATCGTTCATTCTTCATTAATCATTGAACCTTGTTCATTCTTCATCGTTCATTCTTCTTTGATCATTGATCCTTGTTCATTCTTCATTGATCATTGATCCTTGTTCATTCTTCATCGTTCATTCGTCATTGATCATTGGTCCTTGTTCATTCTTCATCGTTCATTCTTCATTGATCATTGATCCTTGTTCATTCTTCATCGTTCATTCGTCATTGATCATTGATCCTTGTTCATTGTTCATCGTTCTGTCGTCATTGACCATTACTTCTTGTTCATTCTTCATCGTTCATTCTTCATTGATCATTGATCCTTGTTCATTCTTCATCGTTCATTCTTCTTTGATCATTGATCCTTGTTCATTCTTCATTGATCATTGATCCTTGTTCATTCTTCATTGTTCATTCTTCATTGACCATTGATCCTTGTTCATTCTTCATCGTTCATTCTATATTGACCATTAATCCTTGTTCATTCTTCATTGATCATTGTTCCTTGTTCATTCTTCATCGTTCATTCTTCATTGATCATTGAACCTTGTTCATTCTTCATCGTTCATTCTTCTTTGATCATTGATCCTTGTTCATTCTTCATTGATCATTGATCCTTGTTCATTCTTCATCGTTCATTCGTCATTGAACATTGATCCTTGTTCATTCTTCATCGTTCATTCGTAATTGATCATTGATCCTTGTTCATTCTTCATCGTTCATTCAACATTGACCATTAATCCTTGTTCATTCTTCATCGTTCATTCTTCATTGATCATTGATCCTTGTTCATTCTTCATCGTTCATTCGTCATTGACCATTAATCCTTGTTCATTCTTCATCGTTCATTCTTCATTGATCATTGATCCTTGTTCATTCTTCATCGTTCATTCTTCTTTGATCATTGATCCTTGTTCATTCTTCATTGATCATTGATCCTTGTTCATTCTTCATCGTTCATTCGTCATTGATCATTGATCCTTGTTCATTCTTCATCGTTCATTCGTCATTGATCATAGATCCTTGTTCATTCTTCATCGTTCATTCGTCATTGACCATTAATCCTTGTTCATTCTTCATCGTTCATTCTTCATTGATCATTGATCCTTGTTCATTCTTCATTGATCATTGATCCTTGTTCATTCTTCATCGTTCATTCGTCATTGATCATTGATCCTTGTTCATTCTTCATCGTTCATTCGTCATTGACCATTACTCCTTGTTCATTCTTCATCGTTCATTCTTCATTGATCATTGATCCTTGTTCATTCTTCATCGTTCATTCTTCTTTGATCATTGATCCTTGTTCATTCTTCATTGATCATTGATCCTTGTTCATTCTTCATCGTTCATTCGTCATTGATCATTGGTCCTTGTTCATTCTTCATCGTTCATTCTTCATTGATCATTGATCCTTGTTCATTCTTCATCGTTCATTCTTCATTGATCATTGTTCCTTGTTCATTCTTCATCGTTCATTCTTCATTGATCATTGATCCTTGTTCATTCTTCATCGTTCATTCTTCATTGATCATTGATCCTTGTTCATTCTTCATCGTTCATTCGTCATTGATCATTGATCCTTGTTCATTCTTCATCGTTCATTCGTCATTGACCATTACTCCTTGTTCATTCTTCATCGTTCATTCGTCATTGATCATTGATCCTTGTTCATTCTTCATCGTTCATTCGTCATTGACATTTACTCCTTGTTCATTCTTCATCATTCATTCTTCATTGATCATTGATCCTTGTTCATTCTTCATCGTTCATTCGTCATTGATCATTGATCCTTATTCATTCTTCATCGTTCATTTTTCATTTATCATTGATCCTTGTTCATTCGTCATCGTTCATTCTTCATTGATCATTGATCCTTGTTCATTCTTCATCGTTCATTCGTCATTGACCATTAATCCTTGTTCATTCTTCATCGTTCATTCTTCATTAATCATTGAACCTTGTTCATTCTTCATCGTTCATTCTTCTTTGATCATTGATCCTTGTTCATTCTTCATTGATCATTGATCCTTGTTCATTCTTCATCGTTCATTCGTCATTGATCATTGGTCCTTGTTCATTCTTCATCGTTCATTCTTCATTGATCATTGATCCTTGTTCATTCTTCATCGTTCATTCGTCATTGATCATTGATCCTTGTTCATTCTTCATCGTTCTGTCGTCATTGACCATTACTTCTTGTTCATTCTTCATCGTTCATTCTTCATTGATCATTGATCCTTGTTCATTCTTCATCGTTCATTCTTCTTTGATCATTGATCCTTGTTCATTCTTCATTGATCATTGATCCTTGTTCATTCTTCATTGTTCATTCTTCATTGACCATTGATCCTTGTTCATTCTTCATCGTTCATTCTATATTGACCATTAATCCTTGTTCATTCTTCATTGATCATTGTTCCTTGTTCATTCTTCATCGTTCATTCTTCATTGATCATTGAACCTTGTTCATTCTTCATCGTTCATTCTTCTTTGATCATTGATCCTTGTTCATTCTTCATTGATCATTGATCCTTGTTCATTCTTCATCGTTCATTCGTCATTGAACATTGATCCTTGTTCATTCTTCATCGTTCATTCGTAATTGATCATTGATCCTTGTTCATTCTTCATCGTTCATTCAACATTGACCATTAATCCTTGTTCATTCTTCATCGTTCATTCTTCATTGATCATTGATCCTTGTTCATTCTTCATCGTTCATTCGTCATTGACCATTAATCCTTGTTCATTCTTCATCGTTCATTCTTCATTGATCATTGATCCTTGTTCATTCTTCATCGTTCATTCTTCTTTGATCATTGATCCTTGTTCATTCTTCATTGATCATTGATCCTTGTTCATTCTTCATCGTTCATTCGTCATTGATCATTGATCCTTGTTCATTCTTCATCGTTCATTCGTCATTGATCATAGATCCTTGTTCATTCTTCATCGTTCATTCGTCATTGACCATTAATCCTTGTTCATTCTTCATCGTTCATTCTTCATTGATCATTGATCCATGTTCATTCTTCATTGATCATTGATCCTTGTTCATTCTTCATCGTTCATTCGTCATTGATCATTGATCCTTGTTCATTCTTCATCGTTCATTCGTCATTGACCATTACTCCTTGTTCATTCTTCATCGTTCATTCTTCATTGATCATTGATCCTTGTTCATTCTTCATCGTTCATTCTTCTTTGATCATTGATCCTTGTTCATTCTTCATTGATCATTGATCCTTGTTCATTCTTCATCGTTCATTCGTCATTGATCATTGGTCCTTGTTCATTCTTCATCGTTCATTCTTCATTGATCATTGATCCTTGTTCATTCTTCATCGTTCATTCTTCATTGATCATTGTTCCTTGTTCATTCTTCATCGTTCATTCTTCATTGATCATTGATCCTTGTTCATTCTTCATCGTTCATTCTTCATTGATCATTGATCCTTGTTCATTCTTCATCGTTCATTCGTCATTGATCATTGATCCTTGTTCATTCTTCATCGTTCATTCGTCATTGATCATTGATCCTTGTTCATTCTTCATCGTTCATTCGTCATTGACCATTACTCCTTGTTCATTCTTCATCATTCATTCTTCATTGATCATTGATCCTTGTTCATTCTTCATCGTTCATTCGTCATTGATCATTGATCCTTATTCATTCTTCATCGTTCATTTTTCATTTATCATTGATCCTTGTTCATTCGTCATCGTTCATTCTTCATTGATCATTGATCCTTGTTCATTCTTCATCGTTCATTCGTCATTGACCATTAATCCTTGTTCATTCTTCATCGTTCATTCTTCATTAATCATTGAACCTTGTTCATTCTTCATCGTTCATTCTTCTTTGATCATTGATCCTTGTTCATTCTTCATTGATCATTGATCCTTGTTCATTCTTCATCGTTCATTCGTCATTGATCATTGGTCCTTGTTCATTCTTCATCGTTCATTCTTCATTGATCATTGATCCTTGTTCATTCTTCATCGTTCATTCGTCATTGATCATTGATCCTTGTTCATTCTTCATCGTTCTGTCGTCATTGACCATTACTTCTTGTTCATTCTTCATCGTTCATTCTTCATTGATCATTGATCCTTGTTCATTCTTCATCGTTCATTCTTCTTTGATCATTGATCCTTGTTCATTCTTCATTGATCATTGATCCTTGTTCATTCTTCATTGTTCATTCTTCATTGACCATTGATCCTTGTTCATTCTTCATCGTTCATTCTATATTGACCATTAATCCTTGTTCATTCTTCATTGATCATTGTTCCTTGTTCATTCTTCATCGTTCATTCTTCATTGATCATTGAACCTTGTTCATTCTTCATCGTTCATTCTTCTTTGATCATTGATCCTTGTTCATTCTTCATTGATCATTGATCCTTGTTCATTCTTCATCGTTCATTCGTCATTGAACATTGATCCTTGTTCATTCTTCATCGTTCATTCGTAATTGATCATTGATCCTTGTTCATTCTTCATCGTTCATTCAACATTGACCATTAATCCTTGTTCATTCTTCATCGTTCATTCTTCATTGATCATTGATCCTTGTTCATTCTTCATCGTTCATTCGTCATTGACCATTAATCCTTGTTCATTCTTCATCGTTCATTCTTCATTGATCATTGATCCTTGTTCATTCTTCATCGTTCATTCTTCTTTGATCATTGATCCTTGTTCATTCTTCATTGATCATTGATCCTTGTTCATTCTTCATCGTTCATTCGTCATTGATCATTGATCCTTGTTCATTCTTCATCGTTCATTCGTCATTGATCATAGATCCTTGTTCATTCTTCATCGTTCATTCGTCATTGACCATTAATCCTTGTTCATTCTTCATCGTTCATTCTTCATTGATCATTGATCCTTGTTCATTCTTCATCGTTCATTCGTCATTGACCATTGATCCTTGTTCATTCTTCATTGATCATTGATGCTTGTTCATTCTTCATCGTTCATTCGTCATTGATCATTGATCCTTGTTCATTTTTCATTGATCATTGATCCTTGTTCATTCTTCATCGTTCATTCGTCATTGATCATTGATCCTTGTTCATTCTTCATCGTTTATTCGTCATTGACCATTACTCCTTGTTCATTCTTCATCGTTCATTCTTCATTGATCATTGATCCTTGTTCATTCTTCATCGTTCATTCTTCTTTGATCATTGATCCTTGTTCATTCTTCATTGATCATTGATCCTTGTTCATTCTTCATCGTTCATTCGTCATTGATCATTGATCCTTGTTCATTCTTCATCGTTCATTCGTCATTGATCATTGATCCTTGTTCATTCTTCATCGTTCATTCGTCATTGACCATTGATCCTTGTTCATTCTTCATTGACCATTACTCCTTGTTCATTCTTCATCGTTCATTCGTCGTTGATCATTGATCCTTTTTCATTCTACATTGATCATTGATCCTTGTTCATTCTTCATCGTTCATTCGTCATTGATCATTGATCCTTGTTCATTCTTCATCGTTCATTCGTCATTGACCATTACTCCTTGTTCATTCTTCATCGTTCATTCTTCATTGATCATTGATCCTTGTTCATTCTTCATCGTTCATTCTTCTTTGATCAATGATCCTTGTTCATTCTTCATTGATCATTGACCCTTGTTCATTCTTCATCGTTCATTCGTCATTGATCATTGATCCTTGTTCATTCTTCATCGTTCATTCGTCATTGACCATTAATCCTTGTTCATTCTTCATCGTTCATTCTTCATTGATCATTGATCCTTGTTCATTCTTCATCGTTCATTCGTCATTGACCATTAATCCTTGTTCATTCTTCATCGTTCATTCTTCATTGATCATTGAACCTTGTTCATTCTTCATCGTTCATTCGTCATTGACCATTAATCCTTGTTCATTCTTCATCGTTCATTCTTCATTGATCATTGAACCTTGTTCATTCTTCATCGTTCATTCGTCATTGATCATTGATCCTTGTTCATTTTTCATTGATCATTGATCCTTGTTCATTCTTCATCGTTCATTCGTCATTGATCATTGATCCTTGTTCATTCTTCATCGTTTATTCGTCATTGACCATTACTCCTTGTTCATTCTTCATCGTTCATTCTTCATTGATCATTGATCCTTGTTCATTCTTCATCGTTCATTCTTCTTTGATCATTGATCCTTGTTCATTCTTCATTGATCATTGATCCTTGTTCATTCTTCATCGTTCATTCGTCATTGATCATTGATCCTTGTTCATTCTTCATCGTTCATTCGTCATTGATCATTGATCCTTGTTCATTCTTCATCGTTCATTCGTCATTGATCATTGATCCTTGTTCATTCTTCATCGTTCATTCGTCATTGACCATTGATCCTTGTTCATTCTTCATTGACCATTACTCCTTGTTCATTCTTCATCGTTCATTCGTCATTGATCATTGATCCTTGTTCATTCTTCATTGATCATTGATCCTTGTTCATTCTTCATCGTTCATTCAACATTGACCATTAATCCTTGTTCATTCTTCATCGTTCATTCTTCATTGATCATTGATCCTTGTTCATTCTTCATCGTTCATTCGTCATTGACCATTAATCCTTGTTCATTCTTCATCGTTCATTCTTCATTGATCATTGATCCTTGTTCATTCTTCATCGTTCATTCTTCTTTGATCATTGATCCTTGTTCATTCTTCATTGATCATTGATCCTTGTTCATTCTTCATCGTTCATTCGTCATTGATCATTGATCCTTGTTCATTCTTCATCGTTCATTCGTCATTGATCATAGATCCTTGTTCATTCTTCATCGTTCATTCGTCATTGACCATTAATCCTTGTTCATTCTTCATCGTTCATTCTTCATTGATCATTGATCCTTGTTCATTCTTCATCGTTCATTCGTCATTGACCATTGATCCTTGTTCATTCTTCATTGATCATTGATGCTTGTTCATTCTTCATCGTTCATTCGTCATTGATCATTGATCCTTGTTCATTTTTCATTGATCATTGATCCTTGTTCATTCTTCATCGTTCATTCGTCATTGATCATTGATCCTTGTTCATTCTTCATCGTTTATTCGTCATTGACCATTACTCCTTGTTCATTCTTCATCGTTCATTCTTCATTGATCATTGATCCTTGTTCATTCTTCATCGTTCATTCTTCTTTGATCATTGATCCTTGTTCATTCTTCATTGATCATTGATCCTTGTTCATTCTTCATCGTTCATTCGTCATTGATCATTGATCCTTGTTCATTCTTCATCGTTCATTCGTCATTGATCATTGATCCTTGTTCATTCTTCATCGTTCATTCGTCATTGACCATTGATCCTTGTTCATTCTTCATTGACCATTACTCCTTGTTCATTCTTCATCGTTCATTCGTCGTTGATCATTGATCCTTGTTCATTCTACATTGATCATTGATCCTTGTTCATTCTTCATCGTTCATTCGTCATTGATCATTGATCCTTGTTCATTCTTCATCGTTCATTCGTCATTGACCATTACTCCTTGTTCATTCTTCATCGTTCATTCTTCATTGATCATTGATCCTTGTTCATTCTTCATCGTTCATTCTTCTTTGATCAATGATCCTTGTTCATTCTTCATTGATCATTGACCCTTGTTCATTCTTCATCGTTCATTCGTCATTGATCATTGATCCTTGTTCATTCTTCATCGTTCATTCGTCATTGACCATTAATCCTTGTTCATTCTTCATCGTTCATTCTTCATTGATCATTGATCCTTGTTCATTCTTCATCGTTCATTCGTCATTGACCATTAATCCTTGTTCATTCTTCATCGTTCATTCTTCATTGATCATTGAACCTTGTTCATTCTTCATCGTTCATTCGTCATTGACCATTAATCCTTGTTCATTCTTCATCGTTCATTCTTCATTGATCATTGAACCTTGTTCATTCTTCATCGTTCATTCGTCATTGATCATTGATCCTTGTTCATTTTTCATTGATCATTGATCCTTGTTCATTCTTCATCGTTCATTCGTCATTGATCATTGATCCTTGTTCATTCTTCATCGTTCATTCGTCATTGACCATTGATCCTTGTTCATTCTTCATTGACCATTACTCCTTGTTCATTCTTCATCGTTCATTCGTCATTGATCATTGATCCTTGTTCATTCTTCATTGATCATTGATCCTTGTTCATTCTTCATCGTTCATTCAACATTGACCATTAATCCTTGTTCATTCTTCATCGTTCATTCTTCATTGATCATTGATCCTTGTTCATTCTTCATCGTTCATTCGTCATTGACCATTAATCCTTGTTCATTCTTCATCGTTCATTCTTCATTGATCATTGATCCTTGTTCATTCTTCATCGTTCATTCTTCTTTGATCATTGATCCTTGTTCATTCTTCATTGATCATTGATCCTTGTTCATTCTTCATCGTTCATTCGTCATTGATCATTGATCCTTGTTCATTCTTCATCGTTCATTCGTCATTGATCATAGATCCTTGTTCATTCTTCATCGTTCATTCGTCATTGACCATTAATCCTTGTTCATTCTTCATCGTTCATTCTTCATTGATCATTGATCCTTGTTCATTCTTCATCGTTCATTCGTCATTGACCATTGATCCTTGTTCATTCTTCATTGATCATTGATGCTTGTTCATTCTTCATCGTTCATTCGTCATTGATCATTGATCCTTGTTCATTTTTCATTGATCATTGATCCTTGTTCATTCTTCATCGTTCATTCGTCATTGATCATTGATCCTTGTTCATTCTTCATCGTTTATTCGTCATTGACCATTACTCCTTGTTCATTCTTCATCGTTCATTCTTCATTGATCATTGATCCTTGTTCATTCTTCATCGTTCATTCTTCTTTGATCATTGATCCTTGTTCATTCTTCATTGATCATTGATCCTTGTTCATTCTTCATCGTTCATTCGTCATTGATCATTGATCCTTGTTCATTCTTCATCGTTCATTCGTCATTGATCATTGATCCTTGTTCATTCTTCATCGTTCATTCGTCATTGACCATTGATCCTTGTTCATTCTTCATTGACCATTACTCCTTGTTCATTCTTCATCGTTCATTCGTCGTTGATCATTGATCCTTGTTCATTCTACATTGATCATTGATCCTTGTTCATTCTTCATCGTTCATTCGTCATTGATCATTGATCCTTGTTCATTCTTCATCGTTCATTCGTCATTGACCATTACTCCTTGTTCATTCTTCATCGTTCATTCTTCATTGATCATTGATCCTTGTTCATTCTTCATCGTTCATTCTTCTTTGATCAATGATCCTTGTTCATTCTTCATTGATCATTGACCCTTGTTCATTCTTCATCGTTCATTCGTCATTGATCATTGATCCTTGTTCATTCTTCATCGTTCATTCGTCATTGACCATTAATCCTTGTTCATTCTTCATCGTTCATTCTTCATTGATCATTGATCCTTGTTCATTCTTCATCGTTCATTCGTCATTGACCATTAATCCTTGTTCATTCTTCATCGTTCATTCTTCATTGATCATTGAACCTTGTTCATTCTTCATCGTTCATTCGTCATTGACCATTAATCCTTGTTCATTCTTCATCGTTCATTCTTCATTGATCATTGAACCTTGTTCATTCTTCATCGTTCATTCGTCATTGATCATTGATCCTTGTTCATTTTTCATTGATCATTGATCCTTGTTCATTCTTCATCGTTCATTCGTCATTGATCATTGATCCTTGTTCATTCTTCATCGTTTATTCGTCATTGACCATTACTCCTTGTTCATTCTTCATCGTTCATTCTTCATTGATCATTGATCCTTGTTCATTCTTCATCGTTCATTCTTCTTTGATCATTGATCCTTGTTCATTCTTCATTGATCATTGATCCTTGTTCATTCTTCATCGTTCATTCGTCATTGATCATTGATCCTTGTTCATTCTTCATCGTTCATTCGTCATTGATCATTGATCCTTGTTCATTCTTCATCGTTCATTCGTCATTGACCATTGATCCTTGTTCATTCTTCATTGACCATTACTCCTTGTTCATTCTTCATCGTTCATTCGTCATTGATCATTGATCCTTGTTCATTCTTCATCGTTCATTCGTAATTGATCATTGATCCTTGTTCATTCTTCATCGTTCATTCATCATTGACCATTAATCCTTGTTCATTCTTCATCGTTCATTCTTCATTGATCATTGATCCTTGTTCATTCTTCATCGTTCATTCGTCATTGACCATTAATCCTTGTTCATTCTTCATCGTTCATTCTTCATTGATCATTGATCCTTGTTCATTCTTCATCGTTCATTCTTCTTTGATCATTGATCCTTGTTCATTCTTCATTGATCATTGATCCTTGTTCATTCTTCATCGTTCATTCGTCATTGATCATTGATCCTTGTTCATTCTTCATCGTTCATTCGTCATTGATCATAGATCCTTGTTCATTCTTCATCGTTCATTCGTCATTGACCATTAATCCTTGTTCATTCTTCATCGTTCATTCTTCATTGATCATTGATCCTTGTTCATTCTTCATCGTTCATTCGTCATTGACCATTGATCCTTGTTCATTCTTCATTGATCATTGATGCTTGTTCATTCTTCATCGTTCATTCGTCATTGATCATTGATCCTTGTTCATTCTTCATCGTTCATTCGTCATTGACCATTACTCCTTGTTCATTCTTCATCGTTCATTCTTCATTGATCATTGATCCTTGTTCATTCTTCATCGTTCATTCGTCATTGATCATTGATCCTTTTTCATTCTTCATTGATCATTGATCCTTGTTCATTCTTCATCGTTCATTCGTCATTGATCATTGATCCTTGTTCATTCTTCATCGTTCATTCGTCATTGACCATTACTCCTTGTTCATTCTTCATCGTTCATTCTTCATTGATCATTGATCCTTGTTCATTCTTCATCGTTCATTCGTCATTGACCATTACTCCTTGTTCATTCTTCATCGTTCATTCTTCATTGATCATTGATCCTTGTTCATTCTTCATCGTTTATTCTTCTTTGATCATTGATCCTTGTTCATTCTTCATTGATCATTGATCCTTGTTCATTCTTCATCGTTCATTCTTCATTGACCATTGATCCTTGTTCATTCTTCATCGTTCATTCTTCATTGACCATTAATCCTTGTTCATTCTTCATCGATCATTCTTCATTGATCATTGTTCCTTGTTCATTCTTCATCGTTCATTCTTCATTGATCATTGATCCTTGTTCATTCTTCATCGTTCATTCTTCATTGATCATTGATCCTTGTTCATTCGTCATTGACCATTACTCCTTGTTCATTCTTCATCGTTCATTCGTCATTGATCATTGATCCTTGTTCATTCTTCATTGATCATTGATCCTTGTTCATTCTTTATCGTTCATTCGTCATTGATCATTGATCCTTGTTCATTCTTCATCGTTCATTCGTCATTGACCATTACTCCTTGTTCATTCTTCATCGTTCATTCTTCATTGATCATTGATCCTTGTTCATTCTTCATCGTTCATTCTTCTTTGATCATTGATCCTTGTTCATTCTTCATTGATCATTGATCCTTGTTCATTCTTCATCGTTCATTCTTCATTGACCATTAATCCTTGTTCATTCTTCATCGATCATTCTTCATTGATCATTGTTCCTTGTTCATTCTTCATCGTTCATTCTTCATTGATCATTGATCCTTGTTCATTCTTCATCGTTCATTCTTCATTGATCATTGATCCTTGTTCATTCTTCATCGTTCATTCGTCATTGATCATTGATCCTTGTTCATTCTTCATCGTTCATTCGTCATTGACCATTACTCCTTGTTCATTCTTCATCGTTCATTCTTCATTGATCATTGATCCTTGTTCATTCTTCATCGTTCATTCGTCATTGATCATTGATCCTTGTTCATTCTTCATCGTTGATTCGTCATTGATCATTGATCCTTGTTCATTCTTCATCGTTCATTCGTCATTGATCATTGATCCTTGTTCATTCTTCATCGTTCATTTGTCAATGACCATTAATCCTTGTTCATTCTTCATCGTTCATTCTTCATTGATCCTTGTTCATTCTTCATCGTTCATTCGTAATTGATCATTGATCCTTGTTCATTCTTCATCGTTCATTCATCATTGACCATTAATCCTTGTTCATTCTTCATCGTTCATTCTTCATTGATCATTGATCCTTGTTCATTCTTCATCGTTCATTCGTCATTGACCATTAATCCTTGTTCATTCTTCATCGTTCATTCTTCATTGATCATTGATCCTTGTTCATTCTTCATCGTTCATTCTTCTTTGATCATTGATCCTTGTTCATTCTTCATTGATCATTGATCCTTGTTCATTCTTCATCGTTCATTCGTCATTGATCATTGATCCTTGTTCATTCTTCATCGTTCATTCGTCATTGATCATAGATCCTTGTTCATTCTTCATCGTTCATTCGTCATTGACCATTAATCCTTGTTCATTCTTCATCGTTCATTCTTCATTGATCATTGATCCTTGTTCATTCTTCATCGTTCATTCGTCATTGACCATTGATCCTTGTTCATTCTTCATTGATCATTGATGCTTGTTCATTCTTCATCGTTCATTCGTCATTGATCATTGATCCTTGTTCATTCTTCATCGTTCATTCGTCATTGACCATTACTCCTTGTTCATTCTTCATCGTTCATTCTTCATTGATCATTGATCCTTGTTCATTCTTCATCGTTCATTCGTCATTGATCATTGATCCTTTTTCATTCTTCATTGATCATTGATCCTTGTTCATTCTTCATCGTTCATTCGTCATTGATCATTGATCCTTGTTCATTCTTCATCGTTCATTCGTCATTGACCATTACTCCTTGTTCATTCTTCATCGTTCATTCTTCATTGATCATTGATCCTTGTTCATTCTTCATCGTTCATTCGTCATTGACCATTACTCCTTGTTCATTCTTCATCGTTCATTCTTCATTGATCATTGATCCTTGTTCATTCTTCATCGTTTATTCTTCTTTGATCATTGATCCTTGTTCATTCTTCATTGATCATTGATCCTTGTTCATTCTTCATCGTTCATTCTTCATTGACCATTGATCCTTGTTCATTCTTCATCGTTCATTCTTCATTGACCATTAATCCTTGTTCATTCTTCATCGATCATTCTTCATTGATCATTGTTCCTTGTTCATTCTTCATCGTTCATTCTTCATTGATCATTGATCCTTGTTCATTCTTCATCGTTCATTCTTCATTGATCATTGATCCTTGTTCATTCGTCATTGACCATTACTCCTTGTTCATTCTTCATCGTTCATTCGTCATTGATCATTGATCCTTGTTCATTCTTCATTGATCATTGATCCTTGTTCATTCTTTATCGTTCATTCGTCATTGATCATTGATCCTTGTTCATTCTTCATCGTTCATTCGTCATTGACCATTACTCCTTGTTCATTCTTCATCGTTCATTCTTCATTGATCATTGATCCTTGTTCATTCTTCATCGTTCATTCTTCTTTGATCATTGATCCTTGTTCATTCTTCATTGATCATTGATCCTTGTTCATTCTTCATCGTTCATTCTTCATTGACCATTAATCCTTGTTCATTCTTCATCGATCATTCTTCATTGATCATTGTTCCTTGTTCATTCTTCATCGTTCATTCTTCATTGATCATTGATCCTTGTTCATTCTTCATCGTTCATTCTTCATTGATCATTGATCCTTGTTCATTCTTCATCGTTCATTCGTCATTGATCATTGATCCTTGTTCATTCTTCATCGTTCATTCGTCATTGACCATTACTCCTTGTTCATTCTTCATCGTTCATTCTTCATTGATCATTGATCCTTGTTCATTCTTCATCGTTCATTCGTCATTGATCATTGATCCTTGTTCATTCTTCATCGTTGATTCGTCATTGATCATTGATCCTTGTTCATTCTTCATCGTTCATTCGTCATTGATCATTGATCCTTGTTCATTCTTCATCGTTCATTTGTCAATGACCATTAATCCTTGTTCATTCTTCATCGTTCATTCTTCATTGATCCTTGTTCATTCTTCATCGTTCATTCGTCATTGACCATTAATCCTTGTTCATTGATCCTTGTTCATTCTTCATTGATCATTGATCCTTGTTCATTCTTCATCGTTCATTCGTCATTGATCATTGATCCTTGTTCATTCTTCATCGTTCATTCGTCATTGACCATTACTCCTTGTTCATTCTTCATCGTTCATTCTTCATGGATCATTGATCCTTGCTCATTCTTCATCGTTCATTCGTCATTGACCATTACTCCTTGTTCATTCTTCATCGTTCATTCGTCATTGATCATTGATCCTTGTTCATTCTTCATCGTTCATTCGTCATTGATCATTGATCCTTGTTCATTCTTCATCGTTCATTCGTCATTGACCATTACTCCTTGTTCATTCTTCATCGTTCATTCTTCATTGATCATTGATCCTTGTTCATTCTTCATCGTTCATTCTTCTTTGATCATTGATCCTTGTTCATTCTTCATTGATCATTGATCCTTGTTCATTCTTCATCGTTCATTCTTCATTGACCATTGATCCTTGTTCATTCTTCATCGTTCATTCTTCATTGACCATTAATCCTTGTTCATTCTTCATCGATCATTCTTCATTGATCATTGTTCCTTGTTCATTCTTCATCGTTCATTCTTCATTGATCATTGATCCTTGTTCATTCTTCATCGTTCATTCTTCATTGATCATTGATCCTTATTCATTCTTCATCGTTCATTTTTCATTTATCATTGATCCTTGTTCATTCTTCATCGTTCATTCTTCATTGATCATTGATCCTTGTTCATTCTTCATCGTTCATTCATCATTGATCATTGATCCTTGTTCATTCTTCATCGTTCATTCGTCATTGACCATTACTCCTTGTTCATTCTTCATCATTCATTCTTCATTGATCATTGATCCTTGTTCATTCTTCATCGTTCATTCGTCATTGATCATTGATCCTTATTCATTCTTCATCGTTCATTTTTCATTTATCATTGATCCTTGTTCATTCGTCATCGTTCATTCTTCATTGATCATTGATCCTTGTTCATTCTTCATCGTTCATTCGTCATTGACCATTAATCCTTGTTCATTCTTCATCGTTCATTCTTCATTAATCATTGAACCTTGTTCATTCTTCATCGTTCATTCTTCTTTGATCATTGATCCTTGTTCATTCTTCATTGATCATTGATCCTTGTTCATTCTTCATCGTTCATTCGTCATTGATCATTGGTCCTTGTTCATTCTTCATCGTTCATTCTTCATTGATCATTGATCCTTGTTCATTCTTCATCGTTCATTCGTCATTGATCATTGATCCTTGTTCATTCTTCATCGTTCTGTCGTCATTGACCATTACTTCTTGTTCATTCTTCATCGTTCATTCTTCATTGATCATTGATCCTTGTTCATTCTTCATCGTTCATTCTTCTTTGATCATTGATCCTTGTTCATTCTTCATTGATCATTGATCCTTGTTCATTCTTCATTGTTCATTCTTCATTGACCATTGATCCTTGTTCATTCTTCATCGTTCATTCTATATTGACCATTAATCCTTGTTCATTCTTCATTGATCATTGTTCCTTGTTCATTCTTCATCGTTCATTCTTCATTGATCATTGAACCTTGTTCATTCTTCATCGTTCATTCTTCTTTGATCATTGATCCTTGTTCATTCTTCATTGATCATTGATCCTTGTTCATTCTTCATCGTTCATTCGTCATTGATCATTGATCCTTGTTCATTCTTCATCGTTCATTCGTAATTGATCATTGATCCTTGTTCATTCTTCATCGTTCATTCATCATTGACCATTAATCCTTGTTCATTCTTCATCGTTCATTCTTCATTGATCATTGATCCTTGTTCATTCTTCATCGTTCATTCGTCATTGACCATTAATCCTTGTTCATTCTTCATCGTTCATTCTTCATTGATCATTGATCCTTGTTCATTCTTCATCGTTCATTCTTCTTTGATCATTGATCCTTGTTCATTCTTCATTGATCATTGATCCTTGTTCATTCTTCATCGTTCATTCGTCATTGATCATTGATCCTTGTTCATTCTTCATCGTTCATTCGTCATTGATCATAGATCCTTGTTCATTCTTCATCGTTCATTCGTCATTGACCATTAATCCTTGTTCATTCTTCATCGTTCATTCTTCATTGATCATTGATCCTTGTTCATTCTTCATCGTTCATTCGTCATTGACCATTGATCCTTGTTCATTCTTCATTGATCATTAATGCTTGTTCATTCTTCATCGTTCATTCGTCATTGATCATTGATCCTTGTTCATTTTTCATTGATCATTGATCCTTGTTCATTCTTCATCGTTCATTCGTCATTGATCATTGATCCTTGTTCATTCTTCATCGTTTATTCGTCATTGACCATTACTCCTTGTTCATTCTTCATCGTTCATTCTTCATTGATCATTGATCCTTGTTCATTCTTCATCGTTCATTCTTCTTTGATCATTGATCCTTGTTCATTCTTCATTGATCATTGATCCTTGTTCATTCTTCATCGTTCATTCGTCATTGATCATTGATCCTTGTTCATTCTTCATCGTTCATTCGTCATTGATCATTGATCCTTGTTCATTCTTCATCGTTCATTCGTCATTGACCATTGATCCTTGTTCATTCTTCATTGACCATTACTCCTTGTTCATTCTTCATCGTTCATTCGTCGTTGATCATTGATCCTTGTTCATTCTACATTGATCATTGATCCTTGTTCATTCTTCATCGTTCATTCGTCATTGATCATTGATCCTTGTTCATTCTTCATCGTTCATTCGTCATTGACCATTACTCCTTGTTCATTCTTCATCGTTCATTCTTCATTGATCATTGATCCTTGTTCATTCTTCATCGTTCATTCTTCTTTGATCAATGATCCTTGTTCATTCTTCATTGATCATTGACCCTTGTTCATTCTTCATCGTTCATTCGTCATTGATCATTGATCCTTGTTCATTCTTCATCGTTCATTCGTCATTGACCATTAATCCTTGTTCATTCTTCATCGTTCATTCTTCATTGATCATTGATCCTTGTTCATTCTTCATCGTTCATTCGTCATTGACCATTAATCCTTGTTCATTCTTCATCGTTCATTCTTCATTGATCATTGAACCTTGTTCATTCTTCATCGTTCATTCTTCTTTGATCATTGATCCTTGTTCATTCTTCATTGATCATTGATCCTTGTTCATTCTTCATCGTTCATTCGTCATTGATCATTGATCCTTGTTCATTCTTCATCGTTCATTCGTAATTGATCATTGATCCTTGTTCTTTCTTCATCGTTCATTCATCATTGACCATTAATCCTTGTTCATTCTTCATCGTTCATTCTTCATTGATCATTGATCCTTGTTCATTCTTCATCGTTCATTCGTCATTGACCATTAATCCTTGTTCATTCTTCATCGTTCATTCTTCATTGATCATTGATCCTTGTTCATTCTTCATCGTTCATTCTTCTTTGATCATTGATCCTTGTTCATTCTTCATTGATCATTGATCCTTGTTCATTCTTCATCGTTCATTCGTCATTGATCATTGATCCTTGTTCATTCTTCATCGTTCATTCGTCATTGATCATAGATCCTTGTTCATTCTTGATCGTTCATTCGTCATTGACCATTAATCCTTGTTCATTCTTCATCGTTCATTCTTCATTGATCATTGATCCTTGTTCATTCTTCATCGTTCATTCGTCATTGACCATTAATCCTTGTTCATTCTTCATCGTTCATTCTTCATTGATCATTGAACCTTGTTCATTCTTCATCGTTCATTCTTCTTTGATCATTGATCCTTGTTCATTCTTCATTGATCATTGATCCTTGTTCATTCTTCATCGTTCATTCGTCATTGATCATTGATCCTTGTTCATTCTTCATCGTTCATTCGTAATTGATCATTGATCCTTGTTCTTTCTTCATCGTTCATTCATCATTGACCATTAATCCTTGTTCATTCTTCATCGTTCATTCTTCATTGATCATTGATCCTTGTTCATTCTTCATCGTTTATTCGTCATTGACCATTAATCCTTGTTCATTCTTCATCGTTCATTCTTCATTGATCATTGATCCTTGTTCATTCTTCATCGTTCATTCTTCTTTGATCATTGATCCTTGTTCATTCTTCATTGATCATTGATCCTTGTTCATTCTTCATCGTTCATTCGTCATTGATCATTGATCCTTGTTCATTCTTCATCGTTCATTCGTCATTGATCATTGATCCTTGTTCATTCTTCATCGTTCATTCGTCATTGACCATTGATCCTTGTTCATTCTTCATTGACCATTACTCCTTGTTCATTCTTCATCGTTCATTCGTCATTGATCATTGATCCTTGTTCATTCTTCATCGTTCATTCGTAATTGATCATTGATCCTTGTTCATTCTTCATCGTTCATTCATCATTGACCATTAATCCTTGTTCATTCTTCATCGTTCATTCTTCATTGATCATTGATCCTTGTTCATTCTTCATCGTTCATTCGTCATTGACCATTAATCCTTGTTCATTCTTCATCGTTCATTCTTCATTGATCATTGATCCTTGTTCATTCTTCATCGTTCATTCTTCTTTGATCATTGATCCTTGTTCATTCTTCATTGATCATTGATCCTTGTTCATTCTTCATCGTTCATTCGTCATTGATCATTGATCCTTGTTCATTCTTCATCGTTCATTCGTCATTGATCATAGATCCTTGTTCATTCTTCATCGTTCATTCGTCATTGACCATTAATCCTTGTTCATTCTTCATCGTTCATTCTTCATTGATCATTGATCCTTGTTCATTCTTCATCGTTCATTCGTCATTGACCATTGATCCTTGTTCATTCTTCATTGATCATTGATGCTTGTTCATTCTTCATCGTTCATTCGTCATTGATCATTGATCCTTGTTCATTCTTCATCGTTCATTCGTCATTGACCATTACTCCTTGTTCATTCTTCATCGTTCATTCTTCATTGATCATTGATCCTTGTTCATTCTTCATCGTTCATTCGTCATTGATCATTGATCCTTTTTCATTCTTCATTGATCATTGATCCTTGTTCATTCTTCATCGTTCATTCGTCATTGATCATTGATCCTTGTTCATTCTTCATCGTTCATTCGTCATTGACCATTACTCCTTGTTCATTCTTCATCGTTCATTCTTCATTGATCATTGATCCTTGTTCATTCTTCATCGTTCATTCGTCATTGACCATTACTCCTTGTTCATTCTTCATCGTTCATTCTTCATTGATCATTGATCCTTGTTCATTCTTCATCGTTTATTCTTCTTTGATCATTGATCCTTGTTCATTCTTCATTGATCATTGATCCTTGTTCATTCTTCATCGTTCATTCTTCATTGACCATTGATCCTTGTTCATTCTTCATCGTTCATTCTTCATTGACCATTAATCCTTGTTCATTCTTCATCGATCATTCTTCATTGATCATTGTTCCTTGTTCATTCTTCATCGTTCATTCTTCATTGATCATTGATCCTTGTTCATTCTTCATCGTTCATTCTTCATTGATTATTGATCCTTGTTCATTCTTCATCGTTCATTCGTCATTGACCATTACTCCTTGTTCATTCTTCATCGTTCATTCGTCATTGATCATTGATCCTTGTTCATTCTTCATTGATCATTGATCCTTGTTCATTCTTTATCGTTCATTCGTCATTGATCATTGATCCTTGTTCATTCTTCATCGTTCATTCGTCATTGACCATTACTCCTTGTTCATTCTTCATCGTTCATTCTTCATTGATCATTGATCCTTGTTCATTCTTCATCGTTCATTCTTCTTTGATCATTGATCCTTGTTCATTCTTCATTGATCATTGATCCTTGTTCATTCTTCATCGTTCATTCTTCATTGACCATTAATCCTTGTTCATTCTTCATCGATCATTCTTCATTGATCATTGTTCCTTGTTCATTCTTCATCGTTCATTCTTCATTGATCATTGATCCTTGTTCATTCTTCATCGTTCATTCTTCATTGATCATTGATCCTTGTTCATTCTTCATCGTTCATTCGTCATTGATCATTGATCCTTGTTCATTCTTCATCGTTCATTCGTCATTGACCATTACTCCTTGTTCATTCTTCATCGTTCATTCTTCATTGATCATTGATCCTTGTTCATTCTTCATCGTTCATTCGTCATTGATCATTGATCCTTGTTCATTCTTCATCGTTCATTCGTCATTGATCATTGATCCTTGTTCATTCTTCATCGTTCATTCGTCATTGATCATTGATCCTTGTTCATTCTTCATCGTTCATTCTTCATTGATTATTGATCCTTGTTCATTCTTCATCGTTCATTCGTCATTGATCATTGATCCTTGTTCATTCTTCATCGTTCATTCGTAATTGATCATTGATCCTTGTTCATTCTTCATCGTTCATTCATCATTGACCATTAATCCTTGTTCATTCTTCATCGTTCATTCTTCATTGATCATTGATCCTTGTTCATTCTTCATCGTTCATTCGTCATTGACCATTAATCCTTGTTCATTCTTCATCGTTCATTCTTCATTGATCATTGATCCTTGTTCATTCTTCATCGTTCATTCTTCTTTGATCATTGATCCTTGTTCATTCTTCATTGATCATTGATCCTTGTTCATTCTTCATCGTTCATTCGTCATTGATCATTGATCCTTGTTCATTCTTCATCGTTCATTCGTCATTGATCATAGATCCTTGTTCATTCTTCATCGTTCATTCGTCATTGACCATTAATCCTTGTTCATTCTTCATCGTTCATTCTTCATTGATCATTGATCCTTGTTCATTCTTCATCGTTCATTCGTCATTGACCATTGATCCTTGTTCATTCTTCATTGATCATTGATGCTTGTTCATTCTTCATCGTTCATTCGTCATTGATCATTGATCCTTGTTCATTCTTCATCGTTCATTCGTCATTGACCATTACTCCTTGTTCATTCTTCATCGTTCATTCTTCATTGATCATTGATCCTTGTTCATTCTTCATCGTTCATTCGTCATTGATCATTGATCCTTTTTCATTCTTCATTGATCATTGATCCTTGTTCATTCTTCATCGTTCATTCGTCATTGATCATTGATCCTTGTTCATTCTTCATCGTTCATTCGTCATTGACCATTACTCCTTGTTCATTCTTCATCGTTCATTCTTCATTGATCATTGATCCTTGTTCATTCTTCATCGTTCATTCGTCATTGACCATTACTCCTTGTTCATTCTTCATCGTTCATTCTTCATTGATCATTGATCCTTGTTCATTCTTCATCGTTTATTCTTCTTTGATCATTGATCCTTGTTCATTCTTCATTGATCATTGATCCTTGTTCATTCTTCATCGTTCATTCTTCATTGACCATTGATCCTTGTTCATTCTTCATCGTTCATTCTTCATTGACCATTAATCCTTGTTCATTCTTCATCGATCATTCTTCATTGATCATTGTTCCTTGTTCATTCTTCATCGTTCATTCTTCATTGATCATTGATCCTTGTTCATTCTTCATCGTTCATTCTTCATTGATTATTGATCCTTGTTCATTCTTCATCGTTCATTCGTCATTGACCATTACTCCTTGTTCATTCTTCATCGTTCATTCGTCATTGATCATTGATCCTTGTTCATTCTTCATTGATCATTGATCCTTGTTCATTCTTTATCGTTCATTCGTCATTGATCATTGATCCTTGTTCATTCTTCATCGTTCATTCGTCATTGACCATTACTCCTTGTTCATTCTTCATCGTTCATTCTTCATTGATCATTGATCCTTGTTCATTCTTCATCGTTCATTCTTCTTTGATCATTGATCCTTGTTCATTCTTCATTGATCATTGATCCTTGTTCATTCTTCATCGTTCATTCTTCATTGACCATTAATCCTTGTTCATTCTTCATCGATCATTCTTCATTGATCATTGTTCCTTGTTCATTCTTCATCGTTCATTCTTCATTGATCATTGATCCTTGTTCATTCTTCATCGTTCATTCTTCATTGATCATTGATCCTTGTTCATTCTTCATCGTTCATTCGTCATTGATCATTGATCCTTGTTCATTCTTCATCGTTCATTCGTCATTGACCATTACTCCTTGTTCATTCTTCATCGTTCATTCTTCATTGATCATTGATCCTTGTTCATTCTTCATCGTTCATTCGTCATTGATCATTGATCCTTGTTCATTCTTCATCGTTCATTCGTCATTGATCATTGATCCTTGTTCATTCTTCATCGTTCATTCGTCATTGATCATTGATCCTTGTTCATTCTTCATCGTTCATTTGTCAATGACCATTAATCCTTGTTCATTCTTCATCGTTCATTCTTCATTGATCCTTGTTCATTCTTCATCGTTCATTCGTCATTGACCATTAATCCTTGTTCATTGATCCTTGTTCATTCTTCATTGATCATTGATCCTTGTTCATTCTTCATCGTTCATTCGTCATTGATCATTGATCCTTGTTCATTCTTCATCGTTCATTCGTCATTGACCATTACTCCTTGTTCATTCTTCATCGTTCATTCTTCATTGATCATTGATCCTTGTTCATTCTTCATCGTTCATTCGTCATTGACCATTACTCCTTGTTCATTCTTCATCGTTCATTCGTCATTGATCATTGATCCTTGTTCATTCTTCATCGTTCATTCGTCATTGATCATTGATCCTTGTTCATTCTTCATCGTTCATTCGTCATTGACCATTACTCCTTGTTCATTCTTCATCGTTCATTCTTCATTGATCATTGATCCTTGTTCATTCTTCATCGTTCATTCTTCTTTGATCATTGATCCTTGTTCATTCTTCATTGATCATTGATCCTTGTTCATTCTTCATCGTTCATTCTTCATTGACCATTGATCCTTGTTCATTCTTCATCGTTCATTCTTCATTGACCATTAATCCTTGTTCATTCTTCATCGATCATTCTTCATTGATCATTGTTCCTTGTTCATTCTTCATCGTTCATTCTTCATTGATCATTGATCCTTGTTCATTCTTCATCGTTCATTCTTCATTGATCATTGATCCTTATTCATTCTTCATCGTTCATTTTTCATTTATCATTGATCCTTGTTCATTCTTCATCGTTCATTCTTCATTGATCATTGATCCTTGTTCATTCTTCATCGTTCATTCGTCATTGATCATTGATCCTTGTTCATTCTTCATCGTTCATTCGTCATTGACCATTACTCCTTGTTCATTCTTCATCATTCATTCTTCATTGATCATTGATCCTTGTTCATTCTTCATCGTTCATTCGTCATTGATCATTGATCCTTATTCATTCTTCATCGTTCATTTTTCATTTATCATTGATCCTTGTTCATTCGTCATCGTTCATTCTTCATTGATCATTGATCCTTGTTCATTCTTCATCGTTCATTCGTCATTGACCATTAATCCTTGTTCATTCTTCATCGTTCATTCTTCATTAATCATTGAACCTTGTTCATTCTTCATCGTTCATTCTTCTTTGATCATTGATCCTTGTTCATTCTTCATTGATCATTGATCCTTGTTCATTCTTCATCGTTCATTCGTCATTGATCATTGGTCCTTGTTCATTCTTCATCGTTCATTCTTCATTGATCATTGATCCTTGTTCATTCTTCATCGTTCATTCGTCATTGATCATTGATCCTTGTTCATTCTTCATCGTTCTGTCGTCATTGACCATTACTTCTTGTTCATTCTTCATCGTTCATTCTTCATTGATCATTGATCCTTGTTCATTCTTCATCGTTCATTCTTCTTTGATCATTGATCCTTGTTCATTCTTCATTGATCATTGATCCTTGTTCATTCTTCATTGTTCATTCTTCATTGACCATTGATCCTTGTTCATTCTTCATCGTTCATTCTATATTGACCATTAATCCTTGTTCATTCTTCATTGATCATTGTTCCTTGTTCATTCTTCATCGTTCATTCTTCATTGATCATTGAACCTTGTTCATTCTTCATCGTTCATTCTTCTTTGATCATTGATCCTTGTTCATTCTTCATTGATCATTGATCCTTGTTCATTCTTCATCGTTCATTCGTCATTGATCATTGATCCTTGTTCATTCTTCATCGTTCATTCGTAATTGATCATTGATCCTTGTTCATTCTTCATCGTTCATTCATCATTGACCATTAATCCTTGTTCATTCTTCATCGTTCATTCTTCATTGATCATTGATCCTTGTTCATTCTTCATCGTTCATTCGTCATTGACCATTAATCCTTGTTCATTCTTCATCGTTCATTCTTCATTGATCATTGATCCTTGTTCATTCTTCATCGTTCATTCTTCTTTGATCATTGATCCTTGTTCATTCTTCATTGATCATTGATCCTTGTTCATTCTTCATCGTTCATTCGTCATTGATCATTGATCCTTGTTCATTCTTCATCGTTCATTCGTCATTGATCATAGATCCTTGTTCATTCTTCATCGTTCATTCGTCATTGACCATTAATCCTTGTTCATTCTTCATCGTTCATTCTTCATTGATCATTGATCCTTGTTCATTCTTCATCGTTCATTCGTCATTGACCATTGATCCTTGTTCATTCTTCATTGATCATTAATGCTTGTTCATTCTTCATCGTTCATTCGTCATTGATCATTGATCCTTGTTCATTTTTCATTGATCATTGATCCTTGTTCATTCTTCATCGTTCATTCGTCATTGATCATTGATCCTTGTTCATTCTTCATCGTTTATTCGTCATTGACCATTACTCCTTGTTCATTCTTCATCGTTCATTCTTCATTGATCATTGATCCTTGTTCATTCTTCATCGTTCATTCTTCTTTGATCATTGATCCTTGTTCATTCTTCATTGATCATTGATCCTTGTTCATTCTTCATCGTTCATTCGTCATTGATCATTGATCCTTGTTCATTCTTCATCGTTCATTCGTCATTGATCATTGATCCTTGTTCATTCTTCATCGTTCATTCGTCATTGACCATTGATCCTTGTTCATTCTTCATTGACCATTACTCCTTGTTCATTCTTCATCGTTCATTCGTCGTTGATCATTGATCCTTGTTCATTCTACATTGATCATTGATCCTTGTTCATTCTTCATCGTTCATTCGTCATTGATCATTGATCCTTGTTCATTCTTCATCGTTCATTCGTCATTGACCATTACTCCTTGTTCATTCTTCATCGTTCATTCTTCATTGATCATTGATCCTTGTTCATTCTTCATCGTTCATTCTTCTTTGATCAATGATCCTTGTTCATTCTTCATTGATCATTGACCCTTGTTCATTCTTCATCGTTCATTCGTCATTGATCATTGATCCTTGTTCATTCTTCATCGTTCATTCGTCATTGACCATTAATCCTTGTTCATTCTTCATCGTTCATTCTTCATTGATCATTGATCCTTGTTCATTCTTCATCGTTCATTCGTCATTGACCATTAATCCTTGTTCATTCTTCATCGTTCATTCTTCATTGATCATTGAACCTTGTTCATTCTTCATCGTTCATTCTTCTTTGATCATTGATCCTTGTTCATTCTTCATTGATCATTGATCCTTGTTCATTCTTCATCGTTCATTCGTCATTGATCATTGATCCTTGTTCATTCTTCATCGTTCATTCGTAATTGATCATTGATCCTTGTTCTTTCTTCATCGTTCATTCATCATTGACCATTAATCCTTGTTCATTCTTCATCGTTCATTCTTCATTGATCATTGATCCTTGTTCATTCTTCATCGTTCATTCGTCATTGACCATTAATCCTTGTTCATTCTTCATCGATCATTCTTCATTGATCATTGTTCCTTGTTCATTCTTCATCGTTCATTCTTCATTGATCATTGATCCTTGTTCATTCTTCATCGTTCATTCGTCATTGATCATTGATCCTTATTCATTCTTCATCGTTCATTTTTCATTTATCATTGATCCTTGTTCATTCTTCATCGTTCATTCTTCATTGATCATTGATCCTTGTTCATTCTTCATCGTTCATTCGTCATTGATCATTGATCCTTGTTCATTCTTCATCGTTCATTCGTCATTGACCATTACTCCTTGTTCATTCTTCATCGTTCATTCTTCATTGATCATTGATCCTTGTTCATTCTTCATCGTTCATTCGTCATTGATCATTGATCCTTATTCATTCTTCATCGTTCATTTTTCATTTATCATTGATCCTTGTTCATTCGTCATCGTTCATTCTTCATTGATCATTGATCCTTGTTCATTCTTCATCGTTCATTCGTCATTGATCATTGATCCTTGTTCATTCTTCATCGTTCATTCGTCATTGACCATTACTCCTTGTTCATTCTTCATCGTTCATTCTTCATTGATCATTGATCCTTGTTCATTCTTCATCGTTCATTCTTCTTTGATCATTGATCCTTGTTCATTCTTCATTGATCATTGATCCTTGTTCATTCTTCATCGTTCATTCTTCATTGACCATTGATCCTTGTTCATTCTTCATCGTTCATTCTTCATTGACCATTAATCCTTGTTCATTCTTCATCGATCATTCTTCATTGATCATTGTTCCTTGTTCATTCTTCATCGTTCATTCTTCATTGATCATTGATCCTTGTTCATTCTTCATCGTTCATTCTTCATTGATCATTGATCCTTATTCATTCTTCATCGTTCATTTTTCATTTATCATTGATCCTTGTTCATTCTTCATCGTTCATTCTTCATTGATCATTGATCCTTGTTCATTCTTCATCGTTCATTCGTCATTGATCATTGATCCTTGTTCATTCTTCATCGTTCATTCGTCATTGACCATTACTCCTTGTTCATTCTTCATCATTCATTCTTCATTGATCATTGATCCTTGTTCATTCTTCATCGTTCATTCGTCATTGATCATTGATCCTTATTCATTCTTCATCGTTCATTTTTCATTTATCATTGATCCTTGTTCATTCGTCATCGTTCATTCTTCATTGATCATTGATCCTTGTTCATTCTTCATCGTTCATTCGTCATTGACCATTAATCCTTGTTCATTCTTCATCGTTCATTCTTCATTAATCATTGAACCTTGTTCATTCTTCATCGTTCATTCTTCTTTGATCATTGATCCTTGTTCATTCTTCATTGATCATTGATCCTTGTTCATTCTTCATCGTTCATTCGTCATTGATCATTGGTCCTTGTTCATTCTTCATCGTTCATTCTTCATTGATCATTGATCCTTGTTCATTCTTCATCGTTCATTCGTCATTGATCATTGATCCTTGTTCATTCTTCATCGTTCTGTCGTCATTGACCATTACTTCTTGTTCATTCTTCATCGTTCATTCTTCATTGATCATTGATCCTTGTTCATTCTTCATCGTTCATTCTTCTTTGATCATTGATCCTTGTTCATTCTTCATTGATCATTGATCCTTGTTCATTCTTCATTGTTCATTCTTCATTGACCATTGATCCTTGTTCATTCTTCATCGTTCATTCTATATTGACCATTAATCCTTGTTCATTCTTCATTGATCATTGTTCCTTGTTCATTCTTCATCGTTCATTCTTCATTGATCATTGAACCTTGTTCATTCTTCATCGTTCATTCTTCTTTGATCATTGATCCTTGTTCATTCTTCATTGATCATTGATCCTTGTTCATTCTTCATCGTTCATTCGTCATTGATCATTGATCCTTGTTCATTCTTCATCGTTCATTCGTAATTGATCATTGATCCTTGTTCATTCTTCATCGTTCATTCATCATTGACCATTAATCCTTGTTCATTCTTCATCGTTCATTCTTCATTGATCATTGATCCTTGTTCATTCTTCATCGTTCATTCGTCATTGACCATTAATCCTTGTTCATTCTTCATCGTTCATTCTTCATTGATCATTGATCCTTGTTCATTCTTCATCGTTCATTCTTCTTTGATCATTGATCCTTGTTCATTCTTCATTGATCATTGATCCTTGTTCATTCTTCATCGTTCATTCGTCATTGATCATTGATCCTTGTTCATTCTTCATCGTTCATTCGTCATTGATCATAGATCCTTGTTCATTCTTCATCGTTCATTCGTCATTGACCATTAATCCTTGTTCATTCTTCATCGTTCATTCTTCATTGATCATTGATCCTTGTTCATTCTTCATCGTTCATTCGTCATTGACCATTGATCCTTGTTCATTCTTCATTGATCATTAATGCTTGTTCATTCTTCATCGTTCATTCGTCATTGATCATTGATCCTTGTTCATTTTTCATTGATCATTGATCCTTGTTCATTCTTCATCGTTCATTCGTCATTGATCATTGATCCTTGTTCATTCTTCATCGTTTATTCGTCATTGACCATTACTCCTTGTTCATTCTTCATCGTTCATTCTTCATTGATCATTGATCCTTGTTCATTCTTCATCGTTCATTCTTCTTTGATCATTGATCCTTGTTCATTCTTCATTGATCATTGATCCTTGTTCATTCTTCATCGTTCATTCGTCATTGATCATTGATCCTTGTTCATTCTTCATCGTTCATTCGTCATTGATCATTGATCCTTGTTCATTCTTCATCGTTCATTCGTCATTGACCATTGATCCTTGTTCATTCTTCATTGACCATTACTCCTTGTTCATTCTTCATCGTTCATTCGTCGTTGATCATTGATCCTTGTTCATTCTACATTGATCATTGATCCTTGTTCATTCTTCATCGTTCATTCGTCATTGATCATTGATCCTTGTTCATTCTTCATCGTTCATTCGTCATTGACCATTACTCCTTGTTCATTCTTCATCGTTCATTCTTCATTGATCATTGATCCTTGTTCATTCTTCATCGTTCATTCTTCTTTGATCAATGATCCTTGTTCATTCTTCATTGATCATTGACCCTTGTTCATTCTTCATCGTTCATTCGTCATTGATCATTGATCCTTGTTCATTCTTCATCGTTCATTCGTCATTGACCATTAATCCTTGTTCATTCTTCATCGTTCATTCTTCATTGATCATTGATCCTTGTTCATTCTTCATCGTTCATTCGTCATTGACCATTAATCCTTGTTCATTCTTCATCGTTCATTCTTCATTGATCATTGAACCTTGTTCATTCTTCATCGTTCATTCTTCTTTGATCATTGATCCTTGTTCATTCTTCATTGATCATTGATCCTTGTTCATTCTTCATCGTTCATTCGTCATTGATCATTGATCCTTGTTCATTCTTCATCGTTCATTCGTAATTGATCATTGATCCTTGTTCTTTCTTCATCGTTCATTCATCATTGACCATTAATCCTTGTTCATTCTTCATCGTTCATTCTTCATTGATCATTGATCCTTGTTCATTCTTCATCGTTCATTCGTCATTGACCATTAATCCTTGTTCATTCTTCATCGATCATTCTTCATTGATCATTGTTCCTTGTTCATTCTTCATCGTTCATTCTTCATTGATCATTGATCCTTGTTCATTCTTCATCGTTCATTCGTCATTGATCATTGATCCTTATTCATTCTTCATCGTTCATTTTTCATTTATCATTGATCCTTGTTCATTCTTCATCGTTCATTCTTCATTGATCATTGATCCTTGTTCATTCTTCATCGTTCATTCGTCATTGATCATTGATCCTTGTTCATTCTTCATCGTTCATTCGTCATTGACCATTACTCCTTGTTCATTCTTCATCGTTCATTCTTCATTGATCATTGATCCTTGTTCATTCTTCATCGTTCATTCGTCATTGATCATTGATCCTTATTCATTCTTCATCGTTCATTTTTCATTTATCATTGATCCTTGTTCATTCGTCATCGTTCATTCTTCATTGATCATTGATCCTTGTTCATTCTTCATCGTTCATTCGTCATTGACCATTAATCCTTGTTCATTCTTCATCGTTCATTCTTCATTAATCATTGAACCTTGTTCATTCTTCATCGTTCATTCTTCTTTGATCATTGATCCTTGTTCATTCTTCATTAATCATTGATCCTTGTTCATTCTTCATCGTTCATTCGTCATTGATCATTGATCCTTGTTCATTCTTCATCGTTCATTCTTCATTGATCATTGATCCTTGTTCATTCTTCATCGTTCATTCGTCATTGATCATTGATCCCTGTTCATTCTTCATCGTTCTGTCGTCATTGACCATTACTTCTTGTTCATTCTTCATCGTTCATTCTTCATTGATCATTGATCCTTGTTCATTCTTCATCGTTCATTCTTCTTTGATCATTGATCCTTGTTCATTCTTCATTGATCATTGATCCTTGTTCATTCTTCATCGTTCATTCTTCATTGACCATTGATCCTTGTTCATTCTTCATCGTTCATTCTTCATTGACCATTAATCCTTGTTCATTCTTCATTGATCATTGTTCCTTGTTCATTCTTCATCGTTCATTCTTCATTGATCATTAATCCTTGTTCATTCTTCATCGTTCATTCTTCATTGATCATTGATCCTTGTTCATTCTTCATCGTTCATTCGTCATTGATCATTGATCCTTGTTCATTTTTCATCGTTCATTCGTCATTGACCATTACTCCTTGTTCATTCTTCATCGTTCATTCTTCATTGATCATTGATCCTTGTTCATTCTTCATCGTTCATTCGTCATTGATCATTGATCCTTATTCATTCTTCATCGTTCATTTTTCATTTATCATTGATCCTTGTTCATTCTTCATCGTTCATTCTTCATTGATCATTGATCCTTGTTCATTCTTCATCGTTCATTCGTCATTGACCATTACTCCTTGTTCATTCTTCATCGTTCATTCTTCATTGATCATTGATCCTTGTTCATTCTTCATCGTTCATTCGTCATTGATCATTGATCCTTATTCATTCTTCATCGTTCATTTTTCATTTATCATTGATCCTTGTTCATTCTTCATCGTTCATTCTTCATTGATCATTGATCCTTGTTCATTCTTCATCGTTCATTCGTCATTGACCATTAATGCTTGTTCATTCTTCATCGTTCATTCTTCATTGATCATTGAACCTTGTTCATTCTTCATCGTTCATTCTTCTTTGATCATTGATCCTTGTTCATTCTTCATTGATCATTGATCCTTGTTCATTCTTCATCGTTCATTCGTCATTGATCATTGATCCTTGTTCATTCTTCATCGTTCATTCTTCATTGATCATTGATCCTTGTTCATTCTTCATCGTTCATTCGTCATTGATCATTGATCCTTGTTCATTCTTCATCGTTCATTCGTCATTGACCATTACTCCTTGTTCATTCTTCATCGTTCATTCTTCATTGATCATTGATCCTTGTTCATTCTTCATCGTTCATTCTTCTTTGATCATTGATCCTTGTTCATTCTTCATTGATCATTGATCCTTGTTCATTCTTCATCGTTCATTCTTCATTGACCATTGATCCTTGTTCATTCTTCATCGTTCATTCTTCATTGACCATTAATCCTTGTTCATTCTTCATCGATCATTCTTCATTGATCATTGTTCCTTGTTCATTCTGCATCGTTCATTCTTCATTGATCATTGATCCTTGTTCATTCTTCATCGTTCATTCTTCATTGATCATTGATCCTTGTTCATTCTTCATCGTTCATTCGTCATTGATCATTGATCCTTGTTCATTCTTCATCGTTCATTCGTCATTGACCATTACTCCTTGTTCATTCTTCATCGTTCATTCTTCATTGATCATTGATCCTTGTTCATTCTTCATCGTTCATTCGTCATTGATCATTGATCCTTATTCATTCTTCATCGTTCATTTTTCATTTATCATTGATCCTTGTTCATTCGTCATCGTTCATTCTTTATTGATCATTGATCCTTGTTCATTCTTCATCGTTCATTCGTCATTGACCATTAATCCTTGTTCATTCTTCATCGTTCATTCTTCATTAATCATTGAACCTTGTTCATTCTTCATCGTTCATTCTTCTTTGATCATTGATCCTTGTTCATTCTTCATTAATCATTGATCCTTGTTCATTCTTCATCGTTCATTCGTCATTGATCATTGATCCTTGTTCATTCTTCATCGATCATTCTTCATTGATCATTGATCCTTGTTCATTCTTCATCGTTCATTCGTCATTGATCATTGATCCCTGTTCATTCTTCATCGTTCTGTCGTCATTGACCATTACTTCTTGTTCATTCTTCATCGTTCATTCTTCATTGATCATTGATCCTTGTTCATTCTTCATCGTTCATTCTTCTTTGATCATTGATCCTTGTTCATTCTTCATTGATCATTGATCCTTGTTCATTCTTCATCGTTCATTCTTCATTGACCATTGATCCTTGTTCATTCTTCATCGTTCATTCTTCATTGACCATTAATCCTTGTTCATTCTTCATTGATCATTGTTCCTTGTTCATTCTTCATCGTTCATTCTTCATTGATCATTAATCCTTGTTCATTCTTCATCGTTCATTCTTCATTGATCATTGATCCTTGTTCATTCTTCATCGTTCATTCGTCATTGATCATTGATCCTTGTTCATTTTTCATCGTTCATTCGTCATTGACCATTACTCCTTGTTCATTCTTCATCGTTCATTCTTCATTGATCATTGATCCTTGTTCATTCTTCATCGTTCATTCGTCATTGATCATTGATCCTTATTCATTCTTCATCGTTCATTTTTCATTTATCATTGATCCTTGTTCATTCTTCATCGTTCATTCTTCATTGATCATTGATCCTTGTTCATTCTTCATCGTTCATTCGTCATTGACCATTAATCCTTGTTCATTCTTCATCGTTCATTCTTCATTGATCATTGATCCTTGTTCATTCTTCATCGTTCATTCGTCATTGACCATTAATGCTTGTTCATTCTTCATCGTTCATTCTTCATTGATCATTGAACCTTGTTCATTCTTCATCGTTCATTCTTCTTTGATCATTGATCCTTGTTCATTCTTCATTGATCATTGATCCTTGTTCATTCTTCATCGTTCATTCGTCATTGATCATTGATCCTTGTTCATTCTTCATCGTTCATTCTTCATTGATCATTGATCCTTGTTCATTCTTCATCGTTCATTCGTCATTGATCATTGATCCTTGTTCATTCTTCATCGTTCATTCGTCATTGACCATTACTCCTTGTTCATTCTTCATCGTTCATTCTTCATTGATCATTGATCCTTGTTCATTCTTCATCGTTCATTCTTCTTTGATCATTGATCCTTGTTCATTCTTCATTGATCATTGATCCTTGTTCATTCTTCATCGTTCATTCTTCATTGACCATTGATCCTTGTTCATTCTTCATCGTTCATTCTTCATTGACCATTAATCCTTGTTCATTCTTCATCGATCATTCTTCATTGATCATTGTTCCTTGTTCATTCTGCATCGTTCATTCTTCATTGATCATTGATCCTTGTTCATTCTTCATCGTTCATTCTTCATTGATCATTGATCCTTGTTCATTCTTCATCGTTCATTCGTCATTGATCATTGATCCTTGTTCATTCTTCATCGTTCATTCGTCATTGACCATTACTCCTTGTTCATTCTTCATCGTTCATTCTTCATTGATCATTGATCCTTGTTCATTCTTCATCGTTCATTCGTCATTGATCATTGATCCTTATTCATTCTTCATCGTTCATTTTTCATTTATCATTGATCCTTGTTCATTCTTCATCGTTCATTCTTCATTGATCATTGATCCTTGTTCATTCTTCATCGTTCATTCGTCATTGACCATTAATCCTTGTTCATTCTTCATCGTTCATTCTTCATTGATCATTGATCCTTGTTCATTCTTCATCGTTCATTCGTCATTGACCATTAATCCTTGTTCATTCTTCATCATTCATTCTTCATTGATCATTGAACCTTGTTCATTCTTCATCGTTCATTCTTCTTTGATCATTGATCCTTGTTCATTCTTCATTGATCATTGATCCTTGTTCATTCTTCATCGTTCATTCGTCATTGATCATTGATCCTTGTTCATTCTTCATCGTTCATTCTTCATTGATCATTGATCCTTGTTCATTCTTCATCGTTCATTCGTCATTGATCATTGATCCTTGTTCATTCTTCATCGTTCATTCGTCATTGACCATTACTCCTTGTTCATTCTTCATCGTTCATTCTTCATTGATCATTGATCCTTGTTCATTCTTCATCGTTCATTCTTCTTTGATCATTGATCCTTGTTCATTCTTCATTGATCATTGATCCTTGTTCATTCTTCATCGTTCATTCTTCATTGACCATTGATCCTTGTTCATTCTTCATCGTTCATTCTTCATTGACCATTAATCCTTGTTCATTCTTCATCGATCATTCTTCATTGATCATTGTTCCTTGTTCATTCTGCATCGTTCATTCTTCATTGATCATTGATCCTTGTTCATTCTTCATCGTTCATTCTTCATTGATCATTGATCCTTGTTCATTCTTCATCGTTCATTCGTCATTGATCATTGATCCTTGTTCATTCTTCATCGTTCATTCGTCATTGACCATTACTCCTTGTTCATTCTTCATCGTTCATTCTTCATTGATCATTGATCCTTGTTCATTCTTCATCGTTCATTCGTCATTGATCATTGATCCTTATTCATTCTTCATCGTTCATTTTTCATTTATCATTGATCCTTGTTCATTCGTCATCGTTCATTCTTTATTGATCATTGATCCTTGTTCATTCTTCATCGTTCATTCGTCATTGACCATTAATCCTTGTTCATTCTTCATCGTTCATTCTTCATTAATCATTGAACCTTGTTCATTCTTCATCGTTCATTCTTCTTTGATCATTGATCCTTGTTCATTCTTCATTAATCATTGATCCTTGTTCATTCTTCATCGTTCATTCGTCATTGATCATTGATCCTTGTTCATTCTTCATCGATCATTCTTCATTGATCATTGATCCTTGTTCATTCTTCATCGTTCATTCGTCATTGATCATTGATCCCTGTTCATTCTTCATCGTTCTGTCGTCATTGACCATTACTTCTTGTTCATTCTTCATCGTTCATTCTTCATTGATCATTGATCCTTGTTCATTCTTCATCGTTCATTCTTCTTTGATCATTGATCCTTGTTCATTCTTCATTGATCATTGATCCTTGTTCATTCTTCATCGTTCATTCTTCATTGACCATTGATCCTTGTTCATTCTTCATCGTTCATTCTTCATTGACCATTAATCCTTGTTCATTCTTCATTGATCATTGTTCCTTGTTCATTCTTCATCGTTCATTCTTCATTGATCATTAATCCTTGTTCATTCTTCATCGTTCATTCTTCATTGATCATTGATCCTTGTTCATTCTTCATCGTTCATTCGTCATTGATCATTGATCCTTGTTCATTTTTCATCGTTCATTCGTCATTGACCATTACTCCTTGTTCATTCTTCATCGTTCATTCTTCATTGATCATTGATCCTTGTTCATTCTTCATCGTTCATTCGTCATTGATCATTGATCCTTATTCATTCTTCATCGTTCATTTTTCATTTATCATTGATCCTTGTTCATTCTTCATCGTTCATTCTTCATTGATCATTGATCCTTGTTCATTCTTCATCGTTCATTCGTCATTGACCATTAATCCTTGTTCATTCTTCATCGTTCATTCTTCATTGATCATTGATCCTTGTTCATTCTTCATCGTTCATTCGTCATTGACCATTAATGCTTGTTCATTCTTCATCGTTCATTCTTCATTGATCATTGAACCTTGTTCATTCTTCATCGTTCATTCTTCTTTGATCATTGATCCTTGTTCATTCTTCATTGATCATTGATCCTTGTTCATTCTTCATCGTTCATTCGTCATTGATCATTGATCCTTGTTCATTCTTCATCGTTCATTCTTCATTGATCATTGATCCTTGTTCATTCTTCATCGTTCATTCGTCATTGATCATTGATCCTTGTTCATTCTTCATCGTTCATTCGTCATTGACCATTACTCCTTGTTCATTCTTCATCGTTCATTCTTCATTGATCATTGATCCTTGTTCATTCTTCATCGTTCATTCTTCTTTGATCATTGATCCTTGTTCATTCTTCATTGATCATTGATCCTTGTTCATTCTTCATCGTTCATTCTTCATTGACCATTGATCCTTGTTCATTCTTCATCGTTCATTCTTCATTGACCATTAATCCTTGTTCATTCTTCATCGATCATTCTTCATTGATCATTGTTCCTTGTTCATTCTGCATCGTTCATTCTTCATTGATCATTGATCCTTGTTCATTCTTCATCGTTCATTCTTCATTGATCATTGATCCTTGTTCATTCTTCATCGTTCATTCGTCATTGATCATTGATCCTTGTTCATTCTTCATCGTTCATTCGTCATTGACCATTACTCCTTGTTCATTCTTCATCGTTCATTCTTCATTGATCATTGATCCTTGTTCATTCTTCATCGTTCATTCGTCATTGATCATTGATCCTTATTCATTCTTCATCGTTCATTTTTCATTTATCATTGATCCTTGTTCATTCTTCATCGTTCATTCTTCATTGATCATTGATCCTTGTTCATTCTTCATCGTTCATTCGTCATTGACCATTAATCCTTGTTCATTCTTCATCGTTCATTCTTCATTGATCATTGATCCTTGTTCATTCTTCATCGTTCATTCGTCATTGACCATTAATCCTTGTTCATTCTTCATCATTCATTCTTCATTGATCATTGAACCTTGTTCATTCTTCATCGTTCATTCTTCTTTGATCATTGATCCTTGTTCATTCTTCATTGATCATTGATCCTTGTTCATTCTTCATCGTTCATTCGTCATTGATCATTGATCCTTGTTTATTCTTCATCGTTCATTCTTCATTGATCATTGATCCTTGTTCATTCTTCATCGTTCATTCGTCATTGATCATTGATCCTTGTTCATTCTTCATCGTTCATTCGTCATTGACCATTACTCCTTGTTCATTCTTCATCGTTCATTCTTCATTGATCATTGATCCTTGTTCATTCTTCATCGTTCATTCTTCTTTGATCATTGATCCTTGTTCATTCTTCATTGATCATTGATCCTTGTTCATTCTTCATCGTTCATTCTTCATTGACCATTGATCCTTGTTCATTCTTCATCGTTCATTCTTCATTGACCATTAATCCTTGTTCATTCTTCATCGATCATTCTTCATTGATCATTGTTCCTTGTTCATTCTGCATCGTTCATTCTTCATTGATCATTGATCCTTGTTCATTCTTCATCGTTCATTCTTCATTGATCATTGATCCTTGTTCATTCTCTATCGTTCATTCGTCATTGATCATTGATCCTTGTTCATTCTTCATCGTTCATTCGTCATTGACCATTACTCCTTGTTCATTCTTCATCGTTCATTCTTCATTGATCATTGATCCTTATTCATTCTTCATCGTTCATTTTTCATTTATCATTGATCCTTGTTCATTCGTCATCGTTCATTCTTTATTGATCATTGATCCTTGTTCATTCTTCATCGTTCATTCGTCATTGACCATTAATCCTTGTTCATTCTTCATCGTTCATTCTTCATTAATCATTGAACCTTGTTCATTCTTCATCGTTCATTCTTCTTTGATCATTGATCCTTGTTCATTCTTCATTAATCATTGATCCTTGTTCATTCTTCATCGTTCATTCGTCATTGATCATTGATCCTTGTTCATTCTTCATCGATCATTCTTCATTGATCATTGATCCTTGTTCATTCTTCATCGTTCATTCGTCATTGATCATTGATCCCTGTTCATTCTTCATCGTTCTGTCGTCATTGACCATTACTTCTTGTTCATTCTTCATCGTTCATTCTTCATTGATCATTGATCCTTGTTCATTCTTCATCGTTCATTCTTCTTTGATCATTGATCCTTGTTCATTCTTCATTGATCATTGATCCTTGTTCATTCTTCATCGTTCATTCTTCATTGACCATTGATCCTTGTTCATTCTTCATCGTTCATTCTTCATTGACCATTAATCCTTGTTCATTCTTCATTGATCATTGTTCCTTGTTCATTCTTCATCGTTCATTCTTCATTGATCATTAATCCTTGTTCATTCTTCATCGTTCATTCTTCATTGATCATTGATCCTTGTTCATTCTTCATCGTTCATTCGTCATTGATCATTGATCCTTGTTCATTTTTCATCGTTCATTCGTCATTGACCATTACTCCTTGTTCATTCTTCATCGTTCATTCTTCATTGATCATTGATCCTTGTTCATTCTTCATCGTTCATTCGTCATTGATCATTGATCCTTATTCATTCTTCATCGTTCATTTTTCATTTATCATTGATCCTTGTTCATTCTTCATCGTTCATTCTTCATTAATCATTGATCCTTGTTCATTCTTCATCGTTCATTCGTCATTGACCATTAATCCTTGTTCATTCTTCATCGTTCATTCTTCATTGATCATTGATCCTTGTTCATTCTTCATCGTTCATTCGTCATTGACCATTAATGCTTGTTCATTCTTCATCGTTCATTCTTCATTGATCATTGAACCTTGTTCATTCTTCATCGTTCATTCTTCTTTGATCATTGATCCTTGTTCATTCTTCATTGATCATTGATCCTTGTTCATTCTTCATCGTTCATTCGTCATTGATCATTGATCCTTGTTCATTCTTCATCGTTCATTCTTCATTGATCATTGATCCTTGTTCATTCTTCATCGTTCATTCGTCATTGATCATTGATCCTTGTTCATTCTTCATCGTTCATTCGTCATTGACCATTACTCCTTGTTCATTCTTCATCGTTCATTCTTCATTGATCATTGATCCTTGTTCATTCTTCATCGTTCATTCTTCTTTGATCATTGATCCTTGTTCATTCTTCATTGATCATTGATCCTTGTTCATTCTTCATCGTTCATTCTTCATTGACCATTGATCCTTGTTCATTCTTCATCGTTCATTCTTCATTGACCATTAATCCTTGTTCATTCTTCATCGATCATTCTTCATTGATCATTGTTCCTTGTTCATTCTGCATCGTTCATTCTTCATTGATCATTGATCCTTGTTCATTCTTCATCGTTCATTCTTCATTGATCATTGATCCTTGTTCATTCTTCATCGTTCATTCGTCATTGATCATTGATCCTTGTTCATTCTTCATCGTTCATTCGTCATTGACCATTACTCCTTGTTCATTCTTCATCGTTCATTCTTCATTGATCATTGATCCTTGTTCATTCTTCATCGTTCATTCGTCATTGATCATTGATCCTTATTCATTCTTCATCGTTCATTTTTCATTTATCATTGATCCTTGTTCATTCGTCATCGTTCATTCTTTATTGATCATTGATCCTTGTTCATTCTTCATCGTTCATTCGTCATTGACCATTAATCCTTGTTCATTCTTCATCGTTCATTCTTCATTAATCATTGAACCTTGTTCATTCTTCATCGTTCATTCTTCTTTGATCATTGATCCTTGTTCATTCTTCATTAATCATTGATCCTTGTTCATTCTTCATCGTTCATTCGTCATTGATCATTGATCCTTGTTCATTCTTCATCGATCATTCTTCATTGATCATTGATCCTTGTTCATTCTTCATCGTTCATTCGTCATTGATCATTGATCCCTGTTCATTCTTCATCGTTCTGTCGTCATTGACCATTACTTCTTGTTCATTCTTCATCGTTCATTCTTCATTGATCATTGATCCTTGTTCATTCTTCATCGTTCATTCTTCTTTGATCATTGATCCTTGTTCATTCTTCATTGATCATTGATCCTTGTTCATTCTTCATCGTTCATTCTTCATTGACCATTGATCCTTGTTCATTCTTCATCGTCCATTCTTCATTGACCATTAATCCTTGTTCATTCTTCATTGATCATTGTTCCTTGTTCATTCTTCATCGTTCATTCTTCATTGATCATTAATCCTTGTTCATTCTTCATCGTTCATTCTTCATTGATCATTGATCCTTGTTCATTCTTCATCGTTCATTCGTCATTGATCATTGATCCTTGTTCATTTTTCATCGTTCATTCGTCATTGACCATTACTCCTTGTTCATTCTTCATCGTTCATTCTTCATTGATCATTGATCCTTGTTCATTCTTCATCGTTCATTCGTCATTGATCATTGATCCTTATTCATTCTTCATCGTTCATTTTTCATTTATCATTGATCCTTGTTCATTCTTCATCGTTCATTCTTCATTGATCATTGATCCTTGTTCATTCTTCATCGTTCATTCGTCATTGACCATTAATCCTTGTTCATTCTTCATCGTTCATTCTTCATTGATCATTGATCCTTGTTCATTCTTCATCGTTCATTCGTCATTGACCATTAATGCTTGTTCATTCTTCATCGTTCATTCTTCATTGATCATTGAACCTTGTTCATTCTTCATCGTTCATTCTTCTTTGATCATTGATCCTTGTTCATTCTTCATTGATCATTGATCCTTGTTCATTCTTCATCGTTCATTCGTCATTGATCATTGATCCTTGTTCATTCTTCATCGTTCATTCTTCATTGATCATTGATCCTTGTTCATTCTTCATCGTTCATTCGTCATTGATCATTGATCCTTGTTCATTCTTCATCGTTCATTCGTCATTGACCATTACTCCTTGTTCATTCTTCATCGTTCATTCTTCATTGATCATTGATCCTTGTTCATTCTTCATCGTTCATTCTTCTTTGATCATTGATCCTTGTTCATTCTTCATTGATCATTGATCCTTGTTCATTCTTCATCGTTCATTCTTCATTGACCATTGATCCTTGTTCATTCTTCATCGTTCATTCTTCATTGACCATTAATCCTTGTTCATTCTTCATCGATCATTCTTCATTGATCATTGTTCCTTGTTCATTCTGCATCGTTCATTCTTCATTGATCATTGATCCTTGTTCATTCTTCATCGTTCATTCTTCATTGATCATTGATCCTTGTTCATTCTTCATCGTTCATTCGTCATTGATCATTGATCCTTGTTCATTCTTCATCGTTCATTCGTCATTGACCATTACTCCTTGTTCATTCTTCATCGTTCATTCTTCATTGATCATTGATCCTTGTTCATTCTTCATCGTTCATTCGTCATTGATCATTGATCCTTATTCATTCTTCATCGTTCATTTTTCATTTATCATTGATCCTTGTTCATTCTTCATCGTTCATTCTTCATTGATCATTGATCCTTGTTCATTCTTCATCGTTCATTCGTCATTGACCATTAATCCTTGTTCATTCTTCATCGTTCATTCTTCATTGATCATTGATCCTTGTTCATTCTTCATCGTTCATTCGTCATTGACCATTAATCCTTGTTCATTCTTCATCATTCATTCTTCATTGATCATTGAACCTTGTTCATTCTTCATCGTTCATTCTTCTTTGATCATTGATCCTTGTTCATTCTTCATTGATCATTGATCCTTGTTCATTCTTCATCGTTCATTCGTCATTGATCATTGATCCTTGTTTATTCTTCATCGTTCATTCTTCATTGATCATTGATCCTTGTTCATTCTTCATCGTTCATTCGTCATTGATCATTGATCCTTGTTCATTCTTCATCGTTCATTCGTCATTGACCATTACTCCTTGTTCATTCTTCATCGTTCATTCTTCATTGATCATTGATCCTTGTTCATTCTTCATCGTTCATTCTTCTTTGATCATTGATCCTTGTTCATTCTTCATTGATCATTGATCCTTGTTCATTCTTCATCGTTCATTCTTCATTGACCATTGATCCTTGTTCATTCTTCATCGTTCATTCTTCATTGACCATTAATCCTTGTTCATTCTTCATCGATCATTCTTCATTGATCATTGTTCCTTGTTCATTCTGCATCGTTCATTCTTCATTGATCATTGATCCTTGTTCATTCTTCATCGTTCATTCTTCATTGATCATTGATCCTTGTTCATTCTCTATCGTTCATTCGTCATTGATCATTGATCCTTGTTCATTCTTCATCGTTCATTCGTCATTGACCATTACTCCTTGTTCATTCTTCATCGTTCATTCTTCATTGATCATTGATCCTTATTCATTCTTCATCGTTCATTTTTCATTTATCATTGATCCTTGTTCATTCGTCATCGTTCATTCTTTATTGATCATTGATCCTTGTTCATTCTTCATCGTTCATTCGTCATTGACCATTAATCCTTGTTCATTCTTCATCGTTCATTCTTCATTAATCATTGAACCTTGTTCATTCTTCATCGTTCATTCTTCTTTGATCATTGATCCTTGTTCATTCTTCATTAATCATTGATCCTTGTTCATTCTTCATCGTTCATTCGTCATTGATCATTGATCCTTGTTCATTCTTCATCGATCATTCTTCATTGATCATTGATCCTTGTTCATTCTTCATCGTTCATTCGTCATTGATCATTGATCCCTGTTCATTCTTCATCGTTCTGTCGTCATTGACCATTACTTCTTGTTCATTCTTCATCGTTCATTCTTCATTGATCATTGATCCTTGTTCATTCTTCATCGTTCATTCTTCTTTGATCATTGATCCTTGTTCATTCTTCATTGATCATTGATCCTTGTTCATTCTTCATCGTTCATTCTTCATTGACCATTGATCCTTGTTCATTCTTCATCGTTCATTCTTCATTGACCATTAATCCTTGTTCATTCTTCATTGATCATTGTTCCTTGTTCATTCTTCATCGTTCATTCTTCATTGATCATTAATCCTTGTTCATTCTTCATCGTTCATTCTTCATTGATCATTGATCCTTGTTCATTCTTCATCGTTCATTCGTCATTGATCATTGATCCTTGTTCATTTTTCATCGTTCATTCGTCATTGACCATTACTCCTTGTTCATTCTTCATCGTTCATTCTTCATTGATCATTGATCCTTGTTCATTCTTCATCGTTCATTCGTCATTGATCATTGATCCTTATTCATTCTTCATCGTTCATTTTTCATTTATCATTGATCCTTGTTCATTCTTCATCGTTCATTCTTCATTGATCATTGATCCTTGTTCATTCTTCATCGTTCATTCGTCATTGACCATTAATCCTTGTTCATTCTTCATCGTTCATTCTTCATTGATCATTGATCCTTGTTCATTCTTCATCGTTCATTCGTCATTGACCATTAATGCTTGTTCATTCTTCATCGTTCATTCTTCATTGATCATTGAACCTTGTTCATTCTTCATCGTTCATTCTTCTTTGATCATTGATCCTTGTTCATTCTTCATTGATCATTGATCCTTGTTCATTCTTCATCGTTCATTCGTCATTGATCATTGATCCTTGTTCATTCTTCATCGTTCATTCTTCATTGATCATTGATCCTTGTTCATTCTTCATCGTTCATTCGTCATTGATCATTGATCCTTGTTCATTCTTCATCGTTCATTCGTCATTGACCATTACTCCTTGTTCATTCTTCATCGTTCATTCTTCATTGATCATTGATCCTTGTTCATTCTTCATCGTTCATTCTTCTTTGATCATTGATCCTTGTTCATTCTTCATTGATCATTGATCCTTGTTCATTCTTCATCGTTCATTCTTCATTGACCATTGATCCTTGTTCATTCTTCATCGTTCATTCTTCATTGACCATTAATCCTTGTTCATTCTTCATCGATCATTCTTCATTGATCATTGTTCCTTGTTCATTCTGCATCGTTCATTCTTCATTGATCATTGATCCTTGTTCATTCTTCATCGTTCATTCTTCATTGATCATTGATCCTTGTTCATTCTTCATCGTTCATTCGTCATTGATCATTGATCCTTGTTCATTCTTCATCGTTCATTCGTCATTGACCATTACTCCTTGTTCATTCTTCATCGTTCATTCTTCATTGATCATTGATCCTTGTTCATTCTTCATCGTTCATTCGTCATTGATCATTGATCCTTATTCATTCTTCATCGTTCATTTTTCATTTATCATTGATCCTTGTTCATTCGTCATCGTTCATTCTTTATTGATCATTGATCCTTGTTCATTCTTCATCGTTCATTCGTCATTGACCATTAATCCTTGTTCATTCTTCATCGTTCATTCTTCATTAATCATTGAACCTTGTTCATTCTTCATCGTTCATTCTTCTTTGATCATTGATCCTTGTTCATTCTTCATTAATCATTGATCCTTGTTCATTCTTCATCGTTCATTCGTCATTGATCATTGATCCTTGTTCATTCTTCATCGATCATTCTTCATTGATCATTGATCCTTGTTCATTCTTCATCGTTCATTCGTCATTGATCATTGATCCCTGTTCATTCTTCATCGTTCTGTCGTCATTGACCATTACTTCTTGTTCATTCTTCATCGTTCATTCTTCATTGATCATTGATCCTTGTTCATTCTTCATCGTTCATTCTTCTTTGATCATTGATCCTTGTTCATTCTTCATTGATCATTGATCCTTGTTCATTCTTCATCGTTCATTCTTCATTGACCATTGATCCTTGTTCATTCTTCATCGTCCATTCTTCATTGACCATTAATCCTTGTTCATTCTTCATTGATCATTGTTCCTTGTTCATTCTTCATCGTTCATTCTTCATTGATCATTAATCCTTGTTCATTCTTCATCGTTCATTCTTCATTGATCATTGATCCTTGTTCATTCTTCATCGTTCATTCGTCATTGATCATTGATCCTTGTTCATTTTTCATCGTTCATTCGTCATTGACCATTACTCCTTGTTCATTCTTCATCGTTCATTCTTCATTGATCATTGATCCTTGTTCATTCTTCATCGTTCATTCGTCATTGATCATTGATCCTTATTCATTCTTCATCGTTCATTTTTCATTTATCATTGATCCTTGTTCATTCTTCATCGTTCATTCTTCATTGATCATTGATCCTTGTTCATTCTTCATCGTTCATTCGTCATTGACCATTAATCCTTGTTCATTCTTCATCGTTCATTCTTCATTGATCATTGATCCTTGTTCATTCTTCATCGTTCATTCGTCATTGACCATTAATGCTTGTTCATTCTTCATCGTTCATTCTTCATTGATCATTGAACCTTGTTCATTCTTCATCGTTCATTCTTCTTTGATCATTGATCCTTGTTCATTCTTCATTGATCATTGATCCTTGTTCATTCTTCATCGTTCATTCGTCATTGATCATTGATCCTTGTTCATTCTTCATCGTTCATTCTTCATTGATCATTGATCCTTGTTCATTCTTCATCGTTCATTCGTCATTGATCATTGATCCTTGTTCATTCTTCATCGTTCATTCGTCATTGACCATTACTCCTTGTTCATTCTTCATCATTCATTCTTCATTGATCATTGATCCTTGTTCATTCTTCATCGTTCATTCTTCTTTGATCATTGATCCTTGTTCATTCTTCATTGATCATTGATCCTTGTTCATTCTTCATCGTTCATTCTTCATTGACCATTGATCCTTGTTCATTCTTCATCGTTCATTCTTCATTGACCATTAATCCTTGTTCATTCTTCATCGATCATTCTTCATTGATCATTGTTCCTTGTTCATTCTGCATCGTTCATTCTTCATTGATCATTGATCCTTGTTCATTCTTCATCGTTCATTCTTCATTGATCATTGATCCTTGTTCATTCTTCATCGTTCATTCGTCATTGATCATTGATCCTTGTTCATTCTTCATCGTTCATTCGTCATTGACCATTACTCCTTGTTCATTCTTCATCGTTCATTCTTCATTGATCATTGATCCTTGTTCATTCTTCATCGTTCATTCGTCATTGATCATTGATCCTTATTCATTCTTCATCGTTCATTTTTCATTTATCATTGATCCTTGTTCATTCTTCATCGTTCATTCTTCATTGATCATTGATCCTTGTTCATTCTTCATCGTTCATTCGTCATTGACCATTAATCCTTGTTCATTCTTCATCGTTCATTCTTCATTGATCATTGATCCTTGTTCATTCTTCATCGTTCATTCGTCATTGACCATTAATCCTTGTTCATTCTTCATCATTCATTCTTCATTGATCATTGAACCTTGTTCATTCTTCATCGTTCATTCTTCTTTGATCATTGATCCTTGTTCATTCTTCATTGATCATTGATCCTTGTTCATTCTTCATCGTTCATTCGTCATTGATCATTGATCCTTGTTCATTCTTCATCGTTCATTCGTAATTGATCATTGATCCTTGTTCTTTCTTCATCGTTCATTCGTCATTGACCATTAATCCTTGTTCATTCTTCATCGTTCATTCTTCATTGATCATTGATCCTTGTTCATTCTTCATCGTTCATTCGTCATTGATCATTGATCCTTATTCATTCTTCATCGTTCATTTTTCATTGATCATTGATCCTTGTTCATTCTTCATCGTTCATTCTTCATTGATCATTGATCCTTGTTCATTCTTCATCGTTCATTCGTCATTGACCATTAATCCTTGTTCATTCTTCATCGTTCATTCTTCATTGATCATTGATCCTTGTTCATTCTTCATCGTTCATTCGTCATTGACCATTAATCCTTGTTCATTCTTCATCCTTCATTCTTCATTGATCATTGAACCTTGTTCATTCTTCATCGTTCATTCTTCTTTGATCATTGATCCTTGTTCATTCTTCATTGATCATTGATCCTTGTTCATTCTTCATCGTTCATTCGTCATTGATGATGTAGGATCACCTACATCTAGTTCTGCTGAGCTAGCCAAGATCAATATAATGATGCATCAAATGGAAGACGCTAAAATTCAAGGTCCAAAACTGAAATCCTTTAATTTCGTAGTCATAAACTAAGTCTTCTTTTTTTTTTTTTGGGTCGTTTTATTATTTAAGTCGTTTATTTTATTTCGAGTATTTGGGTCTTTTGTTTTCTTCGAAATGATTTAAGCCAGGTTTAGGATCAAGCTTAATCATTTCTCATGCTTAGTTAGTCGAGTTGTACTTTTCTTTTATTTGAGTTTAGTATTTAATTTTGCTCATGGGTCGAATATTATGCGATTGAAACGCAAGCAAGCAGCTGAAAATATCAAGCAAATAAACCAAGGAAATATGAAGAATATAAATATGAAGGTTCAGCAAGTGGAAGATTAAAAAAATATATTTAGCAAAATCAAGTTGTTTGAGACAGCAAATAAACCAAGGACATATGAAGATATTTGCAAATCATACAAGAATTCAGCCGTTGGGAAATCTGATTTTGGTTCATTATTACATGAAGATCTTTTCTACAAAAAACAAATCAGCCTAGAAAATAGCCTATGAAAACTTTGTAAGATATAGCTATGCACTACAAAATAGCCTAATTATTTCCATAGAAGATTGTAAGATGCAACTTGCAAGTGGACTTGCAAGTGGATTCCTAGCCGTTAAGAAACAAGCAACATTCTGATTTTTTTGCTTTTTAATTTAATTTTTTTTTTTTTTTTTATTTATTTTTTGTTGGGCTGATTTCCTTTTAGTATAAATAGGCTTGTAGTTCATGTAATGAAGGCATTCAGCTTGCATAATACAAACACAACCCTTTGAGCAATTTTCCTTGTTCTTATTTGCAATTTACTTTAACTTGGATTAGTTTAAGTAATTTGAAGTTCCTATGCTTTTCATACTTTTGGCTAAAGTTTGAATGTGTTCTTAGGAGCCCTTAGATTTGTTTCGTGGTGTATCTGTATCGAAGCAACCTTTGGCAAGCCATTTTCAGTTTGAAAAATCAACACATACATTTCATTTTTCCCTTGTTATAAAACCACAAAAATCACAAAAACAAATTCATTAAACGAAAACAGCAAACTACGTGTGCTTATAGCTTGGTTTTGTTTTGAGGCATACCAATCTATATCATCTTGGTATCAGAGCCAAGGCTACGCTCCGAGCCTTAATTTCGTTCATTCACAAAGCATAACACCATGTCTCAAAGTGGTGAAGGAGAAACAAGTGATTTGAGCAGAATTGTTGAAGAGCAAAATGCCACCATTAAATACCTACAAACCCAACTTAAAGAGTATCTAGACCTAAAACGCACCTTAAGGGAAGGTGGGGATTATGAGTCTGAAAGTCCTAAAGTTAGTAGGCAAACAAGCCGTGGAGATGATCTTAGAGTCGACATTCCAGAATTTGAAGGAAGATTAGATGGAGATGAGTTCCTTGAATGGGTAAGAACCGTTGAAAGAGTATTTGATTACAAGAATACGGATGAAGAAAAGAAGGTAAAGATAGTAGCATTAAAATTGCGCAAATATGCTTCTACTTGGTGGGCTAGCAAATGTGCAAAACGAGAAAGAGAAGGGAAAGACAAGATTAGATCATGGGAAAAGATGAAGAAGCAAATGAAGGAAAAGTTTCTGCCTTCATACTACATGCAAGAGAATTTCACCAAACTTCAACATCTACAACAAGATGGCAGGAGTGTAGAAGAGTATGGTCGAGAGTTCGAGACAATGATAATGAGGTGCGACCTTAAGGAGGATGATCATCAAACTTTGGTAAGATTTTTAAATGGTTTAGATTCAAAAATCAGAAACATTGTTGAATTACAACCTTATGCTTGCCTTGATGATTTAATTAACCTTGCACATAAAGTGGAAAAACAACAAAGAACTAAAATGAAGGAAACCTCACGTTTCACTTCAGCAAGAACGACCAATTTCAATTCCTACCAAAAGAACACTCCCCATCCCTATTCTAAAGCCCATTCGCAAGATTCAAAAGCTTTGCAAAATAATCATTTAAAGCAGCCCGTAAGCGTACCCAATACACCCAAAGCAAACACCAATTCATTCACACCTAGGAGATGTTTTAAGTGTCAAGGCTTAGGACATATCTCATCCGAATGCCCAAACCGAAAAATGGTGAACTTGGTTGAATTTGATGATCATCAAGAGGAAAACGAGGAGGATTTCTGTGACAATGCTGAACTTGATGAGGAAATGATATATCCAGATGAAGGAGAATTATTGGTTATGCGAAGAGCTCTTAGTGGGGTCAAAGCCAAAGATCCAAACCCACAAAGGGAAGCAATATTCCACACAAAATGTACGGTTAAAGGTAAGATCTGTTCGCTTATCATTGATGGAGGAAGTTGCACTAATGTCGCTTCAAAGACCATGGTGGACAAGCTTAATCTCACCGCCACTCCACACCCCGAGCCATACATGATTCAATGGTTGAATCAAAACAAAGGTATTCCTGTAAACTCTCAAGTTTTACTATCGTTTTCAATAGGCAATAGTTATAAGGAGAGTCTTTTATGTGATGTTATACCTATGGATGCATGTCATGTTTTATTAGGAAGACCTTGGCAATATGATAGAAAAGTTATGCATGATGGCTTTAAAAATACACATACTTTTGTTTTAAATAAGAAAAAGATCACGTTAGCTCCATATGCACCTGGCCATAATTCTAAATTACAAGCAACTTTAACAAATTTTCATTCTTTGATTCCTATACTTAAAAGTGAACAACATGAATTTGTGGAACGAAAAGAATTGTTATTGCTAAATGATGAAACCGAATCTGTTTTGCATGATCACCCTTTGCTTGTGCCTTTACTTGATGAATTTGCGCATGTTTTTCCTATTGAGATACCTAATGGACTTCCACCAAAAAGGGACATACAACATAAGATTGATTTCATTCCCGGTTCCACATTACCTAACAAACCAGCCTATAGAACTAATCCTAAAGAGACCGAAGAAATTAGGAGACAAGTTGATGAATTGTTAGCTAAAGGTTTGATTAGAGAGTCCATAAGTCCTTGTGCCGTCCCTACCTTACTTGTGCCTAAGAAAACTGGAGAAATGAGGATGTGTGTGGACAGTAGAGCCATTAATAGAATCACCATCAAGTATAGATTTCCAATACCTAGACTCAATGACTTGTTAGATGATTTATATGGTTCGAAAGTTTTTTCTAAAATCGACCTTAGGAGTGGATATCACCAAGTTAGAATTTATGAAGGGGATGAATGGAAAACCGCATTTAAAACTAAAGAAGGACTTTATGAATGGTTAGTCATGCCCTTTGGGTTGTCTAATGCACCTTCTACCTTTATGAGACTTATGAACCAAACTTTAAAGCCTTTCTTGGGTCAATTTGTTGTGGTTTATTTTGATGATATCTTGGTGTATAGTCAAAGTGAAGACGAGCATGTTAAACATTTGCATCAAGTTTTTAGTGTATTGGCTAAAGAAAAATTGTATGGTAATTTGGAAAAGTGTCAATTCTTTTCGGAATCAGTAAAATTTCTTGGGTTTATTGTGTCAATTGAGGGGATAAAAGCGGATGAAAAGAAAGTTGAAGCTATTAGAGACTGGCCTGTTCCTACCACCATTCACCAAGTTAGATCATTTCATGGTTTAGCTTCTTTTTATAGGAGGTTTGTCCCAAACTTTAGTTCAATCATGGCCCCTATCACCGAACTCACAAAACATAAGACCATAGAATGGAATTCCAAAGCACAAGCAGCCTTTGACACCATCAAAGACAAACTTACCACCGCACCTGTTCTAGCTTTGCCTAATTTTGAGGATATCTTTGAAGTAGAATGTGACGCATCTGGGGTAGGTATTGGAGGTGTTCTTACTCAAAACAACAAACCCCTTGCTTACTTTAGTGAAAAACTCAATGATGCTAAAAGGAAGTATTCTACTTATGATAAAGAGTTTTATGCTATTATTAGATGTTTAGAACATTGGAGACATTATTTGATTGCAAAAGAATTTGTGTTACATTCTGACCATGAGGCCTTAAAATTCATTCAAAGCCAACACAAACTTCAATCTAGACATGCTAAGTGGGTCGAGTTCCTACAAACCTTTCATTTCACCATTAAACACAAAGCGGGTAAATTAAACACCGGAGCTGATGCTTTATCTAGGAGATACTTGCTTTTGAGTACTTTGAATACTAAGGTTGTTGGGATGGAATTGTTAAAAGAATGTTATATTGATGATGTTGATTTTGGAGAAATATTTGAAAAATGTCATAACAAACCTCAAGGACTTTTTTACCTCTTTCAAGGATATCTCTTTCGAGGTAATCAATTATGTGTGCCCAGACATAGTGTTAGGGAGACCTTAATTAAGGAATATCATGAGGGAGGACTTGGAGGACATTTTGGGGAAGAAAAGACCATAGCTCTAGTGAGTGAGACCTTCTTTTGGCCGAAACTTGCTAAAGATGTCATTCATATTATTAAGAGGTGTGTGCAATGCCTAAAAGCCAAAGCCCACAAAACGTCTCAAGGTCTTTACCAACCTCTTCCTACACCACAAAATCCATGGGAAGATGTGAGCTTAGACTTCATAACCGGACTACCTAGAACCTCTAACAATAAGGATTCCATTATGGTTGTTGTTGATAGGTTTTCTAAGATGGCCCATTTCATTCCTTGTCATACTACACATGATGCTGTTAACATTGCTAATCTTTATTTTAAAGAAATAGTAAGACTACATGGGATAGCAAGAAGTATGGTAAGTGATAGAGACTCAAAGTTTCTTAGTCATTTTTGGCTTACTTTGTGGAAAAAGATGGGAACCAAGCTTAACTTTAGTAGTTCTAGCCACCCTCAGACTGATGGACAAACCGAAGTAACCAATAGGACCTTAGGAACCTTGTTGCGTGCCCTCATTACTAAGAATCCTAAACAATGGGAACAATTGCTACCACATGCTGAATTTGCTTATAATCGAGTTCCTAGCAAGACCACCGGTTTTTCTCCTTTCTTTATAGTTTATGGCCTTAATCCTTTAACCCCTATAGATCTTACGCCTTTTCCTACACCTTTGAAGTTTAGCCATGATGCCGAGACTAGAGCTAATGAGATCCAAAAGTTGCATAAACAAGTTGTGGAAAAGATTGAGAAAATGAATAATAAGGTTAAAGAGAAAGTGGACCAAAAGAGAAAAGAAGTGATTTTCAAAGAAGGTGACTTAGTATGGATTTACTTGAGAAAGGATAGGTTTCCCACACAAAGGAAATCAAAGTTAAGTGCTAGAATTGATGGACCGTTCGAAATTTTGGAAAAAGTAAATGACAATGCTTACAAACTAGAGCTACCTAGTAGCTATGGTGTGTCTTCTACTTTCAATGTTGCAGATTTGATTACATTTCATGAGGAGGACATGTTACCAAGCTTGAGGTCAAGCTTTTCCAAAGAAGGGGAGGATGATGTAGGATCACCTACATCTAGTTCTGCTGAGCTAGCCAAGATCAATATAATGATGCATCAAATGGAAGACGCTAAAATTCAAGGTCCAAAACTGAAATCCTTTAATTTCGTAGTCATAAACTAAGTCTTCTTTTTTTTTTTTTGGGTCGTTTTATTATTTAAGTCGTTTATTTTATTTCGAGTATTTGGGTCTTTTGTTTTCTTCGAAATGATTTAAGCCAGGTTTAGGATCAAGCTTAATCATTTCTCATGCTTAGTTAGTCGAGTTGTACTTTTCTTTTATTTGAGTTTAGTATTTAATTTTGCTCATGGGTCGAATATTATGCGATTGAAACGCAAGCAAGCAGCTGAAAATATCAAGCAAATAAACCAAGGAAATATGAAGAATATAAATATGAAGGTTCAGCAAGTGGAAGATTAAAAAAATATATTTAGCAAAATCAAGTTGTTTGAGACAGCAAATAAACCAAGGACATATGAAGATATTTGCAAATCATACAAGAATTCAGCCGTTGGGAAATCTGATTTTGGTTCATTATTACATGAAGATCTTTTCTACAAAAAACAAATCAGCCTAGAAAATAGCCTATGAAGACTTTGTAAGATATAGCTATGCACTACAAAATAGCCTAATTATTTCCATAGAAGATTGTAAGATGCAACTTGCAAGTGGACTTGCAAGTGGATTCCTAGCCGTTAAGAAACAAGCAACATTCTGATTTTTTTGCTTTTTAATTTAATTTTTTTTTTTTTTTTTATTTATTTTTTGTTGGGCTGATTTCCTTTTAGTATAAATAGGCTTGTAGTTCATGTAATGAAGGCATTCAGCTTGCATAATACAAACACAACCCTTTGAGCAATTTTCCTTGTTCTTATTTGCAATTTACTTTAACTTGGATTAGTTTAAGTAATTTGAAGTTCCTATGCTTTTCATACTTTTGGCTAAAGTTTGAATGTGTTCTTAGGAGCCCTTAGATTTGTTTCGTGGTGTATCTGTATCGAAGCAACCTTTGGCAAGCCATTTTCAGTTTGAAAAATCAACACATACATTTCATTTTTCCCTTGTTATAAAACCACAAAAATCACAAAAACAAATTCATTAAACGAAAACAGCAAACTACGTGTGCTTATAGCTTGGTTTTGTTTTGAGGCATACCAATCTATATCATCTTGGTATCAGAGCCAAGGCTACGCTCCGAGCCTTAATTTCGTTCATTCACAAAGCATAACACCATGTCTCAAAGTGGTGAAGGAGAAACAAGTGATTTGAGCAGAATTGTTGAAGAGCAAAATGCCACCATTAAATACCTACAAACCCAACTTAAAGAGTATCTAGACCTAAAACGCACCTTAAGGGAAGGTGGGGATTATGAGTCTGAAAGTCCTAAAGTTAGTAGGCAAACAAGCCGTGGAGATGATCTTAGAGTCGACATTCCAGAATTTGAAGGAAGATTAGATGGAGATGAGTTCCTTGAATGGGTAAGAACCGTTGAAAGAGTATTTGATTACAAGAATACGGATGAAGAAAAGAAGGTAAAGATAGTAGCATTAAAATTGCGCAAATATGCTTCTACTTGGTGGGCTAGCAAATGTGCAAAACGAGAAAGAGAAGGGAAAGACAAGATTAGATCATGGGAAAAGATGAAGAAGCAAATGAAGGAAAAGTTTCTGCCTTCATACTACATGCAAGAGAATTTCACCAAACTTCAACATCTACAACAAGATGGCAGGAGTGTAGAAGAGTATGGTCGAGAGTTCGAGACAATGATAATGAGGTGCGACCTTAAGGAGGATGATCATCAAACTTTGGTAAGATTTTTAAATGGTTTAGATTCAAAAATCAGAAACATTGTTGAATTACAACCTTATGCTTGCCTTGATGATTTAATTAACCTTGCACATAAAGTGGAAAAACAACAAAGAACTAAAATGAAGGAAACCTCACGTTTCACTTCAGCAAGAACGACCAATTTCAATTCCTACCAAAAGAACACTCCCCATCCCTATTCTAAAGCCCATTCGCAAGATTCAAAAGCTTTGCAAAATAATCATTTAAAGCAGCCCGTAAGCGTACCCAATACACCCAAAGCAAACACCAATTCATTCACACCTAGGAGATGTTTTAAGTGTCAAGGCTTAGGACATATCTCATCCGAATGCCCAAACCGAAAAATGGTGAACTTGGTTGAATTTGATGATCATCAAGAGGAAAACGAGGAGGATTTCTGTGACAATGCTGAACTTGATGAGGAAATGATATATCCAGATGAAGGAGAATTATTGGTTATGCGAAGAGCTCTTAGTGGGGTCAAAGCCAAAGATCCAAACCCACAAAGGGAAGCAATATTCCACACAAAATGTACGGTTAAAGGTAAGATCTGTTCGCTTATCATTGATGGAGGAAGTTGCACTAATGTCGCTTCAAAGACCATGGTGGACAAGCTTAATCTCACCGCCACTCCACACCCCGAGCCATACATGATTCAATGGTTGAATCAAAACAAAGGTATTCCTGTAAACTCTCAAGTTTTACTATCGTTTTCAATAGGCAATAGTTATAAGGAGAGTCTTTTATGTGATGTTATACCTATGGATGCATGTCATGTTTTATTAGGAAGACCTTGGCAATATGATAGAAAAGTTATGCATGATGGCTTTAAAAATACACATACTTTTGTTTTAAATAAGAAAAAGATCACGTTAGCTCCATATGCACCTGGCCATAATTCTAAATTACAAGCAACTTTAACAAATTTTCATTCTTTGATTCCTATACTTAAAAGTGAACAACATGAATTTGTGGAACGAAAAGAATTGTTATTGCTAAATGATGAAACCGAATCTGTTTTGCATGATCACCCTTTGCTTGTGCCTTTACTTGATGAATTTGCGCATGTTTTTCCTATTGAGATACCTAATGGACTTCCACCAAAAAGGGACATACAACATAAGATTGATTTCATTCCCGGTTCCACATTACCTAACAAACCAGCCTATAGAACTAATCCTAAAGAGACCGAAGAAATTAGGAGACAAGTTGATGAATTGTTAGCTAAAGGTTTGATTAGAGAGTCCATAAGTCCTTGTGCCGTCCCTACCTTACTTGTGCCTAAGAAAACTGGAGAAATGAGGATGTGTGTGGACAGTAGAGCCATTAATAGAATCACCATCAAGTATAGATTTCCAATACCTAGACTCAATGACTTGTTAGATGATTTATATGGTTCGAAAGTTTTTTCTAAAATCGACCTTAGGAGTGGATATCACCAAGTTAGAATTTATGAAGGGGATGAATGGAAAACCGCATTTAAAACTAAAGAAGGACTTTATGAATGGTTAGTCATGCCCTTTGGGTTGTCTAATGCACCTTCTACCTTTATGAGACTTATGAACCAAACTTTAAAGCCTTTCTTGGGTCAATTTGTTGTGGTTTATTTTGATGATATCTTGGTGTATAGTCAAAGTGAAGACGAGCATGTTAAACATTTGCATCAAGTTTTTAGTGTATTGGCTAAAGAAAAATTGTATGGTAATTTGGAAAAGTGTCAATTCTTTTCGGAATCAGTAAAATTTCTTGGGTTTATTGTGTCAATTGAGGGGATAAAAGCGGATGAAAAGAAAGTTGAAGCTATTAGAGACTGGCCTGTTCCTACCACCATTCACCAAGTTAGATCATTTCATGGTTTAGCTTCTTTTTATAGGAGGTTTGTCCCAAACTTTAGTTCAATCATGGCCCCTATCACCGAACTCACAAAACATAAGACCATAGAATGGAATTCCAAAGCACAAGCAGCCTTTGACACCATCAAAGACAAACTTACCACCGCACCTGTTCTAGCTTTGCCTAATTTTGAGGATATCTTTGAAGTAGAATGTGACGCATCTGGGGTAGGTATTGGAGGTGTTCTTACTCAAAACAACAAACCCCTTGCTTACTTTAGTGAAAAACTCAATGATGCTAAAAGGAAGTATTCTACTTATGATAAAGAGTTTTATGCTATTATTAGATGTTTAGAACATTGGAGACATTATTTGATTGCAAAAGAATTTGTGTTACATTCTGACCATGAGGCCTTAAAATTCATTCAAAGCCAACACAAACTTCAATCTAGACATGCTAAGTGGGTCGAGTTCCTACAAACCTTTCATTTCACCATTAAACACAAAGCGGGTAAATTAAACACCGGAGCTGATGCTTTATCTAGGAGATACTTGCTTTTGAGTACTTTGAATACTAAGGTTGTTGGGATGGAATTGTTAAAAGAATGTTATATTGATGATGTTGATTTTGGAGAAATATTTGAAAAATGTCATAACAAACCTCAAGGACTTTTTTACCTCTTTCAAGGATATCTCTTTCGAGGTAATCAATTATGTGTGCCCAGACATAGTGTTAGGGAGACCTTAATTAAGGAATATCATGAGGGAGGACTTGGAGGACATTTTGGGGAAGAAAAGACCATAGCTCTAGTGAGTGAGACCTTCTTTTGGCCGAAACTTGCTAAAGATGTCATTCATATTATTAAGAGGTGTGTGCAATGCCTAAAAGCCAAAGCCCACAAAACGTCTCAAGGTCTTTACCAACCTCTTCCTACACCACAAAATCCATGGGAAGATGTGAGCTTAGACTTCATAACCGGACTACCTAGAACCTCTAACAATAAGGATTCCATTATGGTTGTTGTTGATAGGTTTTCTAAGATGGCCCATTTCATTCCTTGTCATACTACACATGATGCTGTTAACATTGCTAATCTTTATTTTAAAGAAATAGTAAGACTACATGGGATAGCAAGAAGTATGGTAAGTGATAGAGACTCAAAGTTTCTTAGTCATTTTTGGCTTACTTTGTGGAAAAAGATGGGAACCAAGCTTAACTTTAGTAGTTCTAGCCACCCTCAGACTGATGGACAAACCGAAGTAACCAATAGGACCTTAGGAACCTTGTTGCGTGCCCTCATTACTAAGAATCCTAAACAATGGGAACAATTGCTACCACATGCTGAATTTGCTTATAATCGAGTTCCTAGCAAGACCACCGGTTTTTCTCCTTTCTTTATAGTTTATGGCCTTAATCCTTTAACCCCTATAGATCTTACGCCTTTTCCTACACCTTTGAAGTTTAGCCATGATGCCGAGACTAGAGCTAATGAGATCCAAAAGTTGCATAAACAAGTTGTGGAAAAGATTGAGAAAATGAATAATAAGGTTAAAGAGAAAGTGGACCAAAAGAGAAAAGAAGTGATTTTCAAAGAAGGTGACTTAGTATGGATTTACTTGAGAAAGGATAGGTTTCCCACACAAAGGAAATCAAAGTTAAGTGCTAGAATTGATGGACCGTTCGAAATTTTGGAAAAAGTAAATGACAATGCTTACAAACTAGAGCTACCTAGTAGCTATGGTGTGTCTTCTACTTTCAATGTTGCAGATTTGATTACATTTCATGAGGAGGACATGTTACCAAGCTTGAGGTCAAGCTTTTCCAAAGAAGGGGAGGATGATGTAGGATCACCTACATCTAGTTCTGCTGAGCTAGCCAAGATCAATATAATGATGCATCAAATGGAAGACGCTAAAATTCAAGGTCCAAAACTGAAATCCTTTAATTTCGTAGTCATAAACTAAGTCTTCTTTTTTTTTTTTTGGGTCGTTTTATTATTTAAGTCGTTTATTTTATTTCGAGTATTTGGGTCTTTTGTTTTCTTCGAAATGATTTAAGCCAGGTTTAGGATCAAGCTTAATCATTTCTCATGCTTAGTTAGTCGAGTTGTACTTTTCTTTTATTTGAGTTTAGTATTTAATTTTGCTCATGGGTCGAATATTATGCGATTGAAACGCAAGCAAGCAGCTGAAAATATCAAGCAAATAAACCAAGGAAATATGAAGAATATAAATATGAAGGTTCAGCAAGTGGAAGATTAAAAAAATATATTTAGCAAAATCAAGTTGTTTGAGACAGCAAATAAACCAAGGACATATGAAGATATTTGCAAATCATACAAGAATTCAGCCGTTGGGAAATCTGATTTTGGTTCATTATTACATGAAGATCTTTTCTACAAAAAACAAATCAGCCTAGAAAATAGCCTATGAAGACTTTGTAAGATATAGCTATGCACTACAAAATAGCCTAATTATTTCCATAGAAGATTGTAAGATGCAACTTGCAAGTGGACTTGCAAGTGGATTCCTAGCCGTTAAGAAACAAGCAACATTCTGATTTTTTTGCTTTTTAATTTAATTTTTTTTTTTTTTTTTATTTATTTTTTGTTGGGCTGATTTCCTTTTAGTATAAATAGGCTTGTAGTTCATGTAATGAAGGCATTCAGCTTGCATAATACAAACACAACCCTTTGAGCAATTTTCCTTGTTCTTATTTGCAATTTACTTTAACTTGGATTAGTTTAAGTAATTTGAAGTTCCTATGCTTTTCATACTTTTGGCTAAAGTTTGAATGTGTTCTTAGGAGCCCTTAGATTTGTTTCGTGGTGTATCTGTATCGAAGCAACCTTTGGCAAGCCATTTTCAGTTTGAAAAATCAACACATACATTTCATTTTTCCCTTGTTATAAAACCACAAAAATCACAAAAACAAATTCATTAAACGAAAACAGCAAACTACGTGTGCTTATAGCTTGGTTTTGTTTTGAGGCATACCAATCTATATCAATTGATCATTGATCCTTGTTCATTCTTCATCGTTCATTCGTCATTGATCATAGATCCTTGTTCATTCTTCATCGTTCATTCGTCATTGACCATTAATCCTTTTTCATTCTTCATCGTTCATTCTTCATTGATCATTGATCCTTGTTCATTCTTCATCGTTCATTCGTCATTGACCATTGATCCTTGTTCATTCTTCATTGATCATTGATGCTTGTTCATTCTTCATCGTTCATTCGTCATTGATCATTGATCCTTGTTCATTTTTCATTGATCATTGATCCTTGTTCATTCTTCATCGTTCATTCGTCATTGATCATTGATCCTTGTTCATTCTTCATCGTTTATTCGTCATTGACCATTACTCCTTGTTCATTCTTCATCGTTCATTCTTCATTGATCATTGATCCTTGTTCATTCTTCATCGTTCATTCTTCTTTGATCATTGATCCTTGTTCATTCTTCATTGATCATTGATCCTTGTTCATTCTTCATCGTTCATTCGTCATTGATCATTGATCCTTGTTCATTCTTCATCGTTCATTCGTCATTGATCATTGATCCTTGTTCATTCTTCATCGTTCATTCTTCATTGATCATTGATCCTTGTTCATTCTTCATCGTTCATTCGTCATTGATCATTGATCCTTGTTCATTCTTCATCGTTCATTCGTCATTGACCATTACTCCTTGTTCATTCTTCATCGTTCATTCTTCATTGATCATTGATCCTTGTTCATTCTTCATCGTTCATTCGTCATTGATCATTGATCCTTATTCATTCTTCATCGTTCATTTTTCATTTATCATTGATCCTTGTTCATTCTTCATCGTTCATTCTTCATTGATCATTGATCCTTGTTCATTCTTCATCGTTCATTCGTCATTGACCATTAATCCTTGTTCATTCTTCATCGTTCATTCTTCATTGATCATTGATCCTTGTTCATTCTTCATCGTTCATTCGTCATTGATCATTGATCCTTGTTCATTCTTCATCGTTCATTCGTCATTGACCATTACTCCTTGTTCATTCTTCATTGACCATTACTCCTTGTTCATTCTTCATCGTTCATTCGTCATTGATCATTGATCCTTGTTCATTCTACATTGATCATTGATCCTTGTTCATTCTTCATCGTTCATTCGTCATTGATCATTGATCCTTGTTCATTCTTCATCGTTCATTCTTCATTGACCATTAATCCTTGTTCATTCTTCATCGATCATTCTTCATTGATCATTGTTCCTTGTTCATTCTGCAACGTTCATTCTTCATTGATCATTGATCCTTGTTCATTCTTCATCGTTCATTCGTCATTGATCATTGATCCTTGTTCATTTTTCATTGATCATTGATCCTTGTTCATTCTTCATCGTTCATTCGTCATTGATCATTGATCCTTGTTCATTCTTCATCGTTTATTCGTCATTGACCATTACTCCTTGTTCATTCTTCATCGTTCATTCTTCATTGATCATTGATCCTTGTTCATTCTTCATCGTTCATTCTTCTTTGATCATTGATCCTTGTTCATTCTTCATTGATCATTGATCCTTGTTCATTCTTCATCGTTCATTCGTCATTGATCATTGATCCTTGTTCATTCTTCATCGTTCATTCGTCATTGATCATTGATCCTTGTTCATTCTTCATCGTTCATTCTTCATTGATCATTGATCCTTGTTCATTCTTCATCGTTCATTCGTCATTGATCATTGATCCTTGTTCATTCTTCATCGTTCATTCGTCATTGACCATTACTCCTTGTTCATTCTTCATCGTTCATTCTTCATTGATCATTGATCCTTGTTCATTCTTCATCGTTCATTCGTCATTGATCATTGATCCTTATTCATTCTTCATCGTTCATTTTTCATTTATCATTGATCCTTGTTCATTCTTCATCGTTCATTCTTCATTGATCATTGATCCTTGTTCATTCTTCATCGTTCATTCGTCATTGACCATTAATCCTTGTTCATTCTTCATCGTTCATTCTTCATTGATCATTGATCCTTGTTCATTCTTCATCGTTCATTCGTCATTGATCATTGATCCTTGTTCATTCTTCATCGTTCATTCGTCATTGACCATTCTTCATCGTTCATTCTTCATTGATCATTGATCCTTGTTCATTCTTCATCGTTCATTCTTCTTTGATCATTGATCCTTGTTCATTCTTCATTGATCATTGATCCTTGTTCATTCTTCATCGTTCATTCTTCATTGACCATTGATCCTTGTTCATTCTTCATCGTTCATTCTTCATTGACCATTAATCCTTGTTCATTCTTCATCGATCATTCTTCATTGATCATTGTTCCTTGTTCATTCTGCATCGTTCATTCTTCATTGATCATTGATCCTTGTTCATTCTTCATCGTTCATTCTTCATTGATCATTGATCCTTGTTCATTCTTCATCGTTCATTCGTCATTGATCATTGATCCTTGTTCATTCTTCATCGTTCATTCGTCATTGACCATTACTCCTTGTTCATTCTTCATCGTTCATTCTTCATTGATCATTGATCCTTGTTCATTCTTCATCGTTCATTCGTCATTGATCATTGATCCTTATTCATTCTTCATCGTTCATTTTTCATTTATCATTGATCCTTGTTCATTCTTCATCGTTCATTCTTCATTGATCATTGATCCTTGTTCATTCTTCATCGTTCATTCGTCATTGACCATTAATCCTTGTTCATTCTTCATCGTTCATTCTTCATTGATCATTGATCCTTGTTCATTCTTCATCGTTCATTCGTCATTGACCATTAATCCTTGTTCATTCTTCATCATTCATTCTTCATTGATCATTGAACCTTGTTCATTCTTCATCGTTCATTCTTCTTTGATCATTGATCCTTGTTCATTCTTCATTGATCATTGATCCTTGTTCATTCTTCATCGTTCATTCGTCATTGATCATTGATCCTTGTTCATTCTTCATCGTTCATTCGTAATTGATCATTGATCCTTGTTCTTTCTTCATCGTTCATTCGTCATTGACCATTAATCCTTGTTCATTCTTCATCGTTCATTCTTCATTGATCATTGATCCTTGTTCATTCTTCATCGTTCATTCGTCATTGATCATTGATCCTTATTCATTCTTCATCGTTCATTTTTCATTGATCATTGATCCTTGTTCATTCTTCATCGTTCATTCTTCATTGATCATTGATCCTTGTTCATTCTTCATCGTTCATTCGTCATTGACCATTAATCCTTGTTCATTCTTCATCGTTCATTCTTCATTGATCATTGATCCTTGTTCATTCTTCATCGTTCATTCGTCATTGACCATTAATCCTTGTTCATTCTTCATCCTTCATTCTTCATTGATCATTGAACCTTGTTCATTCTTCATCGTTCATTCTTCTTTGATCATTGATCCTTGTTCATTCTTCATTGATCATTGATCCTTGTTCATTCTTCATCGTTCATTCGTCATTGATGATGTAGGATCACCTACATCTAGTTCTGCTGAGCTAGCCAAGATCAATATAATGATGCATCAAATGGAAGACGCTAAAATTCAAGGTCCAAAACTGAAATCCTTTAATTTCGTAGTCATAAACTAAGTCTTCTTTTTTTTTTTTTGGGTCGTTTTATTATTTAAGTCGTTTATTTTATTTCGAGTATTTGGGTCTTTTGTTTTCTTCGAAATGATTTAAGCCAGGTTTAGGATCAAGCTTAATCATTTCTCATGCTTAGTTAGTCGAGTTGTACTTTTCTTTTATTTGAGTTTAGTATTTAATTTTGCTCATGGGTCGAATATTATGCGATTGAAACGCAAGCAAGCAGCTGAAAATATCAAGCAAATAAACCAAGGAAATATGAAGAATATAAATATGAAGGTTCAGCAAGTGGAAGATTAAAAAAATATATTTAGCAAAATCAAGTTGTTTGAGACAGCAAATAAACCAAGGACATATGAAGATATTTGCAAATCATACAAGAATTCAGCCGTTGGGAAATCTGATTTTGGTTCATTATTACATGAAGATCTTTTCTACAAAAAACAAATCAGCCTAGAAAATAGCCTATGAAAACTTTGTAAGATATAGCTATGCACTACAAAATAGCCTAATTATTTCCATAGAAGATTGTAAGATGCAACTTGCAAGTGGACTTGCAAGTGGATTCCTAGCCGTTAAGAAACAAGCAACATTCTGATTTTTTTGCTTTTTAATTTAATTTTTTTTTTTTTTTTTATTTATTTTTTGTTGGGCTGATTTCCTTTTAGTATAAATAGGCTTGTAGTTCATGTAATGAAGGCATTCAGCTTGCATAATACAAACACAACCCTTTGAGCAATTTTCCTTGTTCTTATTTGCAATTTACTTTAACTTGGATTAGTTTAAGTAATTTGAAGTTCCTATGCTTTTCATACTTTTGGCTAAAGTTTGAATGTGTTCTTAGGAGCCCTTAGATTTGTTTCGTGGTGTATCTGTATCGAAGCAACCTTTGGCAAGCCATTTTCAGTTTGAAAAATCAACACATACATTTCATTTTTCCCTTGTTATAAAACCACAAAAATCACAAAAACAAATTCATTAAACGAAAACAGCAAACTACGTGTGCTTATAGCTTGGTTTTGTTTTGAGGCATACCAATCTATATCATCTTGGTATCAGAGCCAAGGCTACGCTCCGAGCCTTAATTTCGTTCATTCACAAAGCATAACACCATGTCTCAAAGTGGTGAAGGAGAAACAAGTGATTTGAGCAGAATTGTTGAAGAGCAAAATGCCACCATTAAATACCTACAAACCCAACTTAAAGAGTATCTAGACCTAAAACGCACCTTAAGGGAAGGTGGGGATTATGAGTCTGAAAGTCCTAAAGTTAGTAGGCAAACAAGCCGTGGAGATGATCTTAGAGTCGACATTCCAGAATTTGAAGGAAGATTAGATGGAGATGAGTTCCTTGAATGGGTAAGAACCGTTGAAAGAGTATTTGATTACAAGAATACGGATGAAGAAAAGAAGGTAAAGATAGTAGCATTAAAATTGCGCAAATATGCTTCTACTTGGTGGGCTAGCAAATGTGCAAAACGAGAAAGAGAAGGGAAAGACAAGATTAGATCATGGGAAAAGATGAAGAAGCAAATGAAGGAAAAGTTTCTGCCTTCATACTACATGCAAGAGAATTTCACCAAACTTCAACATCTACAACAAGATGGCAGGAGTGTAGAAGAGTATGGTCGAGAGTTCGAGACAATGATAATGAGGTGCGACCTTAAGGAGGATGATCATCAAACTTTGGTAAGATTTTTAAATGGTTTAGATTCAAAAATCAGAAACATTGTTGAATTACAACCTTATGCTTGCCTTGATGATTTAATTAACCTTGCACATAAAGTGGAAAAACAACAAAGAACTAAAATGAAGGAAACCTCACGTTTCACTTCAGCAAGAACGACCAATTTCAATTCCTACCAAAAGAACACTCCCCATCCCTATTCTAAAGCCCATTCGCAAGATTCAAAAGCTTTGCAAAATAATCATTTAAAGCAGCCCGTAAGCGTACCCAATACACCCAAAGCAAACACCAATTCATTCACACCTAGGAGATGTTTTAAGTGTCAAGGCTTAGGACATATCTCATCCGAATGCCCAAACCGAAAAATGGTGAACTTGGTTGAATTTGATGATCATCAAGAGGAAAACGAGGAGGATTTCTGTGACAATGCTGAACTTGATGAGGAAATGATATATCCAGATGAAGGAGAATTATTGGTTATGCGAAGAGCTCTTAGTGGGGTCAAAGCCAAAGATCCAAACCCACAAAGGGAAGCAATATTCCACACAAAATGTACGGTTAAAGGTAAGATCTGTTCGCTTATCATTGATGGAGGAAGTTGCACTAATGTCGCTTCAAAGACCATGGTGGACAAGCTTAATCTCACCGCCACTCCACACCCCGAGCCATACATGATTCAATGGTTGAATCAAAACAAAGGTATTCCTGTAAACTCTCAAGTTTTACTATCGTTTTCAATAGGCAATAGTTATAAGGAGAGTCTTTTATGTGATGTTATACCTATGGATGCATGTCATGTTTTATTAGGAAGACCTTGGCAATATGATAGAAAAGTTATGCATGATGGCTTTAAAAATACACATACTTTTGTTTTAAATAAGAAAAAGATCACGTTAGCTCCATATGCACCTGGCCATAATTCTAAATTACAAGCAACTTTAACAAATTTTCATTCTTTGATTCCTATACTTAAAAGTGAACAACATGAATTTGTGGAACGAAAAGAATTGTTATTGCTAAATGATGAAACCGAATCTGTTTTGCATGATCACCCTTTGCTTGTGCCTTTACTTGATGAATTTGCGCATGTTTTTCCTATTGAGATACCTAATGGACTTCCACCAAAAAGGGACATACAACATAAGATTGATTTCATTCCCGGTTCCACATTACCTAACAAACCAGCCTATAGAACTAATCCTAAAGAGACCGAAGAAATTAGGAGACAAGTTGATGAATTGTTAGCTAAAGGTTTGATTAGAGAGTCCATAAGTCCTTGTGCCGTCCCTACCTTACTTGTGCCTAAGAAAACTGGAGAAATGAGGATGTGTGTGGACAGTAGAGCCATTAATAGAATCACCATCAAGTATAGATTTCCAATACCTAGACTCAATGACTTGTTAGATGATTTATATGGTTCGAAAGTTTTTTCTAAAATCGACCTTAGGAGTGGATATCACCAAGTTAGAATTTATGAAGGGGATGAATGGAAAACCGCATTTAAAACTAAAGAAGGACTTTATGAATGGTTAGTCATGCCCTTTGGGTTGTCTAATGCACCTTCTACCTTTATGAGACTTATGAACCAAACTTTAAAGCCTTTCTTGGGTCAATTTGTTGTGGTTTATTTTGATGATATCTTGGTGTATAGTCAAAGTGAAGACGAGCATGTTAAACATTTGCATCAAGTTTTTAGTGTATTGGCTAAAGAAAAATTGTATGGTAATTTGGAAAAGTGTCAATTCTTTTCGGAATCAGTAAAATTTCTTGGGTTTATTGTGTCAATTGAGGGGATAAAAGCGGATGAAAAGAAAGTTGAAGCTATTAGAGACTGGCCTGTTCCTACCACCATTCACCAAGTTAGATCATTTCATGGTTTAGCTTCTTTTTATAGGAGGTTTGTCCCAAACTTTAGTTCAATCATGGCCCCTATCACCGAACTCACAAAACATAAGACCATAGAATGGAATTCCAAAGCACAAGCAGCCTTTGACACCATCAAAGACAAACTTACCACCGCACCTGTTCTAGCTTTGCCTAATTTTGAGGATATCTTTGAAGTAGAATGTGACGCATCTGGGGTAGGTATTGGAGGTGTTCTTACTCAAAACAACAAACCCCTTGCTTACTTTAGTGAAAAACTCAATGATGCTAAAAGGAAGTATTCTACTTATGATAAAGAGTTTTATGCTATTATTAGATGTTTAGAACATTGGAGACATTATTTGATTGCAAAAGAATTTGTGTTACATTCTGACCATGAGGCCTTAAAATTCATTCAAAGCCAACACAAACTTCAATCTAGACATGCTAAGTGGGTCGAGTTCCTACAAACCTTTCATTTCACCATTAAACACAAAGCGGGTAAATTAAACACCGGAGCTGATGCTTTATCTAGGAGATACTTGCTTTTGAGTACTTTGAATACTAAGGTTGTTGGGATGGAATTGTTAAAAGAATGTTATATTGATGATGTTGATTTTGGAGAAATATTTGAAAAATGTCATAACAAACCTCAAGGACTTTTTTACCTCTTTCAAGGATATCTCTTTCGAGGTAATCAATTATGTGTGCCCAGACATAGTGTTAGGGAGACCTTAATTAAGGAATATCATGAGGGAGGACTTGGAGGACATTTTGGGGAAGAAAAGACCATAGCTCTAGTGAGTGAGACCTTCTTTTGGCCGAAACTTGCTAAAGATGTCATTCATATTATTAAGAGGTGTGTGCAATGCCTAAAAGCCAAAGCCCACAAAACGTCTCAAGGTCTTTACCAACCTCTTCCTACACCACAAAATCCATGGGAAGATGTGAGCTTAGACTTCATAACCGGACTACCTAGAACCTCTAACAATAAGGATTCCATTATGGTTGTTGTTGATAGGTTTTCTAAGATGGCCCATTTCATTCCTTGTCATACTACACATGATGCTGTTAACATTGCTAATCTTTATTTTAAAGAAATAGTAAGACTACATGGGATAGCAAGAAGTATGGTAAGTGATAGAGACTCAAAGTTTCTTAGTCATTTTTGGCTTACTTTGTGGAAAAAGATGGGAACCAAGCTTAACTTTAGTAGTTCTAGCCACCCTCAGACTGATGGACAAACCGAAGTAACCAATAGGACCTTAGGAACCTTGTTGCGTGCCCTCATTACTAAGAATCCTAAACAATGGGAACAATTGCTACCACATGCTGAATTTGCTTATAATCGAGTTCCTAGCAAGACCACCGGTTTTTCTCCTTTCTTTATAGTTTATGGCCTTAATCCTTTAACCCCTATAGATCTTACGCCTTTTCCTACACCTTTGAAGTTTAGCCATGATGCCGAGACTAGAGCTAATGAGATCCAAAAGTTGCATAAACAAGTTGTGGAAAAGATTGAGAAAATGAATAATAAGGTTAAAGAGAAAGTGGACCAAAAGAGAAAAGAAGTGATTTTCAAAGAAGGTGACTTAGTATGGATTTACTTGAGAAAGGATAGGTTTCCCACACAAAGGAAATCAAAGTTAAGTGCTAGAATTGATGGACCGTTCGAAATTTTGGAAAAAGTAAATGACAATGCTTACAAACTAGAGCTACCTAGTAGCTATGGTGTGTCTTCTACTTTCAATGTTGCAGATTTGATTACATTTCATGAGGAGGACATGTTACCAAGCTTGAGGTCAAGCTTTTCCAAAGAAGGGGAGGATGATGTAGGATCACCTACATCTAGTTCTGCTGAGCTAGCCAAGATCAATATAATGATGCATCAAATGGAAGACGCTAAAATTCAAGGTCCAAAACTGAAATCCTTTAATTTCGTAGTCATAAACTAAGTCTTCTTTTTTTTTTTTTGGGTCGTTTTATTATTTAAGTCGTTTATTTTATTTCGAGTATTTGGGTCTTTTGTTTTCTTCGAAATGATTTAAGCCAGGTTTAGGATCAAGCTTAATCATTTCTCATGCTTAGTTAGTCGAGTTGTACTTTTCTTTTATTTGAGTTTAGTATTTAATTTTGCTCATGGGTCGAATATTATGCGATTGAAACGCAAGCAAGCAGCTGAAAATATCAAGCAAATAAACCAAGGAAATATGAAGAATATAAATATGAAGGTTCAGCAAGTGGAAGATTAAAAAAATATATTTAGCAAAATCAAGTTGTTTGAGACAGCAAATAAACCAAGGACATATGAAGATATTTGCAAATCATACAAGAATTCAGCCGTTGGGAAATCTGATTTTGGTTCATTATTACATGAAGATCTTTTCTACAAAAAACAAATCAGCCTAGAAAATAGCCTATGAAGACTTTGTAAGATATAGCTATGCACTACAAAATAGCCTAATTATTTCCATAGAAGATTGTAAGATGCAACTTGCAAGTGGACTTGCAAGTGGATTCCTAGCCGTTAAGAAACAAGCAACATTCTGATTTTTTTGCTTTTTAATTTAATTTTTTTTTTTTTTTTTATTTATTTTTTGTTGGGCTGATTTCCTTTTAGTATAAATAGGCTTGTAGTTCATGTAATGAAGGCATTCAGCTTGCATAATACAAACACAACCCTTTGAGCAATTTTCCTTGTTCTTATTTGCAATTTACTTTAACTTGGATTAGTTTAAGTAATTTGAAGTTCCTATGCTTTTCATACTTTTGGCTAAAGTTTGAATGTGTTCTTAGGAGCCCTTAGATTTGTTTCGTGGTGTATCTGTATCGAAGCAACCTTTGGCAAGCCATTTTCAGTTTGAAAAATCAACACATACATTTCATTTTTCCCTTGTTATAAAACCACAAAAATCACAAAAACAAATTCATTAAACGAAAACAGCAAACTACGTGTGCTTATAGCTTGGTTTTGTTTTGAGGCATACCAATCTATATCATCTTGGTATCAGAGCCAAGGCTACGCTCCGAGCCTTAATTTCGTTCATTCACAAAGCATAACACCATGTCTCAAAGTGGTGAAGGAGAAACAAGTGATTTGAGCAGAATTGTTGAAGAGCAAAATGCCACCATTAAATACCTACAAACCCAACTTAAAGAGTATCTAGACCTAAAACGCACCTTAAGGGAAGGTGGGGATTATGAGTCTGAAAGTCCTAAAGTTAGTAGGCAAACAAGCCGTGGAGATGATCTTAGAGTCGACATTCCAGAATTTGAAGGAAGATTAGATGGAGATGAGTTCCTTGAATGGGTAAGAACCGTTGAAAGAGTATTTGATTACAAGAATACGGATGAAGAAAAGAAGGTAAAGATAGTAGCATTAAAATTGCGCAAATATGCTTCTACTTGGTGGGCTAGCAAATGTGCAAAACGAGAAAGAGAAGGGAAAGACAAGATTAGATCATGGGAAAAGATGAAGAAGCAAATGAAGGAAAAGTTTCTGCCTTCATACTACATGCAAGAGAATTTCACCAAACTTCAACATCTACAACAAGATGGCAGGAGTGTAGAAGAGTATGGTCGAGAGTTCGAGACAATGATAATGAGGTGCGACCTTAAGGAGGATGATCATCAAACTTTGGTAAGATTTTTAAATGGTTTAGATTCAAAAATCAGAAACATTGTTGAATTACAACCTTATGCTTGCCTTGATGATTTAATTAACCTTGCACATAAAGTGGAAAAACAACAAAGAACTAAAATGAAGGAAACCTCACGTTTCACTTCAGCAAGAACGACCAATTTCAATTCCTACCAAAAGAACACTCCCCATCCCTATTCTAAAGCCCATTCGCAAGATTCAAAAGCTTTGCAAAATAATCATTTAAAGCAGCCCGTAAGCGTACCCAATACACCCAAAGCAAACACCAATTCATTCACACCTAGGAGATGTTTTAAGTGTCAAGGCTTAGGACATATCTCATCCGAATGCCCAAACCGAAAAATGGTGAACTTGGTTGAATTTGATGATCATCAAGAGGAAAACGAGGAGGATTTCTGTGACAATGCTGAACTTGATGAGGAAATGATATATCCAGATGAAGGAGAATTATTGGTTATGCGAAGAGCTCTTAGTGGGGTCAAAGCCAAAGATCCAAACCCACAAAGGGAAGCAATATTCCACACAAAATGTACGGTTAAAGGTAAGATCTGTTCGCTTATCATTGATGGAGGAAGTTGCACTAATGTCGCTTCAAAGACCATGGTGGACAAGCTTAATCTCACCGCCACTCCACACCCCGAGCCATACATGATTCAATGGTTGAATCAAAACAAAGGTATTCCTGTAAACTCTCAAGTTTTACTATCGTTTTCAATAGGCAATAGTTATAAGGAGAGTCTTTTATGTGATGTTATACCTATGGATGCATGTCATGTTTTATTAGGAAGACCTTGGCAATATGATAGAAAAGTTATGCATGATGGCTTTAAAAATACACATACTTTTGTTTTAAATAAGAAAAAGATCACGTTAGCTCCATATGCACCTGGCCATAATTCTAAATTACAAGCAACTTTAACAAATTTTCATTCTTTGATTCCTATACTTAAAAGTGAACAACATGAATTTGTGGAACGAAAAGAATTGTTATTGCTAAATGATGAAACCGAATCTGTTTTGCATGATCACCCTTTGCTTGTGCCTTTACTTGATGAATTTGCGCATGTTTTTCCTATTGAGATACCTAATGGACTTCCACCAAAAAGGGACATACAACATAAGATTGATTTCATTCCCGGTTCCACATTACCTAACAAACCAGCCTATAGAACTAATCCTAAAGAGACCGAAGAAATTAGGAGACAAGTTGATGAATTGTTAGCTAAAGGTTTGATTAGAGAGTCCATAAGTCCTTGTGCCGTCCCTACCTTACTTGTGCCTAAGAAAACTGGAGAAATGAGGATGTGTGTGGACAGTAGAGCCATTAATAGAATCACCATCAAGTATAGATTTCCAATACCTAGACTCAATGACTTGTTAGATGATTTATATGGTTCGAAAGTTTTTTCTAAAATCGACCTTAGGAGTGGATATCACCAAGTTAGAATTTATGAAGGGGATGAATGGAAAACCGCATTTAAAACTAAAGAAGGACTTTATGAATGGTTAGTCATGCCCTTTGGGTTGTCTAATGCACCTTCTACCTTTATGAGACTTATGAACCAAACTTTAAAGCCTTTCTTGGGTCAATTTGTTGTGGTTTATTTTGATGATATCTTGGTGTATAGTCAAAGTGAAGACGAGCATGTTAAACATTTGCATCAAGTTTTTAGTGTATTGGCTAAAGAAAAATTGTATGGTAATTTGGAAAAGTGTCAATTCTTTTCGGAATCAGTAAAATTTCTTGGGTTTATTGTGTCAATTGAGGGGATAAAAGCGGATGAAAAGAAAGTTGAAGCTATTAGAGACTGGCCTGTTCCTACCACCATTCACCAAGTTAGATCATTTCATGGTTTAGCTTCTTTTTATAGGAGGTTTGTCCCAAACTTTAGTTCAATCATGGCCCCTATCACCGAACTCACAAAACATAAGACCATAGAATGGAATTCCAAAGCACAAGCAGCCTTTGACACCATCAAAGACAAACTTACCACCGCACCTGTTCTAGCTTTGCCTAATTTTGAGGATATCTTTGAAGTAGAATGTGACGCATCTGGGGTAGGTATTGGAGGTGTTCTTACTCAAAACAACAAACCCCTTGCTTACTTTAGTGAAAAACTCAATGATGCTAAAAGGAAGTATTCTACTTATGATAAAGAGTTTTATGCTATTATTAGATGTTTAGAACATTGGAGACATTATTTGATTGCAAAAGAATTTGTGTTACATTCTGACCATGAGGCCTTAAAATTCATTCAAAGCCAACACAAACTTCAATCTAGACATGCTAAGTGGGTCGAGTTCCTACAAACCTTTCATTTCACCATTAAACACAAAGCGGGTAAATTAAACACCGGAGCTGATGCTTTATCTAGGAGATACTTGCTTTTGAGTACTTTGAATACTAAGGTTGTTGGGATGGAATTGTTAAAAGAATGTTATATTGATGATGTTGATTTTGGAGAAATATTTGAAAAATGTCATAACAAACCTCAAGGACTTTTTTACCTCTTTCAAGGATATCTCTTTCGAGGTAATCAATTATGTGTGCCCAGACATAGTGTTAGGGAGACCTTAATTAAGGAATATCATGAGGGAGGACTTGGAGGACATTTTGGGGAAGAAAAGACCATAGCTCTAGTGAGTGAGACCTTCTTTTGGCCGAAACTTGCTAAAGATGTCATTCATATTATTAAGAGGTGTGTGCAATGCCTAAAAGCCAAAGCCCACAAAACGTCTCAAGGTCTTTACCAACCTCTTCCTACACCACAAAATCCATGGGAAGATGTGAGCTTAGACTTCATAACCGGACTACCTAGAACCTCTAACAATAAGGATTCCATTATGGTTGTTGTTGATAGGTTTTCTAAGATGGCCCATTTCATTCCTTGTCATACTACACATGATGCTGTTAACATTGCTAATCTTTATTTTAAAGAAATAGTAAGACTACATGGGATAGCAAGAAGTATGGTAAGTGATAGAGACTCAAAGTTTCTTAGTCATTTTTGGCTTACTTTGTGGAAAAAGATGGGAACCAAGCTTAACTTTAGTAGTTCTAGCCACCCTCAGACTGATGGACAAACCGAAGTAACCAATAGGACCTTAGGAACCTTGTTGCGTGCCCTCATTACTAAGAATCCTAAACAATGGGAACAATTGCTACCACATGCTGAATTTGCTTATAATCGAGTTCCTAGCAAGACCACCGGTTTTTCTCCTTTCTTTATAGTTTATGGCCTTAATCCTTTAACCCCTATAGATCTTACGCCTTTTCCTACACCTTTGAAGTTTAGCCATGATGCCGAGACTAGAGCTAATGAGATCCAAAAGTTGCATAAACAAGTTGTGGAAAAGATTGAGAAAATGAATAATAAGGTTAAAGAGAAAGTGGACCAAAAGAGAAAAGAAGTGATTTTCAAAGAAGGTGACTTAGTATGGATTTACTTGAGAAAGGATAGGTTTCCCACACAAAGGAAATCAAAGTTAAGTGCTAGAATTGATGGACCGTTCGAAATTTTGGAAAAAGTAAATGACAATGCTTACAAACTAGAGCTACCTAGTAGCTATGGTGTGTCTTCTACTTTCAATGTTGCAGATTTGATTACATTTCATGAGGAGGACATGTTACCAAGCTTGAGGTCAAGCTTTTCCAAAGAAGGGGAGGATGATGTAGGATCACCTACATCTAGTTCTGCTGAGCTAGCCAAGATCAATATAATGATGCATCAAATGGAAGACGCTAAAATTCAAGGTCCAAAACTGAAATCCTTTAATTTCGTAGTCATAAACTAAGTCTTCTTTTTTTTTTTTTGGGTCGTTTTATTATTTAAGTCGTTTATTTTATTTCGAGTATTTGGGTCTTTTGTTTTCTTCGAAATGATTTAAGCCAGGTTTAGGATCAAGCTTAATCATTTCTCATGCTTAGTTAGTCGAGTTGTACTTTTCTTTTATTTGAGTTTAGTATTTAATTTTGCTCATGGGTCGAATATTATGCGATTGAAACGCAAGCAAGCAGCTGAAAATATCAAGCAAATAAACCAAGGAAATATGAAGAATATAAATATGAAGGTTCAGCAAGTGGAAGATTAAAAAAATATATTTAGCAAAATCAAGTTGTTTGAGACAGCAAATAAACCAAGGACATATGAAGATATTTGCAAATCATACAAGAATTCAGCCGTTGGGAAATCTGATTTTGGTTCATTATTACATGAAGATCTTTTCTACAAAAAACAAATCAGCCTAGAAAATAGCCTATGAAGACTTTGTAAGATATAGCTATGCACTACAAAATAGCCTAATTATTTCCATAGAAGATTGTAAGATGCAACTTGCAAGTGGACTTGCAAGTGGATTCCTAGCCGTTAAGAAACAAGCAACATTCTGATTTTTTTGCTTTTTAATTTAATTTTTTTTTTTTTTTTTATTTATTTTTTGTTGGGCTGATTTCCTTTTAGTATAAATAGGCTTGTAGTTCATGTAATGAAGGCATTCAGCTTGCATAATACAAACACAACCCTTTGAGCAATTTTCCTTGTTCTTATTTGCAATTTACTTTAACTTGGATTAGTTTAAGTAATTTGAAGTTCCTATGCTTTTCATACTTTTGGCTAAAGTTTGAATGTGTTCTTAGGAGCCCTTAGATTTGTTTCGTGGTGTATCTGTATCGAAGCAACCTTTGGCAAGCCATTTTCAGTTTGAAAAATCAACACATACATTTCATTTTTCCCTTGTTATAAAACCACAAAAATCACAAAAACAAATTCATTAAACGAAAACAGCAAACTACGTGTGCTTATAGCTTGGTTTTGTTTTGAGGCATACCAATCTATATCAATTGATCATTGATCCTTGTTCATTCTTCATCGTTCATTCGTCATTGATCATAGATCCTTGTTCATTCTTCATCGTTCATTCGTCATTGACCATTAATCCTTTTTCATTCTTCATCGTTCATTCTTCATTGATCATTGATCCTTGTTCATTCTTCATCGTTCATTCGTCATTGACCATTGATCCTTGTTCATTCTTCATTGATCATTGATGCTTGTTCATTCTTCATCGTTCATTCGTCATTGATCATTGATCCTTGTTCATTTTTCATTGATCATTGATCCTTGTTCATTCTTCATCGTTCATTCGTCATTGATCATTGATCCTTGTTCATTCTTCATCGTTTATTCGTCATTGACCATTACTCCTTGTTCATTCTTCATCGTTCATTCTTCATTGATCATTGATCCTTGTTCATTCTTCATCGTTCATTCTTCTTTGATCATTGATCCTTGTTCATTCTTCATTGATCATTGATCCTTGTTCATTCTTCATCGTTCATTCGTCATTGATCATTGATCCTTGTTCATTCTTCATCGTTCATTCGTCATTGATCATTGATCCTTGTTCATTCTTCATCGTTCATTCTTCATTGATCATTGATCCTTGTTCATTCTTCATCGTTCATTCGTCATTGATCATTGATCCTTGTTCATTCTTCATCGTTCATTCGTCATTGACCATTACTCCTTGTTCATTCTTCATCGTTCATTCTTCATTGATCATTGATCCTTGTTCATTCTTCATCGTTCATTCGTCATTGATCATTGATCCTTATTCATTCTTCATCGTTCATTTTTCATTTATCATTGATCCTTGTTCATTCTTCATCGTTCATTCTTCATTGATCATTGATCCTTGTTCATTCTTCATCGTTCATTCGTCATTGACCATTAATCCTTGTTCATTCTTCATCGTTCATTCTTCATTGATCATTGATCCTTGTTCATTCTTCATCGTTCATTCGTCATTGATCATTGATCCTTGTTCATTCTTCATCGTTCATTCGTCATTGACCATTACTCCTTGTTCATTCTTCATTGACCATTACTCCTTGTTCATTCTTCATCGTTCATTCGTCATTGATCATTGATCCTTGTTCATTCTACATTGATCATTGATCCTTGTTCATTCTTCATCGTTCATTCGTCATTGATCATTGATCCTTGTTCATTCTTCATCGTTCATTCTTCATTGACCATTAATCCTTGTTCATTCTTCATCGATCATTCTTCATTGATCATTTGAACCATATTGGTTCATGCAAGGAAAGCCAGCAGCAACGTCAGAACAAGAGAAATCAGACACTCAGCAAAATCCGCTAACCAGCTCACCTTGCAGCATGACCCAAGCCTTGACGATGGAGATCTGGACCTAACCAATCATGGGGACGTCATATCTATACATGGGCCTAGCCATAAAGGTCCAAGAAACATGTTGGAAGTGCACACAATCACCTAGAACAAAAGCACAAGGGAACCCAGTCGCAGATAAGAACCATCAGCTGTTGATCCAACCTTCTGACCAGGCTACCTTGACGGACCATCCCAGGTGTGACCAGAGTTCATGGGAGGACGTGGAGGGTAGAATTGGAATCTCCCTACATGGGCCTTGCTGTCATGGCCCAAGAACCCTCCTTACAATCACCGGAAGTGCACGAAAAATCGAGGCGAAGGCCATGCAGTCAACAGAAACACACTGACAGTAGGCTGCCTTATGTTCTGATTCTGTTATGTTCTTAAATGAACACGTGCAACTCACATGGATAAAAAAGACCGTTAGAGTTAGTTAACCACGTGTATTTTCATGCCTTTGTTCATGTAGCCTAGTTCTATAAATATATGATGTAATCATTGTAAGAAACAAGTTTGATGAATAAAAATCAGAAAAATCACTAAGTGTGTTTTTCTTTCAATTGCTGTGCAATTGGGTTACTAAGGGTCAGTCTACCCTTCATGAACGTGTAAACCCTTGATCAGTCTTCAAGATTACACTTCATTCTATCCAAGAACACTGAGCATTCCATTGATTGATCAAAGGAAAGCATCGGGGTTGTGTTGAGAGGAGGCCTGGTAGTCCAGCTCTTGTCAAGACGCTGCATATCAGCCTTGGAATATCCTTCATCTTCGTTTCAAATCCAATTTCACGCGTCTACCCAAGCGTAATTGGATCAATTGGTATCAGAGCCTCAAAGTCCTTGGGGTTCATAATTCAATCGGTTTTTTATGAGAAACAACAGATAAAAGTCGCAAAAACAAGAAGAATAGAAGCTGTCAGAAACTGACTGCATTTGGGGTCGAAAGTAGTGGTGTTTTGGGGATCGTATTGTGATTTGTTTTCAAAACTGTTTTTACACGGTATTTGTGGTTGAGTTGGGAAACTTTTGGCTTTGGAATCTTTGGATTTGGTGTTGTGGTTAAGGAGATATGAATTTTTCTTTACTGACTGCCCAAAACTGATGAAATCCGGGTACCTTGGTAAGTTGTCTTCGAAAACCTATCAAGATTCTTTTATTTGGCTCTCATCTTTCACCAAATTATCAATAACTATCCTATATTCATTAAACCACATCATTTGTGCACTTTTTCTTACGTTTCATAGGTTTCTTGATTGACCCATTTCATTGTTGTTTCTCAAAGTACAGTAGAGTCTCATTTGTACTTTTCTTCTGTATTTTCATTGTGTCTCTTTCATTTTTGAGTCTTTTTCATTGTTTCTTTTTTTCACTTTGGGTATTTTTGAGTCTAGTTTTTATTCAGTATTTTTGTGTAATCATTGGAGTTGTGAAAAAAAAGATGTGCAAGTGTTTTAGACCAAAGGTCATAAAACAGTTCAGATTGGATGTTTGGAGGAATTTTTGAATTGTGATCAAACTAGACCACGTATTTGAGTATTTCGAATTTGGGGTGTTTGTAGACATCTTGAGGTGTGTTGTCACCAAGTTTCATCATACTTGGACTTGGTTTGGTCGGGTTTTCAATAGCAAACATTTCATTCTAATTTCTGAATTTTGGCTGTTTGGTTCTGTTCACTTTTTGTTTTGTGCACAAAAAATCTCATACTTCATTTCTTTGTTTTTCTTTCTTTTCACTCTTACCCTTACTCTCATACTTAAATTTTGAGAGATTCTTGAGCCTTAGAATATGAAACCAACGGAAGCAGACATGAACACACATAAATCATTGGATAAACTAGAGTGTGCACTTGAAAATCTTCAACTAACAATATTGAATATGGAGGAGGAAAGGCTTGCAAGGTTGAAAGTGGACTGTTACCGTCAAAGGGATTGGGCTCAATTGAGTCTTTGTCTTAAAAAATTGGTGGATGTTAGGAGTCAAAAGCAAAGCTTGGAGAGGAAGCTTGAACTTCATCACGAAAAGCTGAGATTTCAACAACAATTGCAAGAGCAACATGGGGATTCTAAAATAGTAATTGTTCATGAGTTTAATCCTGATGTTGATCCGGTTAGGATTAGATTTGAGATCATTTCAAAGCATGTTGATGCAAAAAGAACACCATTGTTTTCTTCTTTTGATAACAATCAAGAACCATCCATTGTGGAGACAAAAGGTGATGAAATTGCTTCTAAGCAAGAGGAACTCGACTTGTATTCAAGTGTGGTTCCAATCTATGATGAATATCCAGATTCATGCAATGAAGAGGATCTTGAAGAAATTGTTGAGAAAACTAATGTTGAGGATGTTGGCTCTTTGATGCAACTGTTAAAAGTGGTGAATTCTCCTTCAAGTTTGAGGACTAGTTCACTTGTTGTGCAAGCTACGGAGGAAAATTTTGTTCACATTGATCGTGTGGTTAAACAAACACACTTTGTGGAGTTTGTTCATGTTAGTAGATTTGTTGAGGTTCATCCTACAAAAACTCGAGGAAGGATTTTTTCTAAGAAGGGGAGAATGCAGCAAGTAGAGTGTAGCCTTGGTAATACAAGCAAGCTAATCTTCTTGGTAAGCTTGTTTAATATATGGGTGTGGTTCATTATGCAAGTAAGGGCAAGAGCATTCTTCCTTACATGTGTAATGGTCATGGTGAACCTGATTCCTAATTTAATTGAAGTTTTTCTAGTAGTTTGTGCTAGAAATATATGTACATTAACATTGCAATGCAGCAACTAAAACACAACAGCAGCTGAAGTTGTTCCATGCAGCTATTAATGAGTATGATAGTCTACTGTTCTTGTTTTGTTGGTTCAAGAATTAAGCACAACACAGAAAGTGGTGCAGCAGCAGATTTATTTGCGTGCAACCGAATTCAGAAGATGTCCTATGCAACAACACATCAATGTTGTGCACACATTCAGCTAGTCAGTGTGCAGCATCAGTGTGCCATGATAGTAAGTATGTGCGTCAGTGAGCTGCACGCATGAACAGCTTATATCACCTTTAGATAGTTCAAGCATGCAAGTAGAGGGTCAAGAATTGAGGACAATTCTTTTTCCAAGAAGGAGGGATTGAACCATATTGGTTCATGCAAGGAAAGCCAGCAGCAACGTCAGAACAAGAGAAATCAGACACTCAGCAAAATCCGCTAACCAGCTCACCTTGCAGCATGACCCAAGCCTTGACCATGGAGATCTGGACCTAACCAATCATGGGGACGTCATATCTATACATGGGCCTAGCCATAAAGGTCCAAGAAACATGTTGGAAGTGCACACAATCACCTAGAACAAAAGCACAAGGGAACCCAGTCGCAGATAAGAACCATCAGCTGTTGATCCAACCTTCTGACCAGGCTACCTTGACGGACCATCCCAGGTGTGACCAGAGTTCATGGGAGGACGTGGAGGGTAGAATTGGAATCTCCCTACATGGGCCTTGCTGTCATGGCCCAAGAACCCTCCTTACAATCACCGGAAGTGCACGAAAAATCGAGGCGAAGGCCATGCAGTCAACAGAAACACACTGACAGTAGGCTGCCTTATGTTCTGATTCTGTTATGTTCTTAAATGAACACGTGCAACTCACATGGATAAAAAAGACCGTTAGAGTTAGTTAACCACGTGTATTTTCATGCCTTTGTTCATGTAGCCTAGTTCTATAAATATATGATGTAATCATTGTAAGAAACAAGTTTGATGAATAAAAATCAGAAAAATCACTAAGTGTGTTTTTCTTTCAATTGCTGTGCAATTGGGTTACTAAGGGTCAGTCTACCCTTCATGAACGTGTAAACCCTTGATCAGTCTTCAAGATTACACTTCATTCTATCCAAGAACACTGAGCATTCCATTGATTGATCAAAGGAAAGCATCGGGGTTGTGTTGAGAGGAGGCCTGGTAGTCCAGCTCTTGTCAAGACGCTGCATATCAGCCTTGGAATATCCTTCATCTTCGTTTCAAATCCAATTTCACGCGTCTACCCAAGCGTAATTGGATCATCATTGTTCCTTGTTCATTCTGCAACGTTCATTCTTCATTGATCATTGATCCTTGTTCATTCTTCATCGTTCATTCGTCATTGATCATTGATCCTTGTTCATTTTTCATTGATCATTGATCCTTGTTCATTCTTCATCGTTCATTCGTCATTGATCATTGATCCTTGTTCATTCTTCATCGTTTATTCGTCATTGACCATTACTCCTTGTTCATTCTTCATCGTTCATTCTTCATTGATCATTGATCCTTGTTCATTCTTCATCGTTCATTCTTTTTTGATCATTGATCCTTGTTCATTCTTCATTGATCATTGATCCTTGTTCATTCTTCATCGTTCATTCGTCATTGATCATTGATCCTTGTTCATTCTTCATCGTTCATTCGTCATTGATCATTGATCCTTGTTCATTCTTCATCGTTCATTCTTCATTGATCATTGATCCTTGTTCATTCTTCATCGTTCATTCGTCATTGATCATTGATCCTTGTTCATTCTTCATCGTTCATTCGTCATTGACCATTACTCCTTGTTCATTCTTCATCGTTCATTCTTCATTGATCATTGATCCTTGTTCATTCTTCATCGTTCATTCGTCATTGATCATTGATCCTTATTCATTCTTCATCGTTCATTTTTCATTTATCATTGATCCTTGTTCATTCTTCATCGTTCATTCTTCATTGATCATTGATCCTTGTTCATTCTTCATCGTTCATTCGTCATTGACCATTAATCCTTGTTCATTCTTCATCGTTCATTCTTCATTGATCATTGATCCTTGTTCATTCTTCATCGTTCATTCGTCATTGATCATTGATCCTTGTTCATTCTTCATCGTTCATTCGTCATTGACCATTCTTCATCGTTCATTCTTCATTGATCATTGATCCTTGTTCATTCTTCATCGTTCATTCTTCTTTGATCATTGATCCTTGTTCATTCTTCATTGATCATTGATCCTTGTTCATTCTTCATCGTTCATTCTTCATTGACCATTGATCCTTGTTCATTCTTCATCGTTCATTCTTCATTGACCATTAATCCTTGTTCATTCTTCATCGATCATTCTTCATTGATCATTGTTCCTTGTTCATTCTGCATCGTTCATTCTTCATTGATCATTGATCCTTGTTCATTCTTCATCGTTCATTCTTCATTGATCATTGATCCTTGTTCATTCTTCATCGTTCATTCGTCATTGATCATTGATCCTTGTTCATTCTTCATCGTTCATTCGTCATTGACCATTACTCCTTGTTCATTCTTCATCGTTCATTCTTCATTGATCATTGATCCTTGTTCATTCTTCATCGTTCATTCGTCATTGATCATTGATCCTTATTCATTCTTCATCGTTCATTTTTCATTTATCATTGATCCTTGTTCATTCTTCATCGTTCATTCTTCATTGATCATTGATCCTTGTTCATTCTTCATCGTTCATTCGTCATTGACCATTAATCCTTGTTCATTCTTCATCGTTCATTCTTCATTGATCATTGATCCTTGTTCATTCTTCATCGTTCATTCGTCATTGACCATTAATCCTTGTTCATTCTTCATCATTCATTCTTCATTGATCATTGAACCTTGTTCATTCTTCATCGTTCATTCTTCTTTGATCATTGATCCTTGTTCATTCTTCATTGATCATTGATCCTTGTTCATTCTTCATCGTTCATTCGTCATTGATCATTGATCCTTGTTCATTCTTCATCGTTCATTCGTAATTGATCATTGATCCTTGTTCTTTCTTCATCGTTCATTCGTCATTGACCATTAATCCTTGTTCATTCTTCATCGTTCATTCTTCATTGATCATTGATCCTTGTTCATTCTTCATCGTTCATTCGTCATTGATCATTGATCCTTATTCATTCTTCATCGTTCATTTTTCATTGATCATTGATCCTTGTTCATTCTTCATCGTTCATTCTTCATTGATCATTGATCCTTGTTCATTCTTCATCGTTCATTCGTCATTGACCATTAATCCTTGTTCATTCTTCATCGTTCATTCTTCATTGATCATTGATCCTTGTTCATTCTTCATCGTTCATTCGTCATTGACCATTAATCCTTGTTCATTCTTCATCCTTCATTCTTCATTGATCATTGAACCTTGTTCATTCTTCATCGTTCATTCTTCTTTGATCATTGATCCTTGTTCATTCTTCATTGATCATTGATCCTTGTTCATTCTTCATCGTTCATTCGTCATTGATGATGTAGGATCACCTACATCTAGTTCTGCTGAGCTAGCCAAGATCAATATAATGATGCATCAAATGGAAGACGCTAAAATTCAAGGTCCAAAACTGAAATCCTTTAATTTCGTAGTCATAAACTAAGTCTTCTTTTTTTTTTTTTGGGTCGTTTTATTATTTAAGTCGTTTATTTTATTTCGAGTATTTGGGTCTTTTGTTTTCTTCGAAATGATTTAAGCCAGGTTTAGGATCAAGCTTAATCATTTCTCATGCTTAGTTAGTCGAGTTGTACTTTTCTTTTATTTGAGTTTAGTATTTAATTTTGCTCATGGGTCGAATATTATGCGATTGAAACGCAAGCAAGCAGCTGAAAATATCAAGCAAATAAACCAAGGAAATATGAAGAATATAAATATGAAGGTTCAGCAAGTGGAAGATTAAAAAAATATATTTAGCAAAATCAAGTTGTTTGAGACAGCAAATAAACCAAGGACATATGAAGATATTTGCAAATCATACAAGAATTCAGCCGTTGGGAAATCTGATTTTGGTTCATTATTACATGAAGATCTTTTCTACAAAAAACAAATCAGCCTAGAAAATAGCCTATGAAGACTTTGTAAGATATAGCTATGCACTACAAAATAGCCTAATTATTTCCATAGAAGATTGTAAGATGCAACTTGCAAGTGGACTTGCAAGTGGATTCCTAGCCGTTAAGAAACAAGCAACATTCTGATTTTTTTGCTTTTTAATTTAATTTTTTTTTTTTTTTTTATTTATTTTTTGTTGGGCTGATTTCCTTTTAGTATAAATAGGCTTGTAGTTCATGTAATGAAGGCATTCAGCTTGCATAATACAAACACAACCCTTTGAGCAATTTTCCTTGTTCTTATTTGCAATTTACTTTAACTTGGATTAGTTTAAGTAATTTGAAGTTCCTATGCTTTTCATACTTTTGGCTAAAGTTTGAATGTGTTCTTAGGAGCCCTTAGATTTGTTTCGTGGTGTATCTGTATCGAAGCAACCTTTGGCAAGCCATTTTCAGTTTGAAAAATCAACACATACATTTCATTTTTCCCTTGTTATAAAACCACAAAAATCACAAAAACAAATTCATTAAACGAAAACAGCAAACTACGTGTGCTTATAGCTTGGTTTTGTTTTGAGGCATACCAATCTATATCATCTTGGTATCAGAGCCAAGGCTACGCTCCGAGCCTTAATTTCGTTCATTCACAAAGCATAACACCATGTCTCAAAGTGGTGAAGGAGAAACAAGTGATTTGAGCAGAATTGTTGAAGAGCAAAATGCCACCATTAAATACCTACAAACCCAACTTAAAGAGTATCTAGACCTAAAACGCACCTTAAGGGAAGGTGGGGATTATGAGTCTGAAAGTCCTAAAGTTAGTAGGCAAACAAGCCGTGGAGATGATCTTAGAGTCGACATTCCAGAATTTGAAGGAAGATTAGATGGAGATGAGTTCCTTGAATGGGTAAGAACCGTTGAAAGAGTATTTGATTACAAGAATACGGATGAAGAAAAGAAGGTAAAGATAGTAGCATTAAAATTGCGCAAATATGCTTCTACTTGGTGGGCTAGCAAATGTGCAAAACGAGAAAGAGAAGGGAAAGACAAGATTAGATCATGGGAAAAGATGAAGAAGCAAATGAAGGAAAAGTTTCTGCCTTCATACTACATGCAAGAGAATTTCACCAAACTTCAACATCTACAACAAGATGGCAGGAGTGTAGAAGAGTATGGTCGAGAGTTCGAGACAATGATAATGAGGTGCGACCTTAAGGAGGATGATCATCAAACTTTGGTAAGATTTTTAAATGGTTTAGATTCAAAAATCAGAAACATTGTTGAATTACAACCTTATGCTTGCCTTGATGATTTAATTAACCTTGCACATAAAGTGGAAAAACAACAAAGAACTAAAATGAAGGAAACCTCACGTTTCACTTCAGCAAGAACGACCAATTTCAATTCCTACCAAAAGAACACTCCCCATCCCTATTCTAAAGCCCATTCGCAAGATTCAAAAGCTTTGCAAAATAATCATTTAAAGCAGCCCGTAAGCGTACCCAATACACCCAAAGTGAACCATATTGGTTCATGCAAGGAAAGCCAGCAGCAACGTCAGAACAAGAGAAATCAGACACTCAGCAAAATCCGCTAACCAGCTCACCTTGCAGCATGACCCAAGCCTTGACCATGGAGATCTGGACCTAACCAATCATGGGGACGTCATATCTATACATGGGCCTAGCCATAAAGGTCCAAGAAACATGTTGGAAGTGCACACAATCACCTAGAACAAAAGCACAAGGGAACCCAGTCGCAGATAAGAACCATCAGCTGTTGATCCAACCTTCTGACCAGGCTACCTTGACGGACCATCCCAGGTGTGACCAGAGTTCATGGGAGGACGTGGAGGGTAGAATTGGAATCTCCCTACATGGGCCTTGCTGTCATGGCCCAAGAACCCTCCTTACAATCACCGGAAGTGCACGAAAAATCGAGGCGAAGGCCATGCAGTCAACAGAAACACACTGACAGTAGGCTGCCTTATGTTCTGATTCTGTTATGTTCTTAAATGAACACGTGCAACTCACATGGATAAAAAAGACCGTTAGAGTTAGTTAACCACGTGTATTTTCATGCCTTTGTTCATGTAGCCTAGTTCTATAAATATATGATGTAATCATTGTAAGAAACAAGTTTGATGAATAAAAATCAGAAAAATCACTAAGTGTGTTTTTCTTTCAATTGCTGTGCAATTGGGTTACTAAGGGTCAGTCTACCCTTCATGAACGTGTAAACCCTTGATCAGTCTTCAAGATTACACTTCATTCTATCCAAGAACACTGAGCATTCCATTGATTGATCAAAGGAAAGCATCGGGGTTGTGTTGAGAGGAGGCCTGGTAGTCCAGCTCTTGTCAAGACGCTGCATATCAGCCTTGGAATATCCTTCATCTTCGTTTCAAATCCAATTTCACGCGTCTACCCAAGCGTAATTGGATCAATTGGTATCAGAGCCTCAAAGTCCTTGTGGGGTGTAGAATTGAAGTGGTTTTTGATTAAAAGAATAGCCAAAATACGAACACATTGAAGGTGTGAAAAAATTTCAGATTATGTCAGTTTTTGGGGTCTGAAACTTGATCGTTTTGGAGGATCTTTTGTGGGAGTTTTTGAAAACTGTTTTTACACGGTATTTCAGATTGAGTGGGGAAACTTTTGGCTTTGGAATCTTTGGATTTGGTGTTGTGGTTAAGGAGATATGAATTTTTCTTTACATACTGCCCAAAACTGATGAAATCCGGGTACCTTGGTAAGTTTTCTTCGAAAACCTATCAAGATTCTTTTATTTTTCTCTCATCTTTCACCAAATTATCAATAACTATCCTATATTCATTAAAACACATCATTTGTGCACTTTTTCTTACGTTTCATAGGTTTCTTGATTCACCCATTTCATTGTTGTTTCTCAAAGTACAGGAGAGTCTCATTTGTATTTGTCTTCTGTATTTTAGTTGTGTCTTCTTCATTTTTGAGTCTTTTTCATTATTTCTTTTTTTCACTTTGGGTATTTTTGAGTCTAGTTTTTATTCAGTATTTTTGTGTAATCATTGGAGTTGTGAAAAAAAAGATGTGCAAGTGTTTTAGACCAAAGGTCATAAAACAGTTCAGATTGGATGTTTGGAGGAATTTTTGAATTGTGATCAAACTAGACCACGTATTTGAGTATTTCGAATTTGGGGTGTTTGTAGACATCTTGAGGTGTGTTGTCACCAAGTTTCATCATACTTGGACTTGGTTTGGTCGGGTTTTCAATAGCAAACATTTCATTCTAATTTCTGAATTTTGGCTGTTTGGTTCTGTTCACTTTTTGTTTTGTGCACAAAAAATCTCATACTTCATTTCTTTGTTTTTCTTTCTTTTCACTCTTACCCTTACTCTCATACTTAAATTTTGAGAGATTCTTGAGCCTTAGAATATGAAACCAACGGAAGCAGACATGAACACACATAAATCATTGGATAAACTAGAGTGTGCACTTGAAAATCTTCAACTAACAATATTGAATATGGAGGAGGAAAGGCTTGCAAGGTTGAAAGTGGACTGTTACCGTCAAAGGGATTGGGCTCAATTGAGTCTTTGTCTTAAAAAATTGGTGGATGTTAGGAGTCAAAAGCAAAGCTTGGAGAGGAAGCTTGAACTTCATCACGAAAAGCTGAGATTTCAACAACAATTGCAAGAGCAACATGGGGATTCTAAAATAGTAATTGTTCATGAGTTTAATCCTGATGTTGATCCGGTTAGGATTAGATTTGAGATCATTTCAAAGCATGTTGATGCAAAAAGAACACCATTGTTTTCTTCTTTTGATAACAATCAAGAACCATCCATTGTGGAGACAAAAGGTGATGAAATTGCTTCTAAGCAAGAGGAACTCGACTTGTATTCAAGTGTGGTTCCAATCTATGATGAATATCCAGATTCATGCAATGAAGAGGATCTTGAAGAAATTGTTGAGAAAACTAATGTTGAGGATGTTGGCTCTTTGATGCAACTGTTAAAAGTGGTGAATTCTCCTTCAAGTTTGAGGACTAGTTCACTTGTTGTGCAAGCTACGGAGGAAAATTTTGTTCACATTGATCGTGTGGTTAAACAAACACACTTTGTGGAGTTTGTTCATGTTAGTAGATTTGTTGAGGTTCATCCTACAAAAACTCGAGGAAGGATTTTTTCTAAGAAGGGGAGAATGCAGCAAGTAGAGTGTAGCCTTGGTAATACAAGCAAGCTAATCTTCTTGGTAAGCTTGTTTAATATATGGGTGTGGTTCATTATGCAAGTAAGGGCAAGAGCATTCTTCCTTACATGTGTAATGGTCATGGTGAACCTGATTCCTAATTTAATTGAAGTTTTTCTAGTAGTTTGTGCTAGAAATATATGTACATTAACATTGCAATGCAGCAACTAAAACACAACAGCAGCTGAAGTTGTTCCATGCAGCTATTAATGAGTATGATAGTCTACTGTTCTTGTTTTGTTGGTTCAAGAATTAAGCACAACACAGAAAGTGGTGCAGCAGCAGATTTATTTGCGTGCAACCGAATTCAGAAGATGTCCTATGCAACAACACATCAATGTTGTGCACACATTCAGCTAGTCAGTGTGCAGCATCAGTGTGCCATGATAGTAAGTATGTGCGTCAGTGAGCTGCACGCATGAACAGCTTATATCACCTTTAGATAGTTCAAGCATGCAAGTAGAGGGTCAAGAATTGAGGACAATTCTTTTTCCAAGAAGGAGGGATTGAACCATATTGGTTCATGCAAGGAAAGCCAGCAGCAACGTCAGAACAAGAGAAATCAGACACTCAGCAAAATCCGCTAACCAGCTCACCTTGCAGCATGACCCAAGCCTTGACCATGGAGATCTGGACCTAACCAATCATGGGGACGTCATATCTATACATGGGCCTAGCCATAAAGGTCCAAGAAACATGTTGGAAGTGCACACAATCACCTAGAACAAAAGCACAAGGGAACCCAGTCGCAGATAAGAACCATCAGCTGTTGATCCAACCTTCTGACCAGGCTACCTTGACGGACCATCCCAGGTGTGACCAGAGTTCATGGGAGGACGTGGAGGGTAGAATTGGAATCTCCCTACATGGGCCTTGCTGTCATGGCCCAAGAACCCTCCTTACAATCACCGGAAGTGCACGAAAAATCGAGGCGAAGGCCATGCAGTCAACAGAAACACACTGACAGTAGGCTGCCTTATGTTCTGATTCTGTTATGTTCTTAAATGAACACGTGCAACTCACATGGATAAAAAAGACCGTTAGAGTTAGTTAACCACGTGTATTTTCATGCCTTTGTTCATGTAGCCTAGTTCTATAAATATATGATGTAATCATTGTAAGAAACAAGTTTGATGAATAAAAATCAGAAAAATCACTAAGTGTGTTTTTCTTTCAATTGCTGTGCAATTGGGTTACTAAGGGTCAGTCTACCCTTCATGAACGTGTAAACCCTTGATCAGTCTTCAAGATTACACTTCATTCTATCCAAGAACACTGAGCATTCCATTGATTGATCAAAGGAAAGCATCGGGGTTGTGTTGAGAGGAGGCCTGGTAGTCCAGCTCTTGTCAAGACGCTGCATATCAGCCTTGGAATATCCTTCATCTTCGTTTCAAATCCAATTTCACGCGTCTACCCAAGCGTAATTGGATCACAAAGCAAACACCAATTCATTCACACCTAGGAGATGTTTTAAGTGTCAAGGCTTAGGACATATCTCATCCGAATGCCCAAACCGAAAAATGGTGAACTTGGTTGAATTTGATGATCATCAAGAGGAAAACGAGGAGGATTTCTGTGACAATGCTGAACTTGATGAGGAAATGATATATCCAGATGAAGGAGAATTATTGGTTATGCGAAGAGCTCTTAGTGGGGTCAAAGCCAAAGATCCAAACCCACAAAGGGAAGCAATATTCCACACAAAATGTACGGTTAAAGGTAAGATCTGTTCGCTTATCATTGATGGAGGAAGTTGCACTAATGTCGCTTCAAAGACCATGGTGGACAAGCTTAATCTCACCGCCACTCCACACCCCGAGCCATACATGATTCAATGGTTGAATCAAAACAAAGGTATTCCTGTAAACTCTCAAGTTTTACTATCGTTTTCAATAGGCAATAGTTATAAGGAGAGTCTTTTATGTGATGTTATACCTATGGATGCATGTCATGTTTTATTAGGAAGACCTTGGCAATATGATAGAAAAGTTATGCATGATGGCTTTAAAAATACACATACTTTTGTTTTAAATAAGAAAAAGATCACGTTAGCTCCATATGCACCTGGCCATAATTCTAAATTACAAGCAACTTTAACAAATTTTCATTCTTTGATTCCTATACTTAAAAGTGAACAACATGAATTTGTGGAACGAAAAGAATTGTTATTGCTAAATGATGAAACCGAATCTGTTTTGCATGATCACCCTTTGCTTGTGCCTTTACTTGATGAATTTGCGCATGTTTTTCCTATTGAGATACCTAATGGACTTCCACCAAAAAGGGACATACAACATAAGATTGATTTCATTCCCGGTTCCACATTACCTAACAAACCAGCCTATAGAACTAATCCTAAAGAGACCGAAGAAATTAGGAGACAAGTTGATGAATTGTTAGCTAAAGGTTTGATTAGAGAGTCCATAAGTCCTTGTGCCGTCCCTACCTTACTTGTGCCTAAGAAAACTGGAGAAATGAGGATGTGTGTGGACAGTAGAGCCATTAATAGAATCACCATCAAGTATAGATTTCCAATACCTAGACTCAATGACTTGTTAGATGATTTATATGGTTCGAAAGTTTTTTCTAAAATCGACCTTAGGAGTGGATATCACCAAGTTAGAATTTATGAAGGGGATGAATGGAAAACCGCATTTAAAACTAAAGAAGGACTTTATGAATGGTTAGTCATGCCCTTTGGGTTGTCTAATGCACCTTCTACCTTTATGAGACTTATGAACCAAACTTTAAAGCCTTTCTTGGGTCAATTTGTTGTGGTTTATTTTGATGATATCTTGGTGTATAGTCAAAGTGAAGACGAGCATGTTAAACATTTGCATCAAGTTTTTAGTGTATTGGCTAAAGAAAAATTGTATGGTAATTTGGAAAAGTGTCAATTCTTTTCGGAATCAGTAAAATTTCTTGGGTTTATTGTGTCAATTGAGGGGATAAAAGCGGATGAAAAGAAAGTTGAAGCTATTAGAGACTGGCCTGTTCCTACCACCATTCACCAAGTTAGATCATTTCATGGTTTAGCTTCTTTTTATAGGAGGTTTGTCCCAAACTTTAGTTCAATCATGGCCCCTATCACCGAACTCACAAAACATAAGACCATAGAATGGAATTCCAAAGCACAAGCAGCCTTTGACACCATCAAAGACAAACTTACCACCGCACCTGTTCTAGCTTTGCCTAATTTTGAGGATATCTTTGAAGTAGAATGTGACGCATCTGGGGTAGGTATTGGAGGTGTTCTTACTCAAAACAACAAACCCCTTGCTTACTTTAGTGAAAAACTCAATGATGCTAAAAGGAAGTATTCTACTTATGATAAAGAGTTTTATGCTATTATTAGATGTTTAGAACATTGGAGACATTATTTGATTGCAAAAGAATTTGTGTTACATTCTGACCATGAGGCCTTAAAATTCATTCAAAGCCAACACAAACTTCAATCTAGACATGCTAAGTGGGTCGAGTTCCTACAAACCTTTCATTTCACCATTAAACACAAAGCGGGTAAATTAAACACCGGAGCTGATGCTTTATCTAGGAGATACTTGCTTTTGAGTACTTTGAATACTAAGGTTGTTGGGATGGAATTGTTAAAAGAATGTTATATTGATGATGTTGATTTTGGAGAAATATTTGAAAAATGTCATAACAAACCTCAAGGACTTTTTTACCTCTTTCAAGGATATCTCTTTCGAGGTAATCAATTATGTGTGCCCAGACATAGTGTTAGGGAGACCTTAATTAAGGAATATCATGAGGGAGGACTTGGAGGACATTTTGGGGAAGAAAAGACCATAGCTCTAGTGAGTGAGACCTTCTTTTGGCCGAAACTTGCTAAAGATGTCATTCATATTATTAAGAGGTGTGTGCAATGCCTAAAAGCCAAAGCCCACAAAACGTCTCAAGGTCTTTACCAACCTCTTCCTACACCACAAAATCCATGGGAAGATGTGAGCTTAGACTTCATAACCGGACTACCTAGAACCTCTAACAATAAGGATTCCATTATGGTTGTTGTTGATAGGTTTTCTAAGATGGCCCATTTCATTCCTTGTCATACTACACATGATGCTGTTAACATTGCTAATCTTTATTTTAAAGAAATAGTAAGACTACATGGGATAGCAAGAAGTATGGTAAGTGATAGAGACTCAAAGTTTCTTAGTCATTTTTGGCTTACTTTGTGGAAAAAGATGGGAACCAAGCTTAACTTTAGTAGTTCTAGCCACCCTCAGACTGATGGACAAACCGAAGTAACCAATAGGACCTTAGGAACCTTGTTGCGTGCCCTCATTACTAAGAATCCTAAACAATGGGAACAATTGCTACCACATGCTGAATTTGCTTATAATCGAGTTCCTAGCAAGACCACCGGTTTTTCTCCTTTCTTTATAGTTTATGGCCTTAATCCTTTAACCCCTATAGATCTTACGCCTTTTCCTACACCTTTGAAGTTTAGCCATGATGCCGAGACTAGAGCTAATGAGATCCAAAAGTTGCATAAACAAGTTGTGGAAAAGATTGAGAAAATGAATAATAAGGTTAAAGAGAAAGTGGACCAAAAGAGAAAAGAAGTGATTTTCAAAGAAGGTGACTTAGTATGGATTTACTTGAGAAAGGATAGGTTTCCCACACAAAGGAAATCAAAGTTAAGTGCTAGAATTGATGGACCGTTCGAAATTTTGGAAAAAGTAAATGACAATGCTTACAAACTAGAGCTACCTAGTAGCTATGGTGTGTCTTCTACTTTCAATGTTGCAGATTTGATTACATTTCATGAGGAGGACATGTTACCAAGCTTGAGGTCAAGCTTTTCCAAAGAAGGGGAGGATGATGTAGGATCACCTACATCTAGTTCTGCTGAGCTAGCCAAGATCAATATAATGATGCATCAAATGGAAGACGCTAAAATTCAAGGTCCAAAACTGAAATCCTTTAATTTCGTAGTCATAAACTAAGTCTTCTTTTTTTTTTTTTGGGTCGTTTTATTATTTAAGTCGTTTATTTTATTTCGAGTATTTGGGTCTTTTGTTTTCTTCGAAATGATTTAAGCCAGGTTTAGGATCAAGCTTAATCATTTCTCATGCTTAGTTAGTCGAGTTGTACTTTTCTTTTATTTGAGTTTAGTATTTAATTTTGCTCATGGGTCGAATATTATGCGATTGAAACGCAAGCAAGCAGCTGAAAATATCAAGCAAATAAACCAAGGAAATATGAAGAATATAAATATGAAGGTTCAGCAAGTGGAAGATTAAAAAAATATATTTAGCAAAATCAAGTTGTTTGAGACAGCAAATAAACCAAGGACATATGAAGATATTTGCAAATCATACAAGAATTCAGCCGTTGGGAAATCTGATTTTGGTTCATTATTACATGAAGATCTTTTCTACAAAAAACAAATCAGCCTAGAAAATAGCCTATGAAGACTTTGTAAGATATAGCTATGCACTACAAAATAGCCTAATTATTTCCATAGAAGATTGTAAGATGCAACTTGCAAGTGGACTTGCAAGTGGATTCCTAGCCGTTAAGAAACAAGCAACATTCTGATTTTTTTGCTTTTTAATTTAATTTTTTTTTTTTTTTTTATTTATTTTTTGTTGGGCTGATTTCCTTTTAGTATAAATAGGCTTGTAGTTCATGTAATGAAGGCATTCAGCTTGCATAATACAAACACAACCCTTTGAGCAATTTTCCTTGTTCTTATTTGCAATTTACTTTAACTTGGATTAGTTTAAGTAATTTGAAGTTCCTATGCTTTTCATACTTTTGGCTAAAGTTTGAATGTGTTCTTAGGAGCCCTTAGATTTGTTTCGTGGTGTATCTGTATCGAAGCAACCTTTGGCAAGCCATTTTCAGTTTGAAAAATCAACACATACATTTCATTTTTCCCTTGTTATAAAACCACAAAAATCACAAAAACAAATTCATTAAACGAAAACAGCAAACTACGTGTGCTTATAGCTTGGTTTTGTTTTGAGGCATACCAATCTATATCAATTGATCATTGATCCTTGTTCATTCTTCATCGTTCATTCGTCATTGATCATAGATCCTTGTTCATTCTTCATCGTTCATTCGTCATTGACCATTAATCCTTTTTCATTCTTCATCGTTCATTCTTCATTGATCATTGATCCTTGTTCATTCTTCATCGTTCATTCGTCATTGACCATTGATCCTTGTTCATTCTTCATTGATCATTGATGCTTGTTCATTCTTCATCGTTCATTCGTCATTGATCATTGATCCTTGTTCATTTTTCATTGATCATTGATCCTTGTTCATTCTTCATCGTTCATTCGTCATTGATCATTGATCCTTGTTCATTCTTCATCGTTTATTCGTCATTGACCATTACTCCTTGTTCATTCTTCATCGTTCATTCTTCATTGATCATTGATCCTTGTTCATTCTTCATCGTTCATTCTTCTTTGATCATTGATCCTTGTTCATTCTTCATTGATCATTGATCCTTGTTCATTCTTCATCGTTCATTCGTCATTGATCATTGATCCTTGTTCATTCTTCATCGTTCATTCGTCATTGATCATTGATCCTTGTTCATTCTTCATCGTTCATTCTTCATTGATCATTGATCCTTGTTCATTCTTCATCGTTCATTCGTCATTGATCATTGATCCTTGTTCATTCTTCATCGTTCATTCGTCATTGACCATTACTCCTTGTTCATTCTTCATCGTTCATTCTTCATTGATCATTGATCCTTGTTCATTCTTCATCGTTCATTCGTCATTGATCATTGATCCTTATTCATTCTTCATCGTTCATTTTTCATTTATCATTGATCCTTGTTCATTCTTCATCGTTCATTCTTCATTGATCATTGATCCTTGTTCATTCTTCATCGTTCATTCGTCATTGACCATTAATCCTTGTTCATTCTTCATCGTTCATTCTTCATTGATCATTGATCCTTGTTCATTCTTCATCGTTCATTCGTCATTGATCATTGATCCTTGTTCATTCTTCATCGTTCATTCGTCATTGACCATTACTCCTTGTTCATTCTTCATTGACCATTACTCCTTGTTCATTCTTCATCGTTCATTCGTCATTGATCATTGATCCTTGTTCATTCTACATTGATCATTGATCCTTGTTCATTCTTCATCGTTCATTCGTCATTGATCATTGATCCTTGTTCATTCTTCATCGTTCATTCTTCATTGACCATTAATCCTTGTTCATTCTTCATCGATCATTCTTCATTGATCATTGTTCCTTGTTCATTCTGCAACGTTCATTCTTCATTGATCATTGATCCTTGTTCATTCTTCATCGTTCATTCGTCATTGATCATTGATCCTTGTTCATTTTTCATTGATCATTGATCCTTGTTCATTCTTCATCGTTCATTCGTCATTGATCATTGATCCTTGTTCATTCTTCATCGTTTATTCGTCATTGACCATTACTCCTTGTTCATTCTTCATCGTTCATTCTTCATTGATCATTGATCCTTGTTCATTCTTCATCGTTCATTCTTCTTTGATCATTGATCCTTGTTCATTCTTCATTGATCATTGATCCTTGTTCATTCTTCATCGTTCATTCGTCATTGATCATTGATCCTTGTTCATTCTTCATCGTTCATTCGTCATTGATCATTGATCCTTGTTCATTCTTCATCGTTCATTCTTCATTGATCATTGATCCTTGTTCATTCTTCATCGTTCATTCGTCATTGATCATTGATCCTTGTTCATTCTTCATCGTTCATTCGTCATTGACCATTACTCCTTGTTCATTCTTCATCGTTCATTCTTCATTGATCATTGATCCTTGTTCATTCTTCATCGTTCATTCGTCATTGATCATTGATCCTTATTCATTCTTCATCGTTCATTTTTCATTTATCATTGATCCTTGTTCATTCTTCATCGTTCATTCTTCATTGATCATTGATCCTTGTTCATTCTTCATCGTTCATTCGTCATTGACCATTAATCCTTGTTCATTCTTCATCGTTCATTCTTCATTGATCATTGATCCTTGTTCATTCTTCATCGTTCATTCGTCATTGATCATTGATCCTTGTTCATTCTTCATCGTTCATTCGTCATTGACCATTACTCCTTGTTCATTCTTCATTGACCATTACTCCTTGTTCATTCTTCATCGTTCATTCGTCATTGATCATTGATCCTTGTTCATTCTACATTGATCATTGATCCTTGTTCATTCTTCATCGTTCATTCGTCATTGATCATTGATCCTTGTTCATTATTCATCGTTCATTCTTCATTGACCATTAATCCTTGTTCATTCTTCATCGATCATTCTTCATTGATCATTGTTCCTTGTTCATTCTGCATCGTTCATTCTTCATTGATCATTGATCCTTGTTCATTCTTCATCGTTCATTCTTCATTGATCATTGATCCTTGTTCATTCTTCATCGTTCATTCGTCATTGATCATTGATCCTTGTTCATTCTTCATCGTTCATTCGTCATTGACCATTACTCCTTGTTCATTCTTCATCGTTCATTCTTCATTGATCATTGATCCTTGTTCATTCTTCATCGTTCATTCGTCATTGATCATTGATCCTTATTCATTCTTCATCGTTCATTTTTCATTTATCATTGATCCTTGTTCATTCTTCATCGTTCATTCTTCATTGATCATTGATCCTTGTTCATTCTTCATCGTTCATTCGTCATTGACCATTAATCCTTGTTCATTCTTCATCGTTCATTCTTCATTGATCATTGATCCTTGTTCATTCTTCATCGTTCATTCGTCATTGACCATTAATCCTTGTTCATTCTTCATCATTCATTCTTCATTGATCATTGAACCTTGTTCATTCTTCATCGTTCATTCTTCTTTGATCATTGATCCTTGTTCATTCTTCATTGATCATTGATCCTTGTTCATTCTTCATCGTTCATTCGTCATTGATCATTGATCCTTGTTCATTCTTCATCGTTCATTCGTAATTGATCATTGATCCTTGTTCTTTCTTCATCGTTCATTCGTCATTGACCATTAATCCTTGTTCATTCTTCATCGTTCATTCTTCATTGATCATTGATCCTTGTTCATTCTTCATCGTTCATTCGTCATTGATCATTGATCCTTATTCATTCTTCATCGTTCATTTTTCATTGATCATTGATCCTTGTTCATTCTTCATCGTTCATTCTTCATTGATCATTGATCCTTGTTCATTCTTCATCGTTCATTCGTCATTGACCATTAATCCTTGTTCATTCTTCATCGTTCATTCTTCATTGATCATTGATCCTTGTTCATTCTTCATCGTTCATTCGTCATTGACCATTAATCCTTGTTCATTCTTCATCCTTCATTCTTCATTGATCATTGAACCTTGTTCATTCTTCATCGTTCATTCTTCTTTGATCATTGATCCTTGTTCATTCTTCATTGATCATTGATCCTTGTTCATTCTTCATCGTTCATTCGTCATTGATGATGTAGGATCACCTACATCTAGTTCTGCTGAGCTAGCCAAGATCAATATAATGATGCATCAAATGGAAGACGCTAAAATTCAAGGTCCAAAACTGAAATCCTTTAATTTCGTAGTCATAAACTAAGTCTTCTTTTTTTTTTTTTGGGTCGTTTTATTATTTAAGTCGTTTATTTTATTTCGAGTATTTGGGTCTTTTGTTTTCTTCGAAATGATTTAAGCCAGGTTTAGGATCAAGCTTAATCATTTCTCATGCTTAGTTAGTCGAGTTGTACTTTTCTTTTATTTGAGTTTAGTATTTAATTTTGCTCATGGGTCGAATATTATGCGATTGAAACGCAAGCAAGCAGCTGAAAATATCAAGCAAATAAACCAAGGAAATATGAAGAATATAAATATGAAGGTTCAGCAAGTGGAAGATTAAAAAAATATATTTAGCAAAATCAAGTTGTTTGAGACAGCAAATAAACCAAGGACATATGAAGATATTTGCAAATCATACAAGAATTCAGCCGTTGGGAAATCTGATTTTGGTTCATTATTACATGAAGATCTTTTCTACAAAAAACAAATCAGCCTAGAAAATAGCCTATGAAGACTTTGTAAGATATAGCTATGCACTACAAAATAGCCTAATTATTTCCATAGAAGATTGTAAGATGCAACTTGCAAGTGGACTTGCAAGTGGATTCCTAGCCGTTAAGAAACAAGCAACATTCTGATTTTTTTGCTTTTTAATTTAATTTTTTTTTTTTTTTTTATTTATTTTTTGTTGGGCTGATTTCCTTTTAGTATAAATAGGCTTGTAGTTCATGTAATGAAGGCATTCAGCTTGCATAATACAAACACAACCCTTTGAGCAATTTTCCTTGTTCTTATTTGCAATTTACTTTAACTTGGATTAGTTTAAGTAATTTGAAGTTCCTATGCTTTTCATACTTTTGGCTAAAGTTTGAATGTGTTCTTAGGAGCCCTTAGATTTGTTTCGTGGTGTATCTGTATCGAAGCAACCTTTGGCAAGCCATTTTCAGTTTGAAAAATCAACACATACATTTCATTTTTCCCTTGTTATAAAACCACAAAAATCACAAAAACAAATTCATTAAACGAAAACAGCAAACTACGTGTGCTTATAGCTTGGTTTTGTTTTGAGGCATACCAATCTATATCATCTTGGTATCAGAGCCAAGGCTACGCTCCGAGCCTTAATTTCGTTCATTCACAAAGCATAACACCATGTCTCAAAGTGGTGAAGGAGAAACAAGTGATTTGAGCAGAATTGTTGAAGAGCAAAATGCCACCATTAAATACCTACAAACCCAACTTAAAGAGTATCTAGACCTAAAACGCACCTTAAGGGAAGGTGGGGATTATGAGTCTGAAAGTCCTAAAGTTAGTAGGCAAACAAGCCGTGGAGATGATCTTAGAGTCGACATTCCAGAATTTGAAGGAAGATTAGATGGAGATGAGTTCCTTGAATGGGTAAGAACCGTTGAAAGAGTATTTGATTACAAGAATACGGATGAAGAAAAGAAGGTAAAGATAGTAGCATTAAAATTGCGCAAATATGCTTCTACTTGGTGGGCTAGCAAATGTGCAAAACGAGAAAGAGAAGGGAAAGACAAGATTAGATCATGGGAAAAGATGAAGAAGCAAATGAAGGAAAAGTTTCTGCCTTCATACTACATGCAAGAGAATTTCACCAAACTTCAACATCTACAACAAGATGGCAGGAGTGTAGAAGAGTATGGTCGAGAGTTCGAGACAATGATAATGAGGTGCGACCTTAAGGAGGATGATCATCAAACTTTGGTAAGATTTTTAAATGGTTTAGATTCAAAAATCAGAAACATTGTTGAATTACAACCTTATGCTTGCCTTGATGATTTAATTAACCTTGCACATAAAGTGGAAAAACAACAAAGAACTAAAATGAAGGAAACCTCACGTTTCACTTCAGCAAGAACGACCAATTTCAATTCCTACCAAAAGAACACTCCCCATCCCTATTCTAAAGCCCATTCGCAAGATTCAAAAGCTTTGCAAAATAATCATTTAAAGCAGCCCGTAAGCGTACCCAATACACCCAAAGCAAACACCAATTCATTCACACCTAGGAGATGTTTTAAGTGTCAAGGCTTAGGACATATCTCATCCGAATGCCCAAACCGAAAAATGGTGAACTTGGTTGAATTTGATGATCATCAAGAGGAAAACGAGGAGGATTTCTGTGACAATGCTGAACTTGATGAGGAAATGATATATCCAGATGAAGGAGAATTATTGGTTATGCGAAGAGCTCTTAGTGGGGTCAAAGCCAAAGATCCAAACCCACAAAGGGAAGCAATATTCCACACAAAATGTACGGTTAAAGGTAAGATCTGTTCGCTTATCATTGATGGAGGAAGTTGCACTAATGTCGCTTCAAAGACCATGGTGGACAAGCTTAATCTCACCGCCACTCCACACCCCGAGCCATACATGATTCAATGGTTGAATCAAAACAAAGGTATTCCTGTAAACTCTCAAGTTTTACTATCGTTTTCAATAGGCAATAGTTATAAGGAGAGTCTTTTATGTGATGTTATACCTATGGATGCATGTCATGTTTTATTAGGAAGACCTTGGCAATATGATAGAAAAGTTATGCATGATGGCTTTAAAAATACACATACTTTTGTTTTAAATAAGAAAAAGATCACGTTAGCTCCATATGCACCTGGCCATAATTCTAAATTACAAGCAACTTTAACAAATTTTCATTCTTTGATTCCTATACTTAAAAGTGAACAACATGAATTTGTGGAACGAAAAGAATTGTTATTGCTAAATGATGAAACCGAATCTGTTTTGCATGATCACCCTTTGCTTGTGCCTTTACTTGATGAATTTGCGCATGTTTTTCCTATTGAGATACCTAATGGACTTCCACCAAAAAGGGACATACAACATAAGATTGATTTCATTCCCGGTTCCACATTACCTAACAAACCAGCCTATAGAACTAATCCTAAAGAGACCGAAGAAATTAGGAGACAAGTTGATGAATTGTTAGCTAAAGGTTTGATTAGAGAGTCCATAAGTCCTTGTGCCGTCCCTACCTTACTTGTGCCTAAGAAAACTGGAGAAATGAGGATGTGTGTGGACAGTAGAGCCATTAATAGAATCACCATCAAGTATAGATTTCCAATACCTAGACTCAATGACTTGTTAGATGATTTATATGGTTCGAAAGTTTTTTCTAAAATCGACCTTAGGAGTGGATATCACCAAGTTAGAATTTATGAAGGGGATGAATGGAAAACCGCATTTAAAACTAAAGAAGGACTTTATGAATGGTTAGTCATGCCCTTTGGGTTGTCTAATGCACCTTCTACCTTTATGAGACTTATGAACCAAACTTTAAAGCCTTTCTTGGGTCAATTTGTTGTGGTTTATTTTGATGATATCTTGGTGTATAGTCAAAGTGAAGACGAGCATGTTAAACATTTGCATCAAGTTTTTAGTGTATTGGCTAAAGAAAAATTGTATGGTAATTTGGAAAAGTGTCAATTCTTTTCGGAATCAGTAAAATTTCTTGGGTTTATTGTGTCAATTGAGGGGATAAAAGCGGATGAAAAGAAAGTTGAAGCTATTAGAGACTGGCCTGTTCCTACCACCATTCACCAAGTTAGATCATTTCATGGTTTAGCTTCTTTTTATAGGAGGTTTGTCCCAAACTTTAGTTCAATCATGGCCCCTATCACCGAACTCACAAAACATAAGACCATAGAATGGAATTCCAAAGCACAAGCAGCCTTTGACACCATCAAAGACAAACTTACCACCGCACCTGTTCTAGCTTTGCCTAATTTTGAGGATATCTTTGAAGTAGAATGTGACGCATCTGGGGTAGGTATTGGAGGTGTTCTTACTCAAAACAACAAACCCCTTGCTTACTTTAGTGAAAAACTCAATGATGCTAAAAGGAAGTATTCTACTTATGATAAAGAGTTTTATGCTATTATTAGATGTTTAGAACATTGGAGACATTATTTGATTGCAAAAGAATTTGTGTTACATTCTGACCATGAGGCCTTAAAATTCATTCAAAGCCAACACAAACTTCAATCTAGACATGCTAAGTGGGTCGAGTTCCTACAAACCTTTCATTTCACCATTAAACACAAAGCGGGTAAATTAAACACCGGAGCTGATGCTTTATCTAGGAGATACTTGCTTTTGAGTACTTTGAATACTAAGGTTGTTGGGATGGAATTGTTAAAAGAATGTTATATTGATGATGTTGATTTTGGAGAAATATTTGAAAAATGTCATAACAAACCTCAAGGACTTTTTTACCTCTTTCAAGGATATCTCTTTCGAGGTAATCAATTATGTGTGCCCAGACATAGTGTTAGGGAGACCTTAATTAAGGAATATCATGAGGGAGGACTTGGAGGACATTTTGGGGAAGAAAAGACCATAGCTCTAGTGAGTGAGACCTTCTTTTGGCCGAAACTTGCTAAAGATGTCATTCATATTATTAAGAGGTGTGTGCAATGCCTAAAAGCCAAAGCCCACAAAACGTCTCAAGGTCTTTACCAACCTCTTCCTACACCACAAAATCCATGGGAAGATGTGAGCTTAGACTTCATAACCGGACTACCTAGAACCTCTAACAATAAGGATTCCATTATGGTTGTTGTTGATAGGTTTTCTAAGATGGCCCATTTCATTCCTTGTCATACTACACATGATGCTGTTAACATTGCTAATCTTTATTTTAAAGAAATAGTAAGACTACATGGGATAGCAAGAAGTATGGTAAGTGATAGAGACTCAAAGTTTCTTAGTCATTTTTGGCTTACTTTGTGGAAAAAGATGGGAACCAAGCTTAACTTTAGTAGTTCTAGCCACCCTCAGACTGATGGACAAACCGAAGTAACCAATAGGACCTTAGGAACCTTGTTGCGTGCCCTCATTACTAAGAATCCTAAACAATGGGAACAATTGCTACCACATGCTGAATTTGCTTATAATCGAGTTCCTAGCAAGACCACCGGTTTTTCTCCTTTCTTTATAGTTTATGGCCTTAATCCTTTAACCCCTATAGATCTTACGCCTTTTCCTACACCTTTGAAGTTTAGCCATGATGCCGAGACTAGAGCTAATGAGATCCAAAAGTTGCATAAACAAGTTGTGGAAAAGATTGAGAAAATGAATAATAAGGTTAAAGAGAAAGTGGACCAAAAGAGAAAAGAAGTGATTTTCAAAGAAGGTGACTTAGTATGGATTTACTTGAGAAAGGATAGGTTTCCCACACAAAGGAAATCAAAGTTAAGTGCTAGAATTGATGGACCGTTCGAAATTTTGGAAAAAGTAAATGACAATGCTTACAAACTAGAGCTACCTAGTAGCTATGGTGTGTCTTCTACTTTCAATGTTGCAGATTTGATTACATTTCATGAGGAGGACATGTTACCAAGCTTGAGGTCAAGCTTTTCCAAAGAAGGGGAGGATGATGTAGGATCACCTACATCTAGTTCTGCTGAGCTAGCCAAGATCAATATAATGATGCATCAAATGGAAGACGCTAAAATTCAAGGTCCAAAACTGAAATCCTTTAATTTCGTAGTCATAAACTAAGTCTTCTTTTTTTTTTTTGGGTCGTTTTATTATTTAAGTCGTTTATTTTATTTCGAGTATTTGGGTCTTTTGTTTTCTTCGAAATGATTTAAGCCAGGTTTAGGATCAAGCTTAATCATTTCTCATGCTTAGTTAGTCGAGTTGTACTTTTCTTTTATTTGAGTTTAGTATTTAATTTTGCTCATGGGTCGAATATTATGCGATTGAAACGCAAGCAAGCAGCTGAAAATATCAAGCAAATAAACCAAGGAAATATGAAGAATATAAATATGAAGGTTCAGCAAGTGGAAGATTAAAAAAATATATTTAGCAAAATCAAGTTGTTTGAGACAGCAAATAAACCAAGGACATATGAAGATATTTGCAAATCATACAAGAATTCAGCCGTTGGGAAATCTGATTTTGGTTCATTATTACATGAAGATCTTTTCTACAAAAAACAAATCAGCCTAGAAAATAGCCTATGAAGACTTTGTAAGATATAGCTATGCACTACAAAATAGCCTAATTATTTCCATAGAAGATTGTAAGATGCAACTTGCAAGTGGACTTGCAAGTGGATTCCTAGCCGTTAAGAAACAAGCAACATTCTGATTTTTTTGCTTTTTAATTTAATTTTTTTTTTTTTTTTATTTATTTTTTGTTGGGCTGATTTCCTTTTAGTATAAATAGGCTTGTAGTTCATGTAATGAAGGCATTCAGCTTGCATAATACAAACACAACCCTTTGAGCAATTTTCCTTGTTCTTATTTGCAATTTACTTTAACTTGGATTAGTTTAAGTAATTTGAAGTTCCTATGCTTTTCATACTTTTGGCTAAAGTTTGAATGTGTTCTTAGGAGCCCTTAGATTTGTTTCGTGGTGTATCTGTATCGAAGCAACCTTTGGCAAGCCATTTTCAGTTTGAAAAATCAACACATACATTTCATTTTTCCCTTGTTATAAAACCACAAAAATCACAAAAACAAATTCATTAAACGAAAACAGCAAACTACGTGTGCTTATAGCTTGGTTTTGTTTTGAGGCATACCAATCTATATCAATTGATCATTGATCCTTGTTCATTCTTCATCGTTCATTCGTCATTGATCATAGATCCTTGTTCATTCTTCATCGTTCATTCGTCATTGACCATTAATCCTTTTTCATTCTTCATCGTTCATTCTTCATTGATCATTGATCCTTGTTCATTCTTCATCGTTCATTCGTCATTGACCATTGATCCTTGTTCATTCTTCATTGATCATTGATGCTTGTTCATTCTTCATCGTTCATTCGTCATTGATCATTGATCCTTGTTCATTTTTCATTGATCATTGATCCTTGTTCATTCTTCATCGTTCATTCGTCATTGATCATTGATCCTTGTTCATTCTTCATCGTTTATTCGTCATTGACCATTACTCCTTGTTCATTCTTCATCGTTCATTCTTCATTGATCATTGATCCTTGTTCATTCTTCATCGTTCATTCTTCTTTGATCATTGATCCTTGTTCATTCTTCATTGATGATCCAAATACGCTTGGTAATTGCAACAAAAACGTATGATTATAAAGTGACGAAGGATATTCCAAGATTGTTCTCACAATGCCTTGCCAAGAGTTGGACTACCAAGCCTCTTGTCACTGCAACAATGATAAATTCCGTTGATAAATCAAGGGAATGATCAATTGTTCTTGGATAAGTGCAGCGTGGCCTTGAAGACTGATCAAGGTTCACACACACACCAAGGGCAAAACTGGCCCTAGTAACCCCAATTGCAACGCAATTGTAAAAATTCAAACACTGAATTTTTGAGAAGAAAACTTTCATTAAGCATCAATAATGTTCAATACAATGATGATCACTACTATATATAATGCTAGGAATCAAGGCTAAGTCCAATACAAGGAGGTCTTAACGGTTATAACGGTCATAATCAGGCGCGTGTGCATACTTACGCCTTAATTAACACAAAACAGAATACTCAGCAGCTGGTATGATGCTGCTGGTTTGTTCTTGCGTCTGGGCGACCTTGGGCTTGGATTTCAGCCCTTCTTTGATGACTTCCAATAATGTTCTTGGACCATGGCAGCTGGGTCCATGTGTGGAGATTCCATTTATGCCCTCCACGTCATCACACCGGTTCAGCTTGCATCTGTGGACGTCCATCAAGGTGGCCTGGTCAGCGGGTTCATGGAGTAGCTGCTGATTGTCTGATTTGTCTTGGTCAGTGGCGTATGCTGTGCCTTTTGGGCTTGTTGTTGATATAATTAGTTGCCTTTGATCTTCCTTAATTATTGTATCACTTCCTTGGGTATTGATTTGGAAGTCTTTACTTGATGTTGAAGCTGAATCAGTAAGTGCAGGTGATGATTCAAACACTTCAAGTGTGTTGCTCATGATGTTGCTTGGGTGTTCTTGGCCTGCGTTGTTGCCCTCTGAGCCTGAGTCTTGACTTGGCTCAATCCCCCCTTCTTGAAAACGAATTGTCCTCAATTCGGAGTCTTCATAGTAAGGTGCTAGATCACCGATATTGAATGTGGGTGATACACCATAAGCAGCTGGCAGATCCAATGTATAAGCATTGTCACCTGCTTTGGCTATTATCTGAAATGGACCATCTGCTTTTGGTTTCAACTTGTTGCTTCTTTGTTTGGGAAATCTCTCTTTGCGTAGATGTACCCAGACATAGTCTCCAACTTTGAAATGCCGTTTCTCTTTGAAGGCCCTGTCTGTTTTCCTCTTGTATTGGTCATTAGCATGCATGATGTTCTGCTGTACTTGCGTGTGTATATGCTGTGCTGCAGTGATTTGTTTCTCAGCGTTCCATGCTCCTCTGTCCTGCAATGGCAAATGAACTAAGGTAGTAGGAGTCAAAGGGTTAAAGCCATACACGCATTCAAAAGGTGAGTATTTGGTAGTCAAGCTTGGACATCTATTATATGCAAACTCAGCGTGTGGCAACTTGTCATCCCAATCCTTTGTGTTTTTTTTAACTAATGTGCGTAGTATGTTTCCTAATGTCCTATTCGTTACCTCGGTTTGCCCATCCGTTTGAGGATGGTATGCGGTGCTAAACAACAACTTGGTGCCCATCATATGCCATAAACTAGTCCAAAAAGTGCTCAAGAATTTTGAGTCCCTATCACTAACAATACTTTGAGGTATGCCATGTAATCTAATGATCTCATTAAAGTACAATTTGGCGATATGTCTAGCATCACTAGTCTTGGTGCAAGGTATGAAGTGTGCCATTTTCGAAAATCGATCTACTACAACCATGATGGCATCTTTGCCCCTTGCGGTTCGAGGTAGGGCTACAATAAAATCCATACTTACGTGTTCCCATGGATGATTAGCAACAGGGAGGGGTCTATATTCGCCTTTGTGAAAAGTCAGTTTAGCTCTCACGCAAACCTCACATCTCAATATGTGCTTGCCCACTGTGCCTAGCATTTTAGGCCAAAAGAAATGTTGTGCGAGCATGTCTAATGTTTTTTGAATGCCAAAATGGCCTGCTAATGTGCCCTCATGTACTTCTTTGACCAAGATGTGCCTCAATGGTGATCTAGGTATGCACAACCTATTGTTTTTAAATAGGAATCCATCTTGTATGTAGAAAGGTCCATGTGGCCCCTGTGTGCACTCAACATATAAATCTCTTAACTCAGGGTCCTCGAGGTATAAGGGCTTAATCATCTCGAAGCCTAAAATTTTGGCTTCCAATATAGCTAATAAATGATATCTTCTACTTAGAGCATCAGCTACAATATTTGCCTTCCCTGCCTTATACTTAGCTGAAAATGTGAAAGATTGAAGGAACTCTACCCACTTGCCATGTCTAGAATTTAACTTACTTTGGCCATTGATGTGCTTAAGTGATTCGTGGTCTGAGTGTAGGATAAAGGGTTGAACCTTTAGGTAGTGTGACCATGTTTCTAGTGCCCTTACTATAGCATAAAACTCTCTGTCGTAGGTAGAATAGTTAAGTCTACTCCCATTTAGTTTTTCACTAAAATAAGCGACAGGTCTCCCTTCTTGGAGTAATACAGCCCCTATCCCTTTCCCACTAGCGTCACACTCAACCTCGAAAGGTTTGGTGAAATCGGGTAGTCTCAAAATGGGTGCTTTACACATCAACTCCTTAATATGCTCAAAAGCGGCCTGTGCCTCAGTAGTCCACACAAAGGTACCTTGTTTGGTACATTCAGTTAAGGGTGACATGATGGTGCTAAAATTTTTGATGAATCGTCTATAGAATGATGCTAACCCGTGAAAAGATCTCACTTGTGTAATGGATGTAGGTGTGGGCCAGGTGCTAATTGCCTCTATCTTCACAGGGTCTACCTTAACTCCGTCCTTCCCAATTATAAATCCTAGAAAATTAACCTCAGGCATCATGAAAGCACATTTCTCTAATTTTCCATAAAGTTTTTGTTTCCTCAAAACGTCAAACAATCGCCGAAGGTGCTCAAAGTGTTTGTTGACAGTTACACTATAAATCAAGATATCATCCAAGTATACAACCACAAATTTCCCAAGAAAAGGTCTTAACACCTCGTTCATCAGCCGCATAAATGTGCTTGGGGCTCCGGTTAACCCAAAGGGCATTACCAACCACTCATATAGTCCATATTTGGTTTTAAATGCCGTTTTCCACTCATCACCTTCTCTCATCCGTATCTGGTGATAGCCACTCCTAAGATCGATCTTGCTAAACCAGCATGCTCCTGCTAATTCATCTAGCATGTCATCTAGTCTAGGCATAGGGAATCTATACTTGACAGTAATGTTATTCACACTCCTGCTATCTACACACATTCGCCATGATCCATCTTTTTTTGGGACTAAGAGTGTAGGTACGGCACATGGACTCAGACTTTCCCTTACATATCCCCTGGCTAACAACTCTTCTACTTGTCTTTGTAACTCTGTAGCCTCAGTAGGGTTTGTCCTGTAAGCTGGTCTATTGGGTATAGGTGCCCCGGGTATTAGATCTATTTGATGCTCAATGCCCCTGATAGGTGGTAAACCTTGGGGTAGGTCATCTGGAAACACATCCTTGAACTCCTCTATCAATCTTTGCACAGTTGGATGAACAGATGTGTGTTCAGAAGTGGATTCCTTAGTAAACATTATAAACACTATGTTTCCTGATCGTAGCTCTCTGTCACACTCTTTCCTACCTATCAAGTGTGTAGGTGATGGTTTGGTTTTGGTAGGGGGTATGGCTTTGTGAGGTGGTAGTGGCATTAATTCCTTAGTCTTACCCTCGTGTCGTAGGGAATACACATTGGTGAAGCCATTATGTATAGTTTTCCTATCATGTTGCCATGGTCTTCCGAGCAGAACATGACAAGCGTCCATGGCTAAAACATCGCAAAGCACTTGGTCGTGGTATGTGCCTATGCTAAAACTCACCAAACATTGTTTACTAACCGCATTCCCCTTACTATCATCTAACCACCTTAGCTTGTAAGGTCGAGGGTGAGATCTAGTGGTTAAGCCTAAGGTTTTGACTAGCTCTTTGCTTACACAGTTGGATTCACTGCCTCCATCGATGATCAAATCACACAGTTTATTCCCGATCTTACATTTTGTTTGAAAAATGTTTTCTCTTTGGTCTGAATTCTTGACCTGTGGGACTGTGTGAAGGTTTCTCCTGATCAATAGATTGTGAAGCTCTTCCTCCGGGTAAACATGCTCTATGTCCTCCTCTTCCTCACTTCCCTCAGTGGTATCCTCCAGTCTTTCCATGTATCCATAGCTATTTACTCTAAAGGAGCCCTCATACTCATCCTCAGGTGTGGGTGGTAATATGACTTCCTCCCCTTTGCCTTCTATGTGCACTAGCATAGCCCTTGGTCCTTTCCTACTATTAATTGCTTCCCAATCTCTTTGTGTAAAGGCGCGTGCGTTGGGACAATTTCTCTTATAGTGACCGTGCCCATGACACTTAAAACATATGACATCTCTAGGGTTTACGTCTTTATCCTTGGCATTGGTTGGTCTTTCTATGTGAGAACTAGCTGGAGCAAAATGGGATTGTGTACTCTTACTGTCAGGCAGCTTCTGTGCAGTAGACCTACTGTTAGTAATGGGTGTATATTGTTGTGCTCCCTTATGGTCAGAAAAGTGCTGTGCAGGCTGCCTAAAGCCACTGATTTCCTTGTTTTTGTGGAATGTCTGTGTAGATTGCATATGCTTTCTGCTTGCTGCCTTCTCGAACATCAAAGCACTGTTGCAGGCACTCTCATAGGTCAAGTTTGGCATAACCTCGACTTTCTCCTTAAGGTCTGTTCTCAAGCCACCTAAAAACCTTCCCAACCTTAATTCTGCAGGTTCATCAATATTGCATAGCACTGTTAACCGTTCACCCTCCTGTATGTACTCTGCTACAGACCTAATCCCTTGCCTTAAGGTGCTCCATTTGGTGTACAGTTGCTGTTTGTAATTGGTTGGAATGTATTTCCTTCGAAGGGACTTCCTAAGTTTCTCCCATGTACGGATTTTAGGTCTTTCCTCACGTGTTCTTTGCCTTTGCACACCGTCCAGCCAGGTTGCAGCTAGCTTAGTTAGTTTGACCTTTGCTATCTTATATTGGTGCTCTGGATGTGTGTCCTTAAATTCAAAATAACGTTCCACTCCCCTTTCCCATTCAATATACACCTCTGGATCATGTGTAGTGCCATCAAATTCAGGTACATCAATACGTATGGTTTTATCTTCTCTCCCATGCTCACTGTCAAGGTGTGAATATGCATGTAATGGTTGTGGTGATGTATTATTTTGTATCTCTGTGACAGCCATTTTTAATTGGGATACCATGTTGAACAATGCATCAAATTTTTCCTCGTTATTCATGATGATTATATGAATGTAACACACACAAATATACAAATATGCAAAAGAATGTAGTGCAGCACAACTGTACTGATCACAACAAGCAACTGTTGTGTTCTGAATCTGTACACAAAAGTTCTTTGAATGTCAAGGTAGTAATGTTCTTGCAAAGATAATGAGTTGTGGATTTTTCAACCAACATGCAAAGAAAGAATTGGTGCAGCAATTGATGTATGTAAATGGAATGAAAAATTAATGCAGTAAGCTGGTTCTGTTTTGCAACAGAACTCAGATTGAACAACTTGTTTTGTGCACAACTTGCTCTAAAATGAAACAATATCAATCGCTTTGCCCTTTAGATGAATTTGCTAATGTGAATTCCTTAGTTATTTGTGGATTACAGCCAATTATGCATGAGAAAGAAGAAAAAAAATCAATTATGAACAGCAATGTCACAAAATCAGAATTTGAAGAACTGTTCTGTGATTTGTTATCCAATGCACAGCCACAATCATAAACAATTCGAAATCAAAGATGGGAAGATGATGTAAAATGCAAATCTATTTTAACTAATTCAGAATGAAATTTTAACAGATATGCAAAGAAAAATCGCCAATTTCAGAAACTCCTTCAAGAACTGAGTTCTTTAGGGTTTCAGAACCAATTTCGTGAAATTCAAATGATGTATGCAATGATGATCAATCAAATGTAATGGTAATGCAACGAATTATATGCAGAAACACTAATTCACAAAGTAATTAAACAACAAGGAAGAAAACAACCAGGATTTGGAGAATTGACCACTGAATCGAACACGAACATGAAAATCGCCCTTTTCTCTGAAATTGATTTCTCTGATCATTCAGTCATGATATTGAGAATTCTTCTTTGTGAATGAAACAAGGATGAAATTCAAGCCCTACACGTCCTTGCTCTGATACCAATTGATCCAAATACGCTTGGTAATTGCAACAAAAACGTATGATTATAAAGTGACGAAGGATATTCCAAGATTGTTCTCACAATGCCTTGCCAAGAGTTGGACTACCAAGCCTCTTGTCACTGCAACAATGATAAATTCCGTTGATAAATCAAGGGAATGATCAATTGTTCTTGGATAAGTGCAGCGTGGCCTTGAAGACTGATCAAGGTTCACACACACACCAAGGGCAAAACTGGCCCTAGTAACCCCAATTGCAACGCAATTGTAAAAATTCAAACACTGAATTTTTGAGAAGAAAACTTTCATTAAGCATCAATAATGTTCAATACAATGATGATCACTACTATATATAATGCTAGGAATCAAGGCTAAGTCCAATACAAGGAGGTCTTAACGGTTATAACGGTCATAATCAGGCGCGTGTGCATACTTACGCCTTAATTAACACAAAACAGAATACTCAGCAGCTGGTATGATGCTGCTGGTTTGTTCTTGCGTCTGGGCGACCTTGGGCTTGGATTTCAGCCCTTCTTTGATGACTTCCAATAATGTTCTTGGACCATGGCAGCTGGGTCCATGTGTGGAGATTCCATTTATGCCCTCCACGTCATCACACCGGTTCAGCTTGCATCTGTGGACGTCCATCAAGGTGGCCTGGTCAGCGGGTTCATGGAGTAGCTGCTGATTGTCTGATTTGTCTTGGTCAGTGGCGTATGCTGTGCCTTTTGGGCTTGTTGTTGATATAATTAGTTGCCTTTGATCTTCCTTAATTATTGTATCACTTCCTTGGGTATTGATTTGGAAGTCTTTACTTGATGTTGAAGCTGAATCAGTAAGTGCAGGTGATGATTCAAACACTTCAAGTGTGTTGCTCATGATGTTGCTTGGGTGTTCTTGGCCTGCGTTGTTGCCCTCTGAGCCTGAGTCTTGACTTGGCTCAATTGATCATTGATCCTTGTTCATTCTTCATCGTTCATTCGTCATTGATCATTGATCCTTGTTCATTCTTCATCGTTCATTCGTCATTGATCATTGATCCTTGTTCATTCTTCATCGTTCATTCTTCATTGATCATTGATCCTTGTTCATTCTTCATCGTTCATTCGTCATTGATCATTGATCCTTGTTCATTCTTCATCGTTCATTCGTCATTGACCATTACTCCTTGTTCATTCTTCATCGTTCATTCTTCATTGATCATTGATCCTTGTTCATTCTTCATCGTTCATTCGTCATTGATCATTGATCCTTATTCATTCTTCATCGTTCATTTTTCATTTATCATTGATCCTTGTTCATTCTTCATCGTTCATTCTTCATTGATCATTGATCCTTGTTCATTCTTCATCGTTCATTCGTCATTGACCATTAATCCTTGTTCATTCTTCATCGTTCATTCTTCATTGATCATTGATCCTTGTTCATTCTTCATCGTTCATTCGTCATTGATCATTGATCCTTGTTCATTCTTCATCGTTCATTCGTCATTGACCATTACTCCTTGTTCATTCTTCATTGACCATTACTCCTTGTTCATTCTTCATCGTTCATTCGTCATTGATCATTGATCCTTGTTCATTCTACATTGATCATTGATCCTTGTTCATTCTTCATCGTTCATTCGTCATTGATCATTGATCCTTGTTCATTCTTCATCGTTCATTCTTCATTGACCATTAATCCTTGTTCATTCTTCATCGATCATTCTTCATTGATCATTGTTCCTTGTTCATTCTGCAACGTTCATTCTTCATTGATCATTGATCCTTGTTCATTCTTCATCGTTCATTCGTCATTGATCATTGATCCTTGTTCATTTTTCATTGATCATTGATCCTTGTTCATTCTTCATCGTTCATTCGTCATTGATCATTGATCCTTGTTCATTCTTCATCGTTTATTCGTCATTGACCATTACTCCTTGTTCATTCTTCATCGTTCATTCTTCATTGATCATTGATCCTTGTTCATTCTTCATCGTTCATTCTTCTTTGATCATTGATCCTTGTTCATTCTTCATTGATCATTGATCCTTGTTCATTCTTCATCGTTCATTCGTCATTGATCATTGATCCTTGTTCATTCTTCATCGTTCATTCGTCATTGATCATTGATCCTTGTTCATTCTTCATCGTTCATTCTTCATTGATCATTGATCCTTGTTCATTCTTCATCGTTCATTCGTCATTGATCATTGATCCTTGTTCATTCTTCATCGTTCATTCGTCATTGACCATTACTCCTTGTTCATTCTTCATCGTTCATTCTTCATTGATCATTGATCCTTGTTCATTCTTCATCGTTCATTCGTCATTGATCATTGATCCTTATTCATTCTTCATCGTTCATTTTTCATTTATCATTGATCCTTGTTCATTCTTCATCGTTCATTCTTCATTGATCATTGATCCTTGTTCATTCTTCATCGTTCATTCGTCATTGACCATTAATCCTTGTTCATTCTTCATCGTTCATTCTTCATTGATCATTGATCCTTGTTCATTCTTCATCGTTCATTCGTCATTGATCATTGATCCTTGTTCATTCTTCATCGTTCATTCGTCATTGACCATTACTCCTTGTTCATTCTTCATTGACCATTACTCCTTGTTCATTCTTCATCGTTCATTCGTCATTGATCATTGATCCTTGTTCATTCTACATTGATCATTGATCCTTGTTCATTCTTCATCGTTCATTCGTCATTGATCATTGATCCTTATTCATTATTCATCGTTCATTCTTCATTGACCATTAATCCTTGTTCATTCTTCATCGATCATTCTTCATTGATCATTGTTCCTTGTTCATTCTGCATCGTTCATTCTTCATTGATCATTGATCCTTGTTCATTCTTCATCGTTCATTCTTCATTGATCATTGATCCTTGTTCATTCTTCATCGTTCATTCGTCATTGATCATTGATCCTTGTTCATTCTTCATCGTTCATTCGTCATTGACCATTACTCCTTGTTCATTCTTCATCGTTCATTCTTCATTGATCATTGATCCTTGTTCATTCTTCATCGTTCATTCGTCATTGATCATTGATCCTTATTCATTCTTCATCGTTCATTTTTCATTTATCATTGATCCTTGTTCATTCTTCATCGTTCATTCTTCATTGATCATTGATCCTTGTTCATTCTTCATCGTTCATTCGTCATTGACCATTAATCCTTGTTCATTCTTCATCGTTCATTCTTCATTGATCATTGATCCTTGTTCATTCTTCATCGTTCATTCGTCATTGACCATTAATCCTTGTTCATTCTTCATCATTCATTCTTCATTGATCATTGAACCTTGTTCATTCTTCATCGTTCATTCTTCTTTGATCATTGATCCTTGTTCATTCTTCATTGATCATTGATCCTTGTTCATTCTTCATCGTTCATTCGTCATTGATCATTGATCCTTGTTCATTCTTCATCGTTCATTCGTAATTGATCATTGATCCTTGTTCTTTCTTCATCGTTCATTCGTCATTGACCATTAATCCTTGTTCATTCTTCATCGTTCATTCTTCATTGATCATTGATCCTTGTTCATTCTTCATCGTTCATTCGTCATTGATCATTGATCCTTATTCATTCTTCATCGTTCATTTTTCATTGATCATTGATCCTTGTTCATTCTTCATCGTTCATTCTTCATTGATCATTGATCCTTGTTCATTCTTCATCGTTCATTCGTCATTGACCATTAATCCTTGTTCATTCTTCATCGTTCATTCTTCATTGATCATTGATCCTTGTTCATTCTTCATCGTTCATTCGTCATTGACCATTAATCCTTGTTCATTCTTCATCCTTCATTCTTCATTGATCATTGAACCTTGTTCATTCTTCATCGTTCATTCTTCTTTGATCATTGATCCTTGTTCATTCTTCATTGATCATTGATCCTTGTTCATTCTTCATCGTTCATTCGTCATTGATCATTGATCCTTGTTCATTCTTCATCGTTCATTCGTCATTGATCATAGATCCTTGTTCATTCTTCATCGTTCATTCGTCATTGACCATTAATCCTTTTTCATTCTTCATCGTTCATTCTTCATTGATCATTGATCCTTGTTCATTCTTCATCGTTCATTCGTCATTGACCATTGATCCTTGTTCATTCTTCATTGATCATTGATGCTTGTTCATTCTTCATCGTTCATTCGTCATTGATCATTGATCCTTGTTCATTTTTCATTGATCATTGATCCTTGTTCATTCTTCATCGTTCATTCGTCATTGATCATTGATCCTTGTTCATTCTTCATCGTTTATTCGTCATTGACCATTACTCCTTGTTCATTCTTCATCGTTCATTCTTCATTGATCATTGATCCTTGTTCATTCTTCATCGTTCATTCTTCTTTGATCATTGATCCTTGTTCATTCTTCATTGATCATTGATCCTTGTTCATTCTTCATCGTTCATTCGTCATTGATCATTGATCCTTGTTCATTCTTCATCGTTCATTCGTCATTGATCATTGATCCTTGTTCTTTCTTCATCGTTCATTCTTCATTGATCATTGATCCTTGTTCATTCTTCATCGTTCATTCGTCATTGATCATTGATCCTTGTTCATTCTTCATCGTTCATTCGTCATTGACCATTACTCCTTGTTCATTCTTCATCGTTCATTCTTCATTGATCATTGATCCTTGTTCATTCTTCATCGTTCATTCGTCATTGATCATTGATCCTTATTCATTCTTCATCGTTCATTTTTCATTTATCATTGATCCTTGTTCATTCTTCATCGTTCATTCTTCATTGATCATTGATCCTTGTTCATTCTTCATCGTTCATTCGTCATTGACCATTAATCCTTGTTCATTCTTCATCGTTCATTCTTCATTGATCATTGATCCTTGTTCATTCTTCATCGTTCATTCGTCATTGATCATTGATCCTTGTTCATTCTTCATCGTTCATTCGTCATTGACCATTACTCCTTGTTCATTCTTCATTGACCATTACTCCTTGTTCATTCTTCATCGTTCATTCGTCATTGATCATTGATCCTTGTTCATTCTACATTGATCATTGATCCTTGTTCTTTCTTCATCGTTCATTCGTCATTGATCATTGATCCTTGTTCATTCTTCATCGTTCATTCTTCATTGACCATTAATCCTTGTTCATTCTTCATCGATCATTCTTCCTTGTTCATTATGCATCGTTCATTCTTCATTGATCATTGATCCTTGTTCATTCTTCATCGTTCATTCGTCATTGATCATTGATCCTTGTTCATTTTTCATTGATCATTGATCCTTGTTCATTCTTCATCGTTCATTCGTCATTGATCATTGATCCTTGTTCATTCTTCATCGTTTATTCGTCATTGACCATTACTCCTTGTTCATTCTTCATCGTTCATTCTTCATTGATCATTGATCCTTGTTCATTCTTCATCGTTCATTCTTCTTTGATCATTGATCCTTGTTCATTCTTCATTGATCATTGATCCTTGTTCATTCTTCATCGTTCATTCGTCATTGATCATTGATCCTTGTTCATTCTTCATCGTTCATTCGTCATTGATCATTGATCCTTGTTCATTCTTCATCGTTCATTCTTCATTGATCATTGATCCTTGTTCATTCTTCATCGTTCATTCGTCATTGATCATTGATCCTTGTTCATTCTTCATCGTTCATTCGTCATTGACCATTACTCCTTGTTCATTCTTCATCGTTCATTCTTCATTGATCATTGATCCTTGTTCATTCTTCATCGTTCATTCGTCATTGATCATTGATCCTTATTCATTCTTCATCGTTCATTTTTCATTTATCATTGATCCTTGTTCATTCTTCATCGTTCATTCTTCATTGATCATTGATCCTTGTTCATTCTTCATCGTTCATTCGTCATTGACCATTAATCCTTGTTCATTCTTCATCGTTCATTCTTCATTGATCATTGATCCTTGTTCATTCTTCATCGTTCATTCGTCATTGATCATTGATCCTTGTTCATTCTTCATCGTTCATTCGTCATTGACCATTACTCCTTGTTCATTCTTCATTGACCATTACTCCTTGTTCATTCTTCATCGTTCATTCGTCATTGATCATTGATCCTTGTTCATTCTACATTGATCATTGATCCTTGTTCATTCTTCATCGTTCATTCGTCATTGATCATTGATCCTTGTTCATTCTTCATCGTTCATTCTTCATTGACCATTAATCCTTGTTCATTCTTCATCGATCATTCTTCATTGATCATTGTTCCTTGTTCATTCTGCATCGTTCATTCTTCATTGATCATTGATCCTTGTTCATTCTTCATCGTTCATTCTTCATTGATCATTGATCCTTGTTCATTCTTCATCGTTCATTCGTCATTGATCATTGATCCTTGTTCATTCTTCATCGTTCATTCGTCATTGACCATTACTCCTTGTTCATTCTTCATCGTTCATTCTTCATTGATCATTGATCCTTGTTCATTCTTCATCGTTCATTCGTCATTGATCATTGATCCTTATTCATTCTTCATCGTTCATTTTTCATTTATCATTGATCCTTGTTCATTCTTCATCGTTCATTCTTCATTGATCATTGATCCTTGTTCATTCTTCATCGTTCATTCGTCATTGACCATTAATCCTTGTTCATTCTTCATCGTTCATTCTTCATTGATCATTGATCCTTGTTCATTCTTCATCGTTCATTCGTCATTGACCATTAATCCTTGTTCATTCTTCATCATTCATTCTTCATTGATCATTGAACCTTGTTCATTCTTCATCGTTCATTCTTCTTTGATCATTGATCCTTGTTCATTCTTCATCGTTCATTTGTCATTGATCATTGATCCTTGTTCATTCTTCATCGTTCATTCGTCATTGACCATTACTCCTTGTTCATTCTTCATCGTTCATTCTTCATTGATCATTGATCCTTGTTCATTCTTCATCGTTCATTCTTCTTTGATCATTGATCCTTGTTCATTCTTCATTGATCATTGATCCTTGTTCATTCTTCATCGTTCATTCGTCATTGATCATTGATCCTTGTTCATTCTTCATCGTTCATTCGTAATTGATCATTGATCCTTGTTCTTTCTTCATCGTTCATTCGTCATTGACCATTAATCCTTGTTCATTCTTCATCGTTCATTCTTCATTGATCATTGATCCTTGTTCATTCTTCATCGTTCATTCGTCATTGATCATTGATCCTTATTCATTCTTCATCGTTCATTTTTCATTGATCATTGATCCTTGTTCATTCTTCATCGTTCATTCTTCATTGATCATTGATCCTTGTTCATTCTTCATCGTTCATTCGTCATTGACCATTAATCCTTGTTCATTCTTCATCGTTCATTCTTCATTCATCATTGATCCTTGTTCATTCTTCATCGTTCATTCGTCATTGACCATTAATCCTTGTTCATTCTTCATCCTTCATTCTTCATTGATCATTGAACCTTGTTCATTCTTCATCGTTCATTCTTCTTTGATCATTGATCCTTGTTCATTCTTCATTGATCATTGATCCTTGTTCATTCTTCATCGTTCATTCGTCATTGATCATTGATCCTTGTTCATTCTTCATCGTTCATTCGTCATTGATCATAGATCCTTGTTCATTCTTCATCGTTCATTCGTCATTGACCATTAATCCTTTTTCATTCTTCATCGTTCATTCTTCATTGATCATTGATCCTTGTTCATTCTTCATCGTTCATTCGTCATTGACCATTGATCCTTGTTCATTCTTCATTGATCATTGATCCTTGTTCATTTTTCATTGATCATTGATCCTTGTTCATTCTTCATCGTTCATTCGTCATTGATCATTGATCCTTGTTCATTCTTCATCGTTTATTCGTCATTGACCATTACTCCTTGTTCATTCTTCATCGTTCATTCTTCATTGATCATTGATCCTTGTTCATTCTTCATCGTTCATTCTTCTTTGATCATTGATCCTTGTTCATTCTTCATTGATCATTGATCCTTGTTCATTCTTCATCGTTCATTCGTCATTGATCATTGATCCTTGTTCATTCTTCATCGTTCATTCGTCATTGATCATTCATCCTTGTTCATTCTTCATCGTTCATTCTTCATTGATCATTGATCCTTGTTCATTCTTCATCGTTCATTCGTCATTGATCATTGATCCTTGTTCATTCTTCATCGTTCATTCGTCATTGACCATTACTCCTTGTTCATTCTTCATCGTTCATTCTTCATTGATCATTGATCCTTGTTCATTCTTCATCGTTCATTCGTCATTGATCATTGATCCTTATTCATTCTTCATCGTTCATTTTTCATTTATCATTGATCCTTGTTCATTCTTCATCGTTCATTCTTCATTGATCGTTGATCCTTGTTCATTCTTCATCGTTCATTCGTCATTGACCATTAATCCTTGTTCATTCTTCATCGTTCATTCTTCATTGATCATTGATCCTTGTTCATTCTTCATCGTTCATTCGTCATTGATCATTGATCCTTGTTCATTCTTCATCGTTCATTCGTCATTGACCATTACTCCTTGTTCATTCTTCATTGACCATTACTCCTTGTTCATTCTTCATCGTTCATTCGTCATTGATCATTGATCCTTGTTCATTCTACATTGATCATTGATCCTTGTTCATTCTTCATCGTTCATTCGTCATTGATCATTGATCCTTGTTCATTCTTCATCGTTCATTCGTCATTGACCATTACTCCTTGTTCATTCTTCATCGTTCATTCTTCATTGATCATTGATCCTTGTTCATTCTTCATCGTTCATTCTTCTTTGATCAATGATCCTTGTTCATTCTTCATTGATCATTGACTCTTGTTCATTCTTCATCGTTCATTCGTCATTGATCATTGATCCTTGTTCATTCTTCATCGTTCATTTGTCATTGATCATTGATCCTTGTTCATTCTTCATCGTTCATTCGTCATTGACCATTGATCCTTGTTCATTCTTCATTGATCATTGATCCTTGTTCATTCTTCATCGTTCATTCGTCATTGATCATTGATCCTTGTTCATTCTTCATTGATCATTGATCATTGATCCTTGTTCATTCTTCATCGTTCATTCGTCATTGATCATTGATCCTTGTTCATTCTTCATCGTTCATTCGTCATTGACCATTACTCCTTGTTCATTCTTCATCGTTCATTCTTCATTGATCATTGATCCTTGTTCATTCTTCATCGTTCATTCTTCTTTGATCATTGATCCTTGTTCATTCTTCATTGATCATTGATCCTTGTTCATTCTTCATCGTTCATTCTTCATTGACCATTGATCCTTGTTCATTCTTCATCGTTCATTCTTCATTGACCATTAATCCTTGTTCATTCTTCATCGATCATTCTTCATTGATCATTGTTCCTTGTTCATTCTTCATCGTTCATTCTTCATTGATCATTGATCCTTGTTCATTCTTCATCGTTCATTCTTCATTGATCATTGATCCTTGTTCATTCTTCATCGTTCATTCGTCATTGACCATTACTCCTTGTTCATTCTTCATCGTTCATTCGTCATTGATCATTGATCCTTGTTCATTCTTCATTGATCATTGATCCTTGTTCATTCTTCATCGTTCATTCGTCATTGATCATTGATCCTTGTTCATTCTTCATCGTTCATTCGTCATTGACCATTACTCCTTGTTCATTCTTCATCGTTCATTCTTTATTGATCATTGATCCTTGTTCATTCTTCATCGTTCATTCTTCTTTGATCATTGATCCTTGTTCATTCTTCATTGATCATTGATCCTTGTTCATTCTTCATCATTCATTCTTCATTGACCATTGATCCTTGTTCATTCTTCATCGTTCATTCTTCATTGACCATTAATCCTTGTTCATTCTTCATCGATCATTCTTCATTGATCATTGTTCCTTGTTCATTCTTCATCGTTCATTCTTCATTGATCATTGATCCTTGTTCATTCTTCATCGTTCATTCTTCATTGATCATTGATCCTTGTTCATTCTTCATCGTTCATTCGTCATTGATCATTGATCCTTGTTCATTTTTCATCGTTCATTCGTCATTGACCATTACTCCTTGTTCATTCTTCATCGTTCATTCTTCATTGATCATTGATCCTTGTTCATTCTTCATCGTTCATTCGTCATTGATCATTGATCCTTGTTCATTCTTCATCGTTCATTCGTCATTGACCATTACTCCTTGTTCATTCTTCATCGTTCATTCTTCATTGATCATTGATCCTTGTTCATTCTTCATCGTTCATTCGTCATTGATCATTGATCCTTATTCATTCTTCATCGTTCATTTTTCATTTATCATTGATCCTTGTTCATTCTTCATCGTTCATTCTTCATTGATCATTGATCCTTGTTCATTCTTCATCGTTCATTCGTCATTGACCATTAATCCTTGTTCATTCTTCATCGTTCATTCTTCATTGATTATTGATCCTTGTTCATTCTTCATCGTTCATTCGTCATTGACCATTAATGCTTGTTCATTCTTCATCGTTCATTCTTCATTGATCATTGAAGCTTGTTCATTCTTCATCGTTCATTCTTCTTTGATCATTGATCCTTGTTCATTCTTCATTGATCATTGATCCTTGTTCATTCTTCATCGTTCATTCGTCATTGATCATTGATCCTTGTTCATTCTTCATCGTTCATTCTTCATTGATCATTGATCCTTGTTCATTCTTCATCGTTCATTCGTCATTGATCATTGATCCTTGTTCATTCTTCATCGTTCATTCGTCATTGACCATTACTCCTTGTTCATTCTTCATCGTTCATTCTTCATTGATCATTGATCCTTGTTCATTCTTCATCGTTCATTCTTCTTTGATCATTGATCCTTGTTCATTCTTCATTGATCATTGATCCTTGTTCATTCTTCATCGTTCATTCTTCATTGACCATTGATCCTTGTTCATTCTTCATCGTTCATTCTTCATTGACCATTAATCCTTGTTCATTCTTCATCGATCATTCTTCATTGATCATTGTTCCTTGTTCATTCTGCATCGTTCATTCTTCATTGATCATTGATCCTTGTTCATTCTTCATCGTTCATTCTTCATTGATCATTGATCCTTGTTCATTCTTCATCGTTCATTCTTCATTGATCATTGATCCTTGTTCATTCTTCATCGTTCATTCGTCATTGATCATTGATCCTTGTTCATTCTTCATCGTTCATTCGTCATTGACCATTACTCCTTGTTCATTCTTCATCGTTCATTCTTCATTGATCATTGATCCTTGTTCATTCTTCATCGTTCATTCGTCATTGATCATTGATCCTTATTCATTCTTCATCGTTCATTTTTCATTTATCATTGATCCTTGTTCATTCTTCATCGTTCATTCTTCATTGATCATTGATCCTTGTTCATTCTTCATCGTTCATTCGTCATTGACCATTAATCCTTGTTCATTCTTCATCGTTCATTCTTCATTGATCATTGATCCTTGTTCATTCTTCATCGTTCATTCGTCATTGACCATTAATCCTTGTTCATTCTTCATCATTCATTCTTCATTGATCATTGAACCTTGTTCATTCTTCATCGTTCATTCTTCTTTGATCATTGATCCTTGTTCATTCTTCATTGATCATTGATCCTTGTTCATTCTTCATCGTTCATTCGTCATTGATCATTGATCCTTGTTCATTCTTCATCGTTCATTCGTAATTGATCATTGATCCTTGTTCTTTCTTCATCGTTCATTCGTCATTGACCATTAATCCTTGTTCATTCTTCATCGTTCATTCTTCATTGATCATTGATCCTTGTTCATTCTTCATCGTTCATTCGTCATTGATCATTGATCCTTATTCATTCTTCATCGTTCATTTTTCATTGATCATTGATCCTTGTTCATTCTTCATCGTTCATTCTTCATTGATCATTGATCCTTGTTCATTCTTCATCGTTCATTCGTCATTGACCATTAATCCTTGTTCATTCTTCATCGTTCATTCTTCATTGATCATTGATCCTTGTTCATTCTTCATCGTTCATTCGTCATTGACCATTAATCCTTGTTCATTCTTCATCCTTCATTCTTCATTGATCATTGAACCTTGTTCATTCTTCATCGTTCATTCTTCTTTGATCATTGATCCTTGTTCATTCTTCATTGATCATTGATCCTTGTTCATTCTTCATCGTTCATTCGTCATTGATCATTGATCCTTGTTCATTCTTCATCGTTCATTCGTCATTGATCATAGATCCTTGTTCATTCTTCATCGTTCATTCGTCATTGACCATTAATCCTTTTTCATTCTTCATCGTTCATTCTTCATTGATCATTGATCCTTGTTCATTCTTCATCGTTCATTCGTCATTGACCATTGATCCTTGTTCATTCTTCATTGATCATTGATGCTTGTTCATTCTTCATCGTTCATTCGTCATTGATCATTGATCCTTGTTCATTTTTCATTGATCATTGATCCTTGTTCATTCTTCATCGTTCATTCGTCATTGATCATTGATCCTTGTTCATTCTTCATCGTTTATTCGTCATTGACCATTACTCCTTGTTCATTCTTCATCGTTCATTCTTCATTGATCATTGATCCTTGTTCATTCTTCATCGTTCATTCTTCTTTGATCATTGATCCTTGTTCATTCTTCATTGATCATTGATCCTTGTTCATTCTTCATCGTTCATTCGTCATTGATCATTGATCCTTGTTCATTCTTCATCGTTCATTCGTCATTGATCATTGATCCTTGTTCATTCTTCATCGTTCATTCTTCATTGATCATTGATCCTTGTTCATTCTTCATCGTTCATTCGTCATTGATCATTGATCCTTGTTCATTCTTCATCGTTCATTCGTCATTGACCATTACTCCTTGTTCATTCTTCATCGTTCATTCTTCATTGATCATTGATCCTTGTTCATTCTTCATCGTTCATTCGTCATTGATCATTGATCCTTATTCATTCTTCATCGTTCATTTTTCATTTATCATTGATCCTTGTTCATTCTTCATCGTTCATTCTTCATTGATCATTGATCCTTGTTCATTCTTCATCGTTCATTCGTCATTGACCATTAATCCTTGTTCATTCTTCATCGTTCATTCTTCATTGATCATTGATCCTTGTTCATTCTTCATCGTTCATTCGTCATTGATCATTGATCCTTGTTCATTCTTCATCGTTCATTCGTCATTGACCATTACTCCTTGTTCATTCTTCATTGACCATTACTCCTTGTTCATTCTTCATCGTTCATTCGTCATTGATCATTGATCCTTGTTCATTCTACATTGATCATTGATCCTTGTTCATTCTTCATCGTTCATTCGTCATTGATCATTGATCCTTGTTCATTCTTCATCGTTCATTCGTCATTGACCATTACTCCTTGTTCATTCTTCATCGTTCATTCTTCATTGATCATTGATCCTTGTTCATTCTTCATCGTTCATTCTTCTTTGATCAATGATCCTTGTTCATTCTTCATTGATCATTGACCCTTGTTCATTCTTCATCGTTCATTCGTCATTGATCATTGATCCTTGTTCATTCTTCATCGTTCATTTGTCATTGATCATTGATCCTTGTTCATTCTTCATCGTTCATTCGTCATTGACCATTGATCCTTGTTCATTCTTCATTGATCATTGATCCTTGTTTATTCTTCATCGTTCATTCGTCATTGATCATTGATCCTTGTTCATTCTTCATTGATCATTGATCATTGATCCTTGTTCATTCTTCATCGTTCATTCGTCATTGATCATTGATCCTTGTTCATTCTTCATCGTTCATTCGTCATTGACCATTACTCCTTGTTCATTCTTCATCGTTCATTCTTCATTGATCATTGATCCTTGTTCATTCTTCATCGTTCATTCTTCTTTGATCATTGATCCTTGTTCATTCTTCATTGATCATTGATCCTTGTTCATTCTTCATCGTTCATTCTTCATTGACCATTGATCCTTGTTCATTCTTCATCGTTCATTCTTCATTGACCATTAATCCTTGTTCATTCTTCATCGATCATTCTTCATTGATCATTGTTCCTTGTTCATTCTTCATTGATCATTGATCCTTGTTCATTCTTCATCGTTCATTCTTCATTGATCATTGATCCTTGTTCATTCTTCATCGTTCATTCGTCATTGACCATTACTCCTTGTTCATTCTTTATCGTTCATTCGTCATTGATCATTGATCCTTGTTCATTCTTCATTGATCATTGATCCTTGTTCATTCTTCATCGTTCATTCGTCATTGATCATTAATCCTTGTTCATTCTTCATCGTTCATTCGTCATTGACCATTACTCCTTGTTCATTCTTCATCGTTCATTCTTCATTGATCATTGATCCTTGTTCATTCTTCATCGTTCATTCTTCTTTGATCATTGATCCTTGTTCATTCTTCATTGATCACTGATCCTTGTTCATTCTTCATCATTCATTCTTCATTGACCATTGATCCTTGTTCATTCTTCATCGTTCATTCGTCATTGATCATTGATCCTTGTTCATTCTTCATCGTTCATTCGTCATTGATCATAGATCCTTGTTCATTCTTCATCGTTCATTCGTCATTGACCATTAATCCTTTTTCATTCTTCATCGTTCATTCTTCATTGATCATTGATCCTTGTTCATTCTTCATCGTTCATTCGTCATTGACCATTGATCCTTGTTCATTCTTCATTGATCATTGATGCTTGTTCATTCTTCATCGTTCATTCGTCATTGATCATTGATCCTTGTTCATTTTTCATTGATCATTGATCCTTGTTCATTCTTCATCGTTCATTCGTCATTGATCATTGATCCTTGTTCATTCTTCATCGTTTATTCGTCATTGACCATTACTCCTTGTTCATTCTTCATCGTTCATTCTTCATTGATCATTGATCCTTGTTCATTCTTCATCGTTCATTCTTCTTTGATCATTGATCCTTGTTCATTCTTCATTGATCATTGATCCTTGTTCATTCTTCATCGTTCATTCGTCATTGATCATTGATCCTTGTTCATTCTTCATCGTTCATTCGTCATTGATCATTGATCCTTGTTCATTCTTCATCGTTCATTCTTCATTGATCATTGATCCTTGTTCATTCTTCATCGTTCATTCGTCATTGATCATTGATCCTTGTTCATTCTTCATCGTTCATTCGTCATTGACCATTACTCCTTGTTCATTCTTCATCGTTCATTCTTCATTGATCATTGGTCCTTGTTCATTCTTCATCGTTCATTCGTCATTGATCATTGATCCTTATTCATTCTTCATCGTTCATTTTTCATTTATCATTGATCCTTGTTCATTCTTCATCGTTCATTCTTCATTGATCATTGATCCTTGTTCATTCTTCATCGTTCATTCGTCATTGACCATTAATCCTTGTTCATTCTTCATCGTTCATTCTTCATTGATCATTGATCCTTGTTCATTCTTCATCGTTCATTCGTCATTGATCATTGATCCTTGTTCATTCTTCATCGTTCATTCGTCATTGACCATTACTCCTTGTTCATTCTTCATTGACCATTACTCCTTGTTCATTCTTCATCGTTCATTCGTCATTGATCATTGATCCTTGTTCATTCTACATTGATCATTGATCCTTGTTCATTCTTCATCGTTCATTCGTCATTGATCATTGATCCTTGTTCATTCTTCATCGTTCATTCGTCATTGACCATTACTCCTTGTTCATTCTTCATCGTTCATTCTTCATTGATCATTGATCCTTGTTCATTCTTCATCGTTCATTCTTCTTTGATCAATGATCCTTGTTCATTCTTCATTGATCATTGACCCTTGTTCATTCTTCATCGTTCATTCGTCATTGATCATTGATCCTTGTTCATTCTTCATCGTTCATTTGTCATTGATCATTGATCCTTGTTCATTCTTCATCGTTCATTCGTCATTGACCATTGATCCTTGTTCATTCTTCATTGATCATTGATCCTTGTTTATTCTTCATCGTTCATTCGTCATTGATCATTGATCCTTGTTCATTCTTCATTGATCATTGATCATTGATCCTTGTTCATTCTTCATCGTTCATTCGTCATTGATCATTGATCCTTGTTCATTCTTCATCGTTCATTCGTCATTGACCATTACTCCTTGTTCATTCTTCATCGTTCATTCTTCATTGATCATTGATCCTTGTTCATTCTTCATCGTTCATTCTTCTTTGATCATTGATCCTTGTTCATTCTTCATTGATCATTGATCCTTGTTCATTCTTCATCGTTCATTCTTCATTGACCATTGATCCTTGTTCATTCTTCATCGTTCATTCTTCATTGACCATTAATCCTTGTTCATTCTTCATCGATCATTCTTCATTGATCATTGTTCCTTGTTCATTCTTCATCGTTCATTCTTCATTGATCATTGATCCTTGTTCATTCTTCATCGTTCATTCTTCATTGATCATTGATCCTTGTTCATTCTTCATCGTTCATTCGTCATTGACCATTACTCCTTGTTCATTCTTTATCGTTCATTCGTCATTGATCATTGATCCTTGTTCATTCTTCATTGATCATTGATCCTTGTTCATTCTTCATCGTTCATTCGTCATTGATCATTGATCCTTGTTCATTCTTCATCGTTCATTCGTCATTGACCATTACTCCTTGTTCATTCTTCATCGTTCATTCTTCATTGATCATTGATCCTTGTTCATTCTTCATCGTTCATTCTTCTTTGATCATTGATCCTTGTTCATTCTTCATTGATCATTGATCCTTGTTCATTCTTCATCATTCATTCTTCATTGACCATTGATCCTTGTTCATTCTTCATCGTTCATTCTTCATTGACCATTAATCCTTGTTCATTCTTCATCGATCATTCTTCATTGATCATTGTTCCTTGTTCATTCTTCATCGTTCATTCTTCATTGATCATTGATCCTTGTTCATTCTTCATCGTTCATTCTTCATTGATCATTGATCCTTGTTCATTCTTCATCGTTCATTCGTCATTGATCATTGATCCTTGTTCATTTTTCATCGTTCATTCGTCATTGACCATTACTCCTTGTTCATTCTTCATCGTTCATTCTTCATTGATCATTGATCCTTGTTCATTCTTCATCGTTCATTCGTCATTGATCATTGATCCTTGTTCATTCTTCATCGTTCATTCGTCATTGATCATTGATCCTTGTTCATTCTTCATCGTTCATTTGTCAATGACCATTAATCCTTGTTCATTCTTCATCGTTCATTCTTCATTGATCCTTGTTCATTCTTCATCGTTCATTCGTCATTGACCATTAATCCTTGTTCATTGATCCTTGTTCATTCTTCATTGATCATTGATCCTTGTTCATTCTTCATCGTTCATTCGTCATTGATCATTGATCCTTGTTCATTCTTCATCGTTCATTCGTCATTGACCATTACTCCTTGTTCATTCTTCATCGTTCATTCTTCATTGATCATTGATCCTTGTTCATTCTTCATCGTTCATTCGTCATTGACCATTACTCCTTGTTCATTCTTCATCGTTCATTCGTCATTGACCATTAATCCTTGTTCATTCTTCATCGTTCATTCTTCCTTGATCATTGAACCTTGTTCATTCTTCATCGTTCATTCTTCTTTGATCATTGATCCTTGTTCATTCTTCATTGATCATTGATCCTTGTTCATTCTTCATCGTTCATTCGTCATTGATCATTGATCCTTGTTCATTCTTCATCGTTCATTCTTCATTGATCATTGATCCTTGTTCATTCATCATCGTTCATTCGTCATTGATCATTGATCCTTGTTCATTCTTCATCGTTCATTTGTCAATGACCATTAATCCTTGTTCATTCTTCATCGTTCATTCTTCATTGATCCTTGTTCATTCTTCATCGTTCATTCGTCATTGACCATTAATCCTTGTTCATTGATCCTTGTTCATTCTTCATTGATCATTGATCCTTGTTCATTCTTCATCGTTCATTCGTCATTGATCATTGATCCTTGTTCATTCTTCATCGTTCATTCGTCATTGACCATTACTCCTTGTTCATTCTTCATCGTTCATTCTTCATTGATCATTGATCCTTGTTCATTCTTCATCGTTCATTCGTCATTGACCATTACTCCTTGTTCATTCTTCATCGTTCATTCGTCATTGATCATTGATCCTTGTTCATTCTTCATTGATCATTGATCCTTGTTCATTCTTCATCGTTCATTCGTCATTGATCATTGATCCTTGTTCATTCTTCATCGTTCATTCGTCGTTGACCATTACTCCTTGTTCATTCTTCATCGTTCATTCTTCATTGATCATTGATCCTTGTTCATTCTTCATCGTTCATTCTTCTTTGATCATTGATCCTTGTTCATTCTTCATTGATCATTGATCCTTGTTCATTCTTCATCGTTCATTCTTCATTGACCATTGAACCTTGTTCATTCTTCATCGTTCATTCTTCATTGACCATTAATCCTTGTTCATTCTTCATCGATCATTCTTCATTGATCATTGTTCCTTGTTCATTCTTCATCGTTCATTCTTCATTGATCATTGATCCTTGTTCATTCTTCATCGTTCATTCTTCATTGATCATTGATCCTTGTTCATTCTTCATCGTTCATTCGTCATTGATCATTGATCCTTGTTCATTCTTCATCGTTCATTCGTCATTGACCATTACTCCTTGTTCATTCTTCATCGTTCATTCTTCATTGATCATTGATCCTTGTTCATTCTTCATCGTTCATTCGTCATTGATCATTGATCCTTATTCATTCTTCATCGTTCATTTTTCATTTATCATTGATCCTTGTTCATTCGTCATCGTTCATTCTTCATTGATCATTGATCCTTGTTCATTCTTCATCGTTCATTCGTCATTGACCATTAATCCTTGTTCATTCTTCATCGTTCATTCTTCATTAATCATTGAACCTTTTTCATTCTTCATCGTTCATTCTTCTTTGATCATTGATCCTTGTTCATTCTTCATTAATCATTGATCCTTGTTCATTCTTCATCGTTCATTCGTCATTGATCATTGATCCTTGTTCATTCTTCATCGTTCATTCTTCATTGATCATTGATCCTTGTTCATTCTTCATCGTTCATTCGTCATTGATCATTGATCCCTGTTCATTCTTCATCGTTCTGTCGTCATTGACCATTACTTCTTGTTCATTCTTCATCGTTCATTCTTCATTGATCATTGATCCTTGTTCATTCTTCATCGTTCATTCTTCTTTGATCATTGATCCTTGTTCATTCTTCATTGATCATTGATCCTTGTTCATTCTTCATCGTTCATTCTTCATTGACCATTGATCCTTGTTCATTCTTCATCGTTCATTCTTCATTGACCATTAATCCTTGTTCATTCTTCATTGATCATTGTTCCTTGTTCATTCTTCATCGTTCATTCTTCATTGATCATTAATCCTTGTTCATTCTTCATCGTTCATTCGTCATTGATCATTGATCCTTGTTCATTCTTCATCGTTCATTTGTCAATGACCATTAATCCTTGTTCATTCTTCATCGTTCATTCTTCATTGATCCTTGTTCATTCTTCATCGTTCATTCGTCATTGACCATTAATCCTTGTTCATTGATCCTTGTTCATTCTTCATTGATCATTGATCCTTGTTCATTCTTCATCGTTCATTCGTCATTGATCATTGATCCTTGTTCATTCTTCATCGTTCATTCGTCATTGACCATTACTCCTTGTTCATTCTTCATCGTTCATTCTTCATTGATCATTGATCCTTGTTCATTCTTCATCGTTCATTCGTCATTGACCATTACTCCTTGTTCATTCTTCATCGTTCATTCGTCATTGATCATTGATCCTTGTTCATTCTTCATTGATCATTGATCCTTGTTCATTCTTCATCGTTCATTCGTCATTGATCATTGATCCTTGTTCATTCTTCATCGTTCATTCGTCGTTGACCATTACTCCTTGTTCATTCTTCATCGTTCATTCTTCATTGATCATTGATCCTTGTTCATTCTTCATCGTTCATTCTTCTTTGATCATTGATCCTTGTTCATTCTTCATTGATCATTGATCCTTGTTCATTCTTCATCGTTCATTCTTCATTGACCATTGATCCTTGTTCATTCTTCATCGTTCATTCTTCATTGACCATTAATCCTTGTTCATTCTTCATCGATCATTCTTCATTGATCATTGTTCCTTGTTCATTCTTCATCGTTCATTCTTCATTGATCATTGATCCTTGTTCATTCTTCATCGTTCATTCTTCATTGATCATTGATCCTTGTTCATTCTTCATCGTTCATTCGTCATTGATCATTGATCCTTGTTCATTCTTCATCGTTCATTCGTCATTGACCATTACTCCTTGTTCATTCTTCATCGTTCATTCTTCATTGATCATTGATCCTTGTTCATTCTTCATCGTTCATTCGTCATTGATCATTGATCCTTATTCATTCTTCATCGTTCATTTTTCATTTATCATTGATCCTTGTTCATTCTTCATCGTTCATTCTTCATTGATCATTGATCCTTGTTCATTCTTCATCGTTCATTCGTCATTGATCATTGATCCTTGTTCATTCTTCATCGTTCATTCGTCATTGACCATTACTCCTTGTTCATTCTTCATCGTTCATTCTTCATTGATCATTGATCCTTGTTCATTCTTCATCGTTCATTCGTCATTGATCATTGATCCTTATTCATTCTTCATCGTGCATTTTTCATTTATCATTGATCCTTGTTCATTCGTCATCGTTCATTCTTCATTGATCATTGATCCTTGTTCATTCTTCATCGTTCATTCGTCATTGACCATTAATCCTTGTTCATTCTTCATCGTTCATTCTTCATTAATCATTGAACCTTGTTCATTCTTCATCGTTCATTCTTCTTTGATCATTGATCCTTGTTCATTCTTCATTAATCATTGATCCTTGTTCATTCTTCATCGTTCATTCGTCATTGATCATTGATCCTTGTTCATTCTTCATCGTTCATTCTTCATTGATCATTGATCCTTGTTCATTCTTCATCGTTCATTCGTCATTGATCATTGATCCCTGTTCATTCTTCATCGTTCTGTCGTCATTGACCATTACTTCTTGTTCATTCTTCATCGTTCATTCTTCATTGATCATTGATCCTTGTTCATTCTTCATCGTTCATTCTTCTTTGATCATTGATCCTTGTTCATTCTTCATTGATCATTGATCCTTGTTCATTCTTCATCGTTCATTCTTCATTGACCATTGATCCTTGTTCATTCTTCATCGTTCATTCTTCATTGACCATTAATCCTTGTTCATTCTTCATTGATCATTGTTCCTTGTTCATTCTTCATCGTTCATTCTTCATTGATCATTAATCCTTGTTCATTCTTCATCGTTCATTCTTCATTGATCATTGATCCTTGTTCATTCTTCATCGTTCATTCGTCATTGATCATTGATCCTTGTTCATTTTTCATCGTTCATTCGTCATTGACCATTACTCCTTGTTCATTCTTCATCGTTCATTCTTCATTGATCATTGATCCTTGTTCATTCTTCATCGTTCATTCGTCATTGATCATTGATCCTTATTCATTCTTCATCGTTCATTTTTCATTTATCATTGATCCTTGTTCATTCTTCATCGTTCATTCTTCATTGATCATTGATCCTTGTTCATTCTTCATCGTTCATTCGTCATTGACCATTAATTCTTGTTCATTCTTCATCGTTCATTCTTCATTGATCATTGATCCTTGTTCATTCTTCATCGTTCATTCGTCATTGACCATTAATGCTTGTTCATTCTTCATCGTTCATTCTTCATTGATCATTGAACCTTGTTCATTCTTCATCGTTCATTCTTCTTTGATCATTGATCCTTGTTCATTCTTCATTGATCATTGATCCTTGTTCATTCTTCATCGTTCATTCGTCATTGATCATTGATCCTTGTTCATTCTTCATCGTTCATTCTTCATTGATCATTGATCCTTGTTCATTCTTCATCGTTCATTCGTCATTGATCATTGATCCTTGTTCATTCTTCATCGTTCATTCGTCATTGACCATTACTCCTTGTTTATTCTTCATCGTTCATTCTTCATTGATCATTGATCCTTGTTCATTCTTCATCGTTCATTCTTCTTTGATCATTGATCCTTGTTCATTCTTCATTGATCATTGATCCTTGTTCATTCTTCATCGTTCATTCTTCATTGACCATTGATCCTTGTTTATTCTTCATCGTTCATTCTTCATTGACCATTAATCCTTGTTCATTCTTCATCGATCATTCTTCATTGATCATTGTTCCTTGTTCATTCTGCATCGTTCATTCTTCATTGATCATTGATCCTTGTTCATTCTTCATCGTTCATTCTTCATTGATCATTGATCCTTGTTCATTCTTCATCGTTCATTCGTCATTGATCATTTATCCTTGTTCATTCTTCATCGTTCATTCGTCATTGACCATTACTCCTTGTTCATTCTTCATCGTTCATTCTTCATTGATCATTGATCCTTGTTCATTCTTCATCGTTCATTCGTCATTGATCATTGATCCTTATTCATTCTTCATCGTTCATTTTTCATTTATCATTGATCCTTGTTCATTCGTCATCGTTCATTCTTCATTGATCATTGATCCTTGTTCATTCTTCATCGTTCATTCGTCATTGACCATTAATCCTTGTTCATTCTTCATCGTTCATTCTTCATTAATCATTGAACCTTGTTCATTCTTCATCGTTCATTCTTCTTTGATCATTGATCCTTGTTCATTCTTCATTAATCATTGATCCTTGTTCATTCTTCATCGTTCATTCGTGATGTAGGATCACCTACATCTAGTTCTGCTGAGCTAGCCAAGATCAATATAATGATGCATCAAATGGAAGACGCTAAAATTCAAGGTCCAAAACTGAAATCCTTTAATTTCGTAGTCATAAACTAAGTCTTCTTTTTTTTTTTTGGGTCGTTTTATTATTTAAGTCGTTTATTTTATTTCGAGTATTTGGGTCTTTTGTTTTCTTCGAAATGATTTAAGCCAGGTTTAGGATCAAGCTTAATCATTTCTCATGCTTAGTTAGTCGAGTTGTACTTTTCTTTTATTTGAGTTTAGTATTTAATTTTGCTCATGGGTCGAATATTATGCGATTGAAACGCAAGCAAGCAGCTGAAAATATCAAGCAAATAAACCAAGGAAATATGAAGAATATAAATATGAAGGTTCAGCAAGTGGAAGATTAAAAAAATATATTTAGCAAAATCAAGTTGTTTGAGACAGCAAATAAACCAAGGACATATGAAGATATTTGCAAATCATACAAGAATTCAGCCGTTGGGAAATCTGATTTTGGTTCATTATTACATGAAGATCTTTTCTACAAAAAACAAATCAGCCTAGAAAATAGCCTATGAAGACTTTGTAAGATATAGCTATGCACTACAAAATAGCCTAATTATTTCCATAGAAGATTGTAAGATGCAACTTGCAAGTGGACTTGCAAGTGGATTCCTAGCCGTTAAGAAACAAGCAACATTCTGATTTTTTTGCTTTTTAATTTAATTTTTTTTTTTTTTTTTTTATTTATTTTTTGTTGGGCTGATTTCCTTTTAGTATAAATAGGCTTGTAGTTCATGTAATGAAGGCATTCAGCTTGCATAATACAAACACAACCCTTTGAGCAATTTTCCTTGTTCTTATTTGCAATTTACTTTAACTTGGATTAGTTTAAGTAATTTGAAGTTCCTATGCTTTTCATACTTTTGGCTAAAGTTTGAATGTGTTCTTAGGAGCCCTTAGATTTGTTTCGTGGTGTATCTGTATCGAAGCAACCTTTGGCAAGCCATTTTCAGTTTGAAAAATCAACACATACATTTCATTTTTCCCTTGTTATAAAACCACAAAAATCACAAAAACAAATTCATTAAACGAAAACAGCAAACTACGTGTGCTTATAGCTTGGTTTTGTTTTGAGGCATACCAATCTATATCATCTTGGTATCAGAGCCAAGGCTACGCTCCGAGCCTTAATTTCGTTCATTCACAAAGCATAACACCATGTCTCAAAGTGGTGAAGGAGAAACAAGTGATTTGAGCAGAATTGTTGAAGAGCAAAATGCCACCATTAAATACCTACAAACCCAACTTAAAGAGTATCTAGACCTAAAACGCACCTTAAGGGAAGGTGGGGATTATGAGTCTGAAAGTCCTAAAGTTAGTAGGCAAACAAGCCGTGGAGATGATCTTAGAGTCGACATTCCAGAATTTGAAGGAAGATTAGATGGAGATGAGTTCCTTGAATGGGTAAGAACCGTTGAAAGAGTATTTGATTACAAGAATACGGATGAAGAAAAGAAGGTAAAGATAGTAGCATTAAAATTGCGCAAATATGCTTCTACTTGGTGGGCTAGCAAATGTGCAAAACGAGAAAGAGAAGGGAAAGACAAGATTAGATCATGGGAAAAGATGAAGAAGCAAATGAAGGAAAAGTTTCTGCCTTCATACTACATGCAAGAGAATTTCACCAAACTTCAACATCTACAACAAGATGGCAGGAGTGTAGAAGAGTATGGTCGAGAGTTCGAGACAATGATAATGAGGTGCGACCTTAAGGAGGATGATCATCAAACTTTGGTAAGATTTTTAAATGGTTTAGATTCAAAAATCAGAAACATTGTTGAATTACAACCTTATGCTTGCCTTGATGATTTAATTAACCTTGCACATAAAGTGGAAAAACAACAAAGAACTAAAATGAAGGAAACCTCACGTTTCACTTCAGCAAGAACGACCAATTTCAATTCCTACCAAAAGAACACTCCCCATCCCTATTCTAAAGCCCATTCGCAAGATTCAAAAGCTTTGCAAAATAATCATTTAAAGCAGCCCGTAAGCGTACCCAATACACCCAAAGCAAACACCAATTCATTCACACCTAGGAGATGTTTTAAGTGTCAAGGCTTAGGACATATCTCATCCGAATGCCCAAACCGAAAAATGGTGAATGATCCAAATACGCTTGGTAATTGCAACAAAAACGTATGATTATAAAGTGACGAAGGATATTCCAAGATTGTTCTCACAATGCCTTGCCAAGAGTTGGACTACCAAGCCTCTTGTCACTGCAACAATGATAAATTCCGTTGATAAATCAAGGGAATGATCAATTGTTCTTGGATAAGTGCAGCGTGGCCTTGAAGACTGATCAAGGTTCACACACACACCAAGGGCAAAACTGGCCCTAGTAACCCCAATTGCAACGCAATTGTAAAAATTCAAACACTGAATTTTTGAGAAGAAAACTTTCATTAAGCATCAATAATGTTCAATACAATGATGATCACTACTATATATAATGCTAGGAATCAAGGCTAAGTCCAATACAAGGAGGTCTTAACGGTTATAACGGTCATAATCAGGCGCGTGTGCATACTTACGCCTTAATTAACACAAAACAGAATACTCAGCAGCTGGTATGATGCTGCTGGTTTGTTCTTGCGTCTGGGCGACCTTGGGCTTGGATTTCAGCCCTTCTTTGATGACTTCCAATAATGTTCTTGGACCATGGCAGCTGGGTCCATGTGTGGAGATTCCATTTATGCCCTCCACGTCATCACACCGGTTCAGCTTGCATCTGTGGACGTCCATCAAGGTGGCCTGGTCAGCGGGTTCATGGAGTAGCTGCTGATTGTCTGATTTGTCTTGGTCAGTGGCGTATGCTGTGCCTTTTGGGCTTGTTGTTGATATAATTAGTTGCCTTTGATCTTCCTTAATTATTGTATCACTTCCTTGGGTATTGATTTGGAAGTCTTTACTTGATGTTGAAGCTGAATCAGTAAGTGCAGGTGATGATTCAAACACTTCAAGTGTGTTGCTCATGATGTTGCTTGGGTGTTCTTGGCCTGCGTTGTTGCCCTCTGAGCCTGAGTCTTGACTTGGCTCAATCCCCCCTTCTTGAAAACGAATTGTCCTCAATTCGGAGTCTTCATAGTAAGGTGCTAGATCACCGATATTGAATGTGGGTGATACACCATAAGCAGCTGGCAGATCCAATGTATAAGCATTGTCACCTGCTTTGGCTATTATCTGAAATGGACCATCTGCTTTTGGTTTCAACTTGTTGCTTCTTTGTTTGGGAAATCTCTCTTTGCGTAGATGTACCCAGACATAGTCTCCAACTTTGAAATGCCGTTTCTCTTTGAAGGCCCTGTCTGTTTTCCTCTTGTATTGGTCATTAGCATGCATGATGTTCTGCTGTACTTGCGTGTGTATATGCTGTGCTGCAGTGATTTGTTTCTCAGCGTTCCATGCTCCTCTGTCCTGCAATGGCAAATGAACTAAGGTAGTAGGAGTCAAAGGGTTAAAGCCATACACGCATTCAAAAGGTGAGTATTTGGTAGTCAAGCTTGGACATCTATTATATGCAAACTCAGCGTGTGGCAACTTGTCATCCCAATCCTTTGTGTTTTTTTTAACTAATGTGCGTAGTATGTTTCCTAATGTCCTATTCGTTACCTCGGTTTGCCCATCCGTTTGAGGATGGTATGCGGTGCTAAACAACAACTTGGTGCCCATCATATGCCATAAACTAGTCCAAAAAGTGCTCAAGAATTTTGAGTCCCTATCACTAACAATACTTTGAGGTATGCCATGTAATCTAATGATCTCATTAAAGTACAATTTGGCGATATGTCTAGCATCACTAGTCTTGGTGCAAGGTATGAAGTGTGCCATTTTCGAAAATCGATCTACTACAACCATGATGGCATCTTTGCCCCTTGCGGTTCGAGGTAGGGCTACAATAAAATCCATACTTACGTGTTCCCATGGATGATTAGCAACAGGGAGGGGTCTATATTCGCCTTTGTGAAAAGTCAGTTTAGCTCTCACGCAAACCTCACATCTCAATATGTGCTTGCCCACTGTGCCTAGCATTTTAGGCCAAAAGAAATGTTGTGCGAGCATGTCTAATGTTTTTTGAATGCCAAAATGGCCTGCTAATGTGCCCTCATGTACTTCTTTGACCAAGATGTGCCTCAATGGTGATCTAGGTATGCACAACCTATTGTTTTTAAATAGGAATCCATCTTGTATGTAGAAAGGTCCATGTGGCCCCTGTGTGCACTCAACATATAAATCTCTTAACTCAGGGTCCTCGAGGTATAAGGGCTTAATCATCTCGAAGCCTAAAATTTTGGCTTCCAATATAGCTAATAAATGATATCTTCTACTTAGAGCATCAGCTACAATATTTGCCTTCCCTGCCTTATACTTAGCTGAAAATGTGAAAGATTGAAGGAACTCTACCCACTTGCCATGTCTAGAATTTAACTTACTTTGGCCATTGATGTGCTTAAGTGATTCGTGGTCTGAGTGTAGGATAAAGGGTTGAACCTTTAGGTAGTGTGACCATGTTTCTAGTGCCCTTACTATAGCATAAAACTCTCTGTCGTAGGTAGAATAGTTAAGTCTACTCCCATTTAGTTTTTCACTAAAATAAGCGACAGGTCTCCCTTCTTGGAGTAATACAGCCCCTATCCCTTTCCCACTAGCGTCACACTCAACCTCGAAAGGTTTGGTGAAATCGGGTAGTCTCAAAATGGGTGCTTTACACATCAACTCCTTAATATGCTCAAAAGCGGCCTGTGCCTCAGTAGTCCACACAAAGGTACCTTGTTTGGTACATTCAGTTAAGGGTGACATGATGGTGCTAAAATTTTTGATGAATCGTCTATAGAATGATGCTAACCCGTGAAAAGATCTCACTTGTGTAATGGATGTAGGTGTGGGCCAGGTGCTAATTGCCTCTATCTTCACAGGGTCTACCTTAACTCCGTCCTTCCCAATTATAAATCCTAGAAAATTAACCTCAGGCATCATGAAAGCACATTTCTCTAATTTTCCATAAAGTTTTTGTTTCCTCAAAACGTCAAACAATCGCCGAAGGTGCTCAAAGTGTTTGTTGACAGTTACACTATAAATCAAGATATCATCCAAGTATACAACCACAAATTTCCCAAGAAAAGGTCTTAACACCTCGTTCATCAGCCGCATAAATGTGCTTGGGGCTCCGGTTAACCCAAAGGGCATTACCAACCACTCATATAGTCCATATTTGGTTTTAAATGCCGTTTTCCACTCATCACCTTCTCTCATCCGTATCTGGTGATAGCCACTCCTAAGATCGATCTTGCTAAACCAGCATGCTCCTGCTAATTCATCTAGCATGTCATCTAGTCTAGGCATAGGGAATCTATACTTGACAGTAATGTTATTCACACTCCTGCTATCTACACACATTCGCCATGATCCATCTTTTTTTGGGACTAAGAGTGTAGGTACGGCACATGGACTCAGACTTTCCCTTACATATCCCCTGGCTAACAACTCTTCTACTTGTCTTTGTAACTCTGTAGCCTCAGTAGGGTTTGTCCTGTAAGCTGGTCTATTGGGTATAGGTGCCCCGGGTATTAGATCTATTTGATGCTCAATGCCCCTGATAGGTGGTAAACCTTGGGGTAGGTCATCTGGAAACACATCCTTGAACTCCTCTATCAATCTTTGCACAGTTGGATGAACAGATGTGTGTTCAGAAGTGGATTCCTTAGTAAACATTATAAACACTATGTTTCCTGATCGTAGCTCTCTGTCACACTCTTTCCTACCTATCAAGTGTGTAGGTGATGGTTTGGTTTTGGTAGGGGGTATGGCTTTGTGAGGTGGTAGTGGCATTAATTCCTTAGTCTTACCCTCGTGTCGTAGGGAATACACATTGGTGAAGCCATTATGTATAGTTTTCCTATCATGTTGCCATGGTCTTCCGAGCAGAACATGACAAGCGTCCATGGCTAAAACATCGCAAAGCACTTGGTCGTGGTATGTGCCTATGCTAAAACTCACCAAACATTGTTTACTAACCGCATTCCCCTTACTATCATCTAACCACCTTAGCTTGTAAGGTCGAGGGTGAGATCTAGTGGTTAAGCCTAAGGTTTTGACTAGCTCTTTGCTTACACAGTTGGATTCACTGCCTCCATCGATGATCAAATCACACAGTTTATTCCCGATCTTACATTTTGTTTGAAAAATGTTTTCTCTTTGGTCTGAATTCTTGACCTGTGGGACTGTGTGAAGGTTTCTCCTGATCAATAGATTGTGAAGCTCTTCCTCCGGGTAAACATGCTCTATGTCCTCCTCTTCCTCACTTCCCTCAGTGGTATCCTCCAGTCTTTCCATGTATCCATAGCTATTTACTCTAAAGGAGCCCTCATACTCATCCTCAGGTGTGGGTGGTAATATGACTTCCTCCCCTTTGCCTTCTATGTGCACTAGCATAGCCCTTGGTCCTTTCCTACTATTAATTGCTTCCCAATCTCTTTGTGTAAAGGCGCGTGCGTTGGGACAATTTCTCTTATAGTGACCGTGCCCATGACACTTAAAACATATGACATCTCTAGGGTTTACGTCTTTATCCTTGGCATTGGTTGGTCTTTCTATGTGAGAACTAGCTGGAGCAAAATGGGATTGTGTACTCTTACTGTCAGGCAGCTTCTGTGCAGTAGACCTACTGTTAGTAATGGGTGTATATTGTTGTGCTCCCTTATGGTCAGAAAAGTGCTGTGCAGGCTGCCTAAAGCCACTGATTTCCTTGTTTTTGTGGAATGTCTGTGTAGATTGCATATGCTTTCTGCTTGCTGCCTTCTCGAACATCAAAGCACTGTTGCAGGCACTCTCATAGGTCAAGTTTGGCATAACCTCGACTTTCTCCTTAAGGTCTGTTCTCAAGCCACCTAAAAACCTTCCCAACCTTAATTCTGCAGGTTCATCAATATTGCATAGCACTGTTAACCGTTCACCCTCCTGTATGTACTCTGCTACAGACCTAATCCCTTGCCTTAAGGTGCTCCATTTGGTGTACAGTTGCTGTTTGTAATTGGTTGGAATGTATTTCCTTCGAAGGGACTTCCTAAGTTTCTCCCATGTACGGATTTTAGGTCTTTCCTCACGTGTTCTTTGCCTTTGCACACCGTCCAGCCAGGTTGCAGCTAGCTTAGTTAGTTTGACCTTTGCTATCTTATATTGGTGCTCTGGATGTGTGTCCTTAAATTCAAAATAACGTTCCACTCCCCTTTCCCATTCAATATACACCTCTGGATCATGTGTAGTGCCATCAAATTCAGGTACATCAATACGTATGGTTTTATCTTCTCTCCCATGCTCACTGTCAAGGTGTGAATATGCATGTAATGGTTGTGGTGATGTATTATTTTGTATCTCTGTGACAGCCATTTTTAATTGGGATACCATGTTGAACAATGCATCAAATTTTTCCTCGTTATTCATGATGATTATATGAATGTAACACACACAAATATACAAATATGCAAAAGAATGTAGTGCAGCACAACTGTACTGATCACAACAAGCAACTGTTGTGTTCTGAATCTGTACACAAAAGTTCTTTGAATGTCAAGGTAGTAATGTTCTTGCAAAGATAATGAGTTGTGGATTTTTCAACCAACATGCAAAGAAAGAATTGGTGCAGCAATTGATGTATGTAAATGGAATGAAAAATTAATGCAGTAAGCTGGTTCTGTTTTGCAACAGAACTCAGATTGAACAACTTGTTTTGTGCACAACTTGCTCTAAAATGAAACAATATCAATCGCTTTGCCCTTTAGATGAACTTGCTAATGTGAATTCCTTAGTTATTTGTGGATTACAGCCAATTATGCATGAGAAAGAAGAAAAAAAATCAATTATGAACAGCAATGTCACAAAATCAGAATTTGAAGAACTGTTCTGTGATTTGTTATCCAATGCACAGCCACAATCATAAACAATTCGAAATCAAAGATGGGAAGATGATGTAAAATGCAAATCTATTTTAACTAATTCAGAATGAAATTTTAACAGATATGCAAAGAAAAATCGCCAATTTCAGAAACTCCTTCAAGAACTGAGTTCTTTAGGGTTTCAGAACCAATTTCGTGAAATTCAAATGATGTATGCAATGATGATCAATCAAATGTAATGGTAATGCAACGAATTATATGCAGAAACACTAATTCACAAAGTAATTAAACAACAAGGAAGAAAACAACCAGGATTTGGAGAATTGACCACTGAATCGAACACGAACATGAAAATCGCCCTTTTCTCTGAAATTGATTTCTCTGATCATTCAGTCATGATATTGAGAATTCTTCTTTGTGAATGAAACAAGGATGAAATTCAAGCCCTACACGTCCTTGCTCTGATACCAATTGATCCAAATACGCTTGGTAATTGCAACAAAAACGTATGATTATAAAGTGACGAAGGATATTCCAAGATTGTTCTCACAATGCCTTGCCAAGAGTTGGACTACCAAGCCTCTTGTCACTGCAACAATGATAAATTCCGTTGATAAATCAAGGGAATGATCAATTGTTCTTGGATAAGTGCAGCGTGGCCTTGAAGACTGATCAAGGTTCACACACACACCAAGGGCAAAACTGGCCCTAGTAACCCCAATTGCAACGCAATTGTAAAAATTCAAACACTGAATTTTTGAGAAGAAAACTTTCATTAAGCATCAATAATGTTCAATACAATGATGATCACTACTATATATAATGCTAGGAATCAAGGCTAAGTCCAATACAAGGAGGTCTTAACGGTTATAACGGTCATAATCAGGCGCGTGTGCATACTTACGCCTTAATTAACACAAAACAGAATACTCAGCAGCTGGTATGATGCTGCTGGTTTGTTCTTGCGTCTGGGCGACCTTGGGCTTGGATTTCAGCCCTTCTTTGATGACTTCCAATAATGTTCTTGGACCATGGCAGCTGGGTCCATGTGTGGAGATTCCATTTATGCCCTCCACGTCATCACACCGGTTCAGCTTGCATCTGTGGACGTCCATCAAGGTGGCCTGGTCAGCGGGTTCATGGAGTAGCTGCTGATTGTCTGATTTGTCTTGGTCAGTGGCGTATGCTGTGCCTTTTGGGCTTGTTGTTGATATAATTAGTTGCCTTTGATCTTCCTTAATTATTGTATCACTTCCTTGGGTATTGATTTGGAAGTCTTTACTTGATGTTGAAGCTGAATCAGTAAGTGCAGGTGATGATTCAAACACTTCAAGTGTGTTGCTCATGATGTTGCTTGGGTGTTCTTGGCCTGCGTTGTTGCCCTCTGAGCCTGAGTCTTGACTTGGCTCAGTGAACTTGGTTGAATTTGATGATCATCAAGAGGAAAACGAGGAGGATTTCTGTGACAATGCTGAACTTGATGAGGAAATGATATATCCAGATGAAGGAGAATTATTGGTTATGCGAAGAGCTCTTAGTGGGGTCAAAGCCAAAGATCCAAACCCACAAAGGGAAGCAATATTCCACACAAAATGTACGGTTAAAGGTAAGATCTGTTCGCTTATCATTGATGGAGGAAGTTGCACTAATGTCGCTTCAAAGACCATGGTGGACAAGCTTAATCTCACCGCCACTCCACACCCCGAGCCATACATGATTCAATGGTTGAATCAAAACAAAGGTATTCCTGTAAACTCTCAAGTTTTACTATCGTTTTCAATAGGCAATAGTTATAAGGAGAGTCTTTTATGTGATGTTATACCTATGGATGCATGTCATGTTTTATTAGGAAGACCTTGGCAATATGATAGAAAAGTTATGCATGATGGCTTTAAAAATACACATACTTTTGTTTTAAATAAGAAAAAGATCACGTTAGCTCCATATGCACCTGGCCATAATTCTAAATTACAAGCAACTTTAACAAATTTTCATTCTTTGATTCCTATACTTAAAAGTGAACAACATGAATTTGTGGAACGAAAAGAATTGTTATTGCTAAATGATGAAACCGAATCTGTTTTGCATGATCACCCTTTGCTTGTGCCTTTACTTGATGAATTTGCGCATGTTTTTCCTATTGAGATACCTAATGGACTTCCACCAAAAAGGGACATACAACATAAGATTGATTTCATTCCCGGTTCCACATTACCTAACAAACCAGCCTATAGAACTAATCCTAAAGAGACCGAAGAAATTAGGAGACAAGTTGATGAATTGTTAGCTAAAGGTTTGATTAGAGAGTCCATAAGTCCTTGCGCCGTCCCTACCTTACTTGTGCCTAAGAAAACTGGAGAAATGAGGATGTGTGTGGACAGTAGAGCCATTAATAGAATCACCATCAAGTATAGATTTCCAATACCTAGACTCAATGACTTGTTAGATGATTTATATGGTTCGAAAGTTTTTTCTAAAATCGACCTTAGGAGTGGATATCACCAAGTTAGAATTTATGAAGGGGATGAATGGAAAACCGCATTTAAAACTAAAGAAGGACTTTATGAATGGTTAGTCATGCCCTTTGGGTTGTCTAATGCACCTTCTACCTTTATGAGACTTATGAACCAAACTTTAAAGCCTTTCTTGGGTCAATTTGTTGTGGTTTATTTTGATGATATCTTGGTGTATAGTCAAAGTGAAGACGAGCATGTTAAACATTTGCATCAAGTTTTTAGTGTATTGGCTAAAGAAAAATTGTATGGTAATTTGGAAAAGTGTCAATTCTTTTCGGAATCAGTAAAATTTCTTGGGTTTATTGTGTCAATTGAGGGGATAAAAGCGGATGAAAAGAAAGTTGAAGCTATTAGAGACTGGCCTGTTCCTACCACCATTCACCAAGTTAGATCATTTCATGGTTTAGCTTCTTTTTATAGGAGGTTTGTCCCAAACTTTAGTTCAATCATGGCCCCTATCACCGAACTCACAAAACATAAGACCATAGAATGGAATTCCAAAGCACAAGCAGCCTTTGACACCATCAAAGACAAACTTACCACCGCACCTGTTCTAGCTTTGCCTAATTTTGAGGATATCTTTGAAGTAGAATGTGACGCATCTGGGGTAGGTATTGGAGGAGTTCTTACTCAAAACAACAAACCCCTTGCTTACTTTAGTGAAAAACTCAATGATGCTAAAAGGAAGTATTCTACTTATGATAAAGAGTTTTATGCTATTATTAGATGTTTAGAACATTGGAGACATTATTTGATTGCAAAAGAATTTGTGTTACATTCTGACCATGAGGCCTTAAAATTCATTCAAAGCCAACACAAACTTCAATCTAGACATGCTAAGTGGGTCGAGTTCCTACAAACCTTTCATTTCACCATTAAACACAAAGCGGGTAAATTAAACACCGGAGCTGATGCTTTATCTAGGAGATACTTGCTTTTGAGTACTTTGAATACTAAGGTTGTTGGGATGGAATTGTTAAAAGAATGTTATATTGATGATGTTGATTTTGGAGAAATATTTGAAAAATGTCATAACAAACCTCAAGGACTTTTTTACCTCTTTCAAGGATATCTCTTTCGAGGTAATCAATTATGTGTGCCCAGACATAGTGTTAGGGAGACCTTAATTAAGGAATATCATGAGGGAGGACTTGGAGGACATTTTGGGGAAGAAAAGACCATAGCTCTAGTGAGTGAGACCTTCTTTTGGCCGAAACTTGCTAAAGATGTCATTCATATTATTAAGAGGTGTGTGCAATGCCTAAAAGCCAAAGCCCACAAAACGTCTCAAGGTCTTTACCAACCTCTTCCTACACCACAAAATCCATGGGAAGATGTGAGCTTAGACTTCATAACCGGACTACCTAGAACCTCTAACAATAAGGATTCCATTATGGTTGTTGTTGATAGGTTTTCTAAGATGGCCCATTTCATTCCTTGTCATACTACACATGATGCTGTTAACATTGCTAATCTTTATTTTAAAGAAATAGTAAGACTACATGGGATAGCAAGAAGTATGGTAAGTGATAGAGACTCAAAGTTTCTTAGTCATTTTTGGCTTACTTTGTGGAAAAAGATGGGAACCAAGCTTAACTTTAGTAGTTCTAGCCACCCTCAGACTGATGGACAAACCGAAGTAACCAATAGGACCTTAGGAACCTTGTTGCGTGCCCTCATTACTAAGAATCCTAAACAATGGGAACAATTGCTACCACATGCTGAATTTGCTTATAATCGAGTTCCTAGCAAGACCACCGGTTTTTCTCCTTTCTTTATAGTTTATGGCCTTAATCCTTTAACCCCTATAGATCTTACGCCTTTTCCTACACCTTTGAAGTTTAGCCATGATGCCGAGACTAGAGCTAATGAGATCCAAAAGTTGCATAAACAAGTTGTGGAAAAGATTGAGAAAATGAATAATAAGGTTAAAGAGAAAGTGGACCAAAAGAGAAAAGAAGTGATTTTCAAAGAAGGTGACTTAGTATGGATTTACTTGAGAAAGGATAGGTTTCCCACACAAAGGAAATCAAAGTTAAGTGCTAGAATTGATGGACCGTTCGAAATTTTGGAAAAAGTAAATGACAATGCTTACAAACTAGAGCTACCTAGTAGCTATGGTGTGTCTTCTACTTTCAATGTTGCAGATTTGATTACATTTCATGAGGAGGACATGTTACCAAGCTTGAGGTCAAGCTTTTCCAAAGAAGGGGAGGATGATGTAGGATCACCTACATCTAGTTCTGCTGAGCTAGCCAAGATCAATATAATGATGCATCAAATGGAAGACGCTAAAATTCAAGGTCCAAAACTGAAATCCTTTAATTTCGTAGTCATAAACTAAGTCTTCTTTTTTTTTTTTGGGTCGTTTTATTATTTAAGTCGTTTATTTTATTTCGAGTATTTGGGTCTTTTGTTTTCTTCGAAATGATTTAAGCCAGGTTTAGGATCAAGCTTAATCATTTCTCATGCTTAGTTAGTCGAGTTGTACTTTTCTTTTATTTGAGTTTAGTATTTAATTTTGCTCATGGGTCGAATATTATGCGATTGAAACGCAAGCAAGCAGCTGAAAATATCAAGCAAATAAACCAAGGAAATATGAAGAATATAAATATGAAGGTTCAGCAAGTGGAAGATTAAAAAAATATATTTAGCAAAATCAAGTTGTTTGAGACAGCAAATAAACCAAGGACATATGAAGATATTTGCAAATCATACAAGAATTCAGCCGTTGGGAAATCTGATTTTGGTTCATTATTACATGAAGATCTTTTCTACAAAAAACAAATCAGCCTAGAAAATAGCCTATGAAGACTTTGTAAGATATAGCTATGCACTACAAAATAGCCTAATTATTTCCATAGAAGATTGTAAGATGCAACTTGCAAGTGGACTTGCAAGTGGATTCCTAGCCGTTAAGAAACAAGCAACATTCTGATTTTTTTGCTTTTTAATTTAATTTTTTTTTTTTTTTTTTTATTTATTTTTTGTTGGGCTGATTTCCTTTTAGTATAAATAGGCTTGTAGTTCATGTAATGAAGGCATTCAGCTTGCATAATACAAACACAACCCTTTGAGCAATTTTCCTTGTTCTTATTTGCAATTTACTTTAACTTGGATTAGTTTAAGTAATTTGAAGTTCCTATGCTTTTCATACTTTTGGCTAAAGTTTGAATGTGTTCTTAGGAGCCCTTAGATTTGTTTCGTGGTGTATCTGTATCGAAGCAACCTTTGGCAAGCCATTTTCAGTTTGAAAAATCAACACATACATTTCATTTTTCCCTTGTTATAAAACCACAAAAATCACAAAAACAAATTCATTAAACGAAAACAGCAAACTACGTGTGCTTATAGCTTGGTTTTGTTTTGAGGCATACCAATCTATATCAATTCGTCATTGATCATTGATCCTTGTTCATTCTTCATCGTTCATTCTTCATTGATCATTGATCCTTGTTCATTCTTCATCGTTCATTCGTCATTGATCATTGATCCCTGTTCATTCTTCATCGTTCTGTCGTCATTGACCATTACTTCTTGTTCATTCTTCATCGTTCATTCTTCATTGATCATTGATCCTTGTTCATTCTTCATCGTTCATTCTTCTTTGATCATTGATCCTTGTTCATTCTTCATTGATCATTGATCCTTGTTCATTCTTCATCGTTCATTCTTCATTGACCATTGATCCTTGTTCATTCTTCATCGTTCATTCTTCATTGACCATTAATCCTTGTTCATTCTTCATTGATCATTGTTCCTTGTTCATTCTTCATCGTTCATTCTTCATTGATCATTAATCCTTGTTCATTCTTCATCGTTCATTCTTCATTGATCATTGATCCTTGTTCATTCTTCATCGTTCATTCGTCATTGATCATTGATCCTTGTTCATTTTTCATCGTTCATTCGTCATTGACCATTACTCCTTGTTCATTCTTCATCGTTCATTCTTCATTGATCATTGATCCTTGTTCATTCTTCATCGTTCATTCGTCATTGATCATTGATCCTTATTCATTCTTCATCGTTCATTTTTCATTTATCATTGATCCTTGTTCATTCTTCATCGTTCATTCTTCATTGATCATTGATCCTTGTTCATTCTTCATCGTTCATTCGTCATTGACCATTAATCCTTGTTCATTCTTCATCGTTCATTCTTCATTGATCATTGATCCTTGTTCATTCTTCATCGTTCATTCGTCATTGACCATTAATGCTTGTTCATTCTTCATCGTTCATTCTTCATTGATCATTGAACCTTGTTCATTCTTCATCGTTCATTCTTCTTTGATCATTGATCCTTGTTCATTCTTCATTGATCATTGATCCTTGTTCATTCGTCATCGTTCATTCGTCATTGATTGATGTGTAAACAAGACGAGAAACCTTGTTACAAAATGATAAGTTAAAGGGGTCACACGTTTTTTGGTATATTTTTTTAGTATGATCAGATTAGTTAGGGGAACTCTCACCCTAAACTTGAGGATATAACAAGGAGGAACACTCACTCACTTGTTTGGGTGTAGCTTAGATTAGGGAACTCTCACCAAATCGTCAACTACAAGCTTTAGTTTTAGGAACTCTCACTAAAACTCTAACTCTTCAAATTTGGAACACTCAAATTTGGACAATTAAAATTGACTAAACACAAGTCAAGTTCAATAAACAAAACACAAGTTTTTTGGCAAATTTCTGGATGTGTTTTTCATTCATCAAAGTATGCTATATATAGCATTCTTACATTAAATAATTACAACCTTTCACTTGCCTAAATAAATTCACAAAAGAAAATAAAAAGACAACAAAATAAAAGAGAATTAAGTGGCTAATCAATGTCCACATTAATCTCCACTACACACACTTAAGACTAATTAAACAAAGATTAAAACTAGGGAAGAAATGGCCAGCAATTAAACTCTTCACATGGCTCCTTCAAGTGTGCAAAGTAACATCCAAAACAGCCCATTCATTTGCCTGGTAACTCCCATTTACTCCTCCATTTAAGCTTCTTTATTATTGCATTTTACTCCTACAATAATGCCTAGTAACCCCCACTTAAAAAGGTTAATATTCAGCCATAAATACTCCTAAAAACATGCCCCTTTGAATTCCAAAACTGCAGCTTTAAATGAGATTAAAAACCAGCCATAAATCTCCTTAAAACATGCCCCTTCGTATTCCAAAACTGTTTGGAATTAATTCCTTGTAACCGACACCCTTTAATTTATACTTTCAACAAAGTACTTAGTCATACTTAGCAAAGTACAACCATTTGATGACTTATTTGGACCGTGCATGCTATGATCAAAATAAGACTTGGACAAAATTAATTCCCTTGCATTGGATTGGACTTGGACATCTTGGACACTTGTACCTTGACCATCTTGGTCATCCTCCTCTTCTTCAAAGGGAATTGCCCTCAATTCTTCATCATCATAATATAGTGCAAGATCACCCACATTGAACGTACTTGAGACGCCATGCCTTCCACCCAAATCAACCTTGTATGCATTGTCATTGATCTTTTCCACTACTTCAAATGGACCTTCAGCTCGTGGCATGAGCTTGTTTTTCCTTTGACTAGGAAATCTTTCTTTCCTCATGTAAATCCACACTAAGTCACCAACTTCAAAGTTCTTCACGTTTCTAACTCTTTTGTTGGCTTGTTTCTTGTAAGTCTCATTGGCCTTTTCAATATTCTTCCTCACTTCCTTGTGAATCTTGACCATGAACTCGGCTTGCTCTTTTGCACCTCCATGCACAAACTTATCTTGAGGTAGAGCAATAAGATCAATAGGAACATAGGGATTAACCCCGTAGACTACTTCAAAAGGTGAATACTTTGTAGTAGCACTAGGAGTCCTATTGTAAGCAAACTCGGCATGAGCAAGCTTAACATCCCAATCCTTGGTGCTCTTACTAACCAATGTTCTAAGCAAAGAACCAAGAACTCTATTCACCACCTCGGTTTGACCGTCGGTTTGTGGATGATGTGATGTAGAAAACAGCAACTTAGTTCCCATTAGGCGCCATATTGATTTCCAAAAATGACTAAGGAACTTTGTATCACGATCAGACACAATGGTGCGTGGCACCCCATGAAAACGAACCACTTCCTCAAAATATAGCTTAGCCACTTTCATGGCATCTTCAGTTTTATGACATGGAATGAAGTGAGCCATTTTTGAGAACCTATCAACAACCACCATTATTGAATCTTTACTCCTTTGAGTTCTAGGTAAAGCTACAATAAAATCCATACTAACATCTTCCCAAGGTCTCTCGGGAACTGGCAAAGGCTTGTAAAGACCCTTATGAAACACCATTTTTGCCCTTTGACAAGTAGAGCAACGACTAACCACATGATGAACCGTAGCTAACATCTTTGGCCAGTAAAAGTGAGCTTGAAGAAGCTCCATTGTCTTTTGAATCCCAACGTGACCAGCTAGACCTCCTCCATGAACTTCATGAATCAACAAACTTCTAATTGGACACTTAGGAATGCATAATCTATTTCCCTTGAAAAGAAAACCATCATGTAAGGAAAATAAATCATAAACTCCATGAACACATTTCTCCATGACGCCATTAAAATCACCATCTTCCTTGTAGTACTCTTTGATCAAATCAAAACCAAGAATCTTAGCTTCCACCACTCCAAGTAGAGAATGTCTTCTAGATAAGGCATCCGCAACAACATTAGCTTTCCCACTCTTGTATTTAGAGGAAAAGTTAAATGTTTGCAAGAACTCCACCCACTTAGCATGCCTCGAATTCAGCTTCTTTTGGCCATGAATGAATCTTAAAGACTCATGATCAGAATGTAGTATGAACGGTTGTGGCCTCAAATAATGTGACCAATGATCTAAAGCTCTTACCATTGCATAGAACTCTTTATCATAGGTGGAATAATTCAGCTTGCCTTGGCTCAACTTCTCGCTAAAATAAGCAATAGGACGCCCTTCTTGAATCAAAACGGCACCAATTCCCCTCCCACTTGCATCACACTCAACTTCAAATGGTTTTGAGAAATCTGGAAGTGCTAGGATTGGAGTGTTGCACATCTTCTCTTTGACCTCCTCAAAGGCCTTTTGAGCTTGAGGAGTCCATTCAAACGAACCCTTCTTTGTGCACTCGGTTATGGGAGCCATGAGAGTGCTAAAATTCTTGATAAACCTTCTATAGAAAGAAGCCAGTCCATGAAAAGAACGGACCTCCGTGAGTGTTTTAGGACTAGGCCATGATTGAATTGCTTCAATCTTGCTAGGATCCACCTTCACGCCATCACCTGAAACTATGTAACCAAGAAAATTGACCTCATATAACATAAAATCACATTTTTCAAGTTTTCCATACAATTTTTGTTTTCTCAAAACAGTGAAAACTTCAAGTAAATGCTTCAAATGCTCATCCCTATCTCGACTGTAAATAAGGATGTCATCAAGGTATACCACCACGAACTTGCCAAGAAATGGCCTCAACACTTCGTTCATCAATCTCATGAAAGTGCTAGGTGCATTTGTAAGACCAAACGGCATCACGAGCCATTCATACAACCCATGCTTCGTTTTGAAAGCTGTCTTCCATTCATCCCCTTCCCTCATTCGAATCTGATGGTAACCACTTCTCAAATCAACTTTTGAGAACACCTTCGAACCACTTAACTCATCAAGCATGTCATCAAGCCTAGGAATTGGAAACCTGTACTTGATAGTAATATTGTTAACAGCTCTACTATCAATGCACATACGCCAAGTACCATCTTTTTTTGGAACCAAAAGAGCAGGAACAGCACACGGACTCATAGACTCACGCACATAACCCATACCCATCAACTCTTCTATTTGACGTTGTAACTCCTTAGTTTCTAAAGGATTACATCTATAGGCAGGTTTATTTGGCAATGGTGCGCCTGGAATGAGATCAATTTGATGCTCAATTCCTCTCAAAGGTGGTAACCCCTTAGGCAACTCATTAGGAAAAACATCCTCAAACTCCTTAATCAATTGTGCCAAGTTAGGATTTTGACTCACAAATTTTTCGTGGATTTCTTTGGAATATAATAAGAACAACTCTCCCTCACCTTCAAACTCCCTCTCAAATTCTTTAAAGGACAATAAAGAAATTTCTTTGTGTGGTTTTTGTGAAAGCCGTGGGGGTGGTAAAGGGTGTAATTTTTTTTGTTTCCCTTGGTGAGTTATAGTGTATGTATTATGGTATCCATCATGAAATGATTTTCTATCCGTTTGCCATGGCCTACCGAGCAGAATATGACAAGCATCCATTGACACAACATCACACAATTGACTATCATGATAGGAACCAATAGAAAAACTAACCATGCATTGCTTTCTAACTCCCGTACTAGAATTAGAATCTAACCAACTCAACTTGTAAGGGTGTGGATGATTAGTGGTGGTAAGACCAAGTCTAGACACTAAAGTCTTTGACACAGTATTAGCCTCACTACCCCCGTCAATAATTAAATCACATACCTCGTCACCAATTTTACATTTGGTGATGAAAATGTGTTGCCTTTGTGGCGCCAAAGGCTCCTCCACTCGTGCTTGCAATGCCCTCCTAACAACCAGATTGGTTTTGTCCTCCATCTCCGGAAAGCAATGATCTTCTTCCCCATCCTCTTCATTGGGATTCTCGATCTCCTCTTCTTCTGTTTCAAAATCCTCCCAATTAATGTTTTGCGTGGCCATAAGCTTAACCTCTTGGATTGTTAAAGCTCTTGAGTTAGGACAATCCTTCTTGAAATGACCTCTACCTCCACACTTGTAACAGACAATGTCGCTAAGTTTGAAGTCTTTCTTGTCTTTCTTAAGTGCTTCATTTGACTTGCTAAAGGAAGAACCCTCCTTCAAGGTGAAGGGTGGTTTGCGCACCACTGGAGTAGTGGTAGGCGTTTTCTTCTTTTTCCTCCTAGCATCAAACTTGGTCACAAGTTTGCAAGCTTCCACAAACGTGAGGTTAGTGTAACCTTCAAGCTTGTCTTGTAATTCTTGATCCAACCCAGCTACAAAACGCCCCATTTTGAGCTCTTCATTTTCAGTTACTTCACACACAATGGCAAGCCTATCAAACTCTTTGATGTAGTCTTCCACGGAATCTCCATTTTGTTGCAAAGTACTCCACTTCACATATTGGCTTTGCTTGTAATTGTGAGGAATGAAACGGTCTCTCATCCGTTTCTTCATCTTGTTCCAAGTTGATATGGGAGCTTTACCCCTAAGGGTACGTGCCCTTTGTTCCCCTTGCAACCAACTGTCACCATAGCCCTTCAGTTTCACCTTGGCTATCTTATATTTCTGCACTTCTTCTTGAATATCCTTGTACTCAAAGTACCTTTCCAAGGATTTCTCCCATTCCAAGTACTTCTCTGGATCAAGTGACCCATCAAAGGAAGGGACGTCTACTTTGAGACTCCTATCCTCCCTCCTAGGTGGAGGTTCTTCATCTTGATCTCTCCTATCTTGCTCGTTCAAGAGTCTTGCCATTAAGGCAGCAAGATTCCCTTGTAGATTGGCATTAGTCTCGGCCAACCTTTCTTGACTAGCAATGGATCGATTGAGAGCTTCCAAAGCTACCCTCAAATCTTGATTCTCTCCCATGATATGTAGGTATTCGACCCCTTTGGAAGTGTATGGAAAAACTCCCCCTACCTGACGCGCCAAATGATGTGTAAACAAGACGAGAAACCTTGTTACAAAATGATAAGTTAAAGGGGTCACACGTTTTTTGGTATATTTTTTTAGTATGATCAGATTAGTTAGGGGAACTCTCACCCTAAACTTGAGGATATAACAAGGAGGAACACTCACTCACTTGTTTGGGTGTAGCTTAGATTAGGGAACTCTCACCAAATCGTCAACTACAAGCTTTAGTTTTAGGAACTCTCACTAAAACTCTAACTCTTCAAATTTGGAACACTCAAATTTGGACAATTAAAATTGACTAAACACAAGTCAAGTTCAATAAACAAAACACAAGTTTTTTGGCAAATTTCTGGATGTGTTTTTCATTCATCAAAGTATGCTATATATAGCATTCTTACATTAAATAATTACAACCTTTCACTTGCCTAAATAAATTCACAAAAGAAAATAAAAAGACAACAAAATAAAAGAGAATTAAGTGGCTAATCAATGTCCACATTAATCTCCACTACACACACTTAAGACTAATTAAACAAAGATTAAAACTAGGGAAGAAATGGCCAGCAATTAAACTCTTCACATGGCTCCTTCAAGTGTGCAAAGTAACATCCAAAACAGCCCATTCATTTGCCTGGTAACTCCCATTTACTCCTCCATTTAAGCTTCTTTATTATTGCATTTTACTCCTACAATAATGCCTAGTAACCCCCACTTAAAAAGGTTAATATTCAGCCATAAATACTCCTAAAAACATGCCCCTTTGAATTCCAAAACTGCAGCTTTAAATGAGATTAAAAACCAGCCATAAATCTCCTTAAAACATGCCCCTTCGTATTCCAAAACTGTTTGGAATTAATTCCTTGTAACCGACACCCTTTAATTTATACTTTCAACAAAGTACTTAGTCATACTTAGCAAAGTACAACCATTTGATGACTTATTTGGACCGTGCATGCTATGATCAAAATAAGACTTGGACAAAATTAATTCCCTTGCATTGGATTGGACTTGGACATCTTGGACACTTGTACCTTGACCATCTTGGTCATTGATCATTGATCCTTGTTCATTCTTCATCGTTCATTCTTCATTGATCATTGATCCTTGTTCATTCTTCATCGTTCATTCGTCATTGATCATTGATCCTTGTTCATTCTTCATCGTTCATTCGTCATTGACCATTACTCCTTGTTCATTCTTCATCGTTCATTCTTCATTGATCATTGATCCTTGTTCATTCTTCATCGTTCATTCTTCTTTGATCATTGATCCTTGTTCATTCTTCATTGATCATTGATCCTTGTTCATTCTTCATCGTTCATTCTTCATTGACCATTGATCCTTGTTCATTCTTCATCGTTCATTCTTCATTGACCATTAATCCTTGTTCATTCTTCATCGATCATTCTTCATTGATCATTGTTCCTTGTTCATTCTGCATCGTTCATTCTTCATTGATCATTGATCCTTGTTCATTCTTCATCGTTCATTCTTCATTGATCATTGATCCTTGTTCATTCTTCATCGTTCATTCGTCATTGATCATTGATCCTTGTTCATTCTTCATCGTTCATTCGTCATTGACCATTACTCCTTGTTCATTCTTCATCGTTCATTCTTCATTGATCATTGATCCTTGTTCATTCTTCATCGTTCATTCGTCATTGATCATTGATCCTTATTCATTCTTCATCGTTCATTTTTCATTTATCATTGATCCTTGTTCATTCTTCATCGTTCATTCTTCATTGATCATTGATCCTTGTTCATTCTTCATCGTTCATTCGTCATTGACCATTAATCCTTGTTCATTCTTCATCGTTCATTCTTCATTGATCATTGATCCTTGTTCATTCTTCATCGTTCATTCGTCATTGACCATTAATCCTTGTTCATTCTTCATCATTCTTTCTTCATTGATCATTGAACCTTGTTCATTCTTCATCGTTCATTCTTCTTTGATCATTGATCCTTATTCATTCTTCATCGTTCATTTTTCATTTATCATTGATCCTTGTTCATTCTTCATCGTTCATTCTTCATTGATCATTGATCCTTGTTCATTCTTCATCGTTCATTCGTCATTGACCATTAATCCTTGTTCATTCTTCATCGTTCATTCTTCATTGATCATTGATCCTTGTTCATTCTTCATCGTTCATTCGTCATTGACCATTAATCCTTGTTCATTCTTCATCGTTCATTCTTCATTGATCATTGATCCTTGTTCATTCTTCATCGTTCATTCGTCATTGACCATTAATCCTTGTTCATTTTTCATCATTCATTCTTCATTGATCATTGAACCTTGTTCATTCTTCATCGTTCATTCTTCTTTGATCATTGATCCTTGTTCATTCTTCATTGATCATTGATCCTTGTTCATTCTTCATCGTTCATTCGTCATTGATCATTGATCCTTGTTCATTCTTCATCGTTCATTCGTCATTGACCATTACTCCTTGTTCATTCTTCATCGTTCATTCTTCATTGATCATTGATCCTTGTTCATTCTTCATCGTTCATTCGTCATTGATCATTGATCCTTATTCATTCTTCATCGTTCATTTTTCATTTATCATTGATCCTTGTTCATTCGTCATCGTTCATTCTTCATTGATCATTGATCCTTGTTCATTCTTCATCGTTCATTCGTCATTGACCATTAATCCTTGTTCATTCTTCATCGTTCATTCTTCATTAATCATTGAACCTTGTTCATTCTTCATCGTTCATTCTTCTTTGATCATTGATCCTTGTTCATTCTTCATTAATCATTGATCCTTGTTCATTCTTCATCGTTCATTCGTCATTGATCATTGATCCTTGTTCATTCTTCATCGTTCATTCTTCATTGATCATTGATCCTTGTTCATTCTTCATCGTTCATTCGTCATTGATCATTGATCCCTGTTCATTCTTCATCGTTCTGTCGTCATTGACCATTACTTCTTGTTCATTCTTCATCGTTCATTCTTCATTGATCATTGATCCTTGTTCATTCTTCATCGTTCATTCTTCTTTGATCATTGATCCTTGTTCATTCTTCATTGATCATTGATCCTTGTTCATTCTTCATCGTTCATTCTTCATTGACCATTGATCCTTGTTCATTCTTCATCGTTCATTCTTCATTGACCATTAATCCTTGTTCATTCTTCATTGATCATTGTTCCTTGTTCATTCTTCATCGTTCATTCTTCATTGATCATTAATCCTTGTTCATTCTTCATCGTTCATTCTTCATTGATCATTGATCCTTGTTCATTCTTCATCGTTCATTCGTCATTGATCATTGATCCTTGTTCATTTTTCATCGTTCATTCGTCATTGACCATTACTCCTTGTTCATTCTTCATCGTTCATTCTTCATTGATCATTGATCCTTGTTCATTCTTCATCGTTCATTCGTCATTGATCATTGATCCTTATTCATTCTTCATCGTTCATTTTTCATTTATCATTGATCCTTGTTCATTCTTCATCGTTCATTCTTCATTGATCATTGATCCTTGTTCATTCTTCATCGTTCATTCGTCATTGACCATTAATCCTTGTTCATTCTTCATCGTTCATTCTTCATTGATCATTGATCCTTGTTCATTCTTCATCGTTCATTCGTCATTGACCATTAATGCTTGTTCATTCTTCATCGTTCATTCTTCATTGATCATTGAACCTTGTTCATTCTTCATCGTTCATTCTTCTTTGATCATTGATCCTTGTTCATTCTTCATTGATCATTGATCCTTGTTCATTCGTCATCGTTCATTCGTCATTGATCATTGATCCTTGTTCATTCTTCATCGTTCATTCTTCATTGATCATTGATCCTTGTTCATTCTTCATCGTTCATTCGTCATTGATCATTGATCCTTGTTCATTCTTCATCGTTCATTCGTCATTGACCATTACTCCTTGTTCATTCTTCATCGTTCATTCTTCATTGATCATTGATCCTTGTTCATTCTTCATCGTTCATTCTTCTTTGATCATTGATCCTTGTTCATTCTTCATTGATCATTGATCCTTGTTCATTCTTCATCGTTCATTCTTCATTGACCATTGATCCTTGTTCATTCTTCATCGTTCATTCTTCATTGACCATTAATCCTTGTTCATTCTTCATCGATCATTCTTCATTGATCATTGTTCCTTGTTCATTCTGCATCGTTCATTCTTCATTGATCATTGATCCTTGTTCATTCTTCATCGTTCATTCTTCTTTGATCATTGATCCTTGTTCATTCTTCATTGATCATTGATCCTTGTTCATTCTTCATCGTTCATTCGTCATTGATCATTGATCCTTGTTCATTCTTCATCGTTCATTCGTCATTGATCATTGATCCTTGTTCATTCTTCATCGTTCATTCGTCATTGACCATTGATCCTTGTTCATTCTTCATTGACCATTACTCCTTGTTCATTCTTCATCGTTCATTCGTCATTGATCATTGATCCTTGTTCATTCTACATTGATCATTGATCCTTGTTCATTCTTCATCGTTCATTCGTCATTGATCATTGATCCTTGTTCATTCTTCATCGTTCATTCGTCATTGACCATTACTCCTTGTTCATTCTTCATCGTTCATTCTTCATTGATCATTGATCCTTGTTCATTCTTCATCGTTCATTCGTCATTGACCATTACTCCTTGTTCATTCTTCATCGTTCATTCTTCATTGATCATTGATCCTTGTTCATTCTTCATCGTTCATTCTTCTTTGATCATTGATCCTTGTTCATTCTTCATTGATCATTGATCCTTGTTCATTCTTCATCGTTCATTCTTCATTGACCATTGATCCTTGTTCATTCTTCATCGTTCATTCTTCATTGACCATTAATCCTTGTTCATTCTTCATTGATCATTGTTCCTTGTTCATTCTTCATCGTTCATTCTTCATTGATCATTAATCCTTGTTCATTCTTCATCGTTCATTCTTCATTGATCATTGATCCTTGTTCATTCTTCATCGTTCATTCGTCATTGATCATTGATCCTTGTTCATTTTTCATCGTTCATTCGTCATTGACCATTACTCCTTGTTCATTCTTCATCGTTCATTCTTCATTGATCATTGATCCTTGTTCATTCTTCATCGTTCATTCGTCATTGATCATTGATCCTTATTCATTCTTCATCGTTCATTTTTCATTTATCATTGATCCTTGTTCATTCTTCATCGTTCATTCTTCATTGATCATTGATCCTTGTTCATTCTTCATCGTTCATTCGTCATTGACCATTAATCCTTGTTCATTCTTCATCGTTCATTCTTCATTGATCATTGATCCTTGTTCATTCTTCATCGTTCATTCGTCATTGACCATTAATGCTTGTTCATTCTTCATCGTTCATTCTTCATTGATCATTGAACCTTGTTCATTCTTCATCGTTCATTCTTCTTTGATCATTGATCCTTGTTCATTCTTCATTGATCATTGATCCTTGTTCATTCGTCATCGTTCATTCGTCATTGATTGATGTGTAAACAAGACGAGAAACCTTGTTACAAAATGATAAGTTAAAGGGGTCACACGTTTTTTGGTATATTTTTTTAGTATGATCAGATTAGTTAGGGGAACTCTCACCCTAAACTTGAGGATATAACAAGGAGGAACACTCACTCACTTGTTTGGGTGTAGCTTAGATTAGGGAACTCTCACCAAATCGTCAACTACAAGCTTTAGTTTTAGGAACTCTCACTAAAACTCTAACTCTTCAAATTTGGAACACTCAAATTTGGACAATTAAAATTGACTAAACACAAGTCAAGTTCAATAAACAAAACACAAGTTTTTTGGCAAATTTCTGGATGTGTTTTTCATTCATCAAAGTATGCTATATATAGCATTCTTACATTAAATAATTACAACCTTTCACTTGCCTAAATAAATTCACAAAAGAAAATAAAAAGACAACAAAATAAAAGAGAATTAAGTGGCTAATCAATGTCCACATTAATCTCCACTACACACACTTAAGACTAATTAAACAAAGATTAAAACTAGGGAAGAAATGGCCAGCAATTAAACTCTTCACATGGCTCCTTCAAGTGTGCAAAGTAACATCCAAAACAGCCCATTCATTTGCCTGGTAACTCCCATTTACTCCTCCATTTAAGCTTCTTTATTATTGCATTTTACTCCTACAATAATGCCTAGTAACCCCCACTTAAAAAGGTTAATATTCAGCCATAAATACTCCTAAAAACATGCCCCTTTGAATTCCAAAACTGCAGCTTTAAATGAGATTAAAAACCAGCCATAAATCTCCTTAAAACATGCCCCTTCGTATTCCAAAACTGTTTGGAATTAATTCCTTGTAACCGACACCCTTTAATTTATACTTTCAACAAAGTACTTAGTCATACTTAGCAAAGTACAACCATTTGATGACTTATTTGGACCGTGCATGCTATGATCAAAATAAGACTTGGACAAAATTAATTCCCTTGCATTGGATTGGACTTGGACATCTTGGACACTTGTACCTTGACCATCTTGGTCATCCTCCTCTTCTTCAAAGGGAATTGCCCTCAATTCTTCATCATCATAATATAGTGCAAGATCACCCACATTGAACGTACTTGAGACGCCATGCCTTCCACCCAAATCAACCTTGTATGCATTGTCATTGATCTTTTCCACTACTTCAAATGGACCTTCAGCTCGTGGCATGAGCTTGTTTTTCCTTTGACTAGGAAATCTTTCTTTCCTCATGTAAATCCACACTAAGTCACCAACTTCAAAGTTCTTCACGTTTCTAACTCTTTTGTTGGCTTGTTTCTTGTAAGTCTCATTGGCCTTTTCAATATTCTTCCTCACTTCCTTGTGAATCTTGACCATGAACTCGGCTTGCTCTTTTGCACCTCCATGCACAAACTTATCTTGAGGTAGAGCAATAAGATCAATAGGAACATAGGGATTAACCCCGTAGACTACTTCAAAAGGTGAATACTTTGTAGTAGCACTAGGAGTCCTATTGTAAGCAAACTCGGCATGAGCAAGCTTAACATCCCAATCCTTGGTGCTCTTACTAACCAATGTTCTAAGCAAAGAACCAAGAACTCTATTCACCACCTCGGTTTGACCGTCGGTTTGTGGATGATGTGATGTAGAAAACAGCAACTTAGTTCCCATTAGGCGCCATATTGATTTCCAAAAATGACTAAGGAACTTTGTATCACGATCAGACACAATGGTGCGTGGCACCCCATGAAAACGAACCACTTCCTCAAAATATAGCTTAGCCACTTTCATGGCATCTTCAGTTTTATGACATGGAATGAAGTGAGCCATTTTTGAGAACCTATCAACAACCACCATTATTGAATCTTTACCCCTTTGAGTTCTAGGTAAAGCTACAATAAAATCCATACTAACATCTTCCCAAGGTCTCTCGGGAACTGGCAAAGGCTTGTAAAGACCCTTATGAAACACCATTTTTGCCCTTTGACAAGTAGAGCAACGACTAACCACATGATGAACCGTAGCTAACATCTTTGGCCAGTAAAAGTGAGCTTGAAGAAGCTCCATTGTCTTTTGAATCCCAACGTGACCAGCTAGACCTCCTCCATGAACTTCATGAATCAACAAACTTCTAATTGGACACTTAGGAATGCATAATCTATTTCCCTTGAAAAGAAAACCATCATGTAAGGAAAATAAATCATAAACTCCATGAACACATTTCTCCATGACGCCATTAAAATCACCATCTTCCTTGTAGTACTCTTTGATCAAATCAAAACCAAGAATCTTAGCTTCCACCACTCCAAGTAGAGAATGTCTTCTAGATAAGGCATCCGCAACAACATTAGCTTTCCCACTCTTGTATTTAGAGGAAAAGTTAAATGTTTGCAAGAACTCCACCCACTTAGCATGCCTCGAATTCAGCTTCTTTTGGCCATGAATGAATCTTAAAGACTCATGATCAGAATGTAGTATGAACGGTTGTGGCCTCAAATAATGTGACCAATGATCTAAAGCTCTTACCATTGCATAGAACTCTTTATCATAGGTGGAATAATTCAGCTTGCCTTGGCTCAACTTCTCGCTAAAATAAGCAATAGGACGCCCTTCTTGAATCAAAACGGCACCAATTCCCCTCCCACTTGCATCACACTCAACTTCAAATGGTTTTGAGAAATCTGGAAGTGCTAGGATTGGAGTGTTGCACATCTTCTCTTTGACCTCCTCAAAGGCCTTTTGAGCTTGAGGAGTCCATTCAAACGAACCCTTCTTTGTGCACTCGGTTATGGGAGCCATGAGAGTGCTAAAATTCTTGATAAACCTTCTATAGAAAGAAGCCAGTCCATGAAAAGAACGGACCTCCGTGAGTGTTTTAGGACTAGGCCATGATTGAATTGCTTCAATCTTGCTAGGATCCACCTTCACGCCATCACCTGAAACTATGTAACCAAGAAAATTGACCTCATATAACATAAAATCACATTTTTCAAGTTTTCCATACAATTTTTGTTTTCTCAAAACAGTGAAAACTTCAAGTAAATGCTTCAAATGCTCATCCCTATCTCGACTGTAAATAAGGATGTCATCAAGGTATACCACCACGAACTTGCCAAGAAATGGCCTCAACACTTCGTTCATCAATCTCATGAAAGTGCTAGGTGCATTTGTAAGACCAAACGGCATCACGAGCCATTCATACAACCCATGCTTCGTTTTGAAAGCTGTCTTCCATTCATCCCCTTCCCTCATTCGAATCTGATGGTAACCACTTCTCAAATCAACTTTTGAGAACACCTTCGAACCACTTAACTCATCAAGCATGTCATCAAGCCTAGGAATTGGAAACCTGTACTTGATAGTAATATTGTTAACAGCTCTACTATCAATGCACATACGCCAAGTACCATCTTTTTTTGGAACCAAAAGAGCAGGAACAGCACACGGACTCATAGACTCACGCACATAACCCATACCCATCAACTCTTCTATTTGACGTTGTAACTCCTTAGTTTCTAAAGGATTACATCTATAGGCAGGTTTATTTGGCAATGGTGCGCCTGGAATGAGATCAATTTGATGCTCAATTCCTCTCAAAGGTGGTAACCCCTTAGGCAACTCATTAGGAAAAACATCCTCAAACTCCTTAATCAATTGTGCCAAGTTAGGATTTTGACTCACAAATTTTTCGTGGATTTCTTTGGAATATAATAAGAACAACTCTCCCTCACCTTCAAACTCCCTCTCAAATTCTTTAAAGGACAATAAAGAAATTTCTTTGTGTGGTTTTTGTGAAAGCCGTGGGGGTGGTAAAGGGTGTAATTTTTTTTGTTTCCCTTGGTGAGTTATAGTGTATGTATTATGGTATCCATCATGAAATGATTTTCTATCCGTTTGCCATGGCCTACCGAGCAGAATATGACAAGCATCCATTGACACAACATCACACAATTGACTATCATGATAGGAACCAATAGAAAAACTAACCATGCATTGCTTTCTAACTCCCGTACTAGAATTAGAATCTAACCAACTCAACTTGTAAGGGTGTGGATGATTAGTGGTGGTAAGACCAAGTCTAGACACTAAAGTCTTTGACACAGTATTAGCCTCACTACCCCCGTCAATAATTAAATCACATACCTCGTCACCAATTTTACATTTGGTGATGAAAATGTGTTGCCTTTGTGGCGCCAAAGGCTCCTCCACTCGTGCTTGCAATGCCCTCCTAACAACCAGATTGGTTTTGTCCTCCATCTCCGGAAAGCAATGATCTTCTTCCCCATCCTCTTCATTGGGATTCTCGATCTCCTCTTCTTCTGTTTCAAAATCCTCCCAATTAATGTTTTGCGTGGCCATAAGCTTAACCTCTTGGATTGTTAAAGCTCTTGAGTTAGGACAATCCTTCTTGAAATGACCTCTACCTCCACACTTGTAACAGACAATGTCGCTAAGTTTGAAGTCTTTCTTGTCTTTCTTAAGTGCTTCATTTGACTTGCTAAAGGAAGAACCCTCCTTCAAGGTGAAGGGTGGTTTGCGCACCACTGGAGTAGTGGTAGGCGTTTTCTTCTTTTTCCTCCTAGCATCAAACTTGGTCACAAGTTTGCAAGCTTCCACAAACGTGAGGTTAGTGTAACCTTCAAGCTTGTCTTGTAATTCTTGATCCAACCCAGCTACAAAACGCCCCATTTTGAGCTCTTCATTTTCAGTTACTTCACACACAATGGCAAGCCTATCAAACTCTTTGATGTAGTCTTCCACGGAATCTCCATTTTGTTGCAAAGTACTCCACTTCACATATTGGCTTTGCTTGTAATTGTGAGGAATGAAACGGTCTCTCATCCGTTTCTTCATCTTGTTCCAAGTTGATATGGGAGCTTTACCCCTAAGGGTACGTGCCCTTTGTTCCCCTTGCAACCAACTGTCACCATAGCCCTTCAGTTTCACCTTGGCTATCTTATATTTCTGCACTTCTTCTTGAATATCCTTGTACTCAAAGTACCTTTCCAAGGATTTCTCCCATTCCAAGTACTTCTCTGGATCAAGTGACCCATCAAAGGAAGGGACGTCTACTTTGAGACTCCTATCCTCCCTCCTAGGTGGAGGTTCTTCATCTTGATCTCTCCTATCTTGCTCGTTCAAGAGTCTTGCCATTAAGGCAGCAAGATTCCCTTGTAGATTGGCATTAGTCTCGGCCAACCTTTCTTGACTAGCAATGGATCGATTGAGAGCTTCCAAAGCTACCCTCAAATCTTGATTCTCTCCCATGATATGTAGGTATTCGACCCCTTTGGAAGTGTATGGAAAAACTCCCCCTACCTGACGCGCCAAATGATGTGTAAACAAGACGAGAAACCTTGTTACAAAATGATAAGTTAAAGGGGTCACACGTTTTTTGGTATATTTTTTTAGTATGATCAGATTAGTTAGGGGAACTCTCACCCTAAACTTGAGGATATAACAAGGAGGAACACTCACTCACTTGTTTGGGTGTAGCTTAGATTAGGGAACTCTCACCAAATCGTCAACTACAAGCTTTAGTTTTAGGAACTCTCACTAAAACTCTAACTCTTCAAATTTGGAACACTCAAATTTGGACAATTAAAATTGACTAAACACAAGTCAAGTTCAATAAACAAAACACAAGTTTTTTGGCAAATTTCTGGATGTGTTTTTCATTCATCAAAGTATGCTATATATAGCATTCTTACATTAAATAATTACAACCTTTCACTTGCCTAAATAAATTCACAAAAGAAAATAAAAAGACAACAAAATAAAAGAGAATTAAGTGGCTAATCAATGTCCACATTAATCTCCACTACACACACTTAAGACTAATTAAACAAAGATTAAAACTAGGGAAGAAATGGCCAGCAATTAAACTCTTCACATGGCTCCTTCAAGTGTGCAAAGTAACATCCAAAACAGCCCATTCATTTGCCTGGTAACTCCCATTTACTCCTCCATTTAAGCTTCTTTATTATTGCATTTTACTCCTACAATAATGCCTAGTAACCCCCACTTAAAAAGGTTAATATTCAGCCATAAATACTCCTAAAAACATGCCCCTTTGAATTCCAAAACTGCAGCTTTAAATGAGATTAAAAACCAGCCATAAATCTCCTTAAAACATGCCCCTTCGTATTCCAAAACTGTTTGGAATTAATTCCTTGTAACCGACACCCTTTAATTTATACTTTCAACAAAGTACTTAGTCATACTTAGCAAAGTACAACCATTTGATGACTTATTTGGACCGTGCATGCTATGATCAAAATAAGACTTGGACAAAATTAATTCCCTTGCATTGGATTGGACTTGGACATCTTGGACACTTGTACCTTGACCATCTTGGTCATTGATCATTGATCCTTGTTCATTCTTCATCGTTCATTCTTCATTGATCATTGATCCTTGTTCATTCTTCATCGTTCATTCGTCATTGATCATTGATCCTTGTTCATTCTTCATCGTTCATTCGTCATTGACCATTACTCCTTGTTCATTCTTCATCGTTCATTCTTCATTGATCATTGATCCTTGTTCATTCTTCATCGTTCATTCTTCTTTGATCATTGATCCTTGTTCATTCTTCATTGATCATTGATCCTTGTTCATTCTTCATCGTTCATTCTTCATTGACCATTGATCCTTGTTCATTCTTCATCGTTCATTCTTCATTGACCATTAATCCTTGTTCATTCTTCATCGATCATTCTTCATTGATCATTGTTCCTTGTTCATTCTGCATCGTTCATTCTTCATTGATCATTGATCCTTGTTCATTCTTCATCGTTCATTCTTCATTGATCATTGATCCTTGTTCATTCTTCATCGTTCATTCGTCATTGATCATTGATCCTTGTTCATTCTTCATCGTTCATTCGTCATTGACCATTACTCCTTGTTCATTCTTCATCGTTCATTCTTCATTGATCATTGATCCTTGTTCATTCTTCATCGTTCATTCGTCATTGATCATTGATCCTTATTCATTCTTCATCGTTCATTTTTCATTTATCATTGATCCTTGTTCATTCTTCATCGTTCATTCTTCATTGATCATTGATCCTTGTTCATTCTTCATCGTTCATTCGTCATTGACCATTAATCCTTGTTCATTCTTCATCGTTCATTCTTCATTGATCATTGATCCTTGTTCATTCTTCATCGTTCATTCGTCATTGACCATTAATCCTTGTTCATTCTTCATCATTCTTTCTTCATTGATCATTGAACCTTGTTCATTCTTCATCGTTCATTCTTCTTTGATCATTGATCCTTATTCATTCTTCATCGTTCATTTTTCATTTATCATTGATCCTTGTTCATTCTTCATCGTTCATTCTTCATTGATCATTGATCCTTGTTCATTCTTCATCGTTCATTCGTCATTGACCATTAATCCTTGTTCATTCTTCATCGTTCATTCTTCATTGATCATTGATCCTTGTTCATTCTTCATCGTTCATTCGTCATTGACCATTAATCCTTGTTCATTCTTCATCGTTCATTCTTCATTGATCATTGATCCTTGTTCATTCTTCATCGTTCATTCGTCATTGACCATTAATCCTTGTTCATTTTTCATCATTCATTCTTCATTGATCATTGAACCTTGTTCATTCTTCATCGTTCATTCTTCTTTGATCATTGATCCTTGTTCATTCTTCATTGATCATTGATCCTTGTTCATTCTTCATCGTTCATTCGTCATTGATCATTGATCCTTGTTCATTCTTCATCGTTCATTCGTCATTGACCATTACTCCTTGTTCATTCTTCATCGTTCATTCTTCATTGATCATTGATCCTTGTTCATTCTTCATCGTTCATTCGTCATTGATCATTGATCCTTATTCATTCTTCATCGTTCATTTTTCATTTATCATTGATCCTTGTTCATTCGTCATCGTTCATTCTTCATTGATCATTGATCCTTGTTCATTCTTCATCGTTCATTCGTCATTGACCATTAATCCTTGTTCATTCTTCATCGTTCATTCTTCATTAATCATTGAACCTTGTTCATTCTTCATCGTTCATTCTTCTTTGATCATTGATCCTTGTTCATTCTTCATTAATCATTGATCCTTGTTCATTCTTCATCGTTCATTCGTCATTGATCATTGATCCTTGTTCATTCTTCATCGTTCATTCTTCATTGATCATTGATCCTTGTTCATTCTTCATCGTTCATTCGTCATTGATCATTGATCCCTGTTCATTCTTCATCGTTCTGTCGTCATTGACCATTACTTCTTGTTCATTCTTCATCGTTCATTCTTCATTGATCATTGATCCTTGTTCATTCTTCATCGTTCATTCTTCTTTGATCATTGATCCTTGTTCATTCTTCATTGATCATTGATCCTTGTTCATTCTTCATCGTTCATTCTTCATTGACCATTGATCCTTGTTCATTCTTCATCGTTCATTCTTCATTGACCATTAATCCTTGTTCATTCTTCATTGATCATTGTTCCTTGTTCATTCTTCATCGTTCATTCTTCATTGATCATTAATCCTTGTTCATTCTTCATCGTTCATTCTTCATTGATCATTGATCCTTGTTCATTCTTCATCGTTCATTCGTCATTGATCATTGATCCTTGTTCATTTTTCATCGTTCATTCGTCATTGACCATTACTCCTTGTTCATTCTTCATCGTTCATTCTTCATTGATCATTGATCCTTGTTCATTCTTCATCGTTCATTCGTCATTGATCATTGATCCTTATTCATTCTTCATCGTTCATTTTTCATTTATCATTGATCCTTGTTCATTCTTCATCGTTCATTCTTCATTGATCATTGATCCTTGTTCATTCTTCATCGTTCATTCGTCATTGACCATTAATCCTTGTTCATTCTTCATCGTTCATTCTTCATTGATCATTGATCCTTGTTCATTCTTCATCGTTCATTCGTCATTGACCATTAATGCTTGTTCATTCTTCATCGTTCATTCTTCATTGATCATTGAACCTTGTTCATTCTTCATCGTTCATTCTTCTTTGATCATTGATCCTTGTTCATTCTTCATTGATCATTGATCCTTGTTCATTCGTCATCGTTCATTCGTCATTGATCATTGATCCTTGTTCATTCTTCATCGTTCATTCTTCATTGATCATTGATCCTTGTTCATTCTTCATCGTTCATTCGTCATTGATCATTGATCCTTGTTCATTCTTCATCGTTCATTCGTCATTGACCATTACTCCTTGTTCATTCTTCATCGTTCATTCTTCATTGATCATTGATCCTTGTTCATTCTTCATCGTTCATTCTTCTTTGATCATTGATCCTTGTTCATTCTTCATTGATCATTGATCCTTGTTCATTCTTCATCGTTCATTCTTCATTGACCATTGATCCTTGTTCATTCTTCATCGTTCATTCTTCATTGACCATTAATCCTTGTTCATTCTTCATCGATCATTCTTCATTGATCATTGTTCCTTGTTCATTCTGCATCGTTCATTCTTCATTGATCATTGATCCTTGTTCATTCTTCATCGTTCATTCTTCATTGATCATTGATCCTTGTTCATTCTTCATCGTTCATTCGTCATTGATCATTGATCCTTGTTCATTCTTCATCGTTCATTCGTCATTGACCATTACTCCTTGTTCATTCTTCATCGTTCATTCTTCATTGATCATTGATCCTTGTTCATTCTTCATCGTTCATTCGTCATTGATCATTGATCCTTATTCATTCTTCATCGTTCATTTTTCATTTATCATTGATCCTTGTTCATTCTTCATCGTTCATTCTTCATTGATCATTGATCCTTGTTCATTCTTCATCGTTCATTCGTCATTGACCATTAATCCTTGTTCATTCTTCATCGTTCATTCTTCATTGATCATTGATCCTTGTTCATTCTTCATCGTTCATTCGTCATTGACCATTAATCCTTGTTCATTCTTCATCATTCATTCTTCATTGATCATTGAACCTTGTTCATTCTTCATCGTTCATTCTTCTTTGATCATTGATCCTTGTTCATTCTTCATTGATCATTGATCCTTGTTCATTCTTCATCGTTCATTCGTCATTGATCATTGATCCTTGTTCATTCTTCATCGTTCATTCTTCATTGATCATTGATCCTTGTTCATTCTTCATCGTTCATTCGTCATTGATCATTGATCCTTGTTCATTCTTCATCGTTCATTCGTCATTGACCATTACTCCTTGTTCATTCTTCATCGTTCATTCTTCATTGATCATTGATCCTTGTTCATTCTTCATCGTTCATTCTTCTTTGATCATTGATCCTTGTTCATTCTTCATCGTTCATTCTTCATTGACCATTGATCCTTGTTCATTCTTCATCGTTCATTCTTCTTTGATCATTGATCTGAACCATATTGGTTCAGATCTTGGTAGCTTGGCAATAAGTGGAAGAATGGACGTGTGTTGTTCAACCATATGCACATGCATCTCCCAAGTTATTCTGATTCTGCACTTAGTAATTCACCCATGGATCTTGAATGTAATGAGAGCCAAGACAGCTAGGAAGGGGGGTGAATTGATCATGGAAGAATAGATACAAAGGCAAGAACAAGGAAAGCCAACAACATACACAGAACACTAAAAACAGTAGCAGAACAGCACAGCCGCAAACCAGCCGCAAACCAAGCCTTGACCATGAAGCTTTAGACCTAACCAATCATGGGGACGTGATCTCTATACATAGGCCTAGCCATAAAGGTCCAAGATTCATGCTAATAGTGCACACAGCTCTCTGAAATCCGTGCACAAGGTCCTCCAGTCAGCAGGTCGATGCTGAGATCAGAACTGGTGTTCTGACTTGGTGACCAGGTGACCTTGCAAGGGATGTCCCGAGCTAACCCACACACTTTGGGAGACATGAAGGATAAAAATGGAATCTCTATACTTGGATCTTTCCATCAAGACCTTAATTGCCTCTTATCCATCACGGGAAGACCCAAAGAAATGGAGCTGAAGGTCGAGTGTTCAGCGGATAGTGCAGCAAAATAAGAATTCTGTTTTCTGATTTTTGATCCTTAAAATGTGCACATGTTAGTCACGTGATACTTTTTAGCCGTTATTCTTGTTTGGGGGCGTGTCATAAGCCTTGTCATTGTATTTCCCACTTCCCATATGTCTATATATAGATGGCTCATTCATTGTAAACAAGTTAGTTGATTTTAATGAAAACATTTCAGAAAAAATTCAGTGTTTGAATTTTTTTTCAATTGCCTTTGCAATTGGGTTACTAGGGCCAGTTTGCCCTTCGTGTTGGTGTGAATCCTTGATCAGCCTTCAAGGCCACACTACACCCTATCCAAGAACGTTGATCATTCCATTGATTGATCAAAGGAATGCATCGGGGTTGTATTGAGAGGAGGTCTGGCAGTCCAGCTCTTGTCAATATGCTGCATGTCAGCCTTGGAATATCCCCCCATTTCGTATCAAATCCAAGGTCATGCGTTGACCACGCGTACTTGGATCAATTGGTATCAGAGCCTCAAAGTCCTTGGGGTTCATAATTCAATCGGTTTTTTATGAGAAACAACAGATAAAAGTCGCAAAAACAAGAAGAATAGAAGCTGTCAGAAACTGACTGCATTTGGGGTCGAAAGTAGTGGTGTTTTGGGGATCGTATTGTGATTTGTTTTCAAAACTGTTTTTACACGGTATTTGTGGTTGAGTTGGGAAACTTTTGGCTTTGGAATCTTTGGATTTGGTGTTGTGGTTAAGGAGATATGAATTTTTCTTTACTGACTGCCCAAAACTGATGAAATCCGGGTACCTTGGTAAGTTGTCTTCGAAAACCTATCAAGATTCTTTTATTTGGCTCTCATCTTTCACCAAATTATCAATAACTATCCTATATTCATTAAACCACATCATTTGTGCACTTTTTCTTACGTTTCATAGGTTTCTTGATTGACCCATTTCATTGTTGTTTCTCAAAGTACAGTAGAGTCTCATTTGTACTTTTCTTCTGTATTTTCATTGTGTCTCTTTCATTTTTGAGTCTTTTTCATTGTTTCTTTTTTTCATTTTGGGTATTTTTGAGTCTAGTTTTTTATTCAGTCTTGTGGTGTAGTCATTGGAGTTGTGGAAAAAAAGATGCGCAAGTGTTTTAGACCAAAGGTCACAAAACAGTTCAGATTGGATGTTTGGAGGAATTTTTTTTAATTGTGATCAAACTAGACCACGTATTTGAGTATTTCCAATTTGGGGTGTTTGTAGACATCTTGAGGTGTGTTGTCACCAAGTTTCATCATACTTGGAGTTGGTTTGGTCGGGTTTTCAATAGCAAACATTTCATACTGATTTCTGAATTTGGCTGTTTGGTTCTGATTTGCCTCCTGTCTTGTGCACACATCAATATTACTAGTAGTTGTTGCGGTGTTTTTGGGGTTATGTGTAGAAAGCATGCAAGGAGAGGGTCAAGAATTGAGGACAATTCTTTTTCCAAGAAGGGGAGATTGAACCATATTGGTTCAGATCTTGGTAGCTTGGCAATAAGTGGAAGAATGGACGTGTGTTGTTCAACCATATGCACATGCATCTCCCAAGTTATTCTGATTCTGCACTTAGTAATTCACCCATGGATCTTGAATGTAATGAGAGCCAAGACAGCTAGGAAGGGGGGTGAATTGATCATGGAAGAATAGATACAAAGGCAAGAACAAGGAAAGCCAACAACATACACAGAACACTAAAAACAGTAGCAGAACAGCACAGCCGCAAACCAGCCGCAAACCAAGCCTTGACCATGAAGCTTTAGACCTAACCAATCATGGGGACGTGATCTCTATACATAGGCCTAGCCATAAAGGTCCAAGATTCATGCTAATAGTGCACACAGCTCTCTGAAATCCGTGCACAAGGTCCTCCAGTCAGCAGGTCGATGCTGAGATCAGAACTGGTGTTCTGACTTGGTGACCAGGTGACCTTGCAAGGGATGTCCCGAGCTAACCCACACACTTTGGGAGACATGAAGGATAAAAATGGAATCTCTATACTTGGATCTTTCCATCAAGACCTTAATTGCCTCTTATCCATCACGGGAAGACCCAAAGAAATGGAGCTGAAGGTCGAGTGTTCAGCGGATAGTGCAGCAAAATAAGAATTCTGTTTTCTGATTTTTGATCCTTAAAATGTGCACATGTTAGTCACGTGATACTTTTTAGCCGTTATTCTTGTTTGGGGGCGTGTCATAAGCCTTGTCATTGTATTTCCCACTTCCCATATGTCTATATATAGATGGCTCATTCATTGTAAACAAGTTAGTTGATTTTAATGAAAACATTTCAGAAAAAATTCAGTGTTTGAATTTTTTTTCAATTGCCTTTGCAATTGGGTTACTAGGGCCAGTTTGCCCTTCGTGTTGGTGTGAATCCTTGATCAGCCTTCAAGGCCACACTACACCCTATCCAAGAACGTTGATCATTCCATTGATTGATCAAAGGAATGCATCGGGGTTGTATTGAGAGGAGGTCTGGCAGTCCAGCTCTTGTCAATATGCTGCATGTCAGCCTTGGAATATCCCCCCATTTCGTATCAAATCCAAGGTCATGCGTTGACCACGCGTACTTGGATCATGATCCTTGTTTATTCTTCATTGATCATTGATCCTTGTTCATTCTTCATCGTTCATTCGTCATTGATCATTGATCCTTGTTCATTCTTCATCGTTCATTCTTCATTGATCGTTGATCCTTGTTCATTCTTCATCGTTCATTCGTCATTGATCATTGATCCTTGTTCATTCTTCATCGTTCATTCGTCATTGACCATTACTCCTTGTTCATTCTTCATCGTTCATTCTTCATTGATCATTGATCCTTGTTCATTCTTCATCGTTCATTCTTCTTTGATCATTGATCCTTGTTCATTCTTCATTGATCATTGATCCTTGTTCATTCTTCATCGTTCATTCTTCATTGACCATTGATCCTTGTTCATTCTTCATCGTTCATTCTTCATTGACCATTAATCCTTGTTTATTCTTCATCGATCATTCTTCATTGATCATTGTTCCTTGTTCATTCTTCATCGTTCATTCTTCATTGATCATTGATCCTTGTTCATTCTTCATCGTTCATTCTTCATTGATCATTGATCCTTGTTCATTCTTCATCGTTCATTCGTCATTGATTGATGTAAATGCTAACTCAAGACTTCCTAAATGATTAAGGAAGGAGAAGGACAAAAGAAAAGAAAGAAGAAGTAATTTGGGCAGAATGTATATTTGAATGAAAATAGGACAACCAAAGCACAAGAACAAACTCAATGCAATAGTATTTAGGCTAGAGACAAGACAAACTCAATCTCCCCTAGTTTAATACTCAAGAACACACTCAAAGTATTAAAGAACTCTTGTTAACCTTGGACAAACACAAAGATAGGCAAGAAGAAAACACAAAGGTTGATTCATAAAACAAGTCTGAACTTTCATTCATGAATAGCTCTCTTTAAATAGAGTTACAACAGCAAAAGGAAGCTAAAAAGCAAGAGAAATTAGGGTGGGACGTCCAAGCATGGGGAACAAGCATTGGAACTCACAAAACAACATTAAATAGCCTCCAAAGCATGCATTAGGCTGATTTAAGTTGTTCCCTAAGCATGCAGTAGCTAATTAATCAGATTTAAGTGGTAAAAAGACTTTAAAAAACATAACTAAACTTGGACCTATCAAAGTGACGTCCAACCAATATATATGTAGCTTCACTTAATCTTCAACCCAAGTTAGACATGTAACAAATTCAGATTTAAAAGGATTAAAACCAAGTACTTCAAGAACTAAAGCAATCGGCTCATGAGATAACGTATTTGATCTTGGATCATTCTCTCCTTCTTTTGAAGAGTTTGTCCCCAAACTTGAATCATCCAAGTACGGTGACAAATCGCCCACATTAAAAGTAGCACTAACACCCATCAACTCATCAGGAAGTTCAATCTTGTATGCATTATCATTTACCCTCTCAAGTACTTTAAACGGACCATCAGAACGAGGCATGAGCTTGTTTTTGCGAAGCTTCGGAAATCTCTCTTTTCTCAAATGAAGCCAAACCAAATCCCCAGGGTTAAATATGGGTTGTTTCCTTTTTTTGTTTGCTCTCTCTTGGTATTTTTTATTCATCTCCTCAATTCTTTTCTTTACTTGCTCACAGGTTTTTTTGAAAGGTTTCCACCCTCTTTTTTGCATCTTTTTCTACTATATTAGTTTTCAGCAAGGGAATCAAATCAACAGGCACAAATGGATTCACTCCATACACTACTTCAAAAGGAGAACGAGAAGTAGTTAAAGAATGAGCCCTATTGTAAGCAAACTCCGCATGGGCTAGTTTCATGTCCCAATCTTTCTGCGTTTTGCTCACAAGACCACGTAACAAAGCACCCAAAGTTCTATTTGTCACCTCTGTTTGTCCATCAGTTTGGGGATGATGAGAGGTGCTAAATAGTAACTTGGTACCAACCAACTTCCATAGGGTCCTCCAAAAGTGACTTAAAAACTTGGAGTCCCTATCCGAAACTATACTTCGAGGAATGCCATGTAGTTTGACAATTTCCTTGAAGTACAATTCAGCCACTTTTACTGCATCATCTGTTTTATTACAAGCTACAAAATGAGCCATTTTGGAAAATCTATCTACCACCACCATAATGCTATCTCTACCCCTTTGAGTCCGTGGTAGCCCAACAATGAAATCCATGCTAACACTTTCCCAAGGAGAATCTGGAACAGGTAATGGAGTATAAAGCCCTTTTGTGAAATGCCCTTTTGACTTTTGACATGTAGCACATCTCTCCACAACTAAAGTAACATCCCTGATCATCCTTGGCCAATAGAAATGCTCACCAAGAATATCAAGAGTCTTTTGAATGCCAAAATGACCAGCCAATCTACCACTATGAACTTCTCTTACCAATAATTCACGAATGCCACTTTTAGGAACACACAACTTGTTACCTTTAAAAAGATAACCATCTTGATCAACGTAATCTTTCGATGGCTTTGGAAATTCATTAGCAAAATCAGGATCATCTTTGTAATACTCCTTGAGTTGTTCAAAACCCAAAACCTTAGCATCCACCATAGAAAGCAAGTATGCTCTTCGAGATAAAGCATCAGCTACAATATTACTTTTTCCATCTTTATATTTGGAGCTAAAGGTAAATGATTGAAGAAATTCTACCCACTTTGCATGTCTTTTATTAAGTTTTTGTTGCCCATTTATGAATTTTAAAGCTTCATGATCAGAATGAAGAACAAAGGGTTTTGGTCTAAGGTAATGAGACCAATGATCAAGAGCTCTAACGATGGCATAAAATTCACGATCATAAGTAGAGTAATTCAATTTAGCCTCACTTAACTTCTCACTAAAGAAACTTACTGGCTTCTTTTCTTGAATAAGGACAGCCCCTATTCCAACCCCACTTGCATCACACTCTACTTCAAACACGTTGTTAAAATCAGGGAGAACAAGTATAGGTGCATTGCAAAGCATGTATTTGACTTTATCAAAAGCCCTTTGAGCATTTTCAGTCCATTCAAATTCACCCTTTTTTGTTAACTCGGTAATGGGAGCCATAATAGAAGAGAAGTTTCTAATGAACCGCCTATAGAAAGAAGCAAGCCCATGAAAACTCCTTACCTCATGCACATTGGTTGGAGCCAACCAAGACTTAACTGCCTTAACCTTTTCTGGATCTACTTGCACTCCTTCTCTAGTCACAATGTATCCCAAAAATGACACACTAGGGGTCATAAAAAAACACTTCTCAAGCTTTCCATACAACTTTACTTCCCTCAATTTTTCAAACAACCTCTTCAAATGCACCATATGGTCTTCATTGTTTTTACTATACACTAGAATATCATCCAAGTAAACAACAACAAAATTATTAAGAAAAGGACGGAGAACCTCATTCATTAACCTCATGAAAGAACTTGGAGCATTGCAAAGCCCAAATGGCATCACTAACCACTCATATAACCCTTGTTTTGTTTTAAAAGCAGTTTTCCATTCATCCCCTTCCCTTATTCTCATTTGATGATAACCACTCCTTAAATCTATTTTTGAAAAGACTAAGGCTCCACTTAATTCATCAAGCATATCTTGCAACCTAGGCATAGGAAAACGGTATTTGATGGTTATGTTATTTATGGATCTACTATCTACACACATTCTCCAAGTGCCATCTTTTTTAGGCACTAAAAGGGCAGGGACAGCACAAGGACTAAGACTTTCTCTCACGTAGCCCCTTTCAATCAACTCACTCACTTGCCTCTCAAGCTCTTTACTTTCCTCGGGGTTACATCTATAAGCAGCTTTATTTGGCAAAGGTGCTCCAGGAATCAAGTCAATGGCGTGCTCAATGCCTCTTATTGGTGGGAGGCCCTTGGGCAAGTCATTTGGAAATACATCTTTGTACTCTTCTAATAACTCATTTAAAGAAGATGAGTTATCACAAGAAGTACTAATCTGATCTTTGGTCCTTAGAACCAAAGCATAACCACCACCATATTCATCCACTATTTTTTCAAACTCATTACATGTTACAAGATAGTTGCTTTTGTCTTTTTCTTTCTTAGCAACTTTAGGGGGTAAGGGAATTAATTTGACTTTTCTACCATCTTTTTTTGTTACAATATACTCATTACTTTTTCCTCTATGCTCCGAATTGTGATCAAATTGCCATGGTCTTCCAAGCAGCAAGTGACAAGCATCCATGGGAATTACATCGCACCATCTTTCATCTTCAAAGCCTCCAATAGAATAAGAAACCAAAGCTTGCTTCCTCACCCTTATTCCAGTGCTATCATTCAACCAATTCAACTTGTAAGGTTCTTCATGATCTCTAGTAGCTAACTTCAGCTTACTCACAACTTCAGATGATACTACATCAGTTTGTGCACCACTATCAACTATAACATTGCAAGTCTTCTCTCCAATTTTGCATCTAGTATGAAACAAATTGTGGCGTTGCTTCAAATCAGCTTGTGGCTCACTAAATAGCACTTTTCGAACCACCATCATATTGTACTCATCTTCTGGTTGTATTTCCTCCTCATAATCATCCTCCAAATCTTCCACTTCATTTGCCACAAAATTATACATTTTTTCCTCTTCATCCATAATAGCACACTGAGTAGATGTTAAAACAGCCTTGCTAGGACATTCACTAGCAATATGTCCTCTTCCATGACATTTAAAACATTTCCTCCTTGTTGCAAGTTCACTAGGCGACACAACAGCCTTTTCTTTTGATTTTTCGCTTATAAAACTAGATGGGAAAGCCTTACTTTGAAAAGTACTCCCTTTTGAGTTGGAAGGAGTAAACTTCGAAGTACCTTTGTAAGGAAACTTAGGCTTTTCCTTCTCTTTCTCTTCCTTGGATTGTGCTTCATATTTCAAAGCCAATTTGCAAACATCACTAAAAGAAGCATAATGAGTAACTTCCACTTTTCTACAAATATTTTTGGACAGCCCTTTAATGAAACGAGCAATTTTAAAGGCTTCCTTCTCTTGCAAATCACAAATCAAACATAGTTTTTCAAACTCTCTAATGTATTCTTCCACACTCATCTCATTTTCTTGTGAAAGATGTGTAAGTTTCAAGTATTGCTCCTGCTCATACTCCTTACTCACCCATTTATCCCTCATCTTTTTTTTAAATTTTTCCCAAGAGTCCATTTTATTTTTTCCTTCTCTTCTTCTATTTGCTTTAACATTTTCGTACCATAAGGCAGCAAGTTTAGTGAGTTTAAGAACAGCAAGCTTAAACTTCTTTTTATCATCATACTCCTTATATTCAAACACGGTTTCAATTTGCCTTAGCCAATCAAGAAATGATTCGCTATCATGACCTCCATCAAATTCTGGAAGATCAATTCTAAGCCCCCTATCTTCATCAAAAGATTTATAATTATTTCCACTACTAGAATCCTCATTTTCAATCTCACCAATTTTTCTTGTAGCTTTTAAAAGTATATCAGCCATAGCATCCATTCTTGTATCTTGCTTTTGTTTTTCAATCTCACGCTCTTCATTTTTTTTCTCCATTCTTTCTAACCTCAAATTGATTGATCTCAATAGCTCAGCGAGGTTTTCTTCAGCCATAGTTTTTTTTTTTTTTTTTTTGTGTTTATTTTGAATGAATTAACACTTTGAAACACTCTTTAAAATACCAAAGCTCTGATACCAAATGATGTAAATGCTAACTCAAGACTTCCTAAATGATTAAGGAAGGAGAAGGACAAAAGAAAAGAAAGAAGAAGTAATTTGGGCAGAATGTATATTTGAATGAAAATAGGACAACCAAAGCACAAGAACAAACTCAATGCAATAGTATTTAGGCTAGAGACAAGACAAACTCAATCTCCCCTAGTTTAATACTCAAGAACACACTCAAAGTATTAAAGAACTCTTGTTAACCTTGGACAAACACAAAGATAGGCAAGAAGAAAACACAAAGGTTGATTCATAAAACAAGTCTGAACTTTCATTCATGAATAGCTCTCTTTAAATAGAGTTACAACAGCAAAAGGAAGCTAAAAAGCAAGAGAAATTAAGGTGGGACGTCCAAGCATGGGGAACAAGCATTGGAACTCACAAAACAACATTAAATAGCCTCCAAAGCATGCATTAGGCTGATTTAAGTTGTTCCCTAAGCATGCAGTAGCTAATTAATCAGATTTAAGTGGTAAAAAGACATTAAAAAACATAACTAAACTTGGACCTATCAAAGTGACGTCCAACCAATATATATGTAGCTTCACTTAATCTTCAACCCAAGTTAGACATGTAACAAATTCAGATTTAAAAGGATTAAAACCAAGTACTTCAAGAACTAAAGCAATCGGCTCATGAGATAACGTATTTGATCTTGGATCATTGATCATTGATCCTTGTTCATTCTTCATCGTTCATTCGTCATTGACCATTACTCCTTGTTCATTCTTCATCGTTCATTCTTCATTGATCATTGATCCTTGTTCATTCTTCATCGTTCATTCGTCATTGATCATTGATCCTTATTCATTCTTCATCGTTCATTTTTCATTTATCATTGATCCTTGTTCATTCTTCATCGTTCATTCTTCATTGATCATTGATCCTTGTTCATTCTTCATCGTTCATTCGTCATTGACCATTAATCCTTGTTCATTCTTCATCGTTCATTCTTCATTGATCATTGATCCTTGTTCATTCTTCATCGTTCATTCGTCATTGACCATTAATCCTTGTTCATTCTTCATCATTCATTCTTCATTGATCATTGAACCTTGTTCATTCTTCATCGTTCATTCTTCTTTGATCATTGATCCTTGTTCATTCTTCATTGATCATTGATCCTTGTTCATTCTTCATCGTTCATTCGTCATTGATCATTGATCCTTGTTCATTCTTCATCATTCATTCTTCATTGATCATTGATCCTTGTTCATTCTTCATCGTTCATTCGTCATTGATCATTGATCCTTGTTCATTCTTCATCGTTCATTCGTCATTGACCATTACTCCTTGTTCATTCTTCATCGTTCATTCTTCATTGATCATTGATCCTTGTTCATTCTTCATCGTTCATTCTTCTTTGATCATTGATCCTTGTTCATTCTTCATCGTTCATTCTTCATTGACCATTGATCCTTGTTCATTCTTCATCGTTCATTCTTCATTGATCATTGATCCTTGTTCATTCTTCATCGTTCATTCGTCATTGATCATTGATCCTTGTTCATTTTTCATCGTTCATTCGTCATTGACCATTACTCCTTGTTCATTCTTCATCGTTCATTCTTCATTGATCATTGATCCTTGTTCATTCTTCATCGTTCATTCGTCATTGATCATTGATCCTTATTCATTCTTCATCGTTCATTTTTCATTTATCATTGATCCTTGTTCATTCTTCATCGTTCATTCTTCATTGATCATTGATCCTTGTTCATTCTTCATCGTTCATTCGTCATTGACCATTAATCCTTGTTCATTCTTCATCGTTCATTCTTCATTGATCATTGATCCTTGTTCATTCTTCATCGTTCATTCGTCATTGACCATTAATGCTTGTTCATTCTTCATCGTTCATTCTTCATTGATCATTGAACCTTGTTCATTCTTCATCGTTCATTCTTCTTTGATCATTGATCCTTGTTCATTCTTCATTGATCATTGATCCTTGTTCATTCGTCATCGTTCATTCGTCATTGATCATTGATCCTTGTTCATTCTTCATCGTTCATTCTTCATTGATCATTGATCCTTGTTCATTCTTCATCGTTCATTCGTCATTGATCATTGATCCTTGTTCATTCTTCATCGTTCATTCGTCATTGACCATTACTCCTTGTTCATTCTTCATCGTTCATTCTTCATTGATCATTGATCCTTGTTCATTCTTCATCGTTCATTCTTCTTTGATCATTGATCCTTGTTCATTCTTCATTGATCATTGATCCTTGTTCATTCTTCATCGTTCATTCTTCATTGACCATTGATCCTTGTTCATTCTTCATCGTTCATTCTTCATTGACCATTAATCCTTGTTCATTCTTCATCGATCATTCTTCATTGATCATTGTTCCTTGTTCATTCTGCATCGTTCATTCTTCATTGATCATTGATCCTTGTTCATTCTTCATCGTTCATTCTTCATTGATCATTGATCCTTGTTCATTCTTCATCGTTCATTCGTCATTGATCATTGATCCTTGTTCATTCTTCATCGTTCATTCGTCATTGACCATTACTCCTTGTTCATTCTTCATCGTTCATTCTTCATTGATCATTGATCCTTGTTCATTCTTCATCGTTCATTCGTCATTGATCATTGATCCTTATTCATTCTTCATCGTTCATTTTTCATTTATCATTGATCCTTGTTCATTCTTCATCGTTCATTCTTCATTGATCATTGATCCTTGTTCATTCTTCATCGTTCATTCGTCATTGATCATTGATCCTTGTTCATTCTTCATCGTTCATTCTTCATTGATCGTTGATCCTTGTTCATTCTTCATCGTTCATTCGTCATTGATCATTGATCCTTGTTCATTCTTCATCGTTCATTCGTCATTGACCATTACTCCTTGTTCATTCTTCATCGTTCATTCTTCATTGATCATTGATCCTTGTTCATTCTTCATCGTTCATTCTTCTTTGATCATTGATCCTTGTTCATTCTTCATTGATCATTGATCCTTGTTCATTCTTCATCGTTCATTCTTCATTGACCATTGATCCTTGTTCATTCTTCATCGTTCATTCTTCATTGACCATTAATCCTTGTTTATTCTTCATCGATCATTCTTCATTGATCATTGTTCCTTGTTCATTCTTCATCGTTCATTCTTCATTGATCATTGATCCTTGTTCATTCTTCATCGTTCATTCTTCATTGATCATTGATCCTTGTTCATTCTTCATCGTTCATTCGTCATTGATTGATGTAAATGCTAACTCAAGACTTCCTAAATGATTAAGGAAGGAGAAGGACAAAAGAAAAGAAAGAAGAAGTAATTTGGGCAGAATGTATATTTGAATGAAAATAGGACAACCAAAGCACAAGAACAAACTCAATGCAATAGTATTTAGGCTAGAGACAAGACAAACTCAATCTCCCCTAGTTTAATACTCAAGAACACACTCAAAGTATTAAAGAACTCTTGTTAACCTTGGACAAACACAAAGATAGGCAAGAAGAAAACACAAAGGTTGATTCATAAAACAAGTCTGAACTTTCATTCATGAATAGCTCTCTTTAAATAGAGTTACAACAGCAAAAGGAAGCTAAAAAGCAAGAGAAATTAGGGTGGGACGTCCAAGCATGGGGAACAAGCATTGGAACTCACAAAACAACATTAAATAGCCTCCAAAGCATGCATTAGGCTGATTTAAGTTGTTCCCTAAGCATGCAGTAGCTAATTAATCAGATTTAAGTGGTAAAAAGACTTTAAAAAACATAACTAAACTTGGACCTATCAAAGTGACGTCCAACCAATATATATGTAGCTTCACTTAATCTTCAACCCAAGTTAGACATGTAACAAATTCAGATTTAAAAGGATTAAAACCAAGTACTTCAAGAACTAAAGCAATCGGCTCATGAGATAACGTATTTGATCTTGGATCATTCTCTCCTTCTTTTGAAGAGTTTGTCCCCAAACTTGAATCATCCAAGTACGGTGACAAATCGCCCACATTAAAAGTAGCACTAACACCCATCAACTCATCAGGAAGTTCAATCTTGTATGCATTATCATTTACCCTCTCAAGTACTTTAAACGGACCATCAGAACGAGGCATGAGCTTGTTTTTGCGAAGCTTCGGAAATCTCTCTTTTCTCAAATGAAGCCAAACCAAATCCCCAGGGTTAAATATGGGTTGTTTCCTTTTTTTGTTTGCTCTCTCTTGGTATTTTTTATTCATCTCCTCAATTCTTTTCTTTACTTGCTCACAGGTTTTTTTGAAAGGTTTCCACCCTCTTTTTTGCATCTTTTTCTACTATATTAGTTTTCAGCAAGGGAATCAAATCAACAGGCACAAATGGATTCACTCCATACACTACTTCAAAAGGAGAACGAGAAGTAGTTAAAGAATGAGCCCTATTGTAAGCAAACTCCGCATGGGCTAGTTTCATGTCCCAATCTTTCTGCGTTTTGCTCACAAGACCACGTAACAAAGCACCCAAAGTTCTATTTGTCACCTCTGTTTGTCCATCAGTTTGGGGATGATGAGAGGTGCTAAATAGTAACTTGGTACCAACCAACTTCCATAGGGTCCTCCAAAAGTGACTTAAAAACTTGGAGTCCCTATCCGAAACTATACTTCGAGGAATGCCATGTAGTTTGACAATTTCCTTGAAGTACAATTCAGCCACTTTTACTGCATCATCTGTTTTATTACAAGCTACAAAATGAGCCATTTTGGAAAATCTATCTACCACCACCATAATGCTATCTCTACCCCTTTGAGTCCGTGGTAGCCCAACAATGAAATCCATGCTAACACTTTCCCAAGGAGAATCTGGAACAGGTAATGGAGTATAAAGCCCTTTTGTGAAATGCCCTTTTGACTTTTGACATGTAGCACATCTCTCCACAACTAAAGTAACATCCCTGATCATCCTTGGCCAATAGAAATGCTCACCAAGAATATCAAGAGTCTTTTGAATGCCAAAATGACCAGCCAATCCACCACTATGAACTTCTCTTACCAATAATTCACGAATGCCACTTTTAGGAACACACAACTTGTTACCTTTAAAAAGATAACCATCTTGATCAACGTAATCTTTCGATGGCTTTGGAAATTCATTAGCAAAATCAGGATCATCTTTGTAATACTCCTTGAGTTGTTCAAAACCCAAAACCTTAGCATCCACCATAGAAAGCAAGTATGCTCTTCGAGATAAAGCATCAGCTACAATATTACTTTTTCCATCTTTATATTTGGAGCTAAAGGTAAATGATTGAAGAAATTCTACCCACTTTGCATGTCTTTTATTAAGTTTTTGTTGCCCATTTATGAATTTTAAAGCTTCATGATCAGAATGAAGAACAAAGGGTTTTGGTCTAAGGTAATGAGACCAATGATCAAGAGCTCTAACGATGGCATAAAATTCACGATCATAAGTAGAGTAATTCAATTTAGCCTCACTTAACTTCTCACTAAAGAAACTTACTGGCTTCTTTTCTTGAATAAGGACAGCCCCTATTCCAACCCCACTTGCATCACACTCTACTTCAAACACGTTGTTAAAATCAGGGAGAACAAGTATAGGTGCATTGCAAAGCATGTATTTGACTTTATCAAAAGCCCTTTGAGCATTTTCAGTCCATTCAAATTCACCCTTTTTTGTTAACTCGGTAATGGGAGCCATAATAGAAGAGAAGTTTCTAATGAACCGCCTATAGAAAGAAGCAAGCCCATGAAAACTCCTTACCTCATGCACATTGGTTGGAGCCAACCAAGACTTAACTGCCTTAACCTTTTCTGGATCTACTTGCACTCCTTCTCTAGTCACAATGTATCCCAAAAATGACACACTAGGGGTCATAAAAAAACACTTCTCAAGCTTTCCATACAACTTTACTTCCCTCAATTTTTCAAACAACCTCTTCAAATGCACCATATGGTCTTCATTGTTTTTACTATACACTAGAATATCATCCAAGTAAACAACAACAAAATTATTAAGAAAAGGACGGAGAACCTCATTCATTAACCTCATGAAAGAACTTGGAGCATTGCAAAGCCCAAATGGCATCACTAACCACTCATATAACCCTTGTTTTGTTTTAAAAGCAGTTTTCCATTCATCCCCTTCCCTTATTCTCATTTGATGATAACCACTCCTTAAATCTATTTTTGAAAAGACTAAGGCTCCACTTAATTCATCAAGCATATCTTGCAACCTAGGCATAGGAAAACGGTATTTGATGGTTATGTTATTTATGGATCTACTATCTACACACATTCTCCAAGTGCCATCTTTTTTAGGCACTAAAAGGGCAGGGACAGCACAAGGACTAAGACTTTCTCTCACGTAGCCCCTTTCAATCAACTCACTCACTTGCCTCTCAAGCTCTTTACTTTCCTCGGGGTTACATCTATAAGCAGCTTTATTTGGCAAAGGTGCTCCAGGAATCAAGTCAATGGCGTGCTCAATGCCTCTTATTGGTGGGAGGCCCTTGGGCAAGTCATTTGGAAATACATCTTTGTACTCTTCTAATAACTCATTTAAAGAAGATGAGTTATCACAAGAAGTACTAATCTGATCTTTGGTCCTTAGAACCAAAGCATAACCACCACCATATTCATCCACTATTTTTTCAAACTCATTACATGTTACAAGATAGTTGCTTTTGTCTTTTTCTTTCTTAGCAACTTTAGGGGGTAAGGGAATTAATTTGACTTTTCTACCATCTTTTTTTGTTACAATATACTCATTACTTTTTCCTCTATGCTCCGAATTGTGATCAAATTGCCATGGTCTTCCAAGCAGCAAGTGACAAGCATCCATGGGAATTACATCGCACCATCTTTCATCTTCAAAGCCTCCAATAGAATAAGAAACCAAAGCTTGCTTCCTCACCCTTATTCCAGTGCTATCATTCAACCAATTCAACTTGTAAGGTTCTTCATGATCTCTAGTAGCTAACTTCAGCTTACTCACAACTTCAGATGATACTACATCAGTTTGTGCACCACTATCAACTATAACATTGCAAGTCTTCTCTCCAATTTTGCATCTAGTATGAAACAAATTGTGGCGTTGCTTCAAATCAGCTTGTGGCTCACTAAATAGCACTTTTCGAACCACCATCATATTGTACTCATCTTCTGGTTGTATTTCCTCCTCATAATCATCCTCCAAATCTTCCACTTCATTTGCCACAAAATTATACATTTTTTCCTCTTCATCCATAATAGCACACTGAGTAGATGTTAAAACAGCCTTGCTAGGACATTCACTAGCAATATGTCCTCTTCCATGACATTTAAAACATTTCCTCCTTGTTGCAAGTTCACTAGGCGACACAACAGCCTTTTCTTTTGATTTTTCGCTTATAAAACTAGATGGGAAAGCCTTACTTTGAAAAGTACTCCCTTTTGAGTTGGAAGGAGTAAACTTCGAAGTACCTTTGTAAGGAAACTTAGGCTTTTCCTTCTCTTTCTCTTCCTTGGATTGTGCTTCATATTTCAAAGCCAATTTGCAAACATCACTAAAAGAAGCATAATGAGTAACTTCCACTTTTCTACAAATATTTTTGGACAGCCCTTTAATGAAACGAGCAATTTTAAAGGCTTCCTTCTCTTGCAAATCACAAATCAAACATAGTTTTTCAAACTCTCTAATGTATTCTTCCACACTCATCTCATTTTCTTGTGAAAGATGTGTAAGTTTCAAGTATTGCTCCTGCTCATACTCCTTACTCACCCATTTATCCCTCATCTTTTTTTTAAATTTTTCCCAAGAGTCCATTTTATTTTTTCCTTCTCTTCTTCTATTTGCTTTAACATTTTCGTACCATAAGGCAGCAAGTTTAGTGAGTTTAAGAACAGCAAGCTTAAACTTCTTTTTATCATCATACTCCTTATATTCAAACACGGTTTCAATTTGCCTTAGCCAATCAAGAAATGATTCGCTATCATGACCTCCATCAAATTCTGGAAGATCAATTCTAAGCCCCCTATCTTCATCAAAAGATTTATAATTATTTCCACTACTAGAATCCTCATTTTCAATCTCACCAATTTTTCTTGTAGCTTTTAAAAGTATATCAGCCATAGCATCCATTCTTGTATCTTGCTTTTGTTTTTCAATCTCACGCTCTTCATTTTTTTTCTCCATTCTTTCTAACCTCAAATTGATTGATCTCAATAGCTCAGCGAGGTTTTCTTCAGCCATAGTTTTTTTTTTTTTTTTTTTTGTGTTTATTTTGAATGAATTAACACTTTGAAACACTCTTTAAAATACCAAAGCTCTGATACCAAATGATGTAAATGCTAACTCAAGACTTCCTAAATGATTAAGGAAGGAGAAGGACAAAAGAAAAGAAAGAAGAAGTAATTTGGGCAGAATGTATATTTGAATGAAAATAGGACAACCAAAGCACAAGAACAAACTCAATGCAATAGTATTTAGGCTAGAGACAAGACAAACTCAATCTCCCCTAGTTTAATACTCAAGAACACACTCAAAGTATTAAAGAACTCTTGTTAACCTTGGACAAACACAAAGATAGGCAAGAAGAAAACACAAAGGTTGATTCATAAAACAAGTCTGAACTTTCATTCATGAATAGCTCTCTTTAAATAGAGTTACAACAGCAAAAGGAAGCTAAAAAGCAAGAGAAATTAAGGTGGGACGTCCAAGCATGGGGAACAAGCATTGGAACTCACAAAACAACATTAAATAGCCTCCAAAGCATGCATTAGGCTGATTTAAGTTGTTCCCTAAGCATGCAGTAGCTAATTAATCAGATTTAAGTGGTAAAAAGACATTAAAAAACATAACTAAACTTGGACCTATCAAAGTGACGTCCAACCAATATATATGTAGCTTCACTTAATCTTCAACCCAAGTTAGACATGTAACAAATTCAGATTTAAAAGGATTAAAACCAAGTACTTCAAGAACTAAAGCAATCGGCTCATGAGATAACGTATTTGATCTTGGATCATTGATCATTGATCCTTGTTCATTCTTCATCGTTCATTCGTCATTGACCATTACTCCTTGTTCATTCTTCATCGTTCATTCTTCATTGATCATTGATCCTTGTTCATTCTTCATCGTTCATTCGTCATTGATCATTGATCCTTATTCATTCTTCATCGTTCATTTTTCATTTATCATTGATCCTTGTTCATTCTTCATCGTTCATTCTTCATTGATCATTGATCCTTGTTCATTCTTCATCGTTCATTCGTCATTGACCATTAATCCTTGTTCATTCTTCATCGTTCATTCTTCATTGATCATTGATCCTTGTTCATTCTTCATCGTTCATTCGTCATTGACCATTAATCCTTGTTCATTCTTCATCATTCATTCTTCATTGATCATTGAACCTTGTTCATTCTTCATCGTTCATTCTTCTTTGATCATTGATCCTTGTTCATTCTTCATTGATCATTGATCCTTGTTCATTCTTCATCGTTCATTCGTCATTGATCATTGATCCTTGTTCATTCTTCATCATTCATTCTTCATTGATCATTGATCCTTGTTCATTCTTCATCGTTCATTCGTCATTGATCATTGATCCTTGTTCATTCTTCATCGTTCATTCGTCATTGACCATTACTCCTTGTTCATTCTTCATCGTTCATTCTTCATTGATCATTGATCCTTGTTCATTCTTCATCGTTCATTCTTCTTTGATCATTGATCCTTGTTCATTCTTCATCGTTCATTCTTCATTGACCATTGATCCTTGTTCATTCTTCATCGTTCATTCTTCATTGATCATTGATCCTTGTTCATTCTTCATCGTTCATTCGTCATTGATCATTGATCCTTGTTCATTTTTCATCGTTCATTCGTCATTGACCATTACTCCTTGTTCATTCTTCATCGTTCATTCTTCATTGATCATTGATCCTTGTTCATTCTTCATCGTTCATTCGTCATTGATCATTGATCCTTATTCATTCTTCATCGTTCATTTTTCATTTATCATTGATCCTTGTTCATTCTTCATCGTTCATTCTTCATTGATCATTGATCCTTGTTCATTCTTCATCGTTCATTCGTCATTGACCATTAATCCTTGTTCATTCTTCATCGTTCATTCTTCATTGATCATTGATCCTTGTTCATTCTTCATCGTTCATTCGTCATTGACCATTAATGCTTGTTCATTCTTCATCGTTCATTCTTCATTGATCATTGAACCTTGTTCATTCTTCATCGTTCATTCTTCTTTGATCATTGATCCTTGTTCATTCTTCATTGATCATTGATCCTTGTTCATTCGTCATCGTTCATTCGTCATTGATCATTGATCCTTGTTCATTCTTCATCGTTCATTCTTCATTGATCATTGATCCTTGTTCATTCTTCATCGTTCATTCGTCATTGATCATTGATCCTTGTTCATTCTTCATCGTTCATTCGTCATTGACCATTACTCCTTGTTCATTCTTCATCGTTCATTCTTCATTGATCATTGATCCTTGTTCATTCTTCATCGTTCATTCTTCTTTGATCATTGATCCTTGTTCATTCTTCATTGATCATTGATCCTTGTTCATTCTTCATCGTTCATTCTTCATTGACCATTGATCCTTGTTCATTCTTCATCGTTCATTCTTCATTGACCATTAATCCTTGTTCATTCTTCATCGATCATTCTTCATTGATCATTGTTCCTTGTTCATTCTGCATCGTTCATTCTTCATTGATCATTGATCCTTGTTCATTCTTCATCGTTCATTCTTCATTGATCATTGATCCTTGTTCATTCTTCATCGTTCATTCGTCATTGATCATTGATCCTTGTTCATTCTTCATCGTTCATTCGTCATTGACCATTACTCCTTGTTCATTCTTCATCGTTCATTCTTCATTGATCATTGATCCTTGTTCATTCTTCATCGTTCATTCGTCATTGATCATTGATCCTTATTCATTCTTCATCGTTCATTTTTCATTTATCATTGATCCTTGTTCATTCTTCATCGTTCATTCTTCATTGATCATTGATCCTTGTTCATTCTTCATCGTTCATTCGTCATTGACCATTAATCCTTGTTCATTCTTCATCGTTCATTCTTCATTGATCATTGATCCTTGTTCATTCTTCATCGTTCATTCGTCATTGACCATTAATCCTTGTTCATTCTTCATCATTCATTCTTCATTGATCATTGAACCTTGTTCATTCTTCATCGTTCATTCTTCTTTGATCATTGATCCTTGTTCATTCTTCATTGATCATTGATCCTTGTTCATTCTTCATCGTTCATTCGTCATTGATCATTGATCCTTGTTCATTCTTCATCGTTCATTCTTCATTGATCATTGATCCTTGTTCATTCTTCATCGTTCATTCGTCATTGATCATTGATCCTTGTTCATTCTTCATCGTTCATTCGTCATTGACCATTACTCCTTGTTCATTCTTCATCGTTCATTCTTCATTGATCATTGATCCTTGTTCATTCTTCATCGTTCATTCTTCTTTGATCATTGATCCTTGTTCATTCTTCATCGTTCATTCTTCATTGACCATTGATCCTTGTTCATTCTTCATCGTTCATTCTTCTTTGATCATTGATCCTTGTTTATTCTTCATTGATCATTGATCCTTGTTCATTCTTCATCGTTCATTCGTCATTGATCATTGATCCTTGTTCATTCTTCATCGTTCATTCTTCATTGATCGTTGATCCTTGTTCATTCTTCATCGTTCATTCGTCATTGATCATTGATCCTTGTTCATTCTTCATCGTTCATTCGTCATTGACCATTACTCCTTGTTCATTCTTCATCGTTCATTCTTCATTGATCATTGATCCTTGTTCATTCTTCATCGTTCATTCTTCTTTGATCATTGATCCTTGTTCATTCTTCATTGATCATTGATCCTTGTTCATTCTTCATCGTTCATTCTTCATTGACCATTGATCCTTGTTCATTCTTCATCGTTCATTCTTCATTGACCATTAATCCTTGTTTATTCTTCATCGATCATTCTTCATTGATCATTGTTCCTTGTTCATTCTTCATCGTTCATTCTTCATTGATCATTGATCCTTGTTCATTCTTCATCGTTCATTCTTCATTGATCATTGATCCTTGTTCATTCTTCATCGTTCATTCGTCATTGATTGATGTAAATGCTAACTCAAGACTTCCTAAATGATTAAGGAAGGAGAAGGACAAAAGAAAAGAAAGAAGAAGTAATTTGGGCAGAATGTATATTTGAATGAAAATAGGACAACCAAAGCACAAGAACAAACTCAATGCAATAGTATTTAGGCTAGAGACAAGACAAACTCAATCTCCCCTAGTTTAATACTCAAGAACACACTCAAAGTATTAAAGAACTCTTGTTAACCTTGGACAAACACAAAGATAGGCAAGAAGAAAACACAAAGGTTGATTCATAAAACAAGTCTGAACTTTCATTCATGAATAGCTCTCTTTAAATAGAGTTACAACAGCAAAAGGAAGCTAAAAAGCAAGAGAAATTAAGGTGGGACGTCCAAGCATGGGGAACAAGCATTGGAACTCACAAAACAACATTAAATAGCCTCCAAAGCATGCATTAGGCTGATTTAAGTTGTTCCCTAAGCATGCAGTAGCTAATTAATCAGATTTAAGTGGTAAAAAGACTTTAAAAAACATAACTAAACTTGGACCTATCAAAGTGAGGTCCAACCAATATATATGTAGCTTCACTTAATCTTCAACCCAAGTTAGACATGTAACAAATTCAGATTTAAAAGGATTAAAACCAAGTACTTCAAGAACTAAAGCAATCGGCTCATGAGATAACGTATTTGATCTTGGATCATTCTCTCCTTCTTTTGAAGAGTTTGTCCCCAAACTTGAATCATCCAAGTACGGTGACAAATCGCCCACATTAAAAGTAGCACTAACACCCATCAACTCATCAGGAAGTTCAATCTTGTATGCATTATCATTTACCCTCTCAAGTACTTTAAACGGACCATCAGAACGAGGCATGAGCTTGTTTTTGCGAAGCTTCGGAAATCTCTCTTTTCTCAAATGAAGCCAAACCAAATCCCCAGGGTTAAATATGGGTTGTTTCCTTTTTTTGTTTGCTCTCTCTTGGTATTTTTTATTCATCTCCTCAATTCTTTTCTTTACTTGCTCACAGGTTTTTTTGAAAGGTTTCCACCCTCTTTTTTGCATCTTTTTCTACTATATTAGTTTTCAGCAAGGGAATCAAATCAACAGGCACAAATGGATTCACTCCATACACTACTTCAAAAGGAGAACGAGAAGTAGTTAAAGAATGAGCCCTATTGTAAGCAAACTCCGCATGGGCTAGTTTCATGTCCCAATCTTTCTGCGTTTTGCTCACAAGACCACGTAACAAAGCACCCAAAGTTCTATTTGTCACCTCTGTTTGTCCATCAGTTTGGGGATGATGAGAGGTGCTAAATAGTAACTTGGTACCAACCAACTTCCATAGGGTCCTCCAAAAGTGACTTAAAAACTTGGAGTCCCTATCCGAAACTATACTTCGAGGAATGCCATGTAGTTTGACAATTTCCTTGAAGTACAATTCAGCCACTTTTACTGCATCATCTGTTTTATTACAAGCTACAAAATGAGCCATTTTGGAAAATCTATCTACCACCACCATAATGCTATCTCTACCCCTTTGAGTCCGTGGTAGCCCAACAATGAAATCCATGCTAACACTTTCCCAAGGAGAATCTGGAACAGGTAATGGAGTATAAAGCCCTTTTGTGAAATGCCCTTTTGACTTTTGACATGTAGCACATCTCTCCACAACTAAAGTAACATCCCTGATCATCCTTGGCCAATAGAAATGCTCACCAAGAATATCAAGAGTCTTTTGAATGCCAAAATGACCAGCCAATCCACCACTATGAACTTCTCTTACCAATAATTCACGAATGCCACTTTTAGGAACACACAACTTGTTACCTTTAAAAAGATAACCATCTTGATCAACGTAATCTTTCGATGGCTTTGGAAATTCATTAGCAAAATCAGGATCATCTTTGTAATACTCCTTGAGTTGTTCAAAACCCAAAACCTTAGCATCCACCATAGAAAGCAAGTATGCTCTTCGAGATAAAGCATCAGCTACAATATTACTTTTTCCATCTTTATATTTGGAGCTAAAGGTAAATGATTGAAGAAATTCTACCCACTTTGCATGTCTTTTATTAAGTTTTTGTTGCCCATTTATGAATTTTAAAGCTTCATGATCAGAATGAAGAACAAAGGGTTTTGGTCTAAGGTAATGAGACCAATGATCAAGAGCTCTAACGATGGCATAAAATTCACGATCATAAGTAGAGTAATTCAATTTAGCCTCACTTAACTTCTCACTAAAGAAACTTACTGGCTTCTTTTCTTGAATAAGGACAGCCCCTATTCCAACCCCACTTGCATCACACTCTACTTCAAACACGTTGTTAAAATCAGGGAGAACAAGTATAGGTGCATTGCAAAGCATGTATTTGACTTTATCAAAAGCCCTTTGAGCATTTTCAGTCCATTCAAATTCACCCTTTTTTGTTAACTCGGTAATGGGAGCCATAATAGAAGAGAAGTTTCTAATGAACCGCCTATAGAAAGAAGCAAGCCCATGAAAACTCCTTACCTCATGCACATTGGTTGGAGCCAACCAAGACTTAACTGCCTTAACCTTTTCTGGATCTACTTGCACTCCTTCTCTAGTCACAATGTATCCCAAAAATGACACACTAGGGGTCATAAAAAAACACTTCTCAAGCTTTCCATACAACTTTACTTCCCTCAATTTTTCAAACAACCTCTTCAAATGCACCATATGGTCTTCATTGTTTTTACTATACACTAGAATATCATCCAAGTAAACAACAACAAAATTATTAAGAAAAGGACGGAGAACCTCATTCATTAACCTCATGAAAGAACTTGGAGCATTGCAAAGCCCAAATGGCATCACTAACCACTCATATAACCCTTGTTTTGTTTTAAAAGCAGTTTTCCATTCATCCCCTTCCCTTATTCTCATTTGATGATAACCACTCCTTAAATCTATTTTTGAAAAGACTAAGGCTCCACTTAATTCATCAAGCATATCTTGCAACCTAGGCATAGGAAAACGGTATTTGATGGTTATGTTATTTATGGATCTACTATCTACACACATTCTCCAAGTGCCATCTTTTTTAGGCACTAAAAGGGCAGGGACAGCACAAGGACTAAGACTTTCTCTCACGTAGCCCCTTTCAATCAACTCACTCACTTGCCTCTCAAGCTCTTTACTTTCCTCGGGGTTACATCTATAAGCAGCTTTATTTGGCAAAGGTGCTCCAGGAATCAAGTCAATGGCGTGCTCAATGCCTCTTATTGGTGGGAGGCCCTTGGGCAAGTCATTTGGAAATACATCTTTGTACTCTTCTAATAACTCATTTAAAGAAGATGAGTTATCACAAGAAGTACTAATCTGATCTTTGGTCCTTAGAACCAAAGCATAACCACCACCATATTCATCCACTATTTTTTCAAACTCATTACATGTTACAAGATAGTTGCTTTTGTCTTTTTCTTTCTTAGCAACTTTAGGGGGTAAGGGAATTAATTTGACTTTTCTACCATCTTTTTTTGTTACAATATACTCATTACTTTTTCCTCTATGCTCCGAATTGTGATCAAATTGCCATGGTCTTCCAAGCAGCAAGTGACAAGCATCCATGGGAATTACATCGCACCATCTTTCATCTTCAAAGCCTCCAATAGAATAAGAAACCAAAGCTTGCTTCCTCACCCTTATTCCAGTGCTATCATTCAACCAATTCAACTTGTAAGGTTCTTCATGATCTCTAGTAGCTAACTTCAGCTTACTCACAACTTCAGATGATACTACATCAGTTTGTGCACCACTATCAACTATAACATTGCAAGTCTTCTCTCCAATTTTGCATCTAGTATGAAACAAATTGTGGCGTTGCTTCAAATCAGCTTGTGGCTCACTAAATAGCACTTTTCGAACCACCATCATATTGTACTCATCTTCTGGTTGTATTTCCTCCTCATAATCATCCTCCAAATCTTCCACTTCATTTGCCACAAAATTATACATTTTTTCCTCTTCATCCATAATAGCACACTGAGTAGATGTTAAAACAGCCTTGCTAGGACATTCACTAGCAATATGTCCTCTTCCATGACATTTAAAACATTTCCTCCTTGTTGCAAGTTCACTAGGCGACACAACAGCCTTTTCTTTTGATTTTTCGCTTATAAAACTAGATGGGAAAGCCTTACTTTGAAAAGTACTCCCTTTTGAGTTGGAAGGAGTAAACTTCGAAGTACCTTTGTAAGGAAACTTAGGCTTTTCCTTCTCTTTCTCTTCCTTGGATTGTGCTTCATATTTCAAAGCCAATTTGCAAACATCACTAAAAGAAGCATAATGAGTAACTTCCACTTTTCTACAAATATTTTTGGACAGCCCTTTAATGAAACGAGCAATTTTAAAGGCTTCCTTCTCTTGCAAATCACAAATCAAACATAGTTTTTCAAACTCTCTAATGTATTCTTCCACACTCATCTCATTTTCTTGTGAAAGATGTGTAAGTTTCAAGTATTGCTCCTGCTCATACTCCTTACTCACCCATTTATCCCTCATCTTTTTTTTAAATTTTTCCCAAGAGTCCATTTTATTTTTTCCTTCTCTTCTTCTATTTGCTTTAACATTTTCGTACCATAAGGCAGCAAGTTTAGTGAGTTTAAGAACAGCAAGCTTAAACTTCTTTTTATCATCATACTCCTTATATTCAAACACGGTTTCAATTTGCCTTAGCCAATCAAGAAATGATTCGCTATCATGACCTCCATCAAATTCTGGAAGATCAATTCTAAGCCCCCTATCTTCATCAAAAGATTTATAATTATTTCCACTACTAGAATCCTCATTTTCAATCTCACCAATTTTTCTTGTAGCTTTTAAAAGTATATCAGCCATAGCATCCATTCTTGTATCTTGCTTTTGTTTTTCAATCTCACGCTCTTCATTTTTTTTCTCCATTCTTTCTAACCTCAAATTGATTGATCTCAATAGCTCAGCGAGGTTTTCTTCAGCCATAGTTTTTTTTTTTTTTTTTTTGTGTTTATTTTGAATGAATTAACACTTTGAAACACTCTTTAAAATACCAAAGCTCTGATACCAAATGATGTAAATGCTAACTCAAGACTTCCTAAATGATTAAGGAAGGAGAAGGACAAAAGAAAAGAAAGAAGAAGTAATTTGGGCAGAATGTATATTTGAATGAAAATAGGACAACCAAAGCACAAGAACAAACTCAATGCAATAGTATTTAGGCTAGAGACAAGACAAACTCAATCTCCCCTAGTTTAATACTCAAGAACACACTCAAAGTATTAAAGAACTCTTGTTAACCTTGGACAAACACAAAGATAGGCAAGAAGAAAACACAAAGGTTGATTCATAAAACAAGTCTGAACTTTCATTCATGAATAGCTCTCTTTAAATAGAGTTACAACAGCAAAAGGAAGCTAAAAAGCAAGAGAAATTAAGGTGGGACGTCCAAGCATGGGGAACAAGCATTGGAACTCACAAAACAACATTAAATAGCCTCCAAAGCATGCATTAGGCTGATTTAAGTTGTTCCCTAAGCATGCAGTAGCTAATTAATCAGATTTAAGTGGTAAAAAGACATTAAAAAACATAACTAAACTTGGACCTATCAAAGTGACGTCCAACCAATATATATGTAGCTTCACTTAATCTTCAACCCAAGTTAGACATGTAACAAATTCAGATTTAAAAGGATTAAAACCAAGTACTTCAAGAACTAAAGCAATCGGCTCATGAGATAACGTATTTGATCTTGGATCATTGATCATTGATCCTTGTTCATTCTTCATCGTTCATTCGTCATTGACCATTACTCCTTGTTCATTCTTCATCGTTCATTCTTCATTGATCATTGATCCTTGTTCATTCTTCATCGTTCATTCGTCATTGATCATTGATCCTTATTCATTCTTCATCGTTCATTTTTCATTTATCATTGATCCTTGTTCATTCTTCATCGTTCATTCTTCATTGATCATTGATCCTTGTTCATTCTTCATCGTTCATTCGTCATTGACCATTAATCCTTGTTCATTCTTCATCGTTCATTCTTCATTGATCATTGATCCTTGTTCATTCTTCATCGTTCATTCGTCATTGACCATTAATCCTTGTTCATTCTTCATCATTCATTCTTCATTGATCATTGAACCTTGTTCATTCTTCATCGTTCATTCTTCTTTGATCATTGATCCTTGTTCATTCTTCATTGATCATTGATCCTTGTTCATTCTTCATCGTTCATTCGTCATTGATCATTGATCCTTGTTCATTCTTCATCATTCATTCTTCATTGATCATTGATCCTTGTTCATTCTTCATCGTTCATTCGTCATTGATCATTGATCCTTGTTCATTCTTCATCGTTCATTCGTCATTGACCATTACTCCTTGTTCATTCTTCATCGTTCATTCTTCATTGATCATTGATCCTTGTTCATTCTTCATCGTTCATTCTTCTTTGATCATTGATCCTTGTTCATTCTTCATCGTTCATTCTTCATTGACCATTGATCCTTGTTCATTCTTCATCGTTCATTCTTCATTGATCATTGATCCTTGTTCATTCTTCATCGTTCATTCGTCATTGATCATTGATCCTTGTTCATTTTTCATCGTTCATTCGTCATTGACCATTACTCCTTGTTCATTCTTCATCGTTCATTCTTCATTGATCATTGATCCTTGTTCATTCTTCATCGTTCATTCGTCATTGATCATTGATCCTTATTCATTCTTCATCGTTCATTTTTCATTTATCATTGATCCTTGTTCATTCTTCATCGTTCATTCTTCATTGATCATTGATCCTTGTTCATTCTTCATCGTTCATTCGTCATTGACCATTAATCCTTGTTCATTCTTCATCGTTCATTCTTCATTGATCATTGATCCTTGTTCATTCTTCATCGTTCATTCGTCATTGACCATTAATGCTTGTTCATTCTTCATCGTTCATTCTTCATTGATCATTGAACCTTGTTCATTCTTCATCGTTCATTCTTCTTTGATCATTGATCCTTGTTCATTCTTCATTGATCATTGATCCTTGTTCATTCGTCATCGTTCATTCGTCATTGATCATTGATCCTTGTTCATTCTTCATCGTTCATTCTTCATTGATCATTGATCCTTGTTCATTCTTCATCGTTCATTCGTCATTGATCATTGATCCTTGTTCATTCTTCATCGTTCATTCGTCATTGACCATTACTCCTTGTTCATTCTTCATCGTTCATTCTTCATTGATCATTGATCCTTGTTCATTCTTCATCGTTCATTCTTCTTTGATCATTGATCCTTGTTCATTCTTCATTGATCATTGATCCTTGTTCATTCTTCATCGTTCATTCTTCATTGACCATTGATCCTTGTTCATTCTTCATCGTTCATTCTTCATTGACCATTAATCCTTGTTCATTCTTCATCGATCATTCTTCATTGATCATTGTTCCTTGTTCATTCTGCATCGTTCATTCTTCATTGATCATTGATCCTTGTTCATTCTTCATCGTTCATTCTTCATTGATCATTGATCCTTGTTCATTCTTCATCGTTCATTCGTCATTGATCATTGATCCTTGTTCATTCTTCATCGTTCATTCGTCATTGACCATTACTCCTTGTTCATTCTTCATCGTTCATTCTTCATTGATCATTGATCCTTGTTCATTCTTCATCGTTCATTCGTCATTGATCATTGATCCTTATTCATTCTTCATCGTTCATTTTTCATTTATCATTGATCCTTGTTCATTCTTCATCGTTCATTCTTCATTGATCATTGATCCTTGTTCATTCTTCATCGTTCATTCGTCATTGACCATTAATCCTTGTTCATTCTTCATCGTTCATTCTTCATTGATCATTGATCCTTGTTCATTCTTCATCGTTCATTCGTCATTGACCATTAATCCTTGTTCATTCTTCATCATTCTTTCTTCATTGATCATTGAACCTTGTTCATTCTTCATCGTTCATTCTTCTTTGATCATTGATCCTTATTCATTCTTCATCGTTCATTTTTCATTTATCATTGATCCTTGTTCATTCTTCATCGTTCATTCTTCATTGATCATTGATCCTTGTTCATTCTTCATCGTTCATTCGTCATTGACCATTAATCCTTGTTCATTCTTCATCGTTCATTCTTCATTGATCATTGATCCTTGTTCATTCTTCATCGTTCATTCGTCATTGACCATTAATCCTTGTTCATTCTTCATCGTTCATTCTTCATTGATCATTGATCCTTGTTCATTCTTCATCGTTCATTCGTCATTGACCATTAATCCTTGTTCATTCTTCATCATTCATTCTTCATTGATCATTGAACCTTGTTCATTCTTCATCGTTCATTCTTCTTTGATCATTGATCCTTGTTCATTCTTCATTGATCATTGATCCTTGTTCATTCTTCATCGTTCATTCGTCATTGATCATTGATCCTTGTTCATTCTTCATCGTTCATTCTTCATTGATCATTGATCCTTGTTCATTCTTCATCGTTCATTCGTCATTGATCATTGATCCTTGTTCATTCTTCATCGTTCATTCGTCATTGACCATTACTCCTTGTTCATTCTTCATCGTTCATTCTTCATTGATCATTGATCCTTGTTCATTCTTCATCGTTCATTCTTCTTTGATCATTGATCCTTGTTCATTCTTCATCGTTCATTCTTCATTGACCATTGATCCTTGTTCATTCTTCATCGTTCATTCTTCTTTGATCATTGATCCTTGTTTATTCTTCATTGATCATTGATCCTTGTTCATTCTTCATCGTTCATTCGTCATTGATCATTGATCCTTGTTCATTCTTCATCGTTCATTCTTCATTGATCGTTGATCCTTGTTCATTCTTCATCGTTCATTCGTCATTGATCATTGATCCTTGTTCATTCTTCATCGTTCATTCGTCATTGACCATTACTCCTTGTTCATTCTTCATCGTTCATTCTTCATTGATCATTGATCCTTGTTCATTCTTCATCGTTCATTCTTCTTTGATCATTGATCCTTGTTCATTCTTCATTGATCATTGATCCTTGTTCATTCTTCATCGTTCATTCTTCATTGACCATTGATCCTTGTTCATTCTTCATCGTTCATTCTTCATTGACCATTAATCCTTGTTTATTCTTCATCGATCATTCTTCATTGATCATTGTTCCTTGTTCATTCTTCATCGTTCATTCTTCATTGATCATTGATCCTTGTTCATTCTTCATCGTTCATTCTTCATTGATCATTGATCCTTGTTCATTCTTCATCGTTCATTCGTCATTGATTGATGTAAATGCTAACTCAAGACTTCCTAAATGATTAAGGAAGGAGAAGGACAAAAGAAAAGAAAGAAGAAGTAATTTGGGCAGAATGTATATTTGAATGAAAATAGGACAACCAAAGCACAAGAACAAACTCAATGCAATAGTATTTAGGCTAGAGACAAGACAAACTCAATCTCCCCTAGTTTAATACTCAAGAACACACTCAAAGTATTAAAGAACTCTTGTTAACCTTGGACAAACACAAAGATAGGCAAGAAGAAAACACAAAGGTTGATTCATAAAACAAGTCTGAACTTTCATTCATGAATAGCTCTCTTTAAATAGAGTTACAACAGCAAAAGGAAGCTAAAAAGCAAGAGAAATTAAGGTGGGACGTCCAAGCATGGGGAACAAGCATTGGAACTCACAAAACAACATTAAATAGCCTCCAAAGCATGCATTAGGCTGATTTAAGTTGTTCCCTAAGCATGCAGTAGCTAATTAATCAGATTTAAGTGGTAAAAAGACTTTAAAAAACATAACTAAACTTGGACCTATCAAAGTGACGTCCAACCAATATATATGTAGCTTCACTTAATCTTCAACCCAAGTTAGACATGTAACAAATTCAGATTTAAAAGGATTAAAACCAAGTACTTCAAGAACTAAAGCAATCGGCTCATGAGATAACGTATTTGATCTTGGATCATTCTCTCCTTCTTTTGAAGAGTTTGTCCCCAAACTTGAATCATCCAAGTACGGTGACAAATCGCCCACATTAAAAGTAGCACTAACACCCATCAACTCATCAGGAAGTTCAATCTTGTATGCATTATCATTTACCCTCTCAAGTACTTTAAACGGACCATCAGAACGAGGCATGAGCTTGTTTTTGCGAAGCTTCGGAAATCTCTCTTTTCTCAAATGAAGCCAAACCAAATCCCCAGGGTTAAATATGGGTTGTTTCCTTTTTTTGTTTGCTCTCTCTTGGTATTTTTTATTCATCTCCTCAATTCTTTTCTTTACTTGCTCACAGGTTTTTTTGAAAGGTTTCCACCCTCTTTTTTGCATCTTTTTCTACTATATTAGTTTTCAGCAAGGGAATCAAATCAACAGGCACAAATGGATTCACTCCATACACTACTTCAAAAGGAGAACGAGAAGTAGTTAAAGAATGAGCCCTATTGTAAGCAAACTCCGCATGGGCTAGTTTCATGTCCCAATCTTTCTGCGTTTTGCTCACAAGACCACGTAACAAAGCACCCAAAGTTCTATTTGTCACCTCTGTTTGTCCATCAGTTTGGGGATGATGAGAGGTGCTAAATAGTAACTTGGTACCAACCAACTTCCATAGGGTCCTCCAAAAGTGACTTAAAAACTTGGAGTCCCTATCCGAAACTATACTTCGAGGAATGCCATGTAGTTTGACAATTTCCTTGAAGTACAATTCAGCCACTTTTACTGCATCATCTGTTTTATTACAAGCTACAAAATGAGCCATTTTGGAAAATCTATCTACCACCACCATAATGCTATCTCTACCCCTTTGAGTCCGTGGTAGCCCAACAATGAAATCCATGCTAACACTTTCCCAAGGAGAATCTGGAACAGGTAATGGAGTATAAAGCCCTTTTGTGAAATGCCCTTTTGACTTTTGACATGTAGCACATCTCTCCACAACTAAAGTAACATCCCTGATCATCCTTGGCCAATAGAAATGCTCACCAAGAATATCAAGAGTCTTTTGAATGCCAAAATGACCAGCCAATCCACCACTATGAACTTCTCTTACCAATAATTCACGAATGCCACTTTTAGGAACACACAACTTGTTACCTTTAAAAAGATAACCATCTTGATCAACGTAATCTTTCGATGGCTTTGGAAATTCATTAGCAAAATCAGGATCATCTTTGTAATACTCCTTGAGTTGTTCAAAACCCAAAACCTTAGCATCCACCATAGAAAGCAAGTATGCTCTTCGAGATAAAGCATCAGCTACAATATTACTTTTTCCATCTTTATATTTGGAGCTAAAGGTAAATGATTGAAGAAATTCTACCCACTTTGCATGTCTTTTATTAAGTTTTTGTTGCCCATTTATGAATTTTAAAGCTTCATGATCAGAATGAAGAACAAAGGGTTTTGGTCTAAGGTAATGAGACCAATGATCAAGAGCTCTAACGATGGCATAAAATTCACGATCATAAGTAGAGTAATTCAATTTAGCCTCACTTAACTTCTCACTAAAGAAACTTACTGGCTTCTTTTCTTGAATAAGGACAGCCCCTATTCCAACCCCACTTGCATCACACTCTACTTCAAACACGTTGTTAAAATCAGGGAGAACAAGTATAGGTGCATTGCAAAGCATGTATTTGACTTTATCAAAAGCCCTTTGAGCATTTTCAGTCCATTCAAATTCACCCTTTTTTGTTAACTCGGTAATGGGAGCCATAATAGAAGAGAAGTTTCTAATGAACCGCCTATAGAAAGAAGCAAGCCCATGAAAACTCCTTACCTCATGCACATTGGTTGGAGCCAACCAAGACTTAACTGCCTTAACCTTTTCTGGATCTACTTGCACTCCTTCTCTAGTCACAATGTATCCCAAAAATGACACACTAGGGGTCATAAAAAAACACTTCTCAAGCTTTCCATACAACTTTACTTCCCTCAATTTTTCAAACAACCTCTTCAAATGCACCATATGGTCTTCATTGTTTTTACTATACACTAGAATATCATCCAAGTAAACAACAACAAAATTATTAAGAAAAGGACGGAGAACCTCATTCATTAACCTCATGAAAGAACTTGGAGCATTGCAAAGCCCAAATGGCATCACTAACCACTCATATAACCCTTGTTTTGTTTTAAAAGCAGTTTTCCATTCATCCCCTTCCCTTATTCTCATTTGATGATAACCACTCCTTAAATCTATTTTTGAAAAGACTAAGGCTCCACTTAATTCATCAAGCATATCTTGCAACCTAGGCATAGGAAAACGGTATTTGATGGTTATGTTATTTATGGATCTACTATCTACACACATTCTCCAAGTGCCATCTTTTTTAGGCACTAAAAGGGCAGGGACAGCACAAGGACTAAGACTTTCTCTCACGTAGCCCCTTTCAATCAACTCACTCACTTGCCTCTCAAGCTCTTTACTTTCCTCGGGGTTACATCTATAAGCAGCTTTATTTGGCAAAGGTGCTCCAGGAATCAAGTCAATGGCGTGCTCAATGCCTCTTATTGGTGGGAGGCCCTTGGGCAAGTCATTTGGAAATACATCTTTGTACTCTTCTAATAACTCATTTAAAGAAGATGAGTTATCACAAGAAGTACTAATCTGATCTTTGGTCCTTAGAACCAAAGCATAACCACCACCATATTCATCCACTATTTTTTCAAACTCATTACATGTTACAAGATAGTTGCTTTTGTCTTTTTCTTTCTTAGCAACTTTAGGGGGTAAGGGAATTAATTTGACTTTTCTACCATCTTTTTTTGTTACAATATACTCATTACTTTTTCCTCTATGCTCCGAATTGTGATCAAATTGCCATGGTCTTCCAAGCAGCAAGTGACAAGCATCCATGGGAATTACATCGCACCATCTTTCATCTTCAAAGCCTCCAATAGAATAAGAAACCAAAGCTTGCTTCCTCACCCTTATTCCAGTGCTATCATTCAACCAATTCAACTTGTAAGGTTCTTCATGATCTCTAGTAGCTAACTTCAGCTTACTCACAACTTCAGATGATACTACATCAGTTTGTGCACCACTATCAACTATAACATTGCAAGTCTTCTCTCCAATTTTGCATCTAGTATGAAACAAATTGTGGCGTTGCTTCAAATCAGCTTGTGGCTCACTAAATAGCACTTTTCGAACCACCATCATATTGTACTCATCTTCTGGTTGTATTTCCTCCTCATAATCATCCTCCAAATCTTCCACTTCATTTGCCACAAAATTATACATTTTTTCCTCTTCATCCATAATAGCACACTGAGTAGATGTTAAAACAGCCTTGCTAGGACATTCACTAGCAATATGTCCTCTTCCATGACATTTAAAACATTTCCTCCTTGTTGCAAGTTCACTAGGCGACACAACAGCCTCTTCTTTTGATTTTTCGCTTATAAAACTAGATGGGAAAGCCTTACTTTGAAAAGTACTCCCTTTTGAGTTGGAAGGAGTAAACTTCGAAGTACCTTTGTAAGGAAACTTAGGCTTTTCCTTCTCTTTCTCTTCCTTGGATTGTGCTTCATATTTCAAAGCCAATTTGCAAACATCACTAAAAGAAGCATAATGAGTAACTTCCACTTTTCTACAAATATTTTTGGACAGCCCTTTAATGAAACGAGCAATTTTAAAGGCTTCCTTCTCTTGCAAATCACAAATCAAACATAGTTTTTCAAACTCTCTAATGTATTCTTCCACACTCATCTCATTTTCTTGTGAAAGATGTGTAAGTTTCAAGTATTGCTCCTGCTCATACTCCTTACTCACCCATTTATCCCTCATCTTTTTTTTAAATTTTTCCCAAGAGTCCATTTTATTTTTTCCTTCTCTTCTTCTATTTGCTTTAACATTTTCGTACCATAAGGCAGCAAGTTTAGTGAGTTTAAGAACAGCAAGCTTAAACTTCTTTTTATCATCATACTCCTTATATTCAAACACGGTTTCAATTTGCCTTAGCCAATCAAGAAATGATTCGCTATCATGACCTCCATCAAATTCTGGAAGATCAATTCTAAGCCCCCTATCTTCATCAAAAGATTTATAATTATTTCCACTACTAGAATCCTCATTTTCAATCTCACCAATTTTTCTTGTAGCTTTTAAAAGTATATCAGCCATAGCATCCATTCTTGTATCTTGCTTTTGTTTTTCAATCTCACGCTCTTCATTTTTTTTCTCCATTCTTTCTAACCTCAAATTGATTGATCTCAATAGCTCAGCGAGGTTTTCTTCAGCCATAGTTTTTTTTTTTTTTTTTTGTGTTTATTTTGAATGAATTAACACTTTGAAACACTCTTTAAAATACCAAAGCTCTGATACCAAATGATGTAAATGCTAACTCAAGACTTCCTAAATGATTAAGGAAGGAGAAGGACAAAAGAAAAGAAAGAAGAAGTAATTTGGGCAGAATGTATATTTGAATGAAAATAGGACAACCAAAGCACAAGAACAAACTCAATGCAATAGTATTTAGGCTAGAGACAAGACAAACTCAATCTCCCCTAGTTTAATACTCAAGAACACACTCAAAGTATTAAAGAACTCTTGTTAACCTTGGACAAACACAAAGATAGGCAAGAAGAAAACACAAAGGTTGATTCATAAAACAAGTCTGAACTTTCATTCATGAATAGCTCTCTTTAAATAGAGTTACAACAGCAAAAGGAAGCTAAAAAGCAAGAGAAATTAAGGTGGGACGTCCAAGCATGGGGAACAAGCATTGGAACTCACAAAACAACATTAAATAGCCTCCAAAGCATGCATTAGGCTGATTTAAGTTGTTCCCTAAGCATGCAGTAGCTAATTAATCAGATTTAAGTGGTAAAAAGACATTAAAAAACATAACTAAACTTGGACCTATCAAAGTGACGTCCAACCAATATATATGTAGCTTCACTTAATCTTCAACCCAAGTTAGACATGTAACAAATTCAGATTTAAAAGGATTAAAACCAAGTACTTCAAGAACTAAAGCAATCGGCTCATGAGATAACGTATTTGATCTTGGATCATTGATCATTGATCCTTGTTCATTCTTCATCGTTCATTCGTCATTGACCATTACTCCTTGTTCATTCTTCATCGTTCATTCTTCATTGATCATTGATCCTTGTTCATTCTTCATCGTTCATTCGTCATTGATCATTGATCCTTATTCATTCTTCATCGTTCATTTTTCATTTATCATTGATCCTTGTTCATTCTTCATCGTTCATTCTTCATTGATCATTGATCCTTGTTCATTCTTCATCGTTCATTCGTCATTGACCATTAATCCTTGTTCATTCTTCATCGTTCATTCTTCATTGATCATTGATCCTTTTTCATTCTTCATCGTTCATTCGTCATTGACCATTAATCCTTGTTCATTCTTCATCATTCATTCTTCATTGATCATTGAACCTTGTTCATTCTTCATCGTTCATTCTTCTTTGATCATTGATCCTTGTTCATTCTTCATTGATCATTGATCCTTGTTCATTCTTCATCGTTCATTCGTCATTGATCATTGATCCTTGTTCATTCTTCATCATTCATTCTTCATTGATCATTGATCCTTGTTCATTCTTCATCGTTCATTCGTCATTGATCATTGATCCTTGTTCATTCTTCATCGTTCATTCGTCATTGACCATTACTCCTTGTTCATTCTTCATCGTTCATTCTTCATTGATCATTGATCCTTGTTCATTCTTCATCGTTCATTCTTCTTTGATCATTGATCCTTGTTCATTCTTCATCGTTCATTCTTCATTGACCATTGATCCTTGTTCATTCTTCATCGTTCATTCTTCTTTGATCATTGATCCTTGTTCATTCTTCATTGATCATTGATCCTTGTTCATTCTTCATCGTTCATTCGTCATTGATCATTGATCCTTGTTCATTCTTCATCGTTCATTCTTCATTGATCGTTGATCCTTGTTCATTCTTCATCGTTCATTCGTCAATTATCATTGATCCTTGTTCATTCTTCATCGTTCATTCGTCATTGACCATTACTCCTTGTTCATTCTTCATCGTTCATTCTTCATTGATCATTGATCCTTGTTCATTCTTCATCGTTCATTCTTCTTTGATCATTGATCCTTGTTCATTCTTCATTGATCATTGATCCTTGTTCATTCTTCATCGTTCATTCTTCATTGACCATTGATCCTTGTTCATTCTTCATCGTTCATTCTTCATTGACCATTAATCCTTGTTCATTCTTCATCGATCATTCTTCATTGATCATTGTTCCTTGTTCATTCTTCATCGTTCATTCTTCATTGATCATTGATCCTTGTTCATTCTTCATCGTTCATTCTTCATTGATCATTGATCCTTGTTCATTCTTCATCGTTCATTCGTCATTGATCATTGATCCTTGTTCATTCTTCATCGTTCATTCGTCATTGACCATTACTCCTTGTTCATTCTTCATCGTTCATTCTTCATTGATCATTGATCCTTGTTCATTCTTCATCGTTCATTCGTCATTGATCATGGATCCTTATTCATTCTTCATCGTTCATTTTTCATTTATCATTGATCCTTGTTCATTCTTCATCGTTCATTCTTCATTGATCATTGATCCTTGTTCATTCTTCATCGTTCATTCGTCATTGACCCCTTGTTCATTCTTCATCGTTCATTCTTCATTGATCATTGATCCTTGTTCATTCTTCATCGTTCATTCGTCATTGACCATTAATCCTTGTTCATTCTTCATCGTTCATTCTTCCTTGATCATTGAACCTTGTTCATTCTTCATCGTTCATTCTTCTTTGATCATTGATCCTTGTTCATTCTTCAATGATCATTGATCCTTGTTCATTCTTCATCGTTCATTTGTCATTGATCATTGATCCTTGTTCATTCTTCATCGTTCATTCTTCATTGATCATTGATCCTTGTTCATTCTTCATCGTTCATTCGTCATTGATCATTGATCCTTGTTCATTCTTCATCGTTCATTCGTCATTGACCATTACTCCTTGTTCATTCTTCATCGTTCATTCTTCATTGATCATTGATCCTTGTTCATTCTTCATCGTTCATTCTTCTTTGATCATTGATCCTTGTTCATTCTTCATCGTTCATTCTTCATTGACCATTGATCCTTGTTCATTCTTCATCGTTCATTCTTCTTTGATCATTGATCCTTGTTCATTCTTCATTGATCATTGATCCTTGTTCATTCTTCATCGTTCATTCGTCATTGATCATTGATCCTTGTTCATTCTTCATCGTTCATTCTTCATTGATCGTTGATCCTTGTTCATTCTTCATTGTTCATTCGTCATTGATCATTGATCCTTGTTCATTCTTCATCGTTGATGTAGGATCACCTACATCTAGTTCTGCTGAGCTAGCCAAGATCAATATAATGATGCATCAAATGGAAGACGCTAAAATTCAAGGTCCAAAACTGAAATCCTTTAATTTCGTAGTCATAAACTAAGTCTTCTTTTTTTTTTTTGGGTCGTTTTATTATTTAAGTCGTTTATTTTATTTCGAGTATTTGGGTCTTTTGTTTTCTTCGAAATGATTTAAGCCAGGTTTAGGATCAAGCTTAATCATTTCTCATGCTTAGTTAGTCGAGTTGTACTTTTCTTTTATTTGAGTTTAGTATTTAATTTTGCTCATGGGTCGAATATTATGCGATTGAAACGCAAGCAAGCAGCTGAAAATATCAAGCAAATAAACCAAGGAAATATGAAGAATATAAATATGAAGGTTCAGCAAGTGGAAGATTAAAAAAATATATTTAGCAAAATCAAGTTGTTTGAGACAGCAAATAAACCAAGGACATATGAAGATATTTGCAAATCATACAAGAATTCAGCCGTTGGGAAATCTGATTTTGGTTCATTATTACATGAAGATCTTTTCTACAAAAAACAAATCAGCCTAGAAAATAGCCTATGAAGACTTTGTAAGATATAGCTATGCACTACAAAATAGCCTAATTATTTCCATAGAAGATTGTAAGATGCAACTTGCAAGTGGACTTGCAAGTGGATTCCTAGCCGTTAAGAAACAAGCAACATTCTGATTTTTTTGCTTTTTAATTTAATTTTTTTTTTTTTTTTTTTATTTATTTTTTGTTGGGCTGATTTCCTTTTAGTATAAATAGGCTTGTAGTTCATGTAATGAAGGCATTCAGCTTGCATAATACAAACACAACCCTTTGAGCAATTTTCCTTGTTCTTATTTGCAATTTACTTTAACTTGGATTAGTTTAAGTAATTTGAAGTTCCTATGCTTTTCATACTTTTGGCTAAAGTTTGAATGTGTTCTTAGGAGCCCTTAGATTTGTTTCGTGGTGTATCTGTATCGAAGCAACCTTTGGCAAGCCATTTTCAGTTTGAAAAATCAACACATACATTTCATTTTTCCCTTGTTATAAAACCACAAAAATCACAAAAACAAATTCATTAAACGAAAACAGCAAACTACGTGTGCTTATAGCTTGGTTTTGTTTTGAGGCATACCAATCTATATCATCTTGGTATCAGAGCCAAGGCTACGCTCCGAGCCTTAATTTCGTTCATTCACAAAGCATAACACCATGTCTCAAAGTGGTGAAGGAGAAACAAGTGATTTGAGCAGAATTGTTGAAGAGCAAAATGCCACCATTAAATACCTACAAACCCAACTTAAAGAGTATCTAGACCTAAAACGCACCTTAAGGGAAGGTGGGGATTATGAGTCTGAAAGTCCTAAAGTTAGTAGGCAAACAAGCCGTGGAGATGATCTTAGAGTCGACATTCCAGAATTTGAAGGAAGATTAGATGGAGATGAGTTCCTTGAATGGGTAAGAACCGTTGAAAGAGTATTTGATTACAAGAATACGGATGAAGAAAAGAAGGTAAAGATAGTAGCATTAAAATTGCGCAAATATGCTTCTACTTGGTGGGCTAGCAAATGTGCAAAACGAGAAAGAGAAGGGAAAGACAAGATTAGATCATGGGAAAAGATGAAGAAGCAAATGAAGGAAAAGTTTCTGCCTTCATACTACATGCAAGAGAATTTCACCAAACTTCAACATCTACAACAAGATGGCAGGAGTGTAGAAGAGTATGGTCGAGAGTTCGAGACAATGATAATGAGGTGCGACCTTAAGGAGGATGATCATCAAACTTTGGTAAGATTTTTAAATGGTTTAGATTCAAAAATCAGAAACATTGTTGAATTACAACCTTATGCTTGCCTTGATGATTTAATTAACCTTGCACATAAAGTGGAAAAACAACAAAGAACTAAAATGAAGGAAACCTCACGTTTCACTTCAGCAAGAACGACCAATTTCAATTCCTACCAAAAGAACACTCCCCATCCCTATTCTAAAGCCCATTCGCAAGATTCAAAAGCTTTGCAAAATAATCATTTAAAGCAGCCCGTAAGCGTACCCAATACACCCAAAGCAAACACCAATTCATTCACACCTAGGAGATGTTTTAAGTGTCAAGGCTTAGGACATATCTCATCCGAATGCCCAAACCGAAAAATGGTGAACTTGGTTGAATTTGATGATCATCAAGAGGAAAACGAGGAGGATTTCTGTGACAATGCTGAACTTGATGAGGAAATGATATATCCAGATGAAGGAGAATTATTGGTTATGCGAAGAGCTCTTAGTGGGGTCAAAGCCAAAGATCCAAACCCACAAAGGGAAGCAATATTCCACACAAAATGTACGGTTAAAGGTAAGATCTGTTCGCTTATCATTGATGGAGGAAGTTGCACTAATGTCGCTTCAAAGACCATGGTGGACAAGCTTAATCTCACCGCCACTCCACACCCCGAGCCATACATGATTCAATGGTTGAATCAAAACAAAGGTATTCCTGTAAACTCTCAAGTTTTACTATCGTTTTCAATAGGCAATAGTTATAAGGAGAGTCTTTTATGTGATGTTATACCTATGGATGCATGTCATGTTTTATTAGGAAGACCTTGGCAATATGATAGAAAAGTTATGCATGATGGCTTTAAAAATACACATACTTTTGTTTTAAATAAGAAAAAGATCACGTTAGCTCCATATGCACCTGGCCATAATTCTAAATTACAAGCAACTTTAACAAATTTTCATTCTTTGATTCCTATACTTAAAAGTGAACAACATGAATTTGTGGAACGAAAAGAATTGTTATTGCTAAATGATGAAACCGAATCTGTTTTGCATGATCACCCTTTGCTTGTGCCTTTACTTGATGAATTTGCGCATGTTTTTCCTATTGAGATACCTAATGGACTTCCACCAAAAAGGGACATACAACATAAGATTGATTTCATTCCCGGTTCCACATTACCTAACAAACCAGCCTATAGAACTAATCCTAAAGAGACCGAAGAAATTAGGAGACAAGTTGATGAATTGTTAGCTAAAGGTTTGATTAGAGAGTCCATAAGTCCTTGTGCCGTCCCTACCTTACTTGTGCCTAAGAAAACTGGAGAAATGAGGATGTGTGTGGACAGTAGAGCCATTAATAGAATCACCATCAAGTATAGATTTCCAATACCTAGACTCAATGACTTGTTAGATGATTTATATGGTTCGAAAGTTTTTTCTAAAATCGACCTTAGGAGTGGATATCACCAAGTTAGAATTTATGAAGGGGATGAATGGAAAACCGCATTTAAAACTAAAGAAGGACTTTATGAATGGTTAGTCATGCCCTTTGGGTTGTCTAATGCACCTTCTACCTTTATGAGACTTATGAACCAAACTTTAAAGCCTTTCTTGGGTCAATTTGTTGTGGTTTATTTTGATGATATCTTGGTGTATAGTCAAAGTGAGCCAAGTCAAGACTCAGGCTCAGAGGGCAACAACGCAGGCCAAGAACACCCAAGCAACATCATGAGCAACACACTTGAAGTGTTTGAATCATCACCTGCACTTACTGATTCAGCTTCAACATCAAGTAAAGACTTCCAAATCAATACCCAAGGAAGTGATACAATAATTAAGGAAGATCAAAGGCAACTAATTATATCAACAACAAGCCCAAAAGGCACAGCATACGCCACTGACCAAGACAAATCAGACAATCAGCAGCTACTCCATGAACCCGCTGACCAGGCCACCTTGATGGACGTCCACAGATGCAAGCTGAACCGGTGTGATGACGTGGAGGGCATAAATGGAATCTCCACACATGGACCCAGCTGCCATGGTCCAAGAACATTATTGGAAGTCATCAAAGAAGGGCTGAAATCCAAGCCCAAGGTCGCCCAGACGCAAGAACAAACCAGCAGCATCATACCAGCTGCTGAGTATTCTGTTTTGTGTTAATTAAGGCGTAAGTATGCACACGCGCCTGATTATGACCGTTATAACCGTTAAGACCTCCTTGTATTGGACTTAGCCTTGATTCCTAGCATTATATATAGTAGTGATCATCATTGTATTGAACATTATTGATGCTTAATGAAAGTTTTCTTCTCAAAAATTCAGTGTTTGAATTTTTACAATTGCGTTGCAATTGGGGTTACTAGGGCCAGTTTTGCCCTTGGTGTGTGTGTGAACCTTGATCAGTCTTCAAGGCCACGCTGCACTTATCCAAGAACAATTGATCATTCCCTTGATTTATCAACGGAATTTATCATTGTTGCAGTGACAAGAGGCTTGGTAGTCCAACTCTTGGCAAGGCATTGTGAGAACAATCTTGGAATATCCTTCGTCACTTTATAATCATACGTTTTTGTTGCAATTACCAAGCGTATTTGGATCAATTGGTATCAGAGCAAGGACGTGTAGGGCTTGAATTTCATCCTTGTTTCATTCACAAAGAAGAATTCTCAATATCATGACTGAATGATCAGAGAAATCAATTTCAGAGAAAAGGGCGATTTTCATGTTCGTGTTCGATTCAGTGGTCAATTCTCCAAATCCTGGTTGTTTTCTTCCTTGTTGTTTAATTACTTTGTGAATTAGTGTTTCTGCATATAATTCGTTGCATTACCATTACATTTGATTGATCATCATTGCATACATCATTTGAATTTCACGAAATTGGTTCTGAAACCCTAAAGAACTCAGTTCTTGAAGGAGTTTCTGAAATTGGCGATTTTTCTTTGCATATCTGTTAAAATTTCATTCTGAATTAGTTAAAATAGATTTGCATTTTACATCATCTTCCCATCTTTGATTTCGAATTGTTTATGATTGTGGCTGTGCATTGGATAACAAATCACAGAACAGTTCTTCAAATTCTGATTTTGTGACATTGCTGTTCATAATTGATTTTTTTTCTTCTTTCTCATGCATAATTGGCTGTAATCCACAAATAACTAAGGAATTCACATTAGCAAATTCATCTAAAGGGCAAAGCGATTGATATTGTTTCATTTTAGAGCAAGTTGTGCACAAAACAAGTTGTTCAATCTGAGTTCTGTTGCAAAACAGAACCAGCTTACTGCATTAATTTTTCATTCCATTTACATACATCAATTGCTGCACCAATTCTTTCTTTGCATGTTGGTTGAAAAATCCACAACTCATTATCTTTGCAAGAACATTACTACCTTGACATTCAAAGAACTTTTGTGTACAGATTCAGAACACAACAGTTGCTTGTTGTGATCAGTACAGTTGTGCTGCACTACATTCTTTTGCATATTTGTATATTTGTGTGTGTTACATTCATATAATCATCATGAATAACGAGGAAAAATTTGATGCATTGTTCAACATGGTATCCCAATTAAAAATGGCTGTCACAGAGATACAAAATAATACATCACCACAACCATTACATGCATATTCACACCTTGACAGTGAGCATGGGAGAGAAGATAAAACCATACGTATTGATGTACCTGAATTTGATGGCACTACACATGATCCAGAGGTGTATATTGAATGGGAAAGGGGAGTGGAACGTTATTTTGAATTTAAGGACACACATCCAGAGCACCAATATAAGATAGCAAAGGTCAAACTAACTAAGCTAGCTGCAACCTGGCTGGACGGTGTGCAAAGGCAAAGAACACGTGAGGAAAGACCTAAAATCCGTACATGGGAGAAACTTAGGAAGTCCCTTCGAAGGAAATACATTCCAACCAATTACAAACAGCAACTGTACACCAAATGGAGCACCTTAAGGCAAGGGATTAGGTCTGTAGCAGAGTACATACAGGAGGGTGAACGGTTAACAGTGCTATGCAATATTGATGAACCTGCAGAATTAAGGTTGGGAAGGTTTTTAGGTGGCTTGAGAACAGACCTTAAGGAGAAAGTCGAGGTTATGCCAAACTTGACCTATGAGAGTGCCTGCAACAGTGCTTTGATGTTCGAGAAGGCAGCAAGCAGAAAGCATATGCAATCTACACAGACATTCCACAAAAACAAGGAAATCAGTGGCTTTAGGCAGCCTGCACAGCACTTTTCTGACCATAAGGGAGCACAACAATATACACCCATTACTAACAGTAGGTCTACTGCACAGAAGCTGCCTGACAGTAAGAGTACACAATCCCATTTTGCTCCAGCTAGTTCTCACATAGAAAGACCAACCAATGCCAAGGATAAAGACGTAAACCCTAGAGATGTCATATGTTTTAAGTGTCATGGGCACGGTCACTATAAGAGAAATTGTCCCAACGCACGCGCCTTTACACAAAGAGATTGGGAAGCAATTAATAGTAGGAAAGGACCAAGGGCTATGCTAGTGCACATAGAAGGCAAAGGGGAGGAAGTCATATTACCACCCACACCTGAGGATGAGTATGAGGGCTCCTTTAGAGTAAATAGCTATGGATACATGGAAAGACTGGAGGATACCACTGAGGGAAGTGAGGAAGAGGAGGACATAGAGCATGTTTACCCGGAGGAAGAGCTTCACAATCTATTGATCAGGAGAAACCTTCACACAGTCCCACAGGTCAAGAATTCAGACCAAAGAGAAAACATTTTTCAAACAAAATGTAAGATCGGGAATAAACTGTGTGATTTGATCATCGATGGAGGCAGTGAATCCAACTGTGTAAGCAAAGAGCTAGTCAAAACCTTAGGCTTAACCACTAGATCTCACCCTCGACCTTACAAGCTAAGGTGGTTAGATGATAGTAAGGGGAATGCGGTTAGTAAACAATGTTTGGTGAGTTTTAGCATAGGCACATACCACGACCAAGTGCTTTGCGATGTTTTAGCCATGGACGCTTGTCATGTTCTGCTCGGAAGACCATGGCAACATGATAGGAAAACTATACATAATGGCTTCACCAATGTGTATTCCCTACGACACGAGGGTAAGACTAAGGAATTAATGCCACTACCACCTCACAAAGCCATACCCCCTACCAAAACCAAACCATCACCTACACACTTGATAGGTAGGAAAGAGTGTGACAGAGAGCTACGATCAGGAAACATAGTGTTTATAATGTTTACTAAGGAATCCACTTCTGAACACACATCTGTTCATCCAACTGTGCAAAGATTGATAGAGGAGTTCAAGGATGTGTTTCCAGATGACCTACCCCAAGGTTTACCACCTATCAGGGGCATTGAGCATCAAATAGATCTAATACCCGGGGCACCTATACCCAATAGACCAGCTTACAGGACAAACCCTACTGAGGCTACAGAGTTACAAAGACAAGTAGAAGAGTTGTTAGCCAGGGGATATGTAAGGGAAAGTCTGAGTCCATGTGCCGTACCTACACTCTTAGTCCCAAAAAAAGATGGATCATGGCGAATGTGTGTAGATAGCAGGAGTGTGAATAACATTACTGTCAAGTATAGATTCCCTATGCCTAGACTAGATGACATGCTAGATGAATTAGCAGGAGCATGCTGGTTTAGCAAGATCGATCTTAGGAGTGGCTATCACCAGATACGGATGAGAGAAGGTGATGAGTGGAAAACGGCATTTAAAACCAAATATGGACTATATGAGTGGTTGGTAATGCCCTTTGGGTTAACCGGAGCCCCAAGCACATTTATGCGGCTGATGAACGAGGTGTTAAGACCTTTTCTTGGGAAATTTGTGGTTGTATACTTGGATGATATCTTGATTTATAGTGTAACTGTCAACAAACACTTTGAGCACCTTCGGCGATTGTTTGACGTTTTGAGGAAACAAAAACTTTATGGAAAATTAGAGAAATGTGCTTTCATGATGCCTGAGGTTAATTTTCTAGGATTTATAATTGGGAAGGACGGAGTTAAGGTAGACCCTGTGAAGATAGAGGCAATTAGCACCTGGCCCACACCTACATCCATTACACAAGTGAGATCTTTTCACGGGTTAGCATCATTCTATAGACGATTCATCAAAAATTTTAGCACCATCATGTCACCCTTAACTGAATGTACCAAACAAGGTACCTTTGTGTGGACTACTGAGGCACAGGCCGCTTTTGAGCATATTAAGGAGTTGATGTGTAAAGCACCCATTTTGAGACTACCCGATTTCACCAAACCTTTCGAGGTTGAGTGTGACGCTAGTGGGAAAGGGATAGGGGCTGTATTACTCCAAGAAGGGAGACCTGTCGCTTATTTTAGTGAAAAACTAAATGGGAGTAGACTTAACTATTCTACCTACGACAGAGAGTTTTATGCTATAGTAAGGGCACTAGAAACATGGTCACACTACCTAAAGGTTCAACCCTTTATCCTACACTCAGACCACGAATCACTTAAGCACATCAATGGCCAAAGTAAGTTAAATTCTAGACATGGCAAGTGGGTAGAGTTCCTTCAATCTTTCACATTTTCAGCTAAGTATAAGGCAGGGAAGGCAAATATTGTAGCTGATGCTCTAAGTAGAAGATATCATTTATTAGCTATATTGGAAGCCAAAATTTTAGGCTTCGAGATGATTAAGCCCTTATACCTCGAGGACCCTGAGTTAAGAGATTTATATGTTGAGTGCACACAGGGGCCACATGGACCTTTCTACATACAAGATGGATTCCTATTTAAAAACAATAGGTTGTGCATACCTAGATCACCATTGAGGCACATCTTGGTCAAAGAAGTACATGAGGGCACATTAGCAGGCCATTTTGGCATTCAAAAAACATTAGACATGCTCGCACAACATTTCTTTTGGCCTAAAATGCTAGGCACAGTGGGCAAGCACATATTGAGATGTGAGGTTTGCGTGAGAGCTAAACTGACTTTTCACAAAGGCGAATATAGACCCCTCCCTGTTGCTAATCATCCATGGGAACACGTAAGTATGGATTTTATTGTAGCCCTACCTCGAACCGCAAGGGGCAAAGATGCCATCATGGTTGTAGTAGATCGATTTTCGAAAATGGCACACTTCATACCTTGCACCAAGACTAGTGATGCTAGACATATCGCCAAATTGTACTTTAATGAGATCATTAGATTACATGGCATACCTCAAAGTATTGTTAGTGATAGGGACTCAAAATTCTTGAGCACTTTTTGGACTAGTTTATGGCATATGATGGGCACCAAGTTGTTGTTTAGCACCGCATACCATCCTCAAACGGATGGGCAAACCGAGGTAACGAATAGGACATTAGGAAACATACTACGCACATTAGTTAAAAAAAACACAAAGGATTGGGATGACAAGTTGCCACACGCTGAGTTTGCATATAATAGATGTCCAAGCTTGACTACCAAATACTCACCTTTTGAATGCGTGTATGGCTTTAACCCTTTGACTCCTACTACCTTAGTTCATTTGCCATTGCAGGACAGAGGAGCATGGAACGCTGAGAAACAAATCACTGCAGCACAGCATATACACACGCAAGTACAGCAGAACATCATGCATGCTAATGACCAATACAAGAGGAAAACAGACAGGGCCTTCAAAGAGAAACGGCATTTCAAAGTTGGAGACTATGTCTGGGTACATCTACGCAAAGAGAGATTTCCCAAACAAAGAAGCAACAAGTTGAAACCAAAAGCAGATGGTCCATTTCAGATAATAGCCAAAGCAGGTGACAATGCTTATACATTGGATCTGCCAGCTGCTTATGGTGTATCACCCACATTCAATATCGGTGATCTAGCACCTTACTATGAAGACTCCGAATTGAGGACAATTCGTTTTCAAGAAGGGGGGATTGAGCCAAGTCAAGACTCAGGCTCAGAGGGCAACAACGCAGGCCAAGAACACCCAAGCAACATCATGAGCAACACACTTGAAGTGTTTGAATCATCACCTGCACTTACTGATTCAGCTTCAACATCAAGTAAAGACTTCCAAATCAATACCCAAGGAAGTGATACAATAATTAAGGAAGATCAAAGGCAACTAATTATATCAACAACAAGCCCAAAAGGCACAGCATACGCCACTGACCAAGACAAATCAGACAATCAGCAGCTACTCCATGAACCCGCTGACCAGGCCACCTTGATGGACGTCCACAGATGCAAGCTGAACCGGTGTGATGACGTGGAGGGCATAAATGGAATCTCCACACATGGACCCAGCTGCCATGGTCCAAGAACATTATTGGAAGTCATCAAAGAAGGGCTGAAATCCAAGCCCAAGGTCGCCCAGACGCAAGAACAAACCAGCAGCATCATACCAGCTGCTGAGTATTCTGTTTTGTGTTAATTAAGGCGTAAGTATGCACACGCGCCTGATTATGACCGTTATAACCGTTAAGACCTCCTTGTATTGGACTTAGCCTTGATTCCTAGCATTATATATAGTAGTGATCATCATTGTATTGAACATTATTGATGCTTAATGAAAGTTTTCTTCTCAAAAATTCAGTGTTTGAATTTTTACAATTGCGTTGCAATTGGGGTTACTAGGGCCAGTTTTGCCCTTGGTGTGTGTGTGAACCTTGATCAGTCTTCAAGGCCACGCTGCACTTATCCAAGAACAATTGATCATTCCCTTGATTTATCAACGGAATTTATCATTGTTGCAGTGACAAGAGGCTTGGTAGTCCAACTCTTGGCAAGGCATTGTGAGAACAATCTTGGAATATCCTTCGTCACTTTATAATCATACGTTTTTGTTGCAATTACCAAGCGTATTTGGATCACAAAGTGAAGACGAGCATGTTAAACATTTGCATCAAGTTTTTAGTGTATTGGCTAAAGAAAAATTGTATGGTAATTTGGAAAAGTGTCAATTCTTTTCGGAATCAGTAAAATTTCTTGGGTTTATTGTGTCAATTGAGGGGATAAAAGCGGATGAAAAGAAAGTTGAAGCTATTAGAGACTGGCCTGTTCCTACCACCATTCACCAAGTTAGATCATTTCATGGTTTAGCTTCTTTTTATAGGAGGTTTGTCCCAAACTTTAGTTCAATCATGGCCCCTATCACCGAACTCACAAAACATAAGACCATAGAATGGAATTCCAAAGCACAAGCAGCCTTTGACACCATCAAAGACAAACTTACCACCGCACCTGTTCTAGCTTTGCCTAATTTTGAGGATATCTTTGAAGTAGAATGTGACGCATCTGGGGTAGGTATTGGAGGTGTTCTTACTCAAAACAACAAACCCCTTGCTTACTTTAGTGAAAAACTCAATGATGCTAAAAGGAAGTATTCTACTTATGATAAAGAGTTTTATGCTATTATTAGATGTTTAGAACATTGGAGACATTATTTGATTGCAAAAGAATTTGTGTTACATTCTGACCATGAGGCCTTAAAATTCATTCAAAGCCAACACAAACTTCAATCTAGACATGCTAAGTGGGTCGAGTTCCTACAAACCTTTCATTTCACCATTAAACACAAAGCGGGTAAATTAAACACCGGAGCTGATGCTTTATCTAGGAGATACTTGCTTTTGAGTACTTTGAATACTAAGGTTGTTGGGATGGAATTGTTAAAAGAATGTTATATTGATGATGTTGATTTTGGAGAAATATTTGAAAAATGTCATAACAAACCTCAAGGACTTTTTTACCTCTTTCAAGGATATCTCTTTCGAGGTAATCAATTATGTGTGCCCAGACATAGTGTTAGGGAGACCTTAATTAAGGAATATCATGAGGGAGGACTTGGAGGACATTTTGGGGAAGAAAAGACCATAGCTCTAGTGAGTGAGACCTTCTTTTGGCCGAAACTTGCTAAAGATGTCATTCATATTATTAAGAGGTGTGTGCAATGCCTAAAAGCCAAAGCCCACAAAACGTCTCAAGGTCTTTACCAACCTCTTCCTACACCACAAAATCCATGGGAAGATGTGAGCTTAGACTTCATAACCGGACTACCTAGAACCTCTAACAATAAGGATTCCATTATGGTTGTTGTTGATAGGTTTTCTAAGATGGCCCATTTCATTCCTTGTCATACTACACATGATGCTGTTAACATTGCTAATCTTTATTTTAAAGAAATAGTAAGACTACATGGGATAGCAAGAAGTATGGTAAGTGATAGAGACTCAAAGTTTCTTAGTCATTTTTGGCTTACTTTGTGGAAAAAGATGGGAACCAAGCTTAACTTTAGTAGTTCTAGCCACCCTCAGACTGATGGACAAACCGAAGTAACCAATAGGACCTTAGGAACCTTGTTGCGTGCCCTCATTACTAAGAATCCTAAACAATGGGAACAATTGCTACCACATGCTGAATTTGCTTATAATCGAGTTCCTAGCAAGACCACCGGTTTTTCTCCTTTCTTTATAGTTTATGGCCTTAATCCTTTAACCCCTATAGATCTTACGCCTTTTCCTACACCTTTGAAGTTTAGCCATGATGCCGAGACTAGAGCTAATGAGATCCAAAAGTTGCATAAACAAGTTGTGGAAAAGATTGAGAAAATGAATAATAAGGTTAAAGAGAAAGTGGACCAAAAGAGAAAAGAAGTGATTTTCAAAGAAGGTGACTTAGTATGGATTTACTTGAGAAAGGATAGGTTTCCCACACAAAGGAAATCAAAGTTAAGTGCTAGAATTGATGGACCGTTCGAAATTTTGGAAAAAGTAAATGACAATGCTTACAAACTAGAGCTACCTAGTAGCTATGGTGTGTCTTCTACTTTCAATGTTGCAGATTTGATTACATTTCATGAGGAGGACATGTTACCAAGCTTGAGGTCAAGCTTTTCCAAAGAAGGGGAGGATGATGTAGGATCACCTACATCTAGTTCTGCTGAGCTAGCCAAGATCAATATAATGATGCATCAAATGGAAGACGCTAAAATTCAAGGTCCAAAACTGAAATCCTTTAATTTCGTAGTCATAAACTAAGTCTTCTTTTTTTTTTTTTGGGTCGTTTTATTATTTAAGTCGTTTATTTTATTTCGAGTATTTGGGTCTTTTGTTTTCTTCGAAATGATTTAAGCCAGGTTTAGGATCAAGCTTAATCATTTCTCATGCTTAGTTAGTCGAGTTGTACTTTTCTTTTATTTGAGTTTAGTATTTAATTTTGCTCATGGGTCGAATATTATGCGATTGAAACGCAAGCAAGCAGCTGAAAATATCAAGCAAATAAACCAAGGAAATATGAAGAATATAAATATGAAGGTTCAGCAAGTGGAAGATTAAAAAAATATATTTAGCAAAATCAAGTTGTTTGAGACAGCAAATAAACCAAGGACATATGAAGATATTTGCAAATCATACAAGAATTCAGCCGTTGGGAAATCTGATTTTGGTTCATTATTACATGAAGATCTTTTCTACAAAAAACAAATCAGCCTAGAAAATAGCCTATGAAGACTTTGTAAGATATAGCTATGCACTACAAAATAGCCTAATTATTTCCATAGAAGATTGTAAGATGCAACTTGCAAGTGGACTTGCAAGTGGATTCCTAGCCGTTAAGAAACAAGCAACATTCTGATTTTTTTGCTTTTTAATTTAATTTTTTTTTTTTTTTTTTATTTATTTTTTGTTGGGCTGATTTCCTTTTAGTATAAATAGGCTTGTAGTTCATGTAATGAAGGCATTCAGCTTGCATAATACAAACACAACCCTTTGAGCAATTTTCCTTGTTCTTATTTGCAATTTACTTTAACTTGGATTAGTTTAAGTAATTTGAAGTTCCTATGCTTTTCATACTTTTGGCTAAAGTTTGAATGTGTTCTTAGGAGCCCTTAGATTTGTTTCGTGGTGTATCTGTATCGAAGCAACCTTTGGCAAGCCATTTTCAGTTTGAAAAATCAACACATACATTTCATTTTTCCCTTGTTATAAAACCACAAAAATCACAAAAACAAATTCATTAAACGAAAACAGCAAACTACGTGTGCTTATAGCTTGGTTTTGTTTTGAGGCATACCAATCTATATCAATCGTTCATTCGTCATTGACCATTACTCCTTGTTCATTCTTCAACGTTCATTCTTCATTGATCATTGATCCTTGTTCATTCTTCATCGTTCATTCTTCTTTGATCATTGATCCTTGTTCATTCTTCATTGATCATTGATCCTTGTTCATTCTTCATCGTTCATTCTTCATTGACCATTGATCCTTGTTCATTCTTCATCGTTCATTCTTCATTGACCATTAATCCTTGTTCATTCTTCATCGATCATTCTTCATTGATCATTGTTCCTTGTTCATTCTTCATCGTTCATTCTTCATTGATCATTGATCCTTGTTCATTCTTCATCGTTCATTCTTCATTGATCATTGATCCTTGTTCATTCTTCATCGTTCATTCGTCATTGATCATTGATCCTTGTTCATTCTTCATCGTTCATTCGTCATTGACCATTACTCCTTGTTCATTCTTCATCGTTCATTCTTCATTGATCATTGATCCTTGTTCATTCTTCATCGTTCATTCGTCATTGATCATTGATCCTTATTCATTCTTCATCGTTCATTTTTCATTTATCATTGATCCTTGTTCATTCTTCATCGTTCATTCTTCATTGATCATTGATCCTTGTTCATTCTTCATCGATCATTCTTCATTGATCATTGTTCCTTGTTCATTCTTCATCGTTCATTCTTCATTGATCATTGATCCTTGTTCATTCTTCATCGTTCATTCTTCATTGATCATTGATCCTTGTTCATTCTTCATCGTTCATTCGTCATTGATCATTGATCCTTGTTCATTCTTCATCGTTCATTCGTCATTGACCATTACTCCTTGTTCATTCTTCATCGTTCATTCTTCATTGATCATTGATCCTTGTTCATTCTTCATCGTTCAATCGTCATTGATCATTGATCCTTATTCATTCTTCATCGTTCATTTTTCATTTATCATTGATCCTTGTTCATTCTTCATCGTTCATTCTTCATTGATCATTGATCCTTGTTCATTCTTCATCGTTCATTCGTCATTGACCATTAATCCTTGTTCATTCTTCATTGATCATTGATCCTTGTTCATTCTTCATCGTTCATTCGTCATTGATCATTGATCCTTGTTCATTCTTCATCGTTCATTCGTCATTGACCATTACTCCTTGTTCATTCTTCATCGTTCATTCTTCATTGATCATTGATCCTTGTTCATTCTTCATCGTTCATTCGTCATTGATCATTGATCCTTATTCATTCTTCATCGTTCATTCGTCATTGATCATTGATCCTTGTTCATTCTTCATCGTTCATTCGTCATTGACCATTACTCCTTGTTCATTCTTCATCGTTCATTCTTCATTGATCATTGATCCTTGTTCATTCTTCATCGTTCATTCGTCATTGATCATTGATCCTTATTCATTCTTCATCGTTCATTTTTCATTTATCATTGATCCTTGTTCATTCTTCATCGTTCATTCTTCATTGATCATTGATCCTTGTTCATTCTTCATCGTTCATTCGTCATTGACCATTAATCCTTGTTCATTCTTCATCGTTCATTCTTCATTGATCATTGATCCTTGTTCATTCTTCATCGTTCATTCGTCATTGACCATTAATCCTTGTTCATTCTTCATCATTCATTCTTCATTGATCATTGAACCTTGTTCATTCTTCATCGTTCATTCTTCTTTGATCATTGATCCTTGTTCATTCTTCATTGATCATTGATCCTTGTTCATTCTTCATCGTTCATTCGTCATTGATCATTGATCCTTGTTCATTCTTCATCATTCATTCTTCATTGATCATTGATCCTTGTTCATTCTTCATCGTTCATTCGTCATTGATCATTGATCCTTGTTCATTCTTCATCGTTCATTCGTCATTGACCATTACTCCTTGTTCATTCTTCATCGTTCATTCTTCATTGATCATTGATCCTTGTTCATTCTTCATCGTTCATTCTTCTTTGATCATTGATCCTTGTTCATTCTTCATCGTTCATTCTTCATTGACCATTGATCCTTGTTCATTCTTCATCGTTCATTCTTCTTTGATCATTGATCCTTGTTCATTCTTCATTGATCATTGATCCTTGTTCATTCTTCATCGTTCATTCGTCATTGATCATTGATCCTTGTTCATTCTTCATCGTTCATTCTTCATTGATCGTTGATCCTTGTTCATTCTTCATCGTTCATTCGTCATTGATCATTGATCCTTGTTCATTCTTCATCGTTCATTCGTCATTGACCATTACTCCTTGTTCATTCTTCATCGTTCATTCTTCATTGATCATTGATCCTTGTTCATTCTTCATCGTTCATTCTTCTTTGATCATTAATCCTTGTTCATTCTTCATTGATCATTGATCCTTGTTCATTCTTCATCGTTCATTCTTCATTGACCATTGATCCTTGTTCATTCTTCATCGTTCATTCTTCATTGACCATTAATCCTTGTTCATTCTTCATCGATCATTCTTCATTGATCATTGTTCCTTGTTCATTCTTCATCGTTCATTCTTCATTGATCATTGATCCTTGTTCATTCTTCATCGTTCATTCTTCATTGATCATTGATCCTTGTTCATTCTTCATCGTTCATTCGTCATTGATCATTGATCCTTGTTCATTCTTCATCGTTCATTCGTCATTGACCATTACTCCTTGTTCATTCTTCATCGTTCATTCTTCATTGATCATTGATCCTTGTTCATTCTTCATCGTTCATTCGTCATTGATCATTGATCCTTATTCATTCTTCATCGTTCATTTTTCATTTATCATTGATCCTTGTTCATTCTTCATCGTTCATTCTTCATTGATCATTGATCCTTGTTCATTCTTCATCGTTCATTTGTCATTGACCATTAATTTTTGTTCATTCTTCATCGTTCATTCTTCATTGATCATTGATCCTTGTTCATTCTTCATCGTTCATTCGTCATTGACCATTAATCCTTGTTCATTCTTCATCGTTCATTCTTCCTTGATCATTGAACCTTGTTCATTCTTCATCGTTCATTCTTCTTTGATCATTGATCCTTGTTCATTCTTCATTGATCATTGATCCTTGTTCATTCTTCATCGTTCATTCGTCATTGATCATTGATCCTTGTTCATTCTTCATCGTTCATTCTTCATTGATCATTGATCCTTGTTCATTCTTCATCGTTCATTCGTCATTGATCATTGATCCTTGTTCATTCTTCATCGTTCATTCGTCATTGACCATTACTCCTTGTTCATTCTTCATCGTTCATTCTTCATTGATCATTGATCCTTGTTCATTCTTCATCGTTCATTCTTCTTTTATCATTGATCCTTGTTCATTCTTCATCGTTCATTCTTCATTGACCATTGATCCTTGTTCATTCTTCATCGTTCATTCTTCTTTGATCATTGATCCTTGTTCATTCTTCATTGATCATTGATCCTTGTTCATTCTTCATCGTTCATTCGTCATTGATCATTGATCCTTGTTCATTCTTCATCGTTCATTCTTCATTGATCGTTGATCCTTGTTCATTCTTCATTGTTCATTCGTCATTGATCATTGATCCTTGTTCATTCTTCATCGTTCATTCGTCATTGACCATTACTCCTTGTTCATTCTTCAACGTTCATTCTTCATTGATCATTGATCCTTGTTCATTCTTCATCGTTCATTCTTCTTTGATCATTGATCCTTGTTCATTCTTCATTGATCATTGATCCTTGTTCATTCTTCATCGTTCATTCTTCATTGACCATTGATCCTTGTTCATTCTTCATCGTTCATTCTTCATTGACCATTAATCCTTGTTCATTCTTCATCGATCATTCTTCATTGATCATTGTTCCTTGTTCATTCTTCATCGTTCATTCTTCATTGATCATTGATCCTTGTTCATTCTTCATCGTTCATTCTTCATTGATCATTGATCCTTGTTCATTCTTCATCGTTCATTCGTCATTGATCATTGATCCTTGTTCATTCTTCATCGTTCATTCGTCATTGACCATTACTCCTTGTTCATTCTTCATCGTTCATTCTTCATTGATCATTGATCCTTGTTCATTCTTCATCGTTCATTCGTCATTGATCATTGATCCTTATTCATTCTTCATCGTTCATTTTTCATTTATCATTGATCCTTGTTCATTCTTCATCGTTCATTCTTCATTGATCATTGATCCTTGTTCATTCTTCATCGATCATTCTTCATTGATCATTGTTCCTTGTTCATTCTTCATCGTTCATTCTTCATTGATCATTGATCCTTGTTCATTCTTCATCGTTCATTCTTCATTGATCATTGATCCTTGTTCATTCTTCATCGTTCATTCGTCATTGATCATTGATCCTTGTTCATTCTTCATCGTTCATTCGTCATTGACCATTACTCCTTGTTCATTCTTCATCGTTCATTCTTCATTGATCATTGATCCATGTTCATTCTTCATCGTTCATTCGTCATTGATCATTGATCCTTATTCATTCTTCATCGTTCATTTTTCATTTATCATTGATCCTTGTTCATTCTTCATCGTTCATTCTTCATTGATCATTGATCCTTGTTCATTCTTCATCGTTCATTCGTCATTGATCATTGATCCTTGTTCATTCTTCATCGTTCATTCGTCATTGACCATTACTCCTTGTTCATTCTTCATCGTTCATTCTTCATTGATCATTGATCCTTGTTCATTCTTCATCGTTCATTCGTCATTGATCATTGATCCTTATTCATTCTTCATCGTTCATTTTTCATTTATCATTGATCCTTGTTCATTCTTCATCGTTCATTCTTCATTGATCATTGATCCTTGTTCATTCTTCATCGATCATTCTTCATTGATCATTGTTCCTTGTTCATTCTTCATCGTTCATTCTTCATTGATCATTGATCCTTGTTCATTCTTCATCGTTCATTCTTCTTTGATCATTGATCCTTGTTCATTCTTCATCGTTCATTCGTCATTGATCATTGATCCTTGTTCATTCTTCATCGTTCATTCGTCATTGACCATTACTCCTTGTTCATTCTTCATCGTTCATTCGTCATTGATCATTGATCCTTATTCATTCTTCATCGTTCATTTTTCATTTATCATTGATCCTTGTTCATTCTTCATCGTTCATTCTTCATTGATCATTGATCCTTGTTCATTCTTCATCGATCATTCTTCATTGATCATTGTTCCTTGTTCATTCTTCATCGTTCATTCTTCATTGATCATTGATCCTTGTTCATTCTTCATCGTTCATTCTTCATTGATCATTGATCCTTGTTCATTCTTCATCGTTCATTCGTCATTGATCATTGATCCTTGTTCATTCTTCATCGTTCATTCGTCATTGACCATTACTCCTTGTTCATTCTTCATCGTTCATTCTTCATTGATCATTGATCCTTGTTCATTCTTCATCGTTCATTCGTCATTGATCATTGATCCTTATTCATTCTTCATCGTTCATTTTTCATTTATCATTGATCCTTGTTCATTCTTCATCGTTCATTCTTCATTGATCATTAATCCTTGTTCATTCTTCATCGTTCATTCGTCATTGACCATTAATCCTTGTTCATTCTTCATCGTTCATTCTTCATTGATCATTGATCCTTGTTCATTCTTCATCGTTCATTCGTCATTGACCATTAATCCTTGTTCATTCTTCATCATTTATTCTTCATTGATCATTGAACCTTGTTCATTCTTCATCGTTCATTCTTCTTTGATCATTGATCCTTGTTCATTCTTCATTGATCATTGATCCTTGTTCATTCTTCATCGTTCATTCGTCATTGATCATTGATCCTTGTTCATTCTTCATCATTCATTCTTCATTGATCATTGATCCTTGTTCATTCTTCATCGTTCATTCGTCATTGATCATTGATCCTTGTTCATTCTTCATCGTTCATTCGTGATTGACCATTACTCCTTGTTCATTCTTCATCGTTCATTCTTCATTGATCATTGATCCTTGTTCATTCTTCATCGTTCATTCTTCTTTGATCATTGATCCTTGTTCATTCTTCATCGTTCATTCTTCATTGACCATTGATCCTTGTTCATTCTTCATCGTTCATTCTTCTTTGATCATTGATCCTTGTTCATTCTTCATTGATCATTGATCCTTGTTCATTCTTCATCGTTCATTCGTCATTGATCATTGATCCTTGTTCATTCTTCATCGTTCATTCTTCATTGATCGTTGATCCTTGTTCATTCTTCATCGTTCATTCGTCATTGATCATTGATCCTTGTTCATTCTTCATCGTTCATTCGTCATTGACCATTACTCCTTGTTCATTCTTCATCGTTCATTCTTCATTGATCATTGATCCTTGTTCATTCTTCATCGTTCATTCTTCTTTGATCATTGATCCTTGTTCATTCTTCATTGATCATTGATCCTTGTTCATTCTTCATCGTTCATTCTTCATTGACCATTGATCCTTGTTCATTCTTCATCGTTCATTCTTCATTGACCATTAATCCTTGTTCATTCTTCATCGATCATTCTTCATTGATCATTGTTCCTTGTTCATTCTTCATCGTTCATTCTTCATTGATCATTGATCCTTGTTCATTCTTCATCGTTCATTCGTCATTGACCATTAATCCTTGTTCATTCTTCATCATTCATTCTTCATTGATCATTGAACCTTGTTCATTCTTCATCGTTCATTCTTCTTTGATCATTGATCCTTGTTCATTCTTCATTGATCATTGATCCTTGTTCATTCTTCATCGTTCATTCGTCATTGATCATTGATCCTTGTTCATTCTTCATCATTCATTCTTCATTGATCATTGATCCTTGTTCATTCTTCATCGTTCATTCGTCATTGATCATTGATCCTTGTTCATTCTTCATCGTTCATTCGTGATTGACCATTACTCCTTGTTCATTCTTCATCGTTCATTCTTCATTGATCATTGATCCTTGTTCATTCTTCATCGTTCATTCTTCTTTGATCATTGATCCTTGTTCATTCTTCATCGTTCATTCTTCATTGACCATTGATCCTTGTTCATTCTTCATCGTTCATTCTTCTTTGATCATTGATCCTTGTTCATTCTTCATTGATCATTGATCCTTGTTCATTCTTCATCGTTCATTCGTCATTGATCATTGATCCTTGTTCATTCTTCATCGTTCATTCTTCATTGATCGTTGATCCTTGTTCATTCTTCATTGTTCATTCGTCATTGATCATTGATCCTTGTTCATTCTTCATCGTTGATGTAGGATCACCTACATCTAGTTCTGCTGAGCTAGCCAAGATCAATATAATGATGCATCAAATGGAAGACGCTAAAATTCAAGGTCCAAAACTGAAATCCTTTAATTTCGTAGTCATAAACTAAGTCTTCTTTTTTTTTTTTGGGTCGTTTTATTATTTAAGTCGTTTATTTTATTTCGAGTATTTGGGTCTTTTGTTTTCTTCGAAATGATTTAAGCCAGGTTTAGGATCAAGCTTAATCATTTCTCATGCTTAGTTAGTCGAGTTGTACTTTTCTTTTATTTGAGTTTAGTATTTAATTTTGCTCATGGGTCGAATATTATGCGATTGAAACGCAAGCAAGCAGCTGAAAATATCAAGCAAATAAACCAAGGAAATATGAAGAATATAAATATGAAGGTTCAGCAAGTGGAAGATTAAAAAAATATATTTAGCAAAATCAAGTTGTTTGAGACAGCAAATAAACCAAGGACATATGAAGATATTTGCAAATCATACAAGAATTCAGCCGTTGGGAAATCTGATTTTGGTTCATTATTACATGAAGATCTTTTCTACAAAAAACAAATCAGCCTAGAAAATAGCCTATGAAGACTTTGTAAGATATAGCTATGCACTACAAAATAGCCTAATTATTTCCATAGAAGATTGTAAGATGCAACTTGCAAGTGGACTTGCAAGTGGATTCCTAGCCGTTAAGAAACAAGCAACATTCTGATTTTTTTGCTTTTTAATTTAATTTTTTTTTTTTTTTTTTTATTTATTTTTTGTTGGGCTGATTTCCTTTTAGTATAAATAGGCTTGTAGTTCATGTAATGAAGGCATTCAGCTTGCATAATACAAACACAACCCTTTGAGCAATTTTCCTTGTTCTTATTTGCAATTTACTTTAACTTGGATTAGTTTAAGTAATTTGAAGTTCCTATGCTTTTCATACTTTTGGCTAAAGTTTGAATGTGTTCTTAGGAGCCCTTAGATTTGTTTCGTGGTGTATCTGTATCGAAGCAACCTTTGGCAAGCCATTTTCAGTTTGAAAAATCAACACATACATTTCATTTTTCCCTTGTTATAAAACCACAAAAATCACAAAAACAAATTCATTAAACGAAAACAGCAAACTACGTGTGCTTATAGCTTGGTTTTGTTTTGAGGCATACCAATCTATATCAATCGTTCATTCGTCATTGACCATTACTCCTTGTTCATTCTTCAACGTTCATTCTTCATTGATCATTGATCCTTGTTCATTCTTCATCGTTCATTCTTCTTTGATCATTGATCCTTGTTCATTCTTCATTGATCATTGATCCTTGTTCATTCTTCATCGTTCATTCTTCATTGACCATTGATCCTTGTTCATTCTTCATCGTTCATTCTTCATTGACCATTAATCCTTGTTCATTCTTCATCGATCATTCTTCATTGATCATTGTTCCTTGTTCATTCTTCATCGTTCATTCTTCATTGATCATTGATCCTTGTTCATTCTTCATCGTTCATTCTTCATTGATCATTGATCCTTGTTCATTCTTCATCGTTCATTCGTCATTGATCATTGATCCTTGTTCATTCTTCATCGTTCATTCGTCATTGACCATTACTCCTTGTTCATTCTTCATCGTTCATTCTTCATTGATCATTGATCCTTGTTCATTCTTCATCGTTCATTCGTCATTGATCATTGATCCTTATTCATTCTTCATCGTTCATTTTTCATTTATCATTGATCCTTGTTCATTCTTCATCGTTCATTCTTCATTGATCATTGATCCTTGTTCATTCTTCATCGATCATTCTTCATTGATCATTGTTCCTTGTTCATTCTTCATCGTTCATTCTTCATTGATCATTGATCCTTGTTCATTCTTCATCGTTCATTCTTCATTGATCATTGATCCTTGTTCATTCTTCATCGTTCATTCGTCATTGATCATTGATCCTTGTTCATTCTTCATCGTTCATTCGTCATTGACCATTACTCCTTGTTCATTCTTCATCGTTCATTCTTCATTGATCATTGATCCTTGTTCATTCTTCATCGTTCATTCGTCATTGATCATTGATCCTTATTCATTCTTCATCGTTCATTTTTCATTTATCATTGATCCTTGTTCATTCTTCATCGTTCATTCTTCATTGATCATTGATCCTTGTTCATTCTTCATCGTTCATTCGTCATTGACCATTAATCCTTGTTCATTCTTCATCGTTCATTCTTCATTGATCATTGATCCTTGTTCATTCTTCATCGTTCATTCGTCATTGACCATTAATCCTTGTTCATTCTTCATCATTCATTCTTCATTGATCATTGAACCTTGTTCATTCTTCATCGTTCATTCTTCTTTGATCATTGATCCTTGTTCATTCTTCATTGATCATTGATCCTTGTTCATTCTTCATCGTTCATTCGTCATTGATCATTGATCCTTGTTCATTCTTCATCGTTCATTCTTCATTGATCATTGATCCTTGTTCATTCTTCATCGTTCATTCGTCATTGATCATTGATCCTTGTTCATTCTTCATCGTTCATTCGTCATTGACCATTACTCCTTGTTCATTCTTCATCGTTCATTCTTCATTGATCATTGATCCTTGTTCATTCTTCATCGTTCATTCTTCTTTGATCATTGATCCTTGTTCATTCTTCATCGTTCATTCTTCATTGACCATTGTTCCTTGTTCATTCTTCATCGTTCATTCTTCTTTGATCATTGATCCTTGTTCATTCTTCATTGATCATTGATCCTTGTTCATTCTTCATCGTTCATTCGTCATTGATCATTGATCCTTGTTCATTCTTCATCGTTCATTCTTCATTGATCGTTGATCCTTGTTCATTCTTCATCGTTCATTCGTCATTGATCATTGATCCTTGTTCATTCTTCATCGTTCATTCGTCATTGACCATTACTCCTTGTTCATTCTTCATCGTTCATTCTTCATTGATCATTGATCCTTGTTCATTCTTCATCGTTCATTCTTCTTTGATCATTGATCCTTGTTCATTCTTCATTGATCATTGATCCTTGTTCATTCTTCATCGTTCATTCTTCATTGACCATTGATCCTTGTTCATTCTTCATCGTTCATTCTTCATTGACCATTAATCCTTGTTCATTCTTCATCGATCATTCTTCATTGATCATTGTTCCTTGTTCATTCTTCATCGTTCATTCTTCATTGATCATTGATCCTTGTTCATTCTTCATCGTTCATTCTTCATTGATCATTGATCCTTGTTCATTCTTCATCGTTCATTCGTCATTGATCATTGATCCTTGTTCATTCTTCATCGTTCATTCGTCATTGACCATTACTCCTTGTTCATTCTTCATCGTTCATTCTTCATTGATCATTGATCCTTGTTCATTCTTCATCGTTCATTCTTCTTTGATCATTGATCCTTGTTCATTCTTCATCGTTCATTCTTCATTGACCATTGATCCTTGTTCATTCTTCATCGTTCATTCTTCTTTGATCATTGATCCTTGTTCATTCTTCATTGATCATTGATCCTTGTTCATTCTTCATCGTTCATTCGTCATTGATCATTGATCCTTGTTCATTCTTCATCGTTCATTCTTCATTGATCGTTGATCCTTGTTCATTCTTCATCGTTCATTCGTCATTGATCATTGATCCTTGTTCATTCTTCATCGTTCATTCGTCATTGACCATTACTCCTTGTTCATTCTTCATCGTTCATTCTTCATTGATCATTGATCCTTGTTCATTCTTCATCGTTCATTCGTCATTGATCATTGATCCTTATTCATTCTTCATCGTTCATTTTTCATTTATCATTGATCCTTGTTCATTCTTCATCGTTCATTCTTCATTGATCATTGATCCTTGTTCATTCTTCATCGTTCATTCGTCATTGACCATTAATCCTTGTTCATTCTTCATCGTTCATTCTTCATTGATCATTGATCCTTGTTCATTCTTCATCGTTCATTCGTCATTGACCATTAATCCTTGTTCATTCTTCTTCATTCATTCTTCATTGATCATTGAACCTTGTTCATTCTTCATCGTTCATTCTGCTTTGATCATTGATCCTTGTTCATTCTTCATTGATCATTGATCCTTGTTCATTCTTCATCGTTCATTCGTCATTGATCATTGATCCTTGTTCATTCTTCATCATTCATTCTTCATTGATCATTGATCCTTGTTCATTCTTCATCGTTCATTCGTCATTGATCATTGATCCTTGTTCATTCTTCATCGTTCATTCGTCATTGACCATTACTCCTTGTTCATTCTTCATCGTTCATTCTTCATTGATCATTGATCCTTGTTCATTCTTCATCGTTCATTCGTCATTGATCATTGATCCTTATTCATTCTTCATCGTTCATTTTTCATTTATCATTGATCCTTGTTCATTCTTCATCGTTCATTCTTCATTGATCATTGATCCTTGTTCATTCTTCATCGATCATTCTTCATTGATCATTGTTCCTTGTTCATTCTTCATCGTTCATTCTTCATTGATCATTGATCCTTGTTCATTCTTCATCGTTCATTCTTCATTGATCATTGATCCTTGTTCATTCTTCATCGTTCATTCTTCATTGATCGTTGATCCTTGTTCATTCTTCATTGTTCATTCGTCATTGATCATTGATCCTTGTTCATTCTTCATCGTTCATTCGTCATTGACCATTACTCCTTGTTCATTCTTCAACGTTCATTCTTCATTGATCATTGATCCTTGTTCATTCTTCATCGTTCATTCTTCTTTGATCATTGATCCTTGTTCATTCTTCATTGATCATTGATCCTTGTTCATTCTTCATCGTTCATTCTTCATTGACCATTGATCCTTGTTCATTCTTCATCGTTCATTCTTCATTGACCATTAATCCTTGTTCATTCTTCATCGATCATTCTTCATTGATCATTGTTCCTTGTTCATTCTTCATCGTTCATTCTTCATTGATCATTGATCCTTGTTCATTCTTCATCGTTCATTCTTCATTGATCATTGATCCTTGTTCATTCTTCATCGTTCATTCGTCATTGATCATTGATCCTTGTTCATTCTTCATCGTTCATTCGTCATTGACCATTACTCCTTGTTCATTCTTCATCGTTCATTCTTCATTGATCATTGATCCTTGTTCATTCTTCATCGTTCATTCGTCATTGATCATTGATCCTTATTCATTCTTCATCGTTCATTTTTCATTTATCATTGATCCTTGTTCATTCTTCATCGTTCATTCTTCATTGATCATTGATCCTTGTTCATTCTTCATCGATCATTCTTCATTGATCATTGTTCCTTGTTCATTCTTCATCGTTCATTCTTCATTGATCATTGATCCTTGTTCATTCTTCATCGTTCATTCTTCATTGATCATTGATCCTTGTTCATTCTTCATCGTTCATTCGTCATTGATCATTGATCCTTGTTCATTCTTCATCGTTCATTCGTCATTGACCATTACTCCTTGTTCATTCTTCATCGTTCATTCTTCATTGATCATTGATCCATGTTCATTCTTCATCGTTCATTCGTCATTGATCATTGATCCTTATTCATTCTTCATCGTTCATTTTTCATTTATCATTGATCCTTGTTCATTCTTCATCGTTCATTCTTCATTGATCATTGATCCTTGTTCATTCTTCATCGTTCATTCGTCATTGACCATTAATCCTTGTTCATTCTTCATCGTTCATTCTTCATTGATCATTGATCCTTGTTCATTCTTCATCGTTCATTCGTCATTGATCATTGATCCTTGTTCATTCTTCATCGTTCATTCGTCATTGACCATTACTCCTTGTTCATTCTTCATCGTTCATTCGTCATTGATCATTGATCCTTATTCATTCTTCATCGTTCATTTTTCATTTATCATTGATCCTTGTTCATTCTTCATCGTTCATTCTTCATTGATCATTGATCCTTGTTCATTCTTCATCGATCATTCTTCATTGATCATTGTTCCTTGTTCATTCTTCATCGTTCATTCTTCATTGATCATTGATCCTTGTTCATTCTTCATCGTTCATTCTTCATTGATCATTGATCCTTGTTCATTCTTCATCGTTCATTCGTCATTGATCATTGATCCTTGTTCATTCTTCATCGTTCATTCGTCATTGACCATTACTCCTTGTTCATTCTTCATCGTTCATTCTTCATTGATCATTGATCCTTGTTCATTCTTCATCGTTCATTCGTCATTGATCATTGATCCTTATTCATTCTTCATCGTTCATTTTTCATTTATCATTGATCCTTGTTCATTCTTCATCGTTCATTCTTCATTGATCATTAATCCTTGTTCATTCTTCATCGTTCATTCGTCATTGACCATTAATCCTTGTTCATTCTTCATCGTTCATTCTTCATTGATCATTGATCCTTGTTCATTCTTCATCGTTCATTCGTCATTGACCATTAATCCTTGTTCATTCTTCATCATTTATTCTTCATTGATCATTGAACCTTGTTCATTCTTCATCGTTCATTCTTCTTTGATCATTGATCCTTGTTCATTCTTCATTGATCATTGATCCTTGTTCATTCTTCATCGTTCATTCGTCATTGATCATTGATCCTTGTTCATTCTTCATCATTCATTCTTCATTGATCATTGATCCTTGTTCATTCTTCATCGTTCATTCGTCATTGATCATTGATCCTTGTTCATTCTTCATCGTTCATTCGTGATTGACCATTACTCCTTGTTCATTCTTCATCGTTCATTCTTCATTGATCATTGATCCTTGTTCATTCTTCATCGTTCATTCTTCTTTGATCATTGATCCTTGTTCATTCTTCATCGTTCATTCTTCATTGACCATTGATCCTTGTTCATTCTTCATCGTTCATTCTTCTTTGATCATTGATCCTTGTTCATTCTTCATTGATCATTGATCCTTGTTCATTCTTCATCGTTCATTCGTCATTGATCATTGATCCTTGTTCATTCTTCATCGTTCATTCTTCATTGATCGTTGATCCTTGTTCATTCTTCATCGTTCATTCGTCATTGATCATTGATCCTTGTTCATTCTTCATCGTTCATTCGTCATTGACCATTACTCCTTGTTCATTCTTCATCGTTCATTCTTCATTGATCATTGATCCTTGTTCATTCTTCATCGTTCATTCTTCTTTGATCATTGATCCTTGTTCATTCTTCATTGATCATTGATCCTTGTTCATTCTTCATCGTTCATTCTTCATTGACCATTGATCCTTGTTCATTCTTCATCGTTCATTCTTCATTGACCATTAATCCTTGTTCATTCTTCATCGATCATTCTTCATTGATCATTGTTCCTTGTTCATTCTTCATCGTTCATTCTTCATTGATCATTGATCCTTGTTCATTCTTCATCGTTCATTCGTCATTGACCATTAATCCTTGTTCATTCTTCATCATTCATTCTTCATTGATCATTGAACCTTGTTCATTCTTCATCGTTCATTCTTCTTTGATCATTGATCCTTGTTCATTCTTCATTGATCATTGATCCTTGTTCATTCTTCATCGTTCATTCGTCATTGATCATTGATCCTTGTTCATTCTTCATCATTCATTCTTCATTGATCATTGATCCTTGTTCATTCTTCATCGTTCATTCGTCATTGATCATTGATCCTTGTTCATTCTTCATCGTTCATTCGTGATTGACCATTACTCCTTGTTCATTCTTCATCGTTCATTCTTCATTGATCATTGATCCTTGTTCATTCTTCATCGTTCATTCTTCTTTGATCATTGATCCTTGTTCATTCTTCATCGTTCATTCTTCATTGACCATTGATCCTTGTTCATTCTTCATCGTTCATTCTTCTTTGATCATTGATCCTTGTTCATTCTTCATTGATCATTGATCCTTGTTCATTCTTCATCGTTCATTCGTCATTGATCATTGATCCTTGTTCATTCTTCATCGTTCATTCTTCATTGATCGTTGATCCTTGTTCATTCTTCATTGTTCATTCGTCATTGATCATTGATCCTTGTTCATTCTTCATCGTTGATGTAGGATCACCTACATCTAGTTCTGCTGAGCTAGCCAAGATCAATATAATGATGCATCAAATGGAAGACGCTAAAATTCAAGGTCCAAAACTGAAATCCTTTAATTTCGTAGTCATAAACTAAGTCTTCTTTTTTTTTTTTGGGTCGTTTTATTATTTAAGTCGTTTATTTTATTTCGAGTATTTGGGTCTTTTGTTTTCTTCGAAATGATTTAAGCCAGGTTTAGGATCAAGCTTAATCATTTCTCATGCTTAGTTAGTCGAGTTGTACTTTTCTTTTATTTGAGTTTAGTATTTAATTTTGCTCATGGGTCGAATATTATGCGATTGAAACGCAAGCAAGCAGCTGAAAATATCAAGCAAATAAACCAAGGAAATATGAAGAATATAAATATGAAGGTTCAGCAAGTGGAAGATTAAAAAAATATATTTAGCAAAATCAAGTTGTTTGAGACAGCAAATAAACCAAGGACATATGAAGATATTTGCAAATCATACAAGAATTCAGCCGTTGGGAAATCTGATTTTGGTTCATTATTACATGAAGATCTTTTCTACAAAAAACAAATCAGCCTAGAAAATAGCCTATGAAGACTTTGTAAGATATAGCTATGCACTACAAAATAGCCTAATTATTTCCATAGAAGATTGTAAGATGCAACTTGCAAGTGGACTTGCAAGTGGATTCCTAGCCGTTAAGAAACAAGCAACATTCTGATTTTTTTGCTTTTTAATTTAATTTTTTTTTTTTTTTTTTTATTTATTTTTTGTTGGGCTGATTTCCTTTTAGTATAAATAGGCTTGTAGTTCATGTAATGAAGGCATTCAGCTTGCATAATACAAACACAACCCTTTGAGCAATTTTCCTTGTTCTTATTTGCAATTTACTTTAACTTGGATTAGTTTAAGTAATTTGAAGTTCCTATGCTTTTCATACTTTTGGCTAAAGTTTGAATGTGTTCTTAGGAGCCCTTAGATTTGTTTCGTGGTGTATCTGTATCGAAGCAACCTTTGGCAAGCCATTTTCAGTTTGAAAAATCAACACATACATTTCATTTTTCCCTTGTTATAAAACCACAAAAATCACAAAAACAAATTCATTAAACGAAAACAGCAAACTACGTGTGCTTATAGCTTGGTTTTGTTTTGAGGCATACCAATCTATATCAATCGTTCATTCGTCATTGACCATTACTCCTTGTTCATTCTTCAACGTTCATTCTTCATTGATCATTGATCCTTGTTCATTCTTCATCGTTCATTCTTCTTTGATCATTGATCCTTGTTCATTCTTCATTGATCATTGATCCTTGTTCATTCTTCATCGTTCATTCTTCATTGACCATTGATCCTTGTTCATTCTTCATCGTTCATTCTTCATTGACCATTAATCCTTGTTCATTCTTCATCGATCATTCTTCATTGATCATTGTTCCTTGTTCATTCTTCATCGTTCATTCTTCATTGATCATTGATCCTTGTTCATTCTTCATCGTTCATTCTTCATTGATCATTGATCCTTGTTCATTCTTCATCGTTCATTCGTCATTGATCATTGATCCTTGTTCATTCTTCATCGTTCATTCGTCATTGACCATTACTCCTTGTTCATTCTTCATCGTTCATTCTTCATTGATCATTGATCCTTGTTCATTCTTCATCGTTCATTCGTCATTGATCATTGATCCTTATTCATTCTTCATCGTTCATTTTTCATTTATCATTGATCCTTGTTCATTCTTCATCGTTCATTCTTCATTGATCATTGATCCTTGTTCATTCTTCATCGATCATTCTTCATTGATCATTGTTCCTTGTTCATTCTTCATCGTTCATTCTTCATTGATCATTGATCCTTGTTCATTCTTCATCGTTCATTCTTCATTGATCATTGATCCTTGTTCATTCTTCATCGTTCATTCGTCATTGATCATTGATCCTTGTTCATTCTTCATCGTTCATTCGTCATTGACCATTACTCCTTGTTCATTCTTCATCGTTCATTCTTCATTGATCATTGATCCTTGTTCATTCTTCATCGTTCATTCGTCATTGATCATTGATCCTTATTCATTCTTCATCGTTCATTTTTCATTTATCATTGATCCTTGTTCATTCTTCATCGTTCATTCTTCATTGATCATTGATCCTTGTTCATTCTTCATCGTTCATTCGTCATTGACCATTAATCCTTGTTCATTCTTCATCGTTCATTCTTCATTGATCATTGATCCTTGTTCATTCTTCATCGTTCATTCGTCATTGACCATTAATCCTTGTTCATTCTTCATCATTCATTCTTCATTGATCATTGAACCTTGTTCATTCTTCATCGTTCATTCTTCTTTGATCATTGATCCTTGTTCATTCTTCATTGATCATTGATCCTTGTTCATTCTTCATCGTTCATTCGTCATTGATCATTGATCCTTGTTCATTCTTCATCGTTCATTCTTCATTGATCATTGATCCTTGTTCATTCTTCATCGTTCATTCGTCATTGATCATTGATCCTTGTTCATTCTTCATCGTTCATTCGTCATTGACCATTACTCCTTGTTCATTCTTCATCGTTCATTCTTCATTGATCATTGATCCTTGTTCATTCTTCATCGTTCATTCTTCTTTGATCATTGATCCTTGTTCATTCTTCATCGTTCATTCTTCATTGACCATTGTTCCTTGTTCATTCTTCATCGTTCATTCTTCTTTGATCATTGATCCTTGTTCATTCTTCATTGATCATTGATCCTTGTTCATTCTTCATCGTTCATTCGTCATTGATCATTGATCCTTGTTCATTCTTCATCGTTCATTCTTCATTGATCGTTGATCCTTGTTCATTCTTCATCGTTCATTCGTCATTGATCATTGATCCTTGTTCATTCTTCATCGTTCATTCGTCATTGACCATTACTCCTTGTTCATTCTTCATCGTTCATTCTTCATTGATCATTGATCCTTGTTCATTCTTCATCGTTCATTCTTCTTTGATCATTGATCCTTGTTCATTCTTCATTGATCATTGATCCTTGTTCATTCTTCATCGTTCATTCTTCATTGACCATTGATCCTTGTTCATTCTTCATCGTTCATTCTTCATTGACCATTAATCCTTGTTCATTCTTCATCGATCATTCTTCATTGATCATTGTTCCTTGTTCATTCTTCATCGTTCATTCTTCATTGATCATTGATCCTTGTTCATTCTTCATCGTTCATTCTTCATTGATCATTGATCCTTGTTCATTCTTCATCGTTCATTCGTCATTGATCATTGATCCTTGTTCATTCTTCATCGTTCATTCGTCATTGACCATTACTCCTTGTTCATTCTTCATCGTTCATTCTTCATTGATCATTGATCCTTGTTCATTCTTCATCGTTCATTCTTCTTTGATCATTGATCCTTGTTCATTCTTCATCGTTCATTCTTCATTGACCATTGATCCTTGTTCATTCTTCATCGTTCATTCTTCTTTGATCATTGATCCTTGTTCATTCTTCATTGATCATTGATCCTTGTTCATTCTTCATCGTTCATTCGTCATTGATCATTGATCCTTGTTCATTCTTCATCGTTCATTCTTCATTGATCGTTGATCCTTGTTCATTCTTCATCGTTCATTCGTCATTGATCATTGATCCTTGTTCATTCTTCATCGTTCATTCGTCATTGACCATTACTCCTTGTTCATTCTTCATCGTTCATTCTTCATTGATCATTGATCCTTGTTCATTCTTCATCGTTCATTCGTCATTGATCATTGATCCTTATTCATTCTTCATCGTTCATTTTTCATTTATCATTGATCCTTGTTCATTCTTCATCGTTCATTCTTCATTGATCATTGATCCTTGTTCATTCTTCATCGTTCATTCGTCATTGACCATTAATCCTTGTTCATTCTTCATCGTTCATTCTTCATTGATCATTGATCCTTGTTCATTCTTCATCGTTCATTCGTCATTGACCATTAATCCTTGTTCATTCTTCTTCATTCATTCTTCATTGATCATTGAACCTTGTTCATTCTTCATCGTTCATTCTGCTTTGATCATTGATCCTTGTTCATTCTTCATTGATCATTGATCCTTGTTCATTCTTCATCGTTCATTCGTCATTGATCATTGATCCTTGTTCATTCTTCATCATTCATTCTTCATTGATCATTGATCCTTGTTCATTCTTCATCGTTCATTCGTCATTGATCATTGATCCTTGTTCATTCTTCATCGTTCATTCGTCATTGACCATTACTCCTTGTTCATTCTTCATCGTTCATTCTTCATTGATCATTGATCCTTGTTCATTCTTCATCGTTCATTCTTCTTTGATCATTGATCCTTGTTCATTCTTCATCGTTCATTCTTCATTGACCATTGATCCTTGTTCATTCTTCATCGTTCATTCTTCTTTGATCATTGATCCTTGTTCATTCTTCATTGATCATTGATCCTTGTTCATTCTTCATCGTTCATTCGTCATTGATCATTGATCCTTGTTCATTCTTCATCGTTCATTCTTCATTGATCGTTGATCCTTGTTCATTCTTCATCGTTCATTCGTCATTGATCATTGATCCTTGTTCATTCTTCATCGTTCATTCGTCATTGACCATTACTCCTTGTTCATTCTTCATCGTTCATTCTTCATTGATCATTGATCCTTGTTCATTCTTCATCGTTCATTCTTCTTTGATCATTGATCCTTGTTCATTCTTCATTGATCATTGATCCTTGTTCATTCTTCATCGTTCATTCTTCATTGACCATTGATCCTTGTTCATTCTTCATCGTTCATTCTTCATTGACCATTAATCCTTGTTCATTCTTCATCGATCATTCTTCATTGATCATTGTTCCTTGTTCATTCTTCATCGTTCATTCTTCATTGATCATTGATCCTTGTTCATTCTTCATCGTTCATTCTTCATTGATCATTGATCCTTGTTCATTCTTCATCGTTCATTCGTCATTGATCATTGATCCTTGTTCATTCTTCATCGTTCATTCGTCATTGACCATTACTCCTTGTTCATTCTTCATCGTTCATTCTTCATTGATCATTGATCCATGTTCATTCTTCATCGTTCATTCGTCATTGATCATTGATCCTTATTCATTCTTCATCGTTCATTTTTCATTTATCATTGATCCTTGTTCATTCTTCATCGTTCATTCTTCATTGATCATTGATCCTTGTTCATTCTTCATCGTTCATTCGTCATTGACCATTAATCCTTGTTCATTCTTCATCGTTCATTCTTCATTGATCATTGATCCTTGTTCATTCTTCATCGTTCATTCGTCATTGATCATTGATCCTTGTTCATTCTTCATCGTTCATTCGTCATTGACCATTACTCCTTGTTCATTCTTCATCGTTCATTCTTCATTGATCATTGATCCTTGTTCATTCTTCATCGTTCATTCGTCATTGATCATTGATCCTTATTCATTCTTCATCGTTCATTCGTCATTGATCATTGATTCTTGTTCATTCTTCATCGTTCATTCGTCATTGACCATTACTCCTTGTTCATTCTTCATCGTTCATTCTTCATTGATCATTGATCCTTGTTCATTCTTCATCGTTCATTCGTCATTGATCATTGATCCTTATTCATTCTTCATCGTTCATTTTTCATTTATCATTGATCCTTGTTCATTCTTCATCGTTCATTCTTCATTGATCATTAATCCTTGTTCATTCTTCATCGTTCATTCGTCATTGACCATTAATCCTTGTTCATTCTTCATCGTTCATTCTTCATTGATCATTGATCCTTGTTCATTCTTCATCGTTCATTCGTCATTGACCATTAATCCTTGTTCATTCTTCATCATTTATTCTTCATTGATCATTGAACCTTGTTCATTCTTCATCGTTCATTCTTCTTTGATCATTGATCCTTGTTCATTCTTCATTGATCATTGATCCTTGTTCATTCTTCATCGTTCATTCGTCATTGATCATTGATCCTTGTTCATTCTTCATCATTCATTCTTCATTGATCATTGATCCTTGTTCATTCTTCATCGTTCATTCGTCATTGATCATTGATCCTTGTTCATTCTTCATCGTTCATTCGTGATTGACCATTACTCCTTGTTCATTCTTCATCGTTCATTCTTCATTGATCATTGATCCTTGTTCATTCTTCATCGTTCATTCTTCTTTGATCATTGATCCTTGTTCATTCTTCATCGTTCATTCTTCATTGACCATTGATCCTTGTTCATTCTTCATCGTTCATTCTTCTTTGATCATTGATCCTTGTTCATTCTTCATTGATCATTGATCCTTGTTCATTCTTCATCGTTCATTCGTCATTGATCATTGATCCTTGTTCATTCTTCATCGTTCATTCTTCATTGATCGTTGATCCTTGTTCATTCTTCATCGTTCATTCGTCATTGATCATTGATCCTTGTTCATTCTTCATCGTTCATTCGTCATTGACCATTACTCCTTGTTCATTCTTCATCGTTCATTCTTCATTGATCATTGATCCTTGTTCATTCTTCATCGTTCATTCTTCTTTGATCATTGATCCTTGTTCATTCTTCATTGATCATTGATCCTTGTTCATTCTTCATCGTTCATTCTTCATTGACCATTGATCCTTGTTCATTCTTCATCGTTCATTCTTCATTGACCATTAATCCTTGTTCATTCTTCATCGATCATTCTTCATTGATCATTGTTCCTTGTTCATTCTTCATCGTTCATTCTTCATTGATCATTGATCCTTGTTCATTCTTCATCGTTCATTCGTCATTGACCATTAATCCTTGTTCATTCTTCATCATTCATTCTTCATTGATCATTGAACCTTGTTCATTCTTCATCGTTCATTCTTCTTTGATCATTGATCCTTGTTCATTCTTCATTGATCATTGATCCTTGTTCATTCTTCATCGTTCATTCGTCATTGATCATTGATCCTTGTTCATTCTTCATCATTCATTCTTCATTGATCATTGATCCTTGTTCATTCTTCATCGTTCATTCGTCATTGATCATTGATCCTTGTTCATTCTTCATCGTTCATTCGTGATTGACCATTACTCCTTGTTCATTCTTCATCGTTCATTCTTCATTGATCATTGATCCTTGTTCATTCTTCATCGTTCATTCTTCTTTGATCATTGATCCTTGTTCATTCTTCATCGTTCATTCTTCATTGACCATTGATCCTTGTTCATTCTTCATCGTTCATTCTTCTTTGATCATTGATCCTTGTTCATTCTTCATTGATCATTGTTCCTTGTTCATTCTTCATCGTTCATTCTTCATTGATCATTGATCCTTGTTCATTCTTCATCGTTCATTCGTCATTGACCATTAATCCTTGTTCATTCTTCATCATTCATTCTTCATTGATCATTGAACCTTGTTCATTCTTCATCGTTCATTCTTCTTTGATCATTGATCCTTGTTCATTCTTCATTGATCATTGATCCTTGTTCATTCTTCATCGTTCATTCGTCATTGATCATTGATCCTTGTTCATTCTTCATCATTCATTCTTCATTGATCATTGATCCTTGTTCATTCTTCATCGTTCATTCGTCATTGATCATTGATCCTTGTTCATTCTTCATCGTTCATTCGTGATTGACCATTACTCCTTGTTCATTCTTCATCGTTCATTCTTCATTGATCATTGATCCTTGTTCATTCTTCATCGTTCATTCTTCTTTGATCATTGATCCTTGTTCATTCTTCATCGTTCATTCTTCATTGACCATTGATCCTTGTTCATTCTTCATCGTTCATTCTTCTTTGATCATTGATCCTTGTTCATTCTTCATTGATCATTGATCCTTGTTCATTCTTCATCGTTCATTCGTCATTGATCATTGATCCTTGTTCATTCTTCATCGTTCATTCTTCATTGATCGTTGATCCTTGTTCATTCTTCATTGTTCATTCGTCATTGATCATTGATCCTTGTTCATTCTTCATCGTTGATGTAGGATCACCTACATCTAGTTCTGCTGAGCTAGCCAAGATCAATATAATGATGCATCAAATGGAAGACGCTAAAATTCAAGGTCCAAAACTGAAATCCTTTAATTTCGTAGTCATAAACTAAGTCTTCTTTTTTTTTTTTGGGTCGTTTTATTATTTAAGTCGTTTATTTTATTTCGAGTATTTGGGTCTTTTGTTTTCTTCGAAATGATTTAAGCCAGGTTTAGGATCAAGCTTAATCATTTCTCATGCTTAGTTAGTCGAGTTGTACTTTTCTTTTATTTGAGTTTAGTATTTAATTTTGCTCATGGGTCGAATATTATGCGATTGAAACGCAAGCAAGCAGCTGAAAATATCAAGCAAATAAACCAAGGAAATATGAAGAATATAAATATGAAGGTTCAGCAAGTGGAAGATTAAAAAAATATATTTAGCAAAATCAAGTTGTTTGAGACAGCAAATAAACCAAGGACATATGAAGATATTTGCAAATCATACAAGAATTCAGCCGTTGGGAAATCTGATTTTGGTTCATTATTACATGAAGATCTTTTCTACAAAAAACAAATCAGCCTAGAAAATAGCCTATGAAGACTTTGTAAGATATAGCTATGCACTACAAAATAGCCTAATTATTTCCATAGAAGATTGTAAGATGCAACTTGCAAGTGGACTTGCAAGTGGATTCCTAGCCGTTAAGAAACAAGCAACATTCTGATTTTTTTGCTTTTTAATTTAATTTTTTTTTTTTTTTTTTTATTTATTTTTTGTTGGGCTGATTTCCTTTTAGTATAAATAGGCTTGTAGTTCATGTAATGAAGGCATTCAGCTTGCATAATACAAACACAACCCTTTGAGCAATTTTCCTTGTTCTTATTTGCAATTTACTTTAACTTGGATTAGTTTAAGTAATTTGAAGTTCCTATGCTTTTCATACTTTTGGCTAAAGTTTGAATGTGTTCTTAGGAGCCCTTAGATTTGTTTCGTGGTGTATCTGTATCGAAGCAACCTTTGGCAAGCCATTTTCAGTTTGAAAAATCAACACATACATTTCATTTTTCCCTTGTTATAAAACCACAAAAATCACAAAAACAAATTCATTAAACGAAAACAGCAAACTACGTGTGCTTATAGCTTGGTTTTGTTTTGAGGCATACCAATCTATATCAATCGTTCATTCGTCATTGACCATTACTCCTTGTTCATTCTTCAACGTTCATTCTTCATTGATCATTGATCCTTGTTCATTCTTCATCGTTCATTCTTCTTTGATCATTGATCCTTGTTCATTCTTCATTGATCATTGATCCTTGTTCATTCTTCATCGTTCATTCTTCATTGACCATTGATCCTTGTTCATTCTTCATCGTTCATTCTTCATTGACCATTAATCCTTGTTCATTCTTCATCGATCATTCTTCATTGATCATTGTTCCTTGTTCATTCTTCATCGTTCATTCTTCATTGATCATTGATCCTTGTTCATTCTTCATCGTTCATTCTTCATTGATCATTGATCCTTGTTCATTCTTCATCGTTCATTCGTCATTGATCATTGATCCTTGTTCATTCTTCATCGTTCATTCGTCATTGACCATTACTCCTTGTTCATTCTTCATCGTTCATTCTTCATTGATCATTGATCCTTGTTCATTCTTCATCGTTCATTCGTCATTGATCATTGATCCTTATTCATTCTTCATCGTTCATTTTTCATTTATCATTGATCCTTGTTCATTCTTCATCGTTCATTCTTCATTGATCATTGATCCTTGTTCATTCTTCATCGATCATTCTTCATTGATCATTGTTCCTTGTTCATTCTTCATCGTTCATTCTTCATTGATCATTGATCCTTGTTCATTCTTCATCGTTCATTCTTCATTGATCATTGATCCTTGTTCATTCTTCATCGTTCATTCGTCATTGATCATTGATCCTTGTTCATTCTTCATCGTTCATTCGTCATTGACCATTACTCCTTGTTCATTCTTCATCGTTCATTCTTCATTGATCATTGATCCTTGTTCATTCTTCATCGTTCATTCGTCATTGATCATTGATCCTTATTCATTCTTCATCGTTCATTTTTCATTTATCATTGATCCTTGTTCATTCTTCATCGTTCATTCTTCATTGATCATTGATCCTTGTTCATTCTTCATCGTTCATTCGTCATTGACCATTAATCCTTGTTCATTCTTCATCGTTCATTCTTCATTGATCATTGATCCTTGTTCATTCTTCATCGTTCATTCGTCATTGACCATTAATCCTTGTTCATTCTTCATCATTCATTCTTCATTGATCATTGAACCTTGTTCATTCTTCATCGTTCATTCTTCTTTGATCATTGATCCTTGTTCATTCTTCATTGATCATTGATCCTTGTTCATTCTTCATCGTTCATTCGTCATTGATCATTGATCCTTGTTCATTCTTCATCGTTCATTCTTCATTGATCATTGATCCTTGTTCATTCTTCATCGTTCATTCGTCATTGATCATTGATCCTTGTTCATTCTTCATCGTTCATTCGTCATTGACCATTACTCCTTGTTCATTCTTCATCGTTCATTCTTCATTGATCATTGATCCTTGTTCATTCTTCATCGTTCATTCTTCTTTGATCATTGATCCTTGTTCATTCTTCATCGTTCATTCTTCATTGACCATTGTTCCTTGTTCATTCTTCATCGTTCATTCTTCTTTGATCATTGATCCTTGTTCATTCTTCATTGATCATTGATCCTTGTTCATTCTTCATCGTTCATTCGTCATTGATCATTGATCCTTGTTCATTCTTCATCGTTCATTCTTCATTGATCGTTGATCCTTGTTCATTCTTCATCGTTCATTCGTCATTGATCATTGATCCTTGTTCATTCTTCATCGTTCATTCGTCATTGACCATTACTCCTTGTTCATTCTTCATCGTTCATTCTTCATTGATCATTGATCCTTGTTCATTCTTCATCGTTCATTCTTCTTTGATCATTGATCCTTGTTCATTCTTCATTGATCATTGATCCTTGTTCATTCTTCATCGTTCATTCTTCATTGACCATTGATCCTTGTTCATTCTTCATCGTTCATTCTTCATTGACCATTAATCCTTGTTCATTCTTCATCGATCATTCTTCATTGATCATTGTTCCTTGTTCATTCTTCATCGTTCATTCTTCATTGATCATTGATCCTTGTTCATTCTTCATCGTTCATTCTTCATTGATCATTGATCCTTGTTCATTCTTCATCGTTCATTCGTCATTGATCATTGATCCTTGTTCATTCTTCATCGTTCATTCGTCATTGACCATTACTCCTTGTTCATTCTTCATCGTTCATTCTTCATTGATCATTGATCCTTGTTCATTCTTCATCGTTCATTCTTCTTTGATCATTGATCCTTGTTCATTCTTCATCGTTCATTCTTCATTGACCATTGATCCTTGTTCATTCTTCATCGTTCATTCTTCTTTGATCATTGATCCTTGTTCATTCTTCATTGATCATTGATCCTTGTTCATTCTTCATCGTTCATTCGTCATTGATCATTGATCCTTGTTCATTCTTCATCGTTCATTCTTCATTGATCGTTGATCCTTGTTCATTCTTCATCGTTCATTCGTCATTGATCATTGATCCTTGTTCATTCTTCATCGTTCATTCGTCATTGACCATTACTCCTTGTTCATTCTTCATCGTTCATTCTTCATTGATCATTGATCCTTGTTCATTCTTCATCGTTCATTCGTCATTGATCATTGATCCTTATTCATTCTTCATCGTTCATTTTTCATTTATCATTGATCCTTGTTCATTCTTCATCGTTCATTCTTCATTGATCATTGATCCTTGTTCATTCTTCATCGTTCATTCGTCATTGACCATTAATCCTTGTTCATTCTTCATCGTTCATTCTTCATTGATCATTGATCCTTGTTCATTCTTCATCGTTCATTCGTCATTGACCATTAATCCTTGTTCATTCTTCTTCATTCATTCTTCATTGATCATTGAACCTTGTTCATTCTTCATCGTTCATTCTGCTTTGATCATTGATCCTTGTTCATTCTTCATTGATCATTGATCCTTGTTCATTCTTCATCGTTCATTCGTCATTGATCATTGATCCTTGTTCATTCTTCATCATTCATTCTTCATTGATCATTGATCCTTGTTCATTCTTCATCGTTCATTCGTCATTGATCATTGATCCTTGTTCATTCTTCATCGTTCATTCGTCATTGACCATTACTCCTTGTTCATTCTTCATCGTTCATTCTTCATTGATCATTGATCCTTGTTCATTCTTCATCGTTCATTCTTCTTTGATCATTGATCCTTGTTCATTCTTCATCGTTCATTCTTCATTGACCATTGATCCTTGTTCATTCTTCATCGTTCATTCTTCTTTGATCATTGATCCTTGTTCATTCTTCATTGATCATTGATCCTTGTTCATTCTTCATCGTTCATTCGTCATTGATCATTGATCCTTGTTCATTCTTCATCGTTCATTCTTCATTGATCGTTGATCCTTGTTCATTCTTCATCGTTCATTCGTCATTGATCATTGATCCTTGTTCATTCTTCATCGTTCATTCGTCATTGACCATTACTCCTTGTTCATTCTTCATCGTTCATTCTTCATTGATCATTGATCCTTGTTCATTCTTCATCGTTCATTCTTCTTTGATCATTGATCCTTGTTCATTCTTCATTGATCATTGATCCTTGTTCATTCTTCATCGTTCATTCTTCATTGACCATTGATCCTTGTTCATTCTTCATCGTTCATTCTTCATTGACCATTAATCCTTGTTCATTCTTCATCGATCATTCTTCATTGATCATTGTTCCTTGTTCATTCTTCATCGTTCATTCTTCATTGATCATTGATCCTTGTTCATTCTTCATCGTTCATTCTTCATTGATCATTGATCCTTGTTCATTCTTCATCGTTCATTCGTCATTGATCATTGATCCTTGTTCATTCTTCATCGTTCATTCGTCATTGACCATTACTCCTTGTTCATTCTTCATCGTTCATTCTTCATTGATCATTGATCCATGTTCATTCTTCATCGTTCATTCGTCATTGATCATTGATCCTTATTCATTCTTCATCGTTCATTTTTCATTTATCATTGATCCTTGTTCATTCTTCATCGTTCATTCTTCATTGATCATTGATCCTTGTTCATTCTTCATCGTTCATTCGTCATTGACCATTAATCCTTGTTCATTCTTCATCGTTCATTCTTCATTGATCATTGATCCTTGTTCATTCTTCATCGTTCATTCGTCATTGATCATTGATCCTTGTTCATTCTTCATCGTTCATTCGTCATTGACCATTACTCCTTGTTCATTCTTCATCGTTCATTCTTCATTGATCATTGATCCTTGTTCATTCTTCATCGTTCATTCGTCATTGATCATTGATCCTTATTCATTCTTCATCGTTCATTCGTCATTGATCATTGATTCTTGTTCATTCTTCATCGTTCATTCGTCATTGACCATTACTCCTTGTTCATTCTTCATCGTTCATTCTTCATTGATCATTGATCCTTGTTCATTCTTCATCGTTCATTCGTCATTGATCATTGATCCTTATTCATTCTTCATCGTTCATTTTTCATTTATCATTGATCCTTGTTCATTCTTCATCGTTCATTCTTCATTGATCATTAATCCTTGTTCATTCTTCATCGTTCATTCGTCATTGACCATTAATCCTTGTTCATTCTTCATCGTTCATTCTTCATTGATCATTGATCCTTGTTCATTCTTCATCGTTCATTCGTCATTGACCATTAATCCTTGTTCATTCTTCATCATTTATTCTTCATTGATCATTGAACCTTGTTCATTCTTCATCGTTCATTCTTCTTTGATCATTGATCCTTGTTCATTCTTCATTGATCATTGATCCTTGTTCATTCTTCATCGTTCATTCGTCATTGATCATTGATCCTTGTTCATTCTTCATCATTCATTCTTCATTGATCATTGATCCTTGTTCATTCTTCATCGTTCATTCGTCATTGATCATTGATCCTTGTTCATTCTTCATCGTTCATTCGTGATTGACCATTACTCCTTGTTCATTCTTCATCGTTCATTCTTCATTGATCATTGATCCTTGTTCATTCTTCATCGTTCATTCTTCTTTGATCATTGATCCTTGTTCATTCTTCATCGTTCATTCTTCATTGACCATTGATCCTTGTTCATTCTTCATCGTTCATTCTTCTTTGATCATTGATCCTTGTTCATTCTTCATTGATCATTGATCCTTGTTCATTCTTCATCGTTCATTCGTCATTGATCATTGATCCTTGTTCATTCTTCATCGTTCATTCTTCATTGATCGTTGATCCTTGTTCATTCTTCATCGTTCATTCGTCATTGATCATTGATCCTTGTTCATTCTTCATCGTTCATTCGTCATTGACCATTACTCCTTGTTCATTCTTCATCGTTCATTCTTCATTGATCATTGATCCTTGTTCATTCTTCATCGTTCATTCTTCTTTGATCATTGATCCTTGTTCATTCTTCATTGATCATTGATCCTTGTTCATTCTTCATCGTTCATTCTTCATTGACCATTGATCCTTGTTCATTCTTCATCGTTCATTCTTCATTGACCATTAATCCTTGTTCATTCTTCATCGATCATTCTTCATTGATCATTGTTCCTTGTTCATTCTTCATCGTTCATTCTTCATTGATCATTGATCCTTGTTCATTCTTCATCGTTCATTCGTCATTGACCATTAATCCTTGTTCATTCTTCATCATTCATTCTTCATTGATCATTGAACCTTGTTCATTCTTCATCGTTCATTCTTCTTTGATCATTGATCCTTGTTCATTCTTCATTGATCATTGATCCTTGTTCATTCTTCATCGTTCATTCGTCATTGATCATTGATCCTTGTTCATTCTTCATCATTCATTCTTCATTGATCATTGATCCTTGTTCATTCTTCATCGTTCATTCGTCATTGATCATTGATCCTTGTTCATTCTTCATCGTTCATTCGTGATTGACCATTACTCCTTGTTCATTCTTCATCGTTCATTCTTCATTGATCATTGATCCTTGTTCATTCTTCATCGTTCATTCTTCTTTGATCATTGATCCTTGTTCATTCTTCATCGTTCATTCTTCATTGACCATTGATCCTTGTTCATTCTTCATCGTTCATTCTTCTTTGATCATTGATCCTTGTTCATTCTTCATTGATCATTGATCCTTGTTCATTCTTCATCGTTCATTCGTCATTGATCATTGATCCTTGTTCATTCTTCATCGTTCATTCTTCATTGATCGTTGATCCTTGTTCATTCTTCATTGTTCATTCGTCATTGATCATTGATCCTTGTTCATTCTTCATCGTTGATGTAGGATCACCTACATCTAGTTCTGCTGAGCTAGCCAAGATCAATATAATGATGCATCAAATGGAAGACGCTAAAATTCAAGGTCCAAAACTGAAATCCTTTAATTTCGTAGTCATAAACTAAGTCTTCTTTTTTTTTTTTGGGTCGTTTTATTATTTAAGTCGTTTATTTTATTTCGAGTATTTGGGTCTTTTGTTTTCTTCGAAATGATTTAAGCCAGGTTTAGGATCAAGCTTAATCATTTCTCATGCTTAGTTAGTCGAGTTGTACTTTTCTTTTATTTGAGTTTAGTATTTAATTTTGCTCATGGGTCGAATATTATGCGATTGAAACGCAAGCAAGCAGCTGAAAATATCAAGCAAATAAACCAAGGAAATATGAAGAATATAAATATGAAGGTTCAGCAAGTGGAAGATTAAAAAAATATATTTAGCAAAATCAAGTTGTTTGAGACAGCAAATAAACCAAGGACATATGAAGATATTTGCAAATCATACAAGAATTCAGCCGTTGGGAAATCTGATTTTGGTTCATTATTACATGAAGATCTTTTCTACAAAAAACAAATCAGCCTAGAAAATAGCCTATGAAGACTTTGTAAGATATAGCTATGCACTACAAAATAGCCTAATTATTTCCATAGAAGATTGTAAGATGCAACTTGCAAGTGGACTTGCAAGTGGATTCCTAGCCGTTAAGAAACAAGCAACATTCTGATTTTTTTGCTTTTTAATTTAATTTTTTTTTTTTTTTTTTTATTTATTTTTTGTTGGGCTGATTTCCTTTTAGTATAAATAGGCTTGTAGTTCATGTAATGAAGGCATTCAGCTTGCATAATACAAACACAACCCTTTGAGCAATTTTCCTTGTTCTTATTTGCAATTTACTTTAACTTGGATTAGTTTAAGTAATTTGAAGTTCCTATGCTTTTCATACTTTTGGCTAAAGTTTGAATGTGTTCTTAGGAGCCCTTAGATTTGTTTCGTGGTGTATCTGTATCGAAGCAACCTTTGGCAAGCCATTTTCAGTTTGAAAAATCAACACATACATTTCATTTTTCCCTTGTTATAAAACCACAAAAATCACAAAAACAAATTCATTAAACGAAAACAGCAAACTACGTGTGCTTATAGCTTGGTTTTGTTTTGAGGCATACCAATCTATATCAATCGTTCATTCGTCATTGACCATTACTCCTTGTTCATTCTTCAACGTTCATTCTTCATTGATCATTGATCCTTGTTCATTCTTCATCGTTCATTCTTCTTTGATCATTGATCCTTGTTCATTCTTCATTGATCATTGATCCTTGTTCATTCTTCATCGTTCATTCTTCATTGACCATTGATCCTTGTTCATTCTTCATCGTTCATTCTTCATTGACCATTAATCCTTGTTCATTCTTCATCGATCATTCTTCATTGATCATTGTTCCTTGTTCATTCTTCATCGTTCATTCTTCATTGATCATTGATCCTTGTTCATTCTTCATCGTTCATTCTTCATTGATCATTGATCCTTGTTCATTCTTCATCGTTCATTCGTCATTGATCATTGATCCTTGTTCATTCTTCATCGTTCATTCGTCATTGACCATTACTCCTTGTTCATTCTTCATCGTTCATTCTTCATTGATCATTGATCCTTGTTCATTCTTCATCGTTCATTCGTCATTGATCATTGATCCTTATTCATTCTTCATCGTTCATTTTTCATTTTTCATTTATCATTGATCCTTGTTCATTCTTCATCGTTCATTCTTCATTGATCATTGATCCTTGTTCATTCTTCATCGATCATTCTTCATTGATCATTGTTCCTTGTTCATTCTTCATCGTTCATTCTTCATTGATCATTGATCCTTGTTCATTCTTCATCGTTCATTCTTCATTGATCATTGATCCTTGTTCATTCTTCATCGTTCATTCGTCATTGATCATTGATCCTTGTTCATTCTTCATCGTTCATTCGTCATTGACCATTACTCCTTGTTCATTCTTCATCGTTCATTCTTCATTGATCATTGATCCTTGTTCATTCTTCATCGTTCATTCGTCATTGATCATTGATCCTTATTCATTCTTCATCGTTCATTTTTCATTTATCATTGATCCTTGTTCATTCTTCATCGTTCATTCTTCATTGATCATTGATCCTTGTTCATTCTTCATCGTTCATTCGTCATTGACCATTAATCCTTGTTCATTCTTCATCGTTCATTCTTCATTGATCATTGATCCTTGTTCATTCTTCATCGTTCATTCGTCATTGACCATTAATCCTTGTTCATTCTTCATCATTCATTCTTCATTGATCATTGAACCTTGTTCATTCTTCATCGTTCATTCTTCTTTGATCATTGATCCTTGTTCATTCTTCATTGATCATTGATCCTTGTTCATTCTTCATCGTTCATTCGTCATTGATCATTGATCCTTGTTCATTCTTCATCGTTCATTCTTCATTGATCATTGATCCTTGTTCATTCTTCATCGTTCATTCGTCATTGATCATTGATCCTTGTTCATTCTTCATCGTTCATTCGTCATTGACCATTACTCCTTGTTCATTCTTCATCGTTCATTCTTCATTGATCATTGATCCTTGTTCATTCTTCATCGTTCATTCTTCTTTGATCATTGATCCTTGTTCATTCTTCATCGTTCATTCTTCATTGACCATTGTTCCTTGTTCATTCTTCATCGTTCATTCTTCTTTGATCATTGATCCTTGTTCATTCTTCATTGATCATTGATCCTTGTTCATTCTTCATCGTTCATTCGTCATTGATCATTGATCCTTGTTCATTCTTCATCGTTCATTCTTCATTGATCGTTGATCCTTGTTCATTCTTCATCGTTCATTCGTCATTGATCATTGATCCTTGTTCATTCTTCATCGTTCATTCGTCATTGACCATTACTCCTTGTTCATTCTTCATCGTTCATTCTTCATTGATCATTGATCCTTGTTCATTCTTCATCGTTCATTCTTCTTTGATCATTGATCCTTGTTCATTCTTCATTGATCATTGATCCTTGTTCATTCTTCATCGTTCATTCTTCATTGACCATTGATCCTTGTTCATTCTTCATCGTTCATTCTTCATTGACCATTAATCCTTGTTCATTCTTCATCGATCATTCTTCATTGATCATTGTTCCTTGTTCATTCTTCATCGTTCATTCTTCATTGATCATTGATCCTTGTTCATTCTTCATCGTTCATTCTTCATTGATCATTGATCCTTGTTCATTCTTCATCGTTCATTAGTCATTGATCATTGATCCTTGTTCATTGTTCATCGTTCATTCGTCATTGACCATTACTCCTTATTCATTCTTCATCGTTCATTCTTCATTGATCATTGATCCTTGTTCATTCTTCATCGTTCATTCGTCATTGATCATTGATCCTTATTCATTCTTCATCGTTCATTTTTCATTTATCATTGATCCTTGTTCATTCTTCATCGTTCATTCTTCATTGATCATTGATCCTTGTTCATTCTTCATCGTTCATTCGTCATTGACCATTAATCCTTGTTCATTCTTCATCGTTCATTCTTCATTGATCATTGATCCTTGTTCATTCTTCATCGTTCATTCGTCATTGATCATTGATCCTTGTTCATTCTTCATCGTTCATTCGTCATTGACCATTACTCCTTGTTCATTCTTCATCGTTCATTCTTCATTGATCATTGATCCTTGTTCATTCTTCATCGTTCATTCGTCATTGATCATTGATCCTTATTCATTCTTCATCGTTCATTCGTCATTGATCATTGATCCTTGTTCATTCTTCATCGTTCATTCGTCATTGACCATTACTCCTTGTTCATTCTTCATCGTTCATTCTTCATTGATCATTGATCCTTGTTCATTCTTCATCGTTCATTCGTCATTGATCATTGATCCTTATTCATTCTTCATCGTTCATTTTTCATTTATCATTGATCCTTGTTCATTCTTCATCGTTCATTCTTCATTGATCATTGATCCTTGTTCATTCTTCATCGTTCATTCGTCATTGACCATTAATCCTTGTTCATTCTTCATCGTTCATTCTTCATTGATCATTGATCCTTGTTCATTCTTCATCGTTCATTCGTCATTGACCATTAATTCTTGTTCATTCTTCATCATTCATTCTTCATTGATCATTGAACCTTGTTCATTCTTCATCGTTCATTCTTCTTTGATCATTGATCCTTGTTCATTCTTCATTGATCATTGATCCTTGTTCATTCTTCATCGTTCATTCGTCATTGATCATTGATCCTTGTTCATTCTTCATCATTCATTCTTCATTGATCATTGATCCTTGTTCATTCTTCATCGTTCATTCGTCATTGATCATTGATCCTTGTTCATTCTTCATCGTTCATTCGTCATTGACCATTACTCCTTGTTCATTCTTCATCGTTCATTCTTCATTGATCATTGATCCTTGTTCATTCTTCATCGTTCATTCTTCTTTGATCATTGATCCTTGTTCATTCTTCATCGTTCATTCTTCATTGACCATTGATCCTTGTTCATTCTTCATCGTTCATTCTTCTTTGATCATTGATCCTTGTTCATTCTTCATTGATCATTGATCCTTGTTCATTCTTCATCGTTCATTCGTCATTGATCATTGATCCTTGTTCATTCTTCATCGTTCATTCTTCATTGATCGTTGATCCTTGTTCATTCTTCATCGTTCATTCGTCATTGATCATTGATCCTTGTTCATTCTTCATCGTTCATTCGTCATTGACCATTACTCCTTGTTCATTCTTCATCGTTCATTCTTCATTGATCATTGATCCTTGTTCATTCTTCATCGTTCATTCTTCTTTGATCATTAATCCTTGTTCATTCTTCATTGATCATTGATCCTTGTTCATTCTTCATCGTTCATTCTTCATTGACCATTGATCCTTGTTCATTCTTCATCGTTCATTCTTCATTGACCATTAATCCTTGTTCATTCTTCATCGATCATTCTTCATTGATCATTGTTCCTTGTTCATTCTTCATCGTTCATTCTTCATTGATCATTGATCCTTGTTCATTCTTCATCGTTCATTCTTCATTGATCATTGATCCTTGTTCATTCTTCATCGTTCATTCGTCATTGATCATTGATCCTTGTTCATTCTTCATCGTTCATTCGTCATTGACCATTACTCCTTGTTCATTCTTCATCGTTCATTCTTCATTGATCATTGATCCTTGTTCATTCTTCATCGTTCATTCGTCATTGATCATTGATCCTTATTCATTCTTCATCGTTCATTTTTCATTTATCATTGATCCTTGTTCATTCTTCATCGTTCATTCTTCATTGATCATTGATCCTTGTTCATTCTTCATCGTTCATTCTTCTTTGATCATTGATCCTTGTTCATTCTTCATCGTTCATTCTTCATTGACCATTGATCCTTGTTCATTCTTCATCGTTCATTCTTCTTTGATCATTGATCCTTGTTCATTCTTCATTGATCATTGATCCTTGTTCATTCTTCATCGTTCATTCGTCATTGATCATTGATCCTTGTTCATTCTTCATCGTTCATTCTTCATTGATCGTTGATCCTTGTTCATTCTTCATCGTTCATTCGTCATTGATCATTGATCCTTGTTCATTCTTCATCGTTCATTCGTCATTGACCATTACTCCTTGTTCATTCTTCATCGTTCATTCTTCATTGATCATTGATCCTTGTTCATTCTTCATCGTTCATTCTTCTTTGATCATTAATCCTTGTTCATTCTTCATTGATCATTGATCCTTGTTCATTCTTCATCGTTCATTCTTCATTGACCATTGATCCTTGTTCATTCTTCATCGTTCATTCTTCATTGACCATTAATCCTTGTTCATTCTTCATCGATCATTCTTCATTGATCATTGTTCCTTGTTCATTCTTCATCGTTCATTCTTCATTGATCATTGATCCTTGTTAATTCTTCATCGTTCATTCTTCATTGATCATTGATCCTTGTTCATTCTTCATCGTTCATTCGTCATTGATCATTGATCCTTGTTCATTCTTCATCGTTCATTCGTCATTGACCATTACTCCTTGTTCATTCTTCATCGTTCATTCTTCATTGATCATTGATCCTTGTTCATTCTTCATCGTTCATTCTTCATTGATCATTGATCCTTATTCATTCTTCATCGTTCATTTTTCATTTATCATTGATCCTTGTTCATTCTTCATCGTTCATTCTTCATTGATCATTGATCCTTGTTCATTCTTCATCGTTCATTTGTCATTGACCATTAATCCTTGTTCATTCTTCATCGTTCATTCTTCATTGATCATTGATCCTTGTTCATTCTTCATCGTTCATTCGTCATTGACCATTAATCCTTGTTCATTCTTCATCGTTCATTCTTCCTTGATCATTGAACCTTGTTCATTCTTCATCGTTCATTCTTCTTTGATCATTGATCCTTGTTCATTCTTCATTGATCATTGATCCTTGTTCATTCTTCATCGTTCATTCGTCATTGATCATTGATCCTTGTTCATTCTTCATCGTTCATTCTTCATTGATCATTGATCCTTGTTCATTCTTCATCGTTCATTCGTCATTGATCATTGATCCTTGTTCATTCTTCATCGTTCATTTGTCATTGACCATTACTCCTTGTTCATTCTTCATCGTTCATTCTTCATTGATCATTGATCCTTGTTCATTCTTCATCGTTCATTCTTCTTTGATCATTGATCCTTGTTCATTCTTCATCGTTCATTCTTCATTGACCATTGATCCTTGTTCATTCTTCATCCTTCATTCTTCTTTGATCATTGATCCTTGTTCATTCTTCATTGATCATTGATCCTTGTTCATTCTTCATCGTTCATTCGTCATTGATCATTGATCCTTGTTCATTCTTCATCGTTGATGTAGGATCACCTACATCTAGTTCTGCTGAGCTAGCCAAGATCAATATAATGATGCATCAAATGGAAGACGCTAAAATTCAAGGTCCAAAACTGAAATCCTTTAATTTCGTAGTCATAAACTAAGTCTTCTTTTTTTTTTTTTGGGTCGTTTTATTATTTAAGTCGTTTATTTTATTTCGAGTATTTGGGTCTTTTGTTTTCTTCGAAATGATTTAAGCCAGGTTTAGGATCAAGCTTAATCATTTCTCATGCTTAGTTAGTCGAGTTGTACTTTTCTTTTATTTGAGTTTAGTATTTAATTTTGCTCATGGGTCGAATATTATGCGATTGAAACGCAAGCAAGCAGCTGAAAATATCAAGCAAATAAACCAAGGAAATATGAAGAATATAAATATGAAGGTTCAGCAAGTGGAAGATTAAAAAAATATATTTAGCAAAATCAAGTTGTTTGAGACAGCAAATAAACCAAGGACATATGAAGATATTTGCAAATCATACAAGAATTCAGCCGTTGGGAAATCTGATTTTGGTTCATTATTACATGAAGATCTTTTCTACAAAAAACAAATCAGCCTAGAAAATAGCCTATGAAGACTTTGTAAGATATAGCTATGCACTACAAAATAGCCTAATTATTTCCATAGAAGATTGTAAGATGCAACTTGCAAGTGGACTTGCAAGTGGATTCCTAGCCGTTAAGAAACAAGCAACATTCTGATTTTTTTGCTTTTTAATTTAATTTTTTTTTTTTTTTTTTATTTATTTTTTGTTGGGCTGATTTCCTTTTAGTATAAATAGGCTTGTAGTTCATGTAATGAAGGCATTCAGCTTGCATAATACAAACACAACCCTTTGAGCAATTTTCCTTGTTCTTATTTGCAATTTACTTTAACTTGGATTAGTTTAAGTAATTTGAAGTTCCTATGCTTTTCATACTTTTGGCTAAAGTTTGAATGTGTTCTTAGGAGCCCTTAGATTTGTTTCGTGGTGTATCTGTATCGAAGCAACCTTTGGCAAGCCATTTTCAGTTTGAAAAATCAACACATACATTTCATTTTTCCCTTGTTATAAAACCACAAAAATCACAAAAACAAATTCATTAAACGAAAACAGCAAACTACGTGTGCTTATAGCTTGGTTTTGTTTTGAGGCATACCAATCTATATCAATCGTTCATTCGTCATTGACCATTACTCCTTGTTCATTCTTCAACGTTCATTCTTCATTGATCATTGATCCTTGTTCATTCTTCATCGTTCATTCTTCTTTGATCATTGATCCTTGTTCATTCTTCATTGATCATTGATCCTTGTTCATTCTTCATCGTTCATTCTTCATTGACCATTGATCCTTGTTCATTCTTCATCGTTCATTCTTCATTGACCATTAATCCTTGTTCATTCTTCATCGATCATTCTTCATTGATCATTGTTCCTTGTTCATTCTTCATCGTTCATTCTTCATTGATCATTGATCCTTGTTCATTCTTCATCGTTCATTCTTCATTGATCATTGATCCTTGTTCATTCTTCATCGTTCATTCGTCATTGATCATTGATCCTTGTTCATTCTTCATCGTTCATTCGTCATTGACCATTACTCCTTGTTCATTCTTCATCGTTCATTCTTCATTGATCATTGATCCTTGTTCATTCTTCATCGTTCATTCGTCATTGATCATTGATCCTTATTCATTCTTCATCGTTCATTTTTCATTTTTCATTTATCATTGATCCTTGTTCATTCTTCATCGTTCATTCTTCATTGATCATTGATCCTTGTTCATTCTTCATCGATCATTCTTCATTGATCATTGTTCCTTGTTCATTCTTCATCGTTCATTCTTCATTGATCATTGATCCTTGTTCATTCTTCATCGTTCATTCTTCATTGATCATTGATCCTTGTTCATTCTTCATCGTTCATTCGTCATTGATCATTGATCCTTGTTCATTCTTCATCGTTCATTCGTCATTGACCATTACTCCTTGTTCATTCTTCATCGTTCATTCTTCATTGATCATTGATCCTTGTTCATTCTTCATCGTTCATTCGTCATTGATCATTGATCCTTATTCATTCTTCATCGTTCATTTTTCATTTATCATTGATCCTTGTTCATTCTTCATCGTTCATTCTTCATTGATCATTGATCCTTGTTCATTCTTCATCGTTCATTCGTCATTGACCATTAATCCTTGTTCATTCTTCATCGTTCATTCTTCATTGATCATTGATCCTTGTTCATTCTTCATCGTTCATTCGTCATTGACCATTAATCCTTGTTCATTCTTCATCATTCATTCTTCATTGATCATTGAACCTTGTTCATTCTTCATCGTTCATTCTTCTTTGATCATTGATCCTTGTTCATTCTTCATTGATCATTGATCCTTGTTCATTCTTCATCGTTCATTCGTCATTGATCATTGATCCTTGTTCATTCTTCATCGTTCATTCTTCATTGATCATTGATCCTTGTTCATTCTTCATCGTTCATTCGTCATTGATCATTGATCCTTGTTCATTCTTCATCGTTCATTCGTCATTGACCATTACTCCTTGTTCATTCTTCATCGTTCATTCTTCATTGATCATTGATCCTTGTTCATTCTTCATCGTTCATTCTTCTTTGATCATTGATCCTTGTTCATTCTTCATCGTTCATTCTTCATTGACCATTGTTCCTTGTTCATTCTTCATCGTTCATTCTTCTTTGATCATTGATCCTTGTTCATTCTTCATTGATCATTGATCCTTGTTCATTCTTCATCGTTCATTCGTCATTGATCATTGATCCTTGTTCATTCTTCATCGTTCATTCTTCATTGATCGTTGATCCTTGTTCATTCTTCATCGTTCATTCGTCATTGATCATTGATCCTTGTTCATTCTTCATCGTTCATTCGTCATTGACCATTACTCCTTGTTCATTCTTCATCGTTCATTCTTCATTGATCATTGATCCTTGTTCATTCTTCATCGTTCATTCTTCTTTGATCATTGATCCTTGTTCATTCTTCATTGATCATTGATCCTTGTTCATTCTTCATCGTTCATTCTTCATTGACCATTGATCCTTGTTCATTCTTCATCGTTCATTCTTCATTGACCATTAATCCTTGTTCATTCTTCATCGATCATTCTTCATTGATCATTGTTCCTTGTTCATTCTTCATCGTTCATTCTTCATTGATCATTGATCCTTGTTCATTCTTCATCGTTCATTCTTCATTGATCATTGATCCTTGTTCATTCTTCATCGTTCATTCGTCATTGATCATTGATCCTTGTTCATTCTTCATCGTTCATTCGTCATTGACCATTACTCCTTGTTCATTCTTCATCGTTCATTCTTCATTGATCATTGATCCTTGTTCATTCTTCATCGTTCATTCGTCATTGATCATTGATCCTTATTCATTCTTCATCGTTCATTTTTCATTTATCATTGATCCTTGTTCATTCTTCATCGTTCATTCTTCATTGATCATTGATCCTTGTTCATTCTTCATCGTTCATTCGTCATTGACCATTAATCCTTGTTCATTCTTCATCGTTCATTCTTCATTGATCATTGATCCTTGTTCATTCTTCATCGTTCATTCGTCATTGACCATTAATCCTTGTTCATTCTTCATCATTCATTCTTCATTGATCATTGAACCTTGTTCATTCTTCATCGTTCATTCTTCTTTGATCATTGATCCTTGTTCATTCTTCATTGATCATTGATCCTTGTTCATTCTTCATCGTTCATTCGTCATTGATCATTGATCCTTGTTCATTCTTCATCGTTCATTCTTCATTGATCATTGATCCTTGTTCATTCTTCATCGTTCATTCGTCATTGATCATTGATCCTTGTTCATTCTTCATCGTTCATTCGTCATTGACCATTACTCCTTGTTCATTCTTCATCGTTCATTCTTCATTGATCATTGATCCTTGTTCATTCTTCATCGTTCATTCTTCTTTGATCATTGATCCTTGTTCATTCTTCATCGTTCATTCTTCATTGACCATTGTTCCTTGTTCATTCTTCATCGTTCATTCTTCTTTGATCATTGATCCTTGTTCATTCTTCATTGATCATTGATCCTTGTTCATTCTTCATCGTTCATTCGTCATTGATCATTGATCCTTGTTCATTCTTCATCGTTCATTCTTCATTGATCGTTGATCCTTGTTCATTCTTCATCGTTCATTCGTCATTGATCATTGATCCTTGTTCATTCTTCATCGTTCATTCGTCATTGACCATTACTCCTTGTTCATTCTTCATCGTTCATTCTTCATTGATCATTGATCCTTGTTCATTCTTCATCGTTCATTCTTCTTTGATCATTGATCCTTGTTCATTCTTCATTGATCATTGATCCTTGTTCATTCTTCATCGTTCATTCTTCATTGACCATTGATCCTTGTTCATTCTTCATCGTTCATTCTTCATTGACCATTAATCCTTGTTCATTCTTCATCGATCATTCTTCATTGATCATTGTTCCTTGTTCATTCTTCATCGTTCATTCTTCATTGATCATTGATCCTTGTTCATTCTTCATCGTTCATTCTTCATTGATCATTGATCCTTGTTCATTCTTCATCGTTCATTCGTCATTGATCATTGATCCTTGTTCATTCTTCATCGTTCATTCGTCATTGACCATTACTCCTTGTTCATTCTTCATCGTTCATTCTTCATTGATCATTGATCCTTGTTCATTCTTCATCGTTCATTCGTCATTGATCATTGATCCTTATTCATTCTTCATCGTTCATTTTTCATTTATCATTGATCCTTGTTCATTCTTCATCGTTCATTCTTCATTGATCATTGATCCTTGTTCATTCTTCATCGATCATTCTTCATTGATCATTGTTCCTTGTTCATTCTTCATCGTTCATTCTTCATTGATCATTGATCCTTGTTCATTCTTCATCGTTCATTCTTCATTGATCATTGATCCTTGTTCATTCTTCATCGTTCATTCGTCATTGATCATTGATCCTTGTTCATTCTTCATCGTTCATTCGTCATTGACCATTACTCCTTGTTCATTCTTCATCGTTCATTCTTCATTGATCATTGATCCTTGTTCATTCTTCATCGTTCATTCGTCATTGATCATTGATCCTTATTCATTCTTCATCGTTCATTTTTCATTTATCATTGATCCTTGTTCATTCTTCATCGTTCATTCTTCATTGATCATTGATCCTTGTTCATTCTTCATCGTTCATTCGTCATTGACCATTAATCCTTGTTCATTCTTCATCGTTCATTCTTCATTGATCATTGATCCTTGTTCATTCTTCATCGTTCATTCGTCATTGACCATTAATCCTTGTTCATTCTTCATCATTCATTCTTCATTGATCATTGAACCTTGTTCATTCTTCATCGTTCATTCTTCTTTGATCATTGATCCTTGTTCATTCTTCATTGATCATTGATCCTTGTTCATTCTTCATCGTTCATTCGTCATTGATCATTGATCCTTGTTCATTCTTCATCGTTCATTCTTCATTGATCATTGATCCTTGTTCATTCTTCATCGTTCATTCGTCATTGATCATTGATCCTTGTTCATTCTTCATCGTTCATTCGTCATTGACCATTACTCCTTGTTCATTCTTCATCGTTCATTCTTCATTGATCATTGATCCTTGTTCATTCTTCATCGTTCATTCTTCTTTGATCATTGATCCTTGTTCATTCTTCATCGTTCATTCTTCATTGACCATTGTTCCTTGTTCATTCTTCATCGTTCATTCTTCTTTGATCATTGATCCTTGTTCATTCTTCATTGATCATTGATCCTTGTTCATTCTTCATCGTTCATTCGTCATTGATCATTGATCCTTGTTCATTCTTCATCGTTCATTCTTCATTGATCGTTGATCCTTGTTCATTCTTCATCGTTCATTCGTCATTGATCATTGATCCTTGTTCATTCTTCATCGTTCATTCGTCATTGACCATTACTCCTTGTTCATTCTTCATCGTTCATTCTTCATTGATCATTGATCCTTGTTCATTCTTCATCGTTCATTCTTCTTTGATCATTGATCCTTGTTCATTCTTCATTGATCATTGATCCTTGTTCATTCTTCATCGTTCATTCTTCATTGACCATTGATCCTTGTTCATTCTTCATCGTTCATTCTTCATTGACCATTAATCCTTGTTCATTCTTCATCGATCATTCTTCATTGATCATTGTTCCTTGTTCATTCTTCATCGTTCATTCTTCATTGATCATTGATCCTTGTTCATTCTTCATCGTTCATTCTTCATTGATCATTGATCCTTGTTCATTCTTCATCGTTCATTCGTCATTGATCATTGATCCTTGTTCATTCTTCATCGTTCATTCGTCATTGACCATTACTCCTTGTTCATTCTTCATCGTTCATTCGTCATTGATCATTGATCCTTGTTCATTCTTCATCGTTCATTCGTCATTGATCATTGATCCTTATTCATTCTTCATCGTTCATTTTTCATTTATCATTGATCCTTGTTCATTCTTCATCGTTCATTCTTCATTGATCATTGATCCTTGTTCATTCTTCATCGTTCATTCGTCATTGACCATTAATCCTTGTTCATTCTTCATCGTTCATTCTTCATTGATCATTGATCCTTGTTCATTCTTCATCGTTCATTCGTCATTGACCATTAATCCTTGTTCATTCTTCATCATTCATTCTTCATTGATCATTGAACCTTGTTCATTCTTCATCGTTCATTCTTCTTTGATCATTGATCCTTGTTCATTCTTCATTGATCATTGATCCTTGTTCATTCTTCATCGTTCATTCGTCATTGATCATTGATCCTTGTTCATTCTTCATCGTTCATTCTTCATTGATCATTGATCCTTGTTCATTCTTCATCGTTCATTCGTCATTGATCATTGATCCTTGTTCATTCTTCATCGTTCATTCGTCATTGACCATTACTCCTTGTTCATTCTTCATCGTTCATTCTTCATTGATCATTGATCCTTGTTCATTCTTCATCGTTCATTCTTCTTTGATCATTGATCCTTGTTCATTCTTCATCGTTCATTCTTCATTGACCATTGTTCCTTGTTCATTCTTCATCGTTCATTCTTCTTTGATCATTGATCCTTGTTCATTCTTCATTGATCATTGATCCTTGTTCATTCTTCATCGTTCATTCGTCATTGATCATTGATCCTTGTTCATTCTTCATCGTTCATTCTTCATTGATCGTTGATCCTTGTTCATTCTTCATCGTTCATTCGTCATTGATCATTGATCCTTGTTCATTCTTCATCGTTCATTCGTCATTGACCATTACTCCTTGTTCATTCTTCATCGTTCATTCTTCATTGATCATTGATCCTTGTTCATTCTTCATCGTTCATTCTTCTTTGATCATTGATCCTTGTTCATTCTTCATTGATCATTGATCCTTGTTCATTCTTCATCGTTCATTCTTCATTGACCATTGATCCTTGTTCATTCTTCATCGTTCATTCTTCATTGACCATTAATCCTTGTTCATTCTTCATCGATCATTCTTCATTGATCATTGTTCCTTGTTCATTCTTCATCGTTCATTCTTCATTGATCATTGATCCTTGTTCATTCTTCATCGTTCATTCTTCATTGATCATTGATCCTTGTTCATTCTTCATCGTTCATTCGTCATTGATCATTGATCCTTGTTCATTCTTCATCGTTCATTCGTCATTGACCATTACTCCTTGTTCATTCTTCATCGTTCATTCTTCATAGATCATTGATCCTTGTTCATTCTTCATCGTTCATTCGTCATTGATCATTGATCCTTATTCATTCTTCATCGTTCATTTTTCATTTATCATTGATCCTTGTTCATTCTTCATCGTTCATTCTTCATTGATCATTGATCCTTGTTCATTCTTCATCGATCATTCTTCATTGATCATTGTTCCTTGTTCATTCTTCATCGTTCATTCTTCATTGATCATTGATCCTTGTTCATTCTTCATCGTTCATTCTTCATTGATCATTGATCCTTGTTCATTCTTCATCGTTCATTCGTCATTGATCATTGATCCTTGTTCATTCTTCATCGTTCATTCGTCATTGACCATTACTCCTTGTTCATTCTTCATCGTTCATTCTTCATTGATCATTGATCCTTGTTCATTCTTCATCGTTCATTCGTCATTGATCATTGATCCTTATTCATTCTTCATCGTTCATTTTTCATTTATCATTGATCCTTGTTCATTCTTCATCGTTCATTCTTCATTGATCATTGATCCTTGTTCATTCTTCATCGTTCATTCGTCATTGACCATTAATCCTTGTTCATTCTTCATCGTTCATTCTTCATTGATCATTGATCCTTGTTCATTCTTCATCGTTCATTCGTCATTGACCATTAATCCTTGTTCATTCTTCATCATTCATTCTTCATTGATCATTGAACCTTGTTCATTCTTCATCGTTCATTCTTCTTTGATCATTGATCCTTGTTCATTCTTCATTGATCATTGATCCTTGTTCATTCTTCATCGTTCATTCGTCATTGATCATTGATCCTTGTTCATTCTTCATCGTTCATTCTTCATTGATCATTGATCCTTGTTCATTCTTCATCGTTCATTCGTCATTGATCATTGATCCTTGTTCATTCTTCATCGTTCATTCGTCATTGACCATTACTCCTTGTTCATTCTTCATCGTTCATTCTTCATTGATCATTGATCCTTGTTCATTCTTCATCGTTCATTCTTCTTTGATCATTGATCCTTGTTCATTCTTCATCGTTCATTCTTCATTGACCATTGTTCCTTGTTCATTCTTCATCGTTCATTCTTCTTTGATCATTGATCCTTGTTCATTCTTCATTGATCATTGATCCTTGTTCATTCTTCATCGTTCATTCGTCATTGATCATTGATCCTTGTTCATTCTTCATCGTTCATTCTTCATTGATCGTTGATCCTTGTTCATTCTTCATCGTTCATTCGTCATTGATCATTGATCCTTGTTCATTCTTCATCGTTCATTCGTCATTGACCATTACTCCTTGTTCATTCTTCATCGTTCATTCTTCATTGATCATTGATCCTTGTTCATTCTTCATCGTTCATTCTTCTTTGATCATTGATCCTTGTTCATTCTTCATTGATCATTGATCCTTGTTCATTCTTCATCGTTCATTCTTCATTGACCATTGATCCTTGTTCATTCTTCATCGTTCATTCTTCATTGACCATTAATCCTTGTTCATTCTTCATCGATCATTCTTCATTGATCATTGTTCCTTGTTCATTCTTCATCGTTCATTCTTCATTGATCATTGATCCTTGTTCATTCTTCATCGTTCATTCTTCATTGATCATTGATCCTTGTTCATTCTTCATCGTTCATTCGTCATTGATCATTGATCCTTGTTCATTCTTCATCGTTCATTCGTCATTGACCATTACTCCTTGTTCATTCTTCATCGTTCATTCTTCATTGATCATTGATCCTTGTTCATTCTTCATCGTTCATTCGTCATTGATCATTGATCCTTATTCATTCTTCATCGTTCATTTTTCATTTATCATTGATCCTTGTTCATTCTTCATCGTTCATTCTTCATTGATCATTGATCCTTGTTCATTCTTCATCGTTCATTCGTCATTGACCATTAATCCTTGTTCATTCTTCATCGTTCATTCTTCATTGATCATTGATCCTTGTTCATTCTTCATCGTTCATTCGTCATTGACCATTAATCCTTGTTCATTCTTCATCATTCATTCTTCATTGATCATTGAACCTTGTTCATTCTTCATCGTTCATTCTTCTTTGATCATTGATCCTTGTTCATTCTTCATTGATCATTGATCCTTGTTCATTCTTCATCGTTCATTCGTCATTGATCATTGATCCTTGTTCATTCTTCATCGTTCATTCTTCATTGATCATTGATCCTTGTTCATTCTTCATCGTTCATTCGTCATTGATCATTGATCCTTGTTCATTCTTCATCGTTCATTCGTCATTGACCATTACTCCTTGTTCATTCTTCATCGTTCATTCTTCATTGATCATTGATCCTTGTTCATTCTTCATCGTTCATTCTTCTTTGATCATTGATCCTTGTTCATTCTTCATCGTTCATTCTTCATTGACCATTGTTCCTTGTTCATTCTTCATCGTTCATTCTTCTTTGATCATTGATCCTTGTTCATTCTTCATTGATCATTGATCCTTGTTCATTCTTCATCGTTCATTCGTCATTGATCATTGATCCTTGTTCATTCTTCATCGTTCATTCTTCATTGATCGTTGATCCTTGTTCATTCTTCATCGTTCATTCGTCATTGATCATTGATCCTTGTTCATTCTTCATCGTTCATTCGTCATTGACCATTACTCCTTGTTCATTCTTCATCGTTCATTCTTCATTGATCATTGATCCTTGTTCATTCTTCATCGTTCATTCTTCTTTGATCATTGATCCTTGTTCATTCTTCATTGATCATTGATCCTTGTTCATTCTTCATCGTTCATTCTTCATTGACCATTGATCCTTGTTCATTCTTCATCGTTCATTCTTCATTGACCATTAATCCTTGTTCATTCTTCATCGATCATTCTTCATTGATCATTGTTCCTTGTTCATTCTTCATCGTTCATTCTTCATTGATCATTGATCCTTGTTCATTCTTCATCGTTCATTCTTCATTGATCATTGATCCTTGTTCATTCTTCATCGTTCATTCGTCATTGATCATTGATCCTTGTTCATTCTTCATCGTTCATTCGTCATTGACCATTACTCCTTGTTCATTCTTCATCGTTCATTCTTCATTGATCATTGATCCTTGTTCATTCTTCATCGTTCATTCGTCATTGATCATTGATCCTTATTCATTCTTCATCGTTCATTTTTCATTTATCATTGATCCTTGTTCATTCTTCATCGTTCATTCTTCATTGATCATTGATCCTTGTTCATTCTTCATCGTTCATTCGTCATTGACCATTAATCCTTGTTCATTCTTCATCGTTCATTCTTCATTGATCATTGATCCTTGTTCATTCTTCATCGTTCATTCGTCATTGACCATTAATCCTTGTTCATTCTTCATCATTCATTCTTCATTGATCATTGAACCTTGTTCATTCTTCATCGTTCATTCTTCTTTGATCATTGATCCTTGTTCATTCTTCATTGATCATTGATCCTTGTTCATTCTTCATCGTTCATTCGTCATTGATCATTGATCCTTGTTCATTCTTCATCGTTCATTCTTCATTGATCATTGATCCTTGTTCATTCTTCATCGTTCATTCGTCATTGATCATTGATCCTTGTTCATTCTTCATCGTTCATTCGTCATTGACCATTACTCCTTGTTCATTCTTCATCGTTCATTCTTCATTGATCATTGATCCTTGTTCATTCTTCATCGTTCATTCTTCTTTGATCATTGATCCTTGTTCATTCTTCATCGTTCATTCTTCATTGACCATTGTTCCTTGTTCATTCTTCATCGTTCATTCTTCTTTGATCATTGATCCTTGTTCATTCTTCATTGATCATTGATCCTTGTTCATTCTTCATCGTTCATTCGTCATTGATCATTGATCCTTGTTCATTCTTCATCGTTCATTCTTCATTGATCGTTGATCCTTGTTCATTCTTCATCGTTCATTCGTCATTGATCATTGATCCTTGTTCATTCTTCATCGTTCATTCGTCATTGACCATTACTCCTTGTTCATTCTTCATCGTTCATTCTTCATTGATCATTGATCCTTGTTCATTCTTCATCGTTCATTCTTCTTTGATCATTGATCCTTGTTCATTCTTCATTGATCATTGATCCTTGTTCATTCTTCATCGTTCATTCTTCATTGACCATTGATCCTTGTTCATTCTTCATCGTTCATTCTTCATTGACCATTAATCCTTGTTCATTCTTCATCGATCATTCTTCATTGATCATTGTTCCTTGTTCATTCTTCATCGTTCATTCTTCATTGATCATTGATCCTTGTTCATTCTTCATCGTTCATTCTTCATTGATCATTGATCCTTGTTCATTCTTCATCGTTCATTCGTCATTGATCATTGATCCTTGTTCATTCTTCATCGTTCATTCGTCATTGACCATTACTCCTTGTTCATTCTTCATCGTTCATTCTTCATTGATCATTGATCCTTGTTCATTCTTCATCGTTCATTCGTCATTGATCATTGATCCTTATTCATTCTTCATCGTTCATTTTTCATTTATCATTGATCCTTGTTCATTCTTCATCGTTCATTCTTCATTGATCATTGATCCTTGTTCATTCTTCATCGTTCATTCGTCATTGACCATTAATCCTTGTTCATTCTTCATCGTTCATTCTTCATTGATCATTGATCCTTGTTCATTCTTCATCGTTCATTCGTCATTGACCATTAATCCTTGTTCATTCTTCATCATTCATTCTTCATTGATCATTGAACCTTGTTCATTCTTCATCGTTCATTCTTCTTTGATCATTGATCCTTGTTCATTCTTCATTGATCATTGATCCTTGTTCATTCTTCATCGTTCATTCGTCATTGATCATTGATCCTTGTTCATTCTTCATCGTTCATTCTTCATTGATCATTGATCCTTGTTCATTCTTCATCGTTCATTCGTCATTGATCATTGATCCTTGTTCATTCTTCATCGTTCATTCTTCATTGATCGTTGATCCTTGTTCATTCTTCATCGTTCATTCGTCATTGATCATTGATCCTTGTTCATTCTTCATCGTTCATTCGTCATTGACCATTACTCCTTGTTCATTCTTCATCGTTCATTCTTCATTGATCATTGATCCTTGTTCATTCTTCATCGTTCATTCTTCTTTGATCATTGATCCTTGTTCATTCTTCATTGATCATTGATCCTTGTTCATTCTTCATCGTTCATTCTTCATTGACCATTGATCCTTGTTCATTCTTCATCGTTCATTCTTCATTGACCATTAATCCTTGTTCATTCTTCATCGATCATTCTTCATTGATCATTGTTCCTTGTTCATTCTTCATCGTTCATTCTTCATTGATCATTGATCCTTGTTCATTCTTCATCGTTCATTCTTCATTGATCATTGATCCTTGTTCATTCTTCATCGTTCATTCGTCATTGATCATTGATCCTTGTTCATTCTTCATCGTTCATTCGTCATTGACCATTACTCCTTGTTCATTCTTCATCGTTCATTCTTCATTGATCATTGATCCTTGTTCATTCTTCATCGTTCATTCTTCTTTGATCATTGATCCTTGTTCATTCTTCATCGTTCATTCTTCATTGACCATTGATCCTTGTTCATTCTTCATCGTTCATTCTTCTTTGATCATTGATCCTTGTTCATTCTTCATTGATCATTGATCCTTGTTCATTCTTCATCGTTCATTCGTCATTGATCATTGATCCTTGTTCATTCTTCATCGTTCATTCTTCATTGATCGTTGATCCTTGTTCATTCTTCATCGTTCATTCGTCATTGATCATTGATCCTTGTTCATTCTTCATCGTTCATTCGTCATTGACCATTACTCCTTGTTCATTCTTCATCGTTCATTCTTCATTGATCATTGATCCTTGTTCATTCTTCATCGTTCATTCTTCTTTGATCATTGATCCTTGTTCATTCTTCATTGATCATTGATCCTTGTTCATTCTTCATCGTTCATTCTTCATTGACCATTGATCCTTGTTCATTCTTCATCGTTCATTCTTCATTGACCATTAATCCTTGTTCATTCTTCATCGATCATTCTTCATTGATCATTGTTCCTTGTTCATTCTTCATCGTTCATTCTTCATTGATCATTGATCCTTGTTCATTCTTCATCGTTCATTCTTCATTGATCATTGATCCTTGTTCATTCTTCATCGTTCATTCGTCATTGATCATTGATCCTTGTTCATTCTTCATCGTTCATTCGTCATTGACCATTACTCCTTGTTCATTCTTCATCGTTCATTCTTCATTGATCATTGATCCTTGTTCATTCTTCATCGTTCATTCGTCATTGATCATTGATCCTTATTCATTCTTCATCGTTCATTTTTCATTTATCATTGATCCTTGTTCATTCTTCATCGTTCATTCTTCATTGATCATTGATCCTTGTTCATTCTTCATCGTTCATTCGTCATTGACCATTAATCCTTGTTCATTCTTCATCGTTCATTCTTCATTGATCATTGATCCTTGTTCATTCTTCATCGTTCATTCGTCATTGACCATTAATCCTTGTTCATTCTTCATCATTCATTCTTCATTGATCATTGAACCTTGTTCATTCTTCATCGTTCATTCTTCTTTGATCATTGATCCTTGTTCATTCTTCATTGATCATTGATCCTTGTTCATTCTTCATCGTTCATTCGTCATTGATCATTGATCCTTGTTCATTCTTCATCGTTCATTCTTCATTGATCATTGATCCTTGTTCATTCTTCATCGTTCATTCGTCATTGATCATTGATCCTTGTTCATTCTTCATCGTTCATTCGTCATTGACCATTACTCCTTGTTCATTCTTCATCGTTCATTCTTCATTGATCATTGATCCTTGTTCATTCTTCATCGTTCATTCTTCTTTGATCATTGATCCTTGTTCATTCTTCATCGTTCATTCTTCATTGACCATTGTTCCTTGTTCATTCTTCATCGTTCATTCTTCTTTGATCATTGATCCTTGTTCATTCTTCATTGATCATTGATCCTTGTTCATTCTTCATCGTTCATTCGTCATTGATCATTGATCCTTGTTCATTCTTCATCGTTCATTCTTCATTGATCGTTGATCCTTGTTCATTCTTCATCGTTCATTCGTCATTGATCATTGATCCTTGTTCATTCTTCATCGTTCATTCGTCATTGACCATTACTCCTTGTTCATTCTTCATCGTTCATTCTTCATTGATCATTGATCCTTGTTCATTCTTCATCGTTCATTCTTCTTTGATCATTGATCCTTGTTCATTCTTCATTGATCATTGATCCTTGTTCATTCTTCATCGTTCATTCTTCATTGACCATTGATCCTTGTTCATTCTTCATCGTTCATTCTTCATTGACCATTAATCCTTGTTCATTCTTCATCGATCATTCTTCATTGATCATTGTTCCTTGTTCATTCTTCATCGTTCATTCTTCATTGATCATTGATCCTTGTTCATTCTTCATCGTTCATTCTTCATTGATCATTGATCCTTGTTCATTCTTCATCGTTCATTCGTCATTGATCATTTATCCTTGTTCATTCTTCATCGTTCATTCGTCATTGACCATTACTCCTTGTTCATTCTTCATCGTTCATTCTTCATTGATCATTGATCCTTGTTCATTCTTCATCGTTCATTCGTCATTGATCATTGATCCTTATTCATTCTTCATCGTTCATTTTTCATTTATCATTGATCCTTGTTCATTCTTCATCGTTCATTCTTCATTGATCATTGATCCTTGTTCATTCTTCATCGATCATTCTTCATTGATCATTGTTCCTTGTTCATTCTTCATCGTTCATTCTTCATTGATCATTGATCCTTGTTCATTCTTCATCGTTCATTCTTCATTGATCATTGATCCTTGTTCATTCTTCATCGTTCATTCGTCATTGATCATTGATCCTTGTTCATTCTTCATCGTTCATTCGTCATTGACCATTACTCCTTGTTCATTCTTCATCGTTCATTCTTCATTGATCATTGATCCTTGTTCATTCTTCATCGTTCATTCGTCATTGATCATTGATCCTTATTCATTCTTCATCGTTCATTTTTCATTTATCATTGATCCTTGTTCATTCTTCATCGTTCATTCTTCATTGATCATTGATCCTTGTTCATTCTTCATCGTTCATTCGTCATTGACCATTAATCCTTGTTCATTCTTCATCGTTCATTCTTCATTGATCATTGATCCTTGTTCATTCTTCATCGTTCATTCGTCATTGACCATTAATCCTTGTTCATTCTTCATCATTCATTCTTCATTGATCATTGAACCTTGTTCATTCTTCATCGTTCATTCTTCTTTGATCATTGATCCTTGTTCATTCTTCATTGATCATTGATCCTTGTTCATTCTTCATCGTTCATTCGTCATTGATCATTGATCCTTGTTCATTCTTCATCGTTCATTCTTCATTGATCATTGATCCTTGTTCATTCTTCATCGTTCATTCGTCATTGATCATTGATCCTTGTTCATTCTTCATCGTTCATTCGTCATTGACCATTACTCCTTGTTCATTCTTCATCGTTCATTCTTCATTGATCATTGATCCTTGTTCATTCTTCATCGTTCATTCTTCTTTGATCATTGATCCTTGTTCATTCTTCATCGTTCATTCTTCATTGACCATTGTTCCTTGTTCATTCTTCATCGTTCATTCTTCTTTGATCATTGATCCTTGTTCATTCTTCATTGATCATTGATCCTTGTTCATTCTTCATCGTTCATTCGTCATTGATCATTGATCCTTGTTCATTCTTCATCGTTCATTCTTCATTGATCGTTGATCCTTGTTCATTCTTCATCGTTCATTCGTCATTGATCATTGATCCTTGTTCATTCTTCATCGTTCATTCGTCATTGACCATTACTCCTTGTTCATTCTTCATCGTTCATTCTTCATTGATCATTGATCCTTGTTCATTCTTCATCGTTCATTCTTCTTTGATCATTGATCCTTGTTCATTCTTCATTGATCATTGATCCTTGTTCATTCTTCATCGTTCATTCTTCATTGACCATTGATCCTTGTTCATTCTTCATCGTTCATTCTTCATTGACCATTAATCCTTGTTCATTCTTCATCGATCATTCTTCATTGATCATTGTTCCTTGTTCATTCTTCATCGTTCATTCTTCATTGATCATTGATCCTTGTTCATTCTTCATCGTTCATTCTTCATTGATCATTGATCCTTGTTCATTCTTCATCGTTCATTCGTCATTGATCATTGATCCTTGTTCATTCTTCATCGTTCATTCGTCATTGACCATTACTCCTTGTTCATTCTTCATCGTTCATTCTTCATTGATCATTGATCCTTGTTCATTCTTCATCGTTCATTCGTCATTGATCATTGATCCTTATTCATTCTTCATCGTTCATTTTTCATTTATCATTGATCCTTGTTCATTCTTCATCGTTCATTCTTCATTGATCATTGATCCTTGTTCATTCTTCATCGTTCATTCGTCATTGACCATTAATCCTTGTTCATTCTTCATCGTTCATTCTTCATTGATCATTGATCCTTGTTCATTCTTCATCGTTCATTCGTCATTGACCATTAATCCTTGTTCATTCTTCATCATTCATTCTTCATTGATCATTGAACCTTGTTCATTCTTCATCGTTCATTCTTCTTTGATCATTGATCCTTGTTCATTCTTCATTGATCATTGATCCTTGTTCATTCTTCATCGTTCATTCGTCATTGATCATTGATCCTTGTTCATTCTTCATCGTTCATTCTTCATTGATCATTGATCCTTGTTCATTCTTCATCGTTCATTCGTCATTGATCATTGATCCTTGTTCATTCTTCATCGTTCATTCTTCATTGATCGTTGATCCTTGTTCATTCTTCATCGTTCATTCGTCATTGATCATTGATCCTTGTTCATTCTTCATCGTTCATTCGTCATTGACCATTACTCCTTGTTCATTCTTCATCGTTCATTCTTCATTGATCATTGATCCTTGTTCATTCTTCATCGTTCATTCTTCTTTGATCATTGATCCTTGTTCATTCTTCATTGATCATTGATCCTTGTTCATTCTTCATCGTTCATTCTTCATTGACCATTGATCCTTGTTCATTCTTCATCGTTCATTCTTCATTGACCATTAATCCTTGTTCATTCTTCATCGATCATTCTTCATTGATCATTGTTCCTTGTTCATTCTTCATCGTTCATTCTTCATTGATCATTGATCCTTGTTCATTCTTCATCGTTCATTCTTCATTGATCATTGATCCTTGTTCATTCTTCATCGTTCATTCGTCATTGATCATTGATCCTTGTTCATTCTTCATCGTTCATTCGTCATTGACCATTACTCCTTGTTCATTCTTCATCGTTCATTCTTCATTGATCATTGATCCTTGTTCATTCTTCATCGTTCATTCTTCTTTGATCATTGATCCTTGTTCATTCTTCATCGTTCATTCTTCATTGACCATTGATCCTTGTTCATTCTTCATCGTTCATTCTTCTTTGATCATTGATCCTTGTTCATTCTTCATTGATCATTGATCCTTGTTCATTCTTCATCGTTCATTCGTCATTGATCATTGATCCTTGTTCATTCTTCATCGTTCATTCTTCATTGATCGTTGATCCTTGTTCATTCTTCATCGTTCATTCGTCATTGATCATTGATCCTTGTTCATTCTTCATCGTTCATTCGTCATTGACCATTACTCCTTGTTCATTCTTCATCGTTCATTCTTCATTGATCATTGATCCTTGTTCATTCTTCATCGTTCATTCTTCTTTGATCATTGATCCTTGTTCATTCTTCATTGATCATTGATCCTTGTTCATTCTTCATCGTTCATTCTTCATTGACCATTGATCCTTGTTCATTCTTCATCGTTCATTCTTCATTGACCATTAATCCTTGTTCATTCTTCATCGATCATTCTTCATTGATCATTGTTCCTTGTTCATTCTTCATCGTTCATTCTTCATTGATCATTGATCCTTGTTCATTCTTCATCGTTCATTCTTCATTGATCATTGATCCTTGTTCATTCTTCATCGTTCATTCGTCATTGATCATTGATCCTTGTTCATTCTTCATCGTTCATTCGTCATTGACCATTACTCCTTGTTCATTCTTCATCGTTCATTCTTCATTGATCATTGATCCTTGTTCATTCTTCATCGTTCATTCGTCATTGATCATTGATCCTTATTCATTCTTCATCGTTCATTTTTCATTTATCATTGATCCTTGTTCATTCTTCATCGTTCATTCTTCATTGATCATTGATCCTTGTTCATTCTTCATCGATCATTCTTCATTGATCATTGTTCCTTGTTCATTCTTCATCGTTCATTCTTCATTGATCATTGATCCTTGTTCATTCTTCATCGTTCATTCTTCATTGATCATTGATCCTTGTTCATTCTTCATCGTTCATTCGTCATTGATCATTGATCCTTGTTCATTCTTCATCGTTCATTCGTCATTGACCATTACTCCTTGTTCATTCTTCATCGTTCATTCTTCATTGATCATTGATCCTTGTTCATTCTTCATCGTTCATTCGTCATTGATCATTGATCCTTATTCATTCTTCATCGTTCATTTTTCATTTATCATTGATCCTTGTTCATTCTTCATCGTTCATTCTTCATTGATCATTGATCCTTGTTCATTCTTCATCGTTCATTCGTCATTGACCATTAATCCTTGTTCATTCTTCATCGTTCATTCTTCATTGATCATTGATCCTTGTTCATTCTTCATCGTTCATTCGTCATTGACCATTAATCCTTGTTCATTCTTCATCATTCATTCTTCATTGATCATTGAACCTTGTTCATTCTTCATCGTTCATTCTTCTTTGATCATTGATCCTTGTTCATTCTTCATTGATCATTGATCCTTGTTCATTCTTCATCGTTCATTCGTCATTGATCATTGATCCTTGTTCATTCTTCATCGTTCATTCTTCATTGATCATTGATCCTTGTTCATTCTTCATCGTTCATTCGTCATTGATCATTGATCCTTGTTCATTCTTCATCGTTCATTCGTCATTGACCATTACTCCTTGTTCATTCTTCATCGTTCATTCTTCATTGATCATTGATCCTTGTTCATTCTTCATCGTTCATTCTTCTTTGATCATTGATCCTTGTTCATTCTTCATCGTTCATTCTTCATTGACCATTGTTCCTTGTTCATTCTTCATCGTTCATTCTTCTTTGATCATTGATCCTTGTTCATTCTTCATTGATCATTGATCCTTGTTCATTCTTCATCGTTCATTCGTCATTGATCATTGATCCTTGTTCATTCTTCATCGTTCATTCTTCATTGATCGTTGATCCTTGTTCATTCTTCATCGTTCATTCGTCATTGATCATTGATCCTTGTTCATTCTTCATCGTTCATTCGTCATTGACCATTACTCCTTGTTCATTCTTCATCGTTCATTCTTCATTGATCATTGATCCTTGTTCATTCTTCATCGTTCATTCTTCTTTGATCATTGATCCTTGTTCATTCTTCATTGATCATTGATCCTTGTTCATTCTTCATCGTTCATTCTTCATTGACCATTGATCCTTGTTCATTCTTCATCGTTCATTCTTCATTGACCATTAATCCTTGTTCATTCTTCATCGATCATTCTTCATTGATCATTGTTCCTTGTTCATTCTTCATCGTTCATTCTTCATTGATCATTGATCCTTGTTCATTCTTCATCGTTCATTCTTCATTGATCATTGATCCTTGTTCATTCTTCATCGTTCATTCGTCATTGATCATTGATCCTTGTTCATTCTTCATCGTTCATTCGTCATTGACCATTACTCCTTGTTCATTCTTCATCGTTCATTCTTCATTGATCATTGATCCTTGTTCATTCTTCATCGTTCATTCGTCATTGATCATTGATCCTTATTCATTCTTCATCGTTCATTTTTCATTTATCATTGATCCTTGTTCATTCTTCATCGTTCATTCTTCATTGATCATTGATTCTTGTTCATTCTTCATCGTTCATTCGTCATTGACCATTAATCCTTGTTCATTCTTCATCGTTCATTCTTCATTGATCATTGATCCTTGTTCATTCTTCATCGTTCATTCGTCATTGATCATTGATCCTTGTTCATTCTTCATCGTTCATTCGTCATTGACCATTACTCCTTGTTCATTCTTCATCGTTCATTCTTCATTGATCATTGATCCTTGTTCATTCTTCATCGTTCATTCGTCATTGATCATTGATCCTTATTCATTCTTCATCGTTCATTCGTCATTGATCATTGATCCTTGTTCATTCTTCATCGTTCATTCGTCATTGACCATTACTCCTTGTTCATTCTTCATCGTTCATTCTTCATTGATCATTGATCCTTGTTCATTCTTCATCGTTCATTCGTCATTGATCATTGATCCTTATTCATTCTTCATCGTTCATTTTTCATTTATCATTGATCCTTGTTCATTCTTCATCGTTCATTCTTCATTGATCATTGATCCTTGTTCATTCTTCATCGTTCATTCGTCATTGACCATTAATCCTTGTTCATTCTTCATCGTTCATTCTTCATTGATCATTGATCCTTGTTCATTCTTCATCGTTCATTCGTCATTGACCATTAATCCTTGTTCATTCTTCATCATTCATTCTTCATTGATCATTGAACCTTGTTCATTCTTCATCGTTCATTCTTCTTTGATCATTGATCCTTGTTCATTCTTCATTGATTATTGATCCTTGTTCATTCTTCATCGTTCATTCGTCATTGATCATTGATCCTTGTTCATTCTTCATCATTCATTCTTCATTGATCATTGATCCTTGTTCATTCTTCATCGTTCATTCGTCATTGATCATTGATCCTTGTTCATTCTTCATCGTTCATTCGTCATTGACCATTACTCCTTGTTCATTCTTCATCGTTCATTCTTCATTGATCATTGATCCTTGTTCATTCTTCATCGTTCATTCTTCTTTGATCATTGATCCTTGTTCATTCTTCATCGTTCATTCTTCATTGACCATTGATCCTTGTTCATTCTTCATCGTTCATTCTTCTTTGATCATTGATCCTTGTTCATTCTTCATTGATCATTGATCCTTGTTCATTCTTCATCGTTCATTCGTCATTGATCATTGATCCTTGTTCATTCTTCATCGTTCATTCTTCATTGATCGTTGATCCTTGTTCATTCTTCATCGTTCATTCGTCATTGATCATTGATCCTTGTTCATTCTTCATCGTTCATTCGTCATTGACCATTACTCCTTGTTCATTCTTCATCGTTCATTCTTCATTGATCATTGATCCTTGTTCATTCTTCATCGTTCATTCTTCTTTGATCATTAATCCTTGTTCATTCTTCATTGATCATTGATCCTTGTTCATTCTTCATCGTTCATTCTTCATTGACCATTGATCCTTGTTCATTCTTCATCGTTCATTCTTCATTGACCATTAATCCTTGTTCATTCTTCATCGATCATTCTTCATTGATCATTGTTCCTTGTTCATTCTTCATCGTTCATTCTTCATTGATCATTGATCCTTGTTCATTCTTCATCGTTCATTCTTCATTGATCATTGATCCTTGTTCATTCTTCATCGTTCATTCGTCATTGATCATTGATCCTTGTTCATTCTTCATCGTTCATTCGTCATTGACCATTACTCCTTGTTCATTCTTCATCGTTCATTCTTCATTGATCATTGATCCTTGTTCATTCTTCATCGTTCATTCGTCATTGATCATTGATCCTTATTCATTCTTCATCGTTCATTTTTCATTTATCATTGATCCTTGTTCATTCTTCATCGTTCATTCTTCATTGATCATTGATCCTTGTTCATTCTTCATCGTTCATTCGTCATTGACCATTAATCCTTGTTCATTCTTCATCGTTCATTCTTCATTGATCATTGATCCTTGTTCATTCTTCATCGTTCATTCGTCATTGACCATTAATCCTTGTTCATTCTTCATCATTCATTCTTCATTGATCATTGAACCTTGTTCATTCTTCATCGTTCATTCTTCTTTGATCATTGATCCTTGTTCATTCTTCATTGATCATTGATCCTTGTTCATTCTTCATCGTTCATTCGTCATTGATCATTGATCCTTGTTCATTCTTCATCGTTCATTCTTCATTGATCATTGATCCTTGTTCATTCTTCATCGTTCATTCGTCATTGATCATTGATCCTTGTTCATTCTTCATCGTTCATTCTTCATTGATCGTTGATCCTTGTTCATTCTTCATCGTTCATTCGTCATTGATCATTGATCCTTGTTCATTCTTCATCGTTCATTCGTCATTGACCATTACTCCTTGTTCATTCTTCATCGTTCATTCTTCATTGATCATTGATCCTTGTTCATTCTTCATCGTTCATTCTTCTTTGATCATTGATCCTTGTTCATTCTTCATTGATCATTGATCCTTGTTCATTCTTCATCGTTCATTCTTCATTGACCATTGATCCTTGTTCATTCTTCATCGTTCATTCTTCATTGACCATTAATCCTTGTTCATTCTTCATCGATCATTCTTCATTGATCATTGTTCCTTGTTCATTCTTCATCGTTCATTCTTCATTGATCATTGATCCTTGTTCATTCTTCATCGTTCATTCTTCATTGATCATTGATCCTTGTTCATTCTTCATCGTTCATTCGTCATTGATCATTGATCCTTGTTCATTCTTCATCGTTCATTCGTCATTGACCATTACTCCTTGTTCATTCTTCATCGTTCATTCTTCATTGATCATTGATCCTTGTTCATTCTTCATCGTTCATTCTTCTTTGATCATTGATCCTTGTTCATTCTTCATCGTTCATTCTTCATTGACCATTGATCCTTGTTCATTCTTCATCGTTCATTCTTCTTTGATCATTGATCCTTGTTCATTCTTCATTGATCATTGATCCTTGTTCATTCTTCATCGTTCATTCGTCATTGATCATTGATCCTTGTTCATTCTTCATCGTTCATTCTTCATTGATCGTTGATCCTTGTTCATTCTTCATCGTTCATTCGTCATTGATCATTGATCCTTGTTCATTCTTCATCGTTCATTCGTCATTGACCATTACTCCTTGTTCATTCTTCATCGTTCATTCTTCATTGATCATTGATCCTTGTTCATTCTTCATCGTTCATTCTTCTTTGATCATTGATCCTTGTTCATTCTTCATTGATCATTGATCCTTGTTCATTCTTCATCGTTCATTCTTCATTGACCATTGATCCTTGTTCATTCTTCATCGTTCATTCTTCATTGACCATTAATCCTTGTTCATTCTTCATCGATCATTCTTCATTGATCATTGTTCCTTGTTCATTCTTCATCGTTCATTCTTCATTGATCATTGATCCTTGTTCATTCTTCATCGTTCATTCTTCATTGATCATTGATCCTTGTTCATTCTTCATCGTTCATTCGTCATTGATCATTGATCCTTGTTCATTCTTCATCGTTCATTCGTCATTGACCATTACTCCTTGTTCATTCTTCATCGTTCATTCTTCATTGATCATTGATCCTTGTTCATTCTTCATCGTTCATTCGTCATTGATCATTGATCCTTATTCATTCTTCATCGTTCATTTTTCATTTATCATTGATCCTTGTTCATTCTTCATCGTTCATTCTTCATTGATCATTGATCCTTGTTCATTCTTCATCGATCATTCTTCATTGATCATTGTTCCTTGTTCATTCTTCATCGTTCATTCTTCATTGATCATTGATCCTTGTTCATTCTTCATCGTTCATTCTTCATTGATCATTGATCCTTGTTCATTCTTCATCGTTCATTCGTCATTGATCATTGATCCTTGTTCATTCTTCATCGTTCATTCGTCATTGACCATTACTCCTTGTTCATTCTTCATCGTTCATTCTTCATTGATCATTGATCCTTGTTCATTCTTCATCGTTCATTCGTCATTGATCATTGATCCTTATTCATTCTTCATCGTTCATTTTTCATTTATCATTGATCCTTGTTCATTCTTCATCGTTCATTCTTCATTGATCATTGATCCTTGTTCATTCTTCATCGTTCATTCGTCATTGACCATTAATCCTTGTTCATTCTTCATCGTTCATTCTTCATTGATCATTGATCCTTGTTCATTCTTCATCGTTCATTCGTCATTGACCATTAATCCTTGTTCATTCTTCATCATTCATTCTTCATTGATCATTGAACCTTGTTCATTCTTCATCGTTCATTCTTCTTTGATCATTGATCCTTGTTCATTCTTCATTGATCATTGATCCTTGTTCATTCTTCATCGTTCATTCGTCATTGATCATTGATCCTTGTTCATTCTTCATCGTTCATTCTTCATTGATCATTGATCCTTGTTCATTCTTCATCGTTCATTCGTCATTGATCATTGATCCTTGTTCATTCTTCATCGTTCATTCGTCATTGACCATTACTCCTTGTTCATTCTTCATCGTTCATTCTTCATTGATCATTGATCCTTGTTCATTCTTCATCGTTCATTCTTCTTTGATCATTGATCCTTGTTCATTCTTCATCGTTCATTCTTCATTGACCATTGTTCCTTGTTCATTCTTCATCGTTCATTCTTCTTTGATCATTGATCCTTGTTCATTCTTCATTGATCATTGATCCTTGTTCATTCTTCATCGTTCATTCGTCATTGATCATTGATCCTTGTTCATTCTTCATCGTTCATTCTTCATTGATCGTTGATCCTTGTTCATTCTTCATCGTTCATTCGTCATTGATCATTGATCCTTGTTCATTCTTCATCGTTCATTCGTCATTGACCATTACTCCTTGTTCATTCTTCATCGTTCATTCTTCATTGATCATTGATCCTTGTTCATTCTTCATCGTTCATTCTTCTTTGATCATTGATCCTTGTTCATTCTTCATTGATCATTGATCCTTGTTCATTCTTCATCGTTCATTCTTCATTGACCATTGATCCTTGTTCATTCTTCATCGTTCATTCTTCATTGACCATTAATCCTTGTTCATTCTTCATCGATCATTCTTCATTGATCATTGTTCCTTGTTCATTCTTCATCGTTCATTCTTCATTGATCATTGATCCTTGTTCATTCTTCATCGTTCATTCTTCATTGATCATTGATCCTTGTTCATTCTTCATCGTTCATTCGTCATTGATCATTGATCCTTGTTCATTCTTCATCGTTCATTCGTCATTGACCATTACTCCTTGTTCATTCTTCATCGTTCATTCTTCATTGATCATTGATCCTTGTTCATTCTTCATCGTTCATTCGTCATTGATCATTGATCCTTATTCATTCTTCATCGTTCATTTTTCATTTATCATTGATCCTTGTTCATTCTTCATCGTTCATTCTTCATTGATCATTGATTCTTGTTCATTCTTCATCGTTCATTCGTCATTGACCATTAATCCTTGTTCATTCTTCATCGTTCATTCTTCATTGATCATTGATCCTTGTTCATTCTTCATCGTTCATTCGTCATTGATCATTGATCCTTGTTCATTCTTCATCGTTCATTCGTCATTGACCATTACTCCTTGTTCATTCTTCATCGTTCATTCTTCATTGATCATTGATCCTTGTTCATTCTTCATCGTTCATTCGTCATTGATCATTGATCCTTATTCATTCTTCATCGTTCATTCGTCATTGATCATTGATCCTTGTTCATTCTTCATCGTTCATTCGTCATTGACCATTACTCCTTGTTCATTCTTCATCGTTCATTCTTCATTGATCATTGATCCTTGTTCATTCTTCATCGTTCATTCGTCATTGATCATTGATCCTTATTCATTCTTCATCGTTCATTTTTCATTTATCATTGATCCTTGTTCATTCTTCATCGTTCATTCTTCATTGATCATTGATCCTTGTTCATTCTTCATCGTTCATTCGTCATTGACCATTAATCCTTGTTCATTCTTCATCGTTCATTCTTCATTGATCATTGATCCTTGTTCATTCTTCATCGTTCATTCGTCATTGACCATTAATCCTTGTTCATTCTTCATCATTCATTCTTCATTGATCATTGAACCTTGTTCATTCTTCATCGTTCATTCTTCTTTGATCATTGATCCTTGTTCATTCTTCATTGATTATTGATCCTTGTTCATTCTTCATCGTTCATTCGTCATTGATCATTGATCCTTGTTCATTCTTCATCATTCATTCTTCATTGATCATTGATCCTTGTTCATTCTTCATCGTTCATTCGTCATTGATCATTGATCCTTGTTCATTCTTCATCGTTCATTCGTCATTGACCATTACTCCTTGTTCATTCTTCATCGTTCATTCTTCATTGATCATTGATCCTTGTTCATTCTTCATCGTTCATTCTTCTTTGATCATTGATCCTTGTTCATTCTTCATCGTTCATTCTTCATTGACCATTGATCCTTGTTCATTCTTCATCGTTCATTCTTCTTTGATCATTGATCCTTGTTCATTCTTCATCGTTCATTCGTCATTGATCATTGATCCTTGTTCATTCTTCATCGTTCATTCTTCATTGATCGTTGATCCTTGTTCATTCTTCATCGTTCATTCGTCATTGATCATTGATCCTTGTTCATTCTTCATCGTTCATTCGTCATTGACCATTACTCCTTGTTCATTCTTCATCGTTCATTCTTCATTGATCATTGATCCTTGTTCATTCTTCATCGTTCATTCTTCTTTGATCATTAATCCTTGTTCATTCTTCATTGATCATTGATCCTTGTTCATTCTTCATCGTTCATTCTTCATTGACCATTGATCCTTGTTCATTCTTCATCGTTCATTCTTCATTGACCATTAATCCTTGTTCATTCTTCATCGATCATTCTTCATTGATCATTGTTCCTTGTTCATTCTTCATCGTTCATTCTTCATTGATCATTGATCCTTGTTCATTCTTCATCGTTCATTCTTCATTGATCATTGATCCTTGTTCATTCTTCATCGTTCATTCGTCATTGATCATTGATCCTTGTTCATTCTTCATCGTTCATTCGTCATTGACCATTACTCCTTGTTCATTCTTCATCGTTCATTCTTCATTGATCATTGATCCTTGTTCATTCTTCATCGTTCATTCGTCATTGATCATTGATCCTTATTCATTCTTCATAGTTCATTTTTCATTTATCATTGATCCTTGTTCATTCTTCATCGTTCATTCTTCATTGATCATTGATCCTTGTTCATTCTTCATCGTTCATTCGTCATTGACCATTAATCCTTGTTCATTCTTCATCGTTCATTCTTCATTGATCATTGATCCTTGTTCATTCTTCATCGTTCATTCGTCATTGACCATTAATCCTTGTTCATTCTTCATCGTTCATTCTTCCTTGATCATTGAACCTTGTTCATTCTTCATCGTTCATTCTTCTTTGATCATTGATCCTTGTTCATTCTTCATTGATCATTGATCCTTGTTCATTCTTCATCGTTCATTCGTCATTGATCATTGATCCTTGTTCATTCTTCATCGTTCATTCTTCATTGATCATTGATCCTTGTTCATTCTTCATCGTTCATTCGTCATTGATCATTGATCCTTGTTCATTCTTCATCGTTCATTCGTCATTGACCATTACTCCTTGTTCATTCTTCATCGTTCATTCTTCATTGATCATTGATCCTTGTTCATTCTTCATCGTTCATTCTTCTTTGATCATTGATCCTTGTTCATTCTTCATCGTTCATTCTTCATTGACCATTGATCCTTGTTCATTCTTCATCGTTCATTCTTCTTTGATCATTGATCCTTGTTCATTCTTCATTGATCATTGATCCTTGTTCATTCTTCATCGTTCATTCGTCATTGATCATTGATCCTTGTTCATTCTTCATCGTTCATTCTTCATTGATCGTTGATCCTTGTTCATTCTTCATTGTTCATTCGTCATTGATCATTGATCCTTGTTCATTCTTCATCGTTCATTCGTCATTGACCATTACTCCTTGTTCATTCTTCAACGTTCATTCTTCATTGATCATTGATCCTTGTTCATTCTTCATCGTTCATTCTTCTTTGATCATTGATCCTTGTTCATTCTTCATTGATCATTGATCCTTGTTCATTCTTCATCGTTCATTCTTCATTGACCATTGATCCTTGTTCATTCTTCATCGTTCATTCTTCATTGACCATTAATCCTTGTTCATTCTTCATCGATCATTCTTCATTGATCATTGTTCCTTGTTCATTCTTCATCGTTCATTCTTCATTGATCATTGATCCTTGTTCATTCTTCATCGTTCATTCTTCATTGATCATTGATCCTTGTTCATTCTTCATCGTTCATTCGTCATTGATCATTGATCCTTGTTCATTCTTCATCGTTCATTCGTCATTGACCATTACTCCTTGTTCATTCTTCATCGTTCATTCTTCATTGATCATTGATCCTTGTTCATTCTTCATCGTTCATTCGTCATTGATCATTGATCCTTATTCATTCTTCATCGTTCATTTTTCATTTATCATTGATCCTTGTTCATTCTTCATCGTTCATTCTTCATTGATCATTGATCCTTGTTCATTCTTCATCGATCATTCTTCATTGATCATTGTTCCTTGTTCATTCTTCATCGTTCATTCTTTATTGATCATTGATCCTTGTTCATTCTTCATCGTTCATTCTTCATTGATCATTGATCCTTGTTCATTCTTCATCGTTCATTCGTCATTGATCATTGATCCTTGTTCATTCTTCATCGTTCATTCGTCATTGACCATTACTCCTTGTTCATTCTTCATCGTTCATTCTTCATTGATCATTGATCCATGTTCATTCTTCATCGTTCATTCGTCATTGATCATTGATCCTTATTCATTCTTCATCGTTCATTTTTCATTTATCATTGATCCTTGTTCATTCTTCATCGTTCATTCTTCATTGATCATTGATCCTTGTTCATTCTTCATCGTTCATTCGTCATTGACCATTAATCCTTGTTCATTCTTCATCGTTCATTCTTCATTGATCATTGATCCTTGTTCATTCTTCATCGTTCATTCGTCATTGATCATTGATCCTTGTTCATTCTTCATCGTTCATTCGTCATTGACCATTACTCCTTGTTCATTCTTCATCGTTCATTCTTCATTGATCATTGATCCTTGTTCATTCTTCATCATTCATTCGTCATTGATCATTGATCCTTATTCATTCTTCATCGTTCATTCGTCATTGATCATTGATCCTTGTTCATTCTTCATCGTTCATTCGTCATTGACCATTACTCCTTGTTCATTCTTCATCGTTCATTCTTCATTGATCATTGATCCTTGTTCATTCTTCATCGTTCATTCGTCATTGATCATTGATCCTTATTCATTCTTCATCGTTCATTTTTCATTTATCATTGATCCTTGTTCATTCTTCATCGTTCATTCTTCATTGATCATTAATCCTTGTTCATTCTTCATCGTTCATTCGTCATTGACCATTAATCCTTGTTCATTCTTCATCGTTCATTCTTCATTGATCATTGATCCTTGTTCATTCTTCATCGTTCATTCGTCATTGACCATTAATCCTTGTTCATTCTTCATCATTTATTCTTCATTGATCATTGAACCTTGTTCATTCTTCATCGTTCATTCTTCTTTGATCATTGATCCTTGTTCATTCTTCATTGATCATTGATCCTTGTTCATTCTTCATCGTTCATTCGTCATTGATCATTGATCCTTGTTCATTCTTCATCATTCATTCTTCATTGATCATTGATCCTTGTTCATTCTTCATCGTTCATTCGTCATTGATCATTGATCCTTGTTCATTCTTCATCGTTCATTCGTGATTGACCATTACTCCTTGTTCATTCTTCATCGTTCATTCTTCATTGATCATTGATCCTTGTTCATTCTTCATCGTTCATTCTTCTTTGATCATTGATCCTTGTTCATTCTTCATCGTTCATTCTTCATTGACCATTGATCCTTGTTCATTCTTCATCGTTCATTCTTCTTTGATCATTGATCCTTGTTCATTCTTCATTGATCATTGATCCTTGTTCATTCTTCATCGTTCATTCGTCATTGATCATTGATCCTTGTTCATTCTTCATCGTTCATTCTTCATTGATCGTTGATCCTTGTTCATTCTTCATCGTTCATTCGTCATTGATCATTGATCCTTGTTCATTCTTCATCGTTCATTCGTCATTGACCATTACTCCTTGTTCATTCTTCATCATTCATTCTTCATTGATCATTGATCCTTGTTCATTCTTCATCGTTCATTCTTCTTTGATCATTGATCCTTGTTCATTCTTCATTGATCATTGATCCTTGTTCATTCTTCATCGTTCATTCTTCATTGACCATTGATCCTTGTTCATTCTTCATCGTTCATTCTTCATTGACCATTAATCCTTGTTCATTCTTCATCGATCATTCTTCATTGATCATTGTTCCTTGTTCATTCTTCATCGTTCATTCTTCATTGATCATTGATCCTTGTTCATTCTTCATCGTTCATTCGTCATTGACCATTAATCCTTGTTCATTCTTCATCATTCATTCTTCATTGATCATTGAACCTTGTTCATTCTTCATCGTTCATTCTTCTTTGATCATTGATCCTTGTTCATTCTTCATTGATCATTGATCCTTGTTCATTCTTCATCGTTCATTCGTCATTGATCATTGATCCTTGTTCATTCTTCATCATTCATTCTTCATTGATCATTGATCCTTGTTCATTCTTCATCGTTCATTCGTCATTGATCATTGATCCTTGTTCATTCTTCATCGTTCATTCGTGATTGACCATTACTCCTTGTTCATTCTTCATCGTTCATTCTTCATTGATCATTGATCCTTGTTCATTCTTCATCGTTCATTCTTCTTTGATCATTGATCCTTGTTCATTCTTCATCGTTCATTCTTCATTGACCATTGATCCTTGTTCATTCTTCATCGTTCATTCTTCTTTGATCATTGATCCTTGTTCATTCTTCATTGATCATTGATCCTTGTTCATTCTTCATCGTTCATTCGTCATTGATCATTGATCCTTGTTCATTCTTCATCGTTCATTCTTCATTGATCGTTGATCCTTGTTCATTCTTCATCATTCATTCGTCATTGATCATTGATCCTTGTTCATTCTTCATCGTTCATTCGTCATTGACCATTACTCCTTGTTCATTCTTCATCGTTCATTCTTCATTGATCATTGATCCTTGTTCATTCTTCATCGTTCATTCTTCTTTGATCATTGATCCTTGTTCATTCTTCATTGATCATTGATCCTTGTTCATTCTTCATCGTTCATTCTTCATTGACCATTGATCCTTGTTCATTCTTCATCGTTCATTCTTCATTGACCATTAATCCTTGTTCATTCTTCACCGATCATTCTTCATTGATCATTGTTCCTTGTTCATTCTTCATCGTTCATTCTTCATTGATCATTGATCCTTGTTCATTCTTCATCGTTCATTCGTCATTGATCATTGATCCTTGTTCATTCTTCATCGTTCATTCGTCATTGACCATTACTCCTTGTTCATTCTTCATCGTTCATTCTTCATTGATCATTGATCCTTGTTCATTCTTCATCGTTCATTCGTCATTGATCATTGATCCTTATTCATTCTTCATCGTTCATTCGTCATTGATCATTGATCCTTGTTCATTCTTCATCGTTCATTCGTCATTGACCATTACTCCTTGTTCATTCTTCATCGTTCATTCTTCATTGATCATTGATCCTTGTTCATTCTTCATCGTTCATTCGTCATTGATCATTGATCCTTATTCATTCTTCATCGTTCATTTTTCATTTATCATTGATCCTTGTTCATTCTTCATCGTTCATTCTTCATTGATCATTGATCCTTGTTCATTCTTCATCGTTCATTCGTCATTGACCATTAATCCTTGTTCATTCTTCATCGTTCATTCTTCATTGATCATTGATCCTTGTTCATTCTTCATCGTTCATTCGTCATTGACCATTAATCCTTGTTCATTCGTCATCATTCATTCTTCATTGATCATTGAACCTTGTTCATTCTTCATCGTTCATTCTTCTTTGATCATTGATCCTTGTTCATTCGTCATTGATCATTGATCCTTGTTCATTCTTCATCGTTCATTCGTCATTGATCATTGATCCTTGTTCATTCTTCATCATTCATTCTTCATTGATCATTGATCCTTGTTCATTCTTCATCGTTCATTCGTCATTGATCATTGATCCTTGTTCATTCTTCATCGTTCATTCGTGATTGACCATTACTCCTTGTTCATTCTTCATCGTTCATTCTTCATTGATCATTGATCCTTGTTCATTCTTCATCGTTCATTCTTCTTTGATCATTGATCCTTGTTCATTCTTCATCGTTCATTCTTCATTGACCATTGATCCTTGTTCATTCTTCATCGTTCATTCTTCTTTGATCATTGATCCTTGTTCATTCTTCATTGATCATTGATCCTTGTTCATTCTTCATCGTTCATTCGTCATTGATCATTGATCCTTGTTCATTTTTCATCGTTCATTCTTCATTGATCGTTGATCCTTGTTCATTCTTCATCGTTCATTCTTCATTGATCATTGATCCTTGTTCATTCTTCATCGTTCATTCGTCATTGATCATTGATCCTTATTCATTCTTCATCGTTCATTTTTCATTTATCATTGATCCTTGTTCATTCTTCATCGTTCATTCTTCATTGATCATTGATTCTTGTTCATTCTTCATCGTTCATTCGTCATTGACCATTAATCCTTGTTCATTCTTCATCGTTCATTCTTCATTGATCATTGATCCTTGTTCATTCTTCATCGTTCATTCGTCATTGATCATTGATCCTTGTTCATTCTTCATCGTTCATTCGTCATTGACCATTACTCCTTGTTCATTCTTCATCGTTCATTCTTCATTGATCATTGATCCTTGTTCATTCTTCATCGTTCATTCGTCATTGATCATTGATCCTTATTCATTCTTCATCGTTCATTCGTCATTGATCATTGATCCTTGTTCATTCTTCATCGTTCATTCGTCATTGACCATTACTCCTTGTTCATTCTTCATCGTTCATTCTTCATTGATCATTGATCCTTGTTCATTCTTCATCGTTCATTCGTCATTGATCATTGATCCTTATTCATTCTTCATCGTTCATTTTTCATTTATCATTGATCCTTGTTCATTCTTCATCGTTCATTCTTCATTGATCATTGATCCTTGTTCATTCTTCATCGTTCATTCGTCATTGACCATTAATCCTTGTTCATTCTTCATCGTTCATTCTTCATTGATCATTGATCCTTGTTCATTCTTCATCGTTCATTCGTCATTGACCATTAATCCTTGTTCATTCTTCATCATTCATTCTTCATTGATCATTGAACCTTGTTCATTCTTCATCGTTCATTCTTCTTTGATCATTGATCCTTGTTCATTCTTCATTGATTATTGATCCTTGTTCATTCTTCATCGTTCATTCGTCATTGATCATTGATCCTTGTTCATTCTTCATCATTCATTCTTCATTGATCATTGATCCTTGTTCATTCTTCATCGTTCATTCGTCATTGATCATTGATCCTTGTTCATTCTTCATCGTTCATTCGTCATTGACCATTACTCCTTGTTCATTCTTCATCGTTCATTCTTCATTGATCATTGATCCTTGTTCATTCTTCATCGTTCATTCTTCTTTGATCATTGATCCTTGTTCATTCTTCATCGTTCATTCTTCATTGACCATTGATCCTTGTTCATTCTTCATCGTTCATTCTTCTTTGATCATTGATCCTTGTTCATTCTTCATCGTTCATTCGTCATTGATCATTGATCCTTGTTCATTCTTCATCGTTCATTCTTCATTGATCGTTGATCCTTGTTCATTCTTCATCGTTCATTCGTCATTGATCATTGATCCTTGTTCATTCTTCATCGTTCATTCGTCATTGACCATTACTCCTTGTTCATTCTTCATCGTTCATTCTTCATTGATCATTGATCCTTGTTCATTCTTCATCGTTCATTCTTCTTTGATCATTAATCCTTGTTCATTCTTCATTGATCATTGATCCTTGTTCATTCTTCATCGTTCATTCTTCATTGACCATTGATCCTTGTTCATTCTTCATCGTTCATTCTTCATTGACCATTAATCCTTGTTCATTCTTCATCGATCATTCTTCATTGATCATTGTTCCTTGTTCATTCTTCATCGTTCATTCTTCATTGATCATTGATCCTTGTTCATTCTTCATCGTTCATTCTTCATTGATCATTGATCCTTGTTCATTCTTCATCGTTCATTCGTCATTGATCATTGATCCTTGTTCATTCTTCATCGTTCATTCGTCATTGACCATTACTCCTTGTTCATTCTTCATCGTTCATTCTTCATTGATCATTGATCCTTGTTCATTCTTCATCGTTCATTCGTCATTGATCATTGATCCTTATTCATTCTTCATAGTTCATTTTTCATTTATCATTGATCCTTGTTCATTCTTCATCGTTCATTCTTCATTGATCATTGATCCTTGTTCATTCTTCATCGTTCATTCGTCATTGACCATTAATCCTTGTTCATTCTTCATCGTTCATTCTTCATTGATCATTGATCCTTGTTCATTCTTCATCGTTCATTCGTCATTGACCATTAATCCTTGTTCATTCTTCATCGTTCATTCTTCCTTGATCATTGAACCTTGTTCATTCTTCATCGTTCATTCTTCTTTGATCATTGATCCTTGTTCATTCTTCATTGATCATTGATCCTTGTTCATTCTTCATCGTTCATTCGTCATTGATCATTGATCCTTGTTCATTCTTCATCGTTCATTCTTCATTGATCATTGATCCTTGTTCATTCTTCATCGTTCATTCGTCATTGATCATTGATCCTTGTTCATTCTTCATCGTTCATTCGTCATTGACCATTACTCCTTGTTCATTCTTCATCGTTCATTCTTCATTGATCATTGATCCTTGTTCATTCTTCATCGTTCATTCTTCTTTGATCATTGATCCTTGTTCATTCTTCATCGTTCATTCTTCATTGACCATTGATCCTTGTTCATTCTTCATCGTTCATTCTTCTTTGATCATTGATCCTTGTTCATTCTTCATTGATCATTGATCCTTGTTCATTCTTCATCGTTCATTCGTCATTGATCATTGATCCTTGTTCATTCTTCATCGTTCATTCTTCATTGATCGTTGATCCTTGTTCATTCTTCATTGTTCATTCGTCATTGATCATTGATCCTTGTTCATTCTTCATCGTTCATTCGTCATTGACCATTACTCCTTGTTCATTCTTCAACGTTCATTCTTCATTGATCATTGATCCTTGTTCATTCTTCATCGTTCATTCTTCTTTGATCATTGATCCTTGTTCATTCTTCATTGATCATTGATCCTTGTTCATTCTTCATCGTTCATTCTTCATTGACCATTGATCCTTGTTCATTCTTCATCGTTCATTCTTCATTGACCATTAATCCTTGTTCATTCTTCATCGATCATTCTTCATTGATCATTGTTCCTTGTTCATTCTTCATCGTTCATTCTTCATTGATCATTGATCCTTGTTCATTCTTCATCGTTCATTCTTCATTGATCATTGATCCTTGTTCATTCTTCATCGTTCATTCGTCATTGATCATTGATCCTTGTTCATTCTTCATCGTTCATTCGTCATTGACCATTACTCCTTGTTCATTCTTCATCGTTCATTCTTCATTGATCATTGATCCTTGTTCATTCTTCATCGTTCATTCGTCATTGATCATTGATCCTTATTCATTCTTCATCGTTCATTTTTCATTTATCATTGATCCTTGTTCATTCTTCATCGTTCATTCTTCATTGATCATTGATCCTTGTTCATTCTTCATCGATCATTCTTCATTGATCATTGTTCCTTGTTCATTCTTCATCGTTCATTCTTTATTGATCATTGATCCTTGTTCATTCTTCATCGTTCATTCTTCATTGATCATTGATCCTTGTTCATTCTTCATCGTTCATTCGTCATTGATCATTGATCCTTGTTCATTCTTCATCGTTCATTCGTCATTGACCATTACTCCTTGTTCATTCTTCATCGTTCATTCTTCATTGATCATTGATCCATGTTCATTCTTCATCGTTCATTCGTCATTGATCATTGATCCTTATTCATTCTTCATCGTTCATTTTTCATTTATCATTGATCCTTGTTCATTCTTCATCGTTCATTCTTCATTGATCATTGATCCTTGTTCATTCTTCATCGTTCATTCGTCATTGACCATTAATCCTTGTTCATTCTTCATCGTTCATTCTTCATTGATCATTGATCCTTGTTCATTCTTCATCGTTCATTCGTCATTGATCATTGATCCTTGTTCATTCTTCATCGTTCATTCGTCATTGACCATTACTCCTTGTTCATTCTTCATCGTTCATTCTTCATTGATCATTGATCCTTGTTCATTCTTCATCATTCATTCGTCATTGATCATTGATCCTTATTCATTCTTCATCGTTCATTCGTCATTGATCATTGATCCTTGTTCATTCTTCATCGTTCATTCGTCATTGACCATTACTCCTTGTTCATTCTTCATCGTTCATTCTTCATTGATCATTGATCCTTGTTCATTCTTCATCGTTCATTCGTCATTGATCATTGATCCTTATTCATTCTTCATCGTTCATTTTTCATTTATCATTGATCCTTGTTCATTCTTCATCGTTCATTCTTCATTGATCATTAATCCTTGTTCATTCTTCATCGTTCATTCGTCATTGACCATTAATCCTTGTTCATTCTTCATCGTTCATTCTTCATTGATCATTGATCCTTGTTCATTCTTCATCGTTCATTCGTCATTGACCATTAATCCTTGTTCATTCTTCATCATTTATTCTTCATTGATCATTGAACCTTGTTCATTCTTCATCGTTCATTCTTCTTTGATCATTGATCCTTGTTCATTCTTCATTGATCATTGATCCTTGTTCATTCTTCATCGTTCATTCGTCATTGATCATTGATCCTTGTTCATTCTTCATCATTCATTCTTCATTGATCATTGATCCTTGTTCATTCTTCATCGTTCATTCGTCATTGATCATTGATCCTTGTTCATTCTTCATCGTTCATTCGTGATTGACCATTACTCCTTGTTCATTCTTCATCGTTCATTCTTCATTGATCATTGATCCTTGTTCATTCTTCATCGTTCATTCTTCTTTGATCATTGATCCTTGTTCATTCTTCATCGTTCATTCTTCATTGACCATTGATCCTTGTTCATTCTTCATCGTTCATTCTTCTTTGATCATTGATCCTTGTTCATTCTTCATTGATCATTGATCCTTGTTCATTCTTCATCGTTCATTCGTCATTGATCATTGATCCTTGTTCATTCTTCATCGTTCATTCTTCATTGATCGTTGATCCTTGTTCATTCTTCATCGTTCATTCGTCATTGATCATTGATCCTTGTTCATTCTTCATCGTTCATTCGTCATTGACCATTACTCCTTGTTCATTCTTCATCATTCATTCTTCATTGATCATTGATCCTTGTTCATTCTTCATCGTTCATTCTTCTTTGATCATTGATCCTTGTTCATTCTTCATTGATCATTGATCCTTGTTCATTCTTCATCGTTCATTCTTCATTGACCATTGATCCTTGTTCATTCTTCATCGTTCATTCTTCATTGACCATTAATCCTTGTTCATTCTTCATCGATCATTCTTCATTGATCATTGTTCCTTGTTCATTCTTCATCGTTCATTCTTCATTGATCATTGATCCTTGTTCATTCTTCATCGTTCATTCGTCATTGACCATTAATCCTTGTTCATTCTTCATCATTCATTCTTCATTGATCATTGAACCTTGTTCATTCTTCATCGTTCATTCTTCTTTGATCATTGATCCTTGTTCATTCTTCATTGATCATTGATCCTTGTTCATTCTTCATCGTTCATTCGTCATTGATCATTGATCCTTGTTCATTCTTCATCATTCATTCTTCATTGATCATTGATCCTTGTTCATTCTTCATCGTTCATTCGTCATTGATCATTGATCCTTGTTCATTCTTCATCGTTCATTCGTGATTGACCATTACTCCTTGTTCATTCTTCATCGTTCATTCTTCATTGATCATTGATCCTTGTTCATTCTTCATCGTTCATTCTTCTTTGATCATTGATCCTTGTTCATTCTTCATCGTTCATTCTTCATTGACCATTGATCCTTGTTCATTCTTCATCGTTCATTCTTCTTTGATCATTGATCCTTGTTCATTCTTCATTGATCATTGATCCTTGTTCATTCTTCATCGTTCATTCGTCATTGATCATTGATCCTTGTTCATTCTTCATCGTTCATTCTTCATTGATCGTTGATCCTTGTTCATTCTTCATCATTCATTCGTCATTGATCATTGATCCTTGTTCATTCTTCATCGTTCATTCGTCATTGACCATTACTCCTTGTTCATTCTTCATCGTTCATTCTTCATTGATCATTGATCCTTGTTCATTCTTCATCGTTCATTCTTCTTTGATCATTGATCCTTGTTCATTCTTCATTGATCATTGATCCTTGTTCATTCTTCATCGTTCATTCTTCATTGACCATTGATCCTTGTTCATTCTTCATCGTTCATTCTTCATTGACCATTAATCCTTGTTCATTCTTCACCGATCATTCTTCATTGATCATTGTTCCTTGTTCATTCTTCATCGTTCATTCTTCATTGATCATTGATCCTTGTTCATTCTTCATCGTTCATTCGTCATTGATCATTGATCCTTGTTCATTCTTCATCGTTCATTCGTCATTGACCATTACTCCTTGTTCATTCTTCATCGTTCATTCTTCATTGATCATTGATCCTTGTTCATTCTTCATCGTTCATTCGTCATTGATCATTGATCCTTATTCATTCTTCATCGTTCATTCGTCATTGATCATTGATCCTTGTTCATTCTTCATCGTTCATTCGTCATTGACCATTACTCCTTGTTCATTCTTCATCGTTCATTCTTCATTGATCATTGATCCTTGTTCATTCTTCATCGTTCATTCGTCATTGATCATTGATCCTTATTCATTCTTCATCGTTCATTTTTCATTTATCATTGATCCTTGTTCATTCTTCATCGTTCATTCTTCATTGATCATTGATCCTTGTTCATTCTTCATCGTTCATTCGTCATTGACCATTAATCCTTGTTCATTCTTCATCGTTCATTCTTCATTGATCATTGATCCTTGTTCATTCTTCATCGTTCATTCGTCATTGACCATTAATCCTTGTTCATTCGTCATCATTCATTCTTCATTGATCATTGAACCTTGTTCATTCTTCATCGTTCATTCTTCTTTGATCATTGATCCTTGTTCATTCGTCATTGATCATTGATCCTTGTTCATTCTTCATCGTTCATTCGTCATTGATCATTGATCCTTGTTCATTCTTCATCATTCATTCTTCATTGATCATTGATCCTTGTTCATTCTTCATCGTTCATTCGTCATTGATCATTGATCCTTGTTCATTCTTCATCGTTCATTCGTGATTGACCATTACTCCTTGTTCATTCTTCATCGTTCATTCTTCATTGATCATTGATCCTTGTTCATTCTTCATCGTTCATTCTTCTTTGATCATTGATCCTTGTTCATTCTTCATCGTTCATTCTTCATTGACCATTGATCCTTGTTCATTCTTCATCGTTCATTCTTCTTTGATCATTGATCCTTGTTCATTCTTCATTGATCATTGATCCTTGTTCATTCTTCATCGTTCATTCGTCATTGATCATTGATCCTTGTTCATTTTTCATCGTTCATTCTTCATTGATCGTTGATCCTTGTTCATTCTTCATCGTTCATTCGTCATTGATCATTGATCCTTGTTCATTCTTCATCGTTCATTCGTCATTGACCATTACTCCTTGTTCATTCTTCATCGTTCATTCTTCATTGATCATTGATCCTTGTTCATTCTTCATCGTTCATTCTTCTTTGATCATTGATCCTTGTTCATTCTTCATTGATCATTGATCCTTGTTCATTCTTCATCGTTCATTCTTCATTGACCATTGATCCTTGTTCATTCTTCATCGTTCATTCTTCATTGACCATTAATCCTTGTTCATTCTTCATCGATCATTCTTCATTGATCATTGTTCCTTGTTCATTCTTCATCGTTCATTCTTCATTGATCATTGATCCTTGTTCTTTCTTCATCATTCATTCTTCATTGATCATTGATCCTTGTTCATTCTTCATCGTTCATTCGTCATTGATCATTGATCCTTGTTCATTCTTCATCGTTCATTCGTCATTGACCATTACTCCTTGTTCATTCTTCATCGTTCATTCTTCATTGATCATTGATCCTTGTTCATTCTTCATCGTTCATTCGTCATTGATCATTGATCCTTATTCATTCTTCATCGTTCATTTTTCATTTATCATTGATCCTTGTTCATTCTTCATCGTTCATTCTTCATTGATCATTGATCCTTGTTCATTCTTCATCGTTCATTCGTCATTGACCATTAATCCTTGTTCATTCTTCATCGTTCATTCTTCATTGATCATTGATCCTTGTTCATTCTTCATCGTTCATTCGTCATTGACCATTAATCCTTGTTCATTCTTCATCGTTCATTCTTACTTGATCATTGAACCTTGTTCATTCTTCATCGTTCATTCTTCTTTGATCATTGATCCTTGTTCATTCTTCATTGATCATTGATCCTTGTTCATTCTTCATCGTTCATTCGTCATTGATCATTGATCCTTGTTCATTCTTCATCGTTCATTCGTCATTGACCATTACTCCTTGTTCATTCTTCATCGTTCATTCTTCATTGATCATTGATCCTTGTTCATTCTTCATCGTTCATTCTTCTTTGATCATTGATCCTTGTTCATTCTTCATCGTTCATTCTTCATTGATCATTGATCCTTGTTCATTCTTCATCGTTCATTCGTCATTGACCATTAATCCTTGTTCATTCTTCATCGTTCATTCTTCATTGATCATTGATCCTTGTTCATTCTTCATCGTTCATTCGTCATTGATCATTGATCCTTGTTCATTCTTCATCGTTCATTCGTCATTGACCATTACTCCTTGTTCATTCTTCATCGTTCATTCTTCATTGATCATTGATCCTTGTTCATTCTTCATCGTTCATTCGTCATTGATCATTGATCCTTATTCATTCTTCATCGTTCATTCGTCATTGATCATTGATCCTTGTTCATTCTTCATCGTTCATTCGTCATTGACCATTACTCCTTGTTCATTCTTAATCGTTCATTCTTCATTGATCATTGATCCTTGTTCATTCTTCATCGTTCATTCGTCATTGATCATTGATCCTTATTCATTCTTCATCGTTCATTTTTCATTTATCATTGATCCTTGTTCATTCTTCATTGATCATTGATCCTTGTTCATTCTTCATCGTTCATTCGTCATTGATCATTGATCCTTGTTCATTCTTCATCGTTCATTCGTCATTGACCATTACTCCTTGTTCATTCTTCATCGTTCATTCTTCATTGATCATTGATCCTTGTTCATTCTTCATCGTTCATTCGTCATTGATCATTGATCCTTATTCATTCTTCATCGTTCATTTTTCATTTATCATTGATCCTTGTTCATTCTTCATCGTTCATTCTTCATTGATCATTGATCCTTGTTCATTCTTCATCGTTCATTCGTCATTGACCATTAATCCTTGTTCATTCTTCATCGTTCATTCTTCATTGATCATTGATCCTTGTTCATTCTTCATCGTTCATTCGTCATTGACCATTAATCCTTGTTCATTCTTCATCATTCATTCTTCATTGATCATTGAACCTTGTTCATTCTTCATCGTTCATTCTTCTTTGATCATTGATCCTTGTTCATTCTTCATTGATCATTGATCCTTGTTCATTCTTCATCGTTCATTCGTCATTGATCATTGATCCTTGTTCATTCTTCATCGTTCATTCTTCATTGATCATTGATCCTTGTTCATTCTTCATCGTTCATTCGTCATTGACCATTAATCCTTGTTCATTCTTCATCGTTCATTCTTCATTGATCATTGATCCTTGTTCATTCTTCATCGTTCATTCGTCATTGACCATTAATCCTTGTTCATTCTTCATCGTTCATTCTTCCTTGATCATTGAACCTTGTTCATTCTTCATCGTTCATTCTTCTTTGATCATTGATCCTTGTTCATTCTTCATTGATCATTGATCCTTGTTCATTCTTCATCGTTCATTCGTCATTGATCATTGATCCTTGTTCATTCTTCATCGTTCATTCTTCATTGATCATTGATCCTTGTTCATTCTTCATCGTTCATTCGTCATTGATCATTGATCCTTGTTCATTCTTCATCGTTCATTCGTCATTGACCATTACTCCTTGTTCATTCTTCATCGTTCATTCTTCATTGATCATTGATCCTTGTTCATTCTTAATCGTTCATTCTTCTTTGATCATTGATCCTTGTTCATTCTTCATCGTTCATTCTTCATTGACCATTGATCCTTGTTCATTCTTCATCGTTCATTCTTCTTTGATCATTGCTCCTTGTTCATTCTTCATTGATCATTGATCCTTGTTCATTCTTCATCGTTCATTCGTCATTGATCATTGATCCTTGTTCATTCTTCATCGTTCATTCTTCATTGATCGTTGATCCTTGTTCATTCTTCATTGTTCATTCGTCATTGATCATTGATCCTTGTTCATTCTTCATCGTTCATTCGTCATTGACCATTACTCCTTGTTCATTCTTCATCGTTCATTCTTCATTGATCATTGATCCTTGTTCATTCTTCATCGTTCATTCTTCTTTGATCATTGATCCTTGTTCATTCTTCATTGATCATTGATCCTTGTTCATTCTTCATCGTTCATTCTTCATTGACCATTGATCCTTGTTCATTCTTCATCGTTCATTCTTCATTGATCATTGATCCTTGTTCATTCTTCATCGTTCATTCGTCATTGATCATTGATCCTTGTTCATTCTTCATCGTTCATTCTTCATTGATCATTGATCCTTGTTCATTCTTCATCGTTCATTCGTCATTGACCATTAATCCTTGTTCATTCTTCATCGTTCATTCTTCATTGATCATTGATCCTTGTTCATTCTTCATCGTTCATTCGTCATTGATCATTGATCCTTGTTCATTCTTCATCGTTCATTCGTCATTGACCATTACTCCTTGTTCATTCTTCATCGTTCATTCTTCATTGATCATTGATCCTTGTTCATTCTTCATCGTTCATTCGTCATTGATCATTGATCCTTATTCATTCTTCATCGTTCATTCGTCATTGATCATTGATCCTTGTTCATTCTTCATCGTTCATTCGTCATTGACCATTACTCCTTGTTCATTCTTCATCGTTCATTCTTCATTGATCATTGATCCTTGTTCATTCTTCATCGTTCATTCGTCATTGATCATTGATCCTTATTCATTCTTCATCGTTCATTTTTCATTTATCATTGATCCTTGTTCATTCTTCATCGTTCATTCTTCATTGATCATTGATCCTTGTTCATTCTTCATCGATCATTCTTCATTGATCATTGTTCCTTGTTCATTCTTCATCGTTCATTCTTCATTGATCATTGATCCTTGTTCATTCTTCATCGTTCATTCTTCATTGATCATTGATCCTTGTTCATTCTTCATCGTTCATTCGTCATTGATCATTGATCCTTGTTCATTCTTCATCGTTCATTCGTCATTGACCATTACTCCTTGTTCATTCTTCATCGTTCATTCTTCATTGATCATTGATCCTTGTTCATTCTTCATCGTTCATTCGTCATTGATCATTGATCCTTATTCATTCTTCATCGTTCATTTTTCATTTATCATTGATCCTTGTTCATTCTTCATCGTTCATTCTTCATTGATCATTGATCCTTGTTCATTCTTCATCGTTCATTCGTCATTGACCATTAATCCTTGTTCATTCTTCATCGTTCATTCTTCATTGATCATTGATCCTTGTTCATTCTTCATCGTTCATTCGTCATTGACCATTAATCCTTGTTCATTCTTCATCATTCATTCTTCATTGATCATTGAACCTTGTTCATTCTTCATCGTTCATTCTTCTTTGATCATTGATCCTTGTTCATTCTTCATTGATCATTGATCCTTGTTCATTCTTCATCGTTCATTCGTCATTGATCATTGATCCTTGTTCATTCTTCATCGTTCATTCTTCATTGATCATTGATCCTTGTTCATTCTTCATCGTTCATTCGTCATTGATCATTGATCCTTATTCATTCTTCATCGTTCATTCGTCATTGATCATTGATCCTTGTTCATTCTTCATCGTTCATTCGTCATTGACCATTACTCCTTGTTCATTCTTCATCGTTCATTCTTCATTGATCATTGATCCTTGTTCATTCTTCATCGTTCATTCGTCATTGATCATTGATCCTTATTCATTCTTCATCGTTCATTTTTCATTTATCATTGATCCTTGTTCATTCTTCATCGTTCATTCTTCATTGATCATTAATCCTTGTTCATTCTTCATCGTTCATTCGTCATTGACCATTAATCCTTGTTCATTCTTCATCGTTCATTCTTCATTGATCATTGATCCTTGTTCATTCTTCATCGTTCATTCGTCATTGACCATTAATCCTTGTTCATTCTTCATCATTCATTCTTCATTGATCATTGAACCTTGTTCATTCTTCATCGTTCATTCTTCTTTGATCATTGATCCTTGTTCATTCTTCATTGATCATTGATCCTTGTTCATTCTTCATCGTTCATTCGTCATTGATCATTGATCCTTGTTCATTCTTCATCATTCATTCTTCATTGATCATTGATCCTTGTTCATTCTTCATCGTTCATTCGTCATTGATCATTGATCCTTGTTCATTCTTCATCGTTCATTCGTGATTGACCATTACTCCTTGTTCATTCTTCATCGTTCATTCTTCATTGATCATTGATCCTTGTTCATTCTTCATCGTTCATTCTTCTTTGATCATTGATCCTTGTTCATTCTTCATCGTTCATTCTTCATTGACCATTGATCCTTGTTCATTCTTCATCGTTCATTCTTCTTTGATCATTGATCCTTGTTCATTCTTCATTGATCATTGATCCTTGTTCATTCTTCATCGTTCATTCGTCATTGATCATTGATCCTTGTTCATTCTTCATCGTTCATTCTTCATTGATCGTTGATCCTTGTTCATTCTTCATCGTTCATTCATCATTGATCATTGATCCTTGTTCATTCTTCATCGTTCATTCGTCATTGACCATTACTCCTTGTTCATTCTTCATCGTTCATTCTTCATTGATCATTGATCCTTGTTCATTCTTCATCGTTCATTCTTCTTTGATCATTGATCCTTGTTCATTCTTCATTGATCATTGATCCTTGTTCATTCTTCATCGTTCATTCTTCATTGACCATTGATCCTTGTTCATTCTTCATCGTTCATTCTTCATTGACCATTAATCCTTGTTCATTCTTCATCGATCATTCTTCATTGATCATTGTTCCTTGTTCATTCTTCATCGTTCATTCTTCATTGATCATTGATCCTTGTTCATTCTTCATCGTTCATTCTTCATTGATCATTGATCCTTGTTCATTCTTCATCGTTCATTCGTCATTGATCATTGATCCTTGTTCATTCTTCATCGTTCATTCGTCATTGACCATTACTCCTTGTTCATTCTTCATCGTTCATTCTTCATTGATCATTGATCCTTGTTCATTCTTCATCGTTCATTCGTCATTGATCATTGATCCTTATTCATTCTTCATCGTTCATTCGTCATTGATCATTGATCCTTGTTCATTCTTCATCGTTCATTCGTCATTGACCATTACTCCTTGTTCATTCTTCATCGTTCATTCTTCATTGATCATTGATCCTTGTTCATTCTTCATCGTTCATTCGTCATTGATCATTGATCCTTATTCATTCTTCATCGTTCATTTTTCATTTATCATTGATCCTTGTTCATTCTTCATCGTTCATTCTTCATTGATCATTGATCCTTGTTCATTCTTCATCGTTCATTCGTCATTGACCATTAATCCTTGTTCATTCTTCATCGTTCATTCTTCATTGATCATTGATCCTTGTTCATTCTTCATCGTTCATTCGTCATTGACCATTAATCCTTGTTCATTCGTCATCATTCATTCTTCATTGATCATTGAACCTTGTTCATTCTTCATCGTTCATTCTTCTTTGATCATTGATCCTTGTTCATTCTTCATTGATCATTGATCCTTGTTCATTCTTCATCGTTCATTCGTCATTGATCATTGATCCTTGTTCATTCTTCATCATTCATTCTTCATTGATCATTGATCCTTGTTCATTCTTCATCGTTCATTCGTCATTGATCATTGATCCTTGTTCATTCTTCATCGTTCATTCGTGATTGACCATTACTCCTTGTTCATTCTTCATCGTTCATTCTTCATTGATCATTGATCCTTGTTCATTCTTCATCGTTCATTCTTCTTTGATCATTGATCCTTGTTCATTCTTCATCGTTCATTCTTCATTGACCATTGATCCTTGTTCATTCTTCATCGTTCATTCTTCTTTGATCATTGATCCTTGTTCATTCTTCATTGATCATTGATCCTTGTTCATTCTTCATCGTTCATTCGTCATTGATCATTGATCCTTGTTCATTCTTCATCGTTCATTCGTCATTGACCATTACTCCTTGTTCATTCTTCATCGTTCATTCTTCATTGATCATTGATCCATGTTCATTCTTCATCGTTCATTCGTCATTGATCATTGATCCTTATTCATTCTTCATCGTTCATTTTTCATTTATCATTGATCCTTGTTCATTCTTCATCGTTCATTCTTCATTGATCATTGATCCTTGTTCATTCTTCATCGTTCATTCGTCATTGACCATTAATCCTTGTTCATTCTTCATCGTTCATTCTTCATTGATCATTGATCCTTGTTCATTCTTCATCGTTCATTCGTCATTGATCATTGATCCTTGTTCATTCTTCATCGTTCATTCGTCATTGACCATTACTCCTTGTTCATTCTTCATCGTTCATTCTTCATTGATCATTGATCCTTGTTCATTCTTCATCGTTCATTCGTCATTGATCATTGATCCTTATTCATTCTTCATCGTTCATTCGTCATTGATCATTGATCCTTGTTCATTCTTCATCGTTCATTCGTCATTGACCATTACTCCTTGTTCATTCTTCATCGTTCATTCTTCATTGATCGTTGATCCTTGTTCATTCTTCATCGTTCATTCGTCATTGATCATTGATCCTTGTTCATTCTTCATCGTTCATTCGTCATTGACCATTACTACTTGTTCATTCTTCATCGTTCATTCTTCATTGATCATTGATCCTTGTTCATTCTTCATCGTTCATTCTTCTTTGATCATTGATCCTTGTTCATTCTTCATTGATCATTGATCCTTGTTCATTCTTCATCGTTCATTCTTCATTGACCATTGATCCTTGTTCATTCTTCATCGTTCATTCTTCATTGACCATTAATCCTTGTTCATTCTTCATCGATCATTCTTCATTGATCATTGTTCCTTGTTCATTCTTCATCGTTCATTCTTCATTGATCATTGATCCTTGTTCATTCTTCATCATTCATTCTTCATTGATCATTGATCCTTGTTCATTCTTCATCGTTCATTCGTCATTGATCATTGATCCTTGTTCATTCTTCATCGTTCATTCGTCATTGACCATTACTCCTTGTTCATTCTTCATCGTTCATTCTTCATTGATCATTGATCCTTGTTCATTCTTCATCGTTCATTCGTCATTGATCATTGATCCTTATTCATTCTTCATCGTTCATTTTTCATTTATCATTGATCCTTGTTCATTCTTCATCGTTCATTCTTCATTGATCATTGATCCTTGTTCATTCTTCATCGTTCATTCGTCATTGACCATTAATCCTTGTTCATTCTTCATCGTTCATTCTTCATTGATCATTGATCCTTGTTCATTCTTCATCGTTCATTCGTCATTGACCATTAATCCTTGTTCATTCTTCATCGTTCATTCTTACTTGATCATTGAACCTTGTTCATTCTTCATCGTTCATTCTTCTTTGATCATTGATCCTTGTTCATTCTTCATTGATCATTGATCCTTGTTCATTCTTCATCGTTCATTCGTCATTGATCATTGATCCTTGTTCATTCTTCATCGTTCATTCTTCATTGATCATTGATCCTTGTTCATTCTTCATCGTTCATTCGTCATTGATCATTGATCCTTGTTCATTCTTCATCGTTCATTCGTCATTGACCATTACTCCTTGTTCATTCTTCATCGTTCATTCTTCATTGATCATTGATCCTTGTTCATTCTTCATCGTTCATTCTTCTTTGATCATTGATCCTTGTTCATTCTTCATCGTTCATTCTTCATTGACCATTGATCCTTGTTCATTCTTCATCGTTCATTCTTCTTTGATCATTGATCCTTGTTCATTCTTCATTGATCATTGATCCTTGTTCATTCTTCATCGTTCATTCGTCATTGATCATTGATCCTTGTTCATTCTTCATCGTTCATTCTTCATTGATCGTTGATCCTTGTTCATTCTTCATTGTTCATTCGTCATTGATCATTGATCCTTGTTCATTCTTCATCGTTCATTCGTCATTGACCATTACTCCTTGTTCATTCTTCATCGTTCATTCTTCATTGATCATTGATCCTTGTTCATTCTTCATCGTTCATTCTTCTTTGATCATTGATCCTTGTTCATTCTTCATTGATCATTGATCCTTGTTCATTCTTCATCGTTCATTCTTCATTGACCATTGATCCTTGTTCATTCTTCATCGTTCATTCTTCATTGATCATTGATCCTTGTTCATTCTTCATCGTTCATTCGTCATTGACCATTAATCCTTGTTCATTCTTCATCGTTCATTCTTCATTGATCATTGATCCTTGTTCATTCTTCATCGTTCATTCGTCATTGACCATTAATCCTTGTTCATTCTTCATCGTTCATTCTTACTTGATCATTGAACCTTGTTCATTCTTCATCGTTCATTCTTCTTTGATCATTGGTCCTTGTTCATTCTTCATTGATCATTGATCCTTGTTCATTCTTCATCATTCATTCGTCATTGATCATTGATCCTTGTTCATTCTTCATCGTTCATTCTTCATTGATCATTGATCCTTGTTCATTCTTCATCGTTCATTCGTCATTGATCATTGATCCTTGTTCATTCTTCATCGTTCATTCGTCATTGACCATTACTCCTTGTTCATTCTTCATCGTTCATTCTTCATTGATCATTGATCCTTGTTCATTCTTCATCGTTCATTCTTCTTTGATCATTGATCCTTGTTCATTCTTCATCGTTCATTCTTCATTGACCATTGATCCTTGTTCATTCTTCATCGTTCATTCTTCTTTGATCATTGATCCTTGTTCATTCTTCATTGATCATTGATCCTTGTTCATTCTTCATCGTTCATTCGTCATTGATCATTGATCCTTGTTCATTCTTCATCGTTCATTCTTCATTGATCGTTGATCCTTGTTCATTCTTCATTGTTCATTCGTCATTGATCATTGATCCTTGTTCATTCTTCATCGTTCATTCGTCATTGACCATTACTCCTTGTTCATTCTTCATCGTTCATTCTTCATTGATCATTGATCCTTGTTCATTCTTCATCGTTCATTCTTCTTTGATCATTGATCCTTGTTCATTCTTCATTGATCATTGATCCTTGTTCATTCTTCATCGTTCATTCTTCATTGACCATTGATCCTTGTTCATTCTTCATCGTTCATTCTTCATTGACCATTAATCCTTGTTCATTCTTCATCGATCATTCTTCATTGATCATTGTTCCTTGTTCATTCTTCATCGTTCATTCTTCATTGATCATTGATCCTTGTTCATTCTTCATCGTTCATTCTTCATTGATCATTGATCCTTGTTCATTCTTCATCGTTCATTCGTCATTGATCATTGATCCTTGTTCATTCTTCATCGTTCATTCGTCATTGACCATTACTCCTTGTTCATTCTTCATCGTTCATTCTTCATTGATCATTGATCCTTGTTCATTCTTCATCGTTCATTCGTCATTGATCATTGATCCTTATTCATTCTTCATCGTTCATTTTTCATTTATCATTGATCCTTGTTCATTCTTCATCGTTCATTCTTCATTGATCATTGATCCTTGTTCATTCTTCATCGATCATTCTTCATTGATCATTGTTCCTTGTTCATTCTTCATCGTTCATTCTTCATTGATCATTGATCCTTGTTCATTCTTCATCGTTCATTCGTCATTGATCATTGATCCTTATTCATTCTTCATCGTTCATTCGTCATTGATCATTGATCCTTGTTCATTCTTCATCGTTCATTCGTCATTGACCATTACTCCTTGTTCATTCTTCATCGTTCATTCTTCATTGATCATTGATCCTTGTTCATTCTTCATCGTTCATTCGTCATTGATCATTGATCCTTATTCATTCTTCATCGTTCATTTTTCATTTATCATTGATCCTTGTTCATTCTTCATCGTTCATTCTTCATTGATCATTGATCCTTGTTCATTCTTCATCGTTCATTCGTCATTGACCATTAATCCTTGTTCATTCTTCATCGTTCATTCTTCATTGATCATTGATCCTTGTTCATTCTTCATCGTTCATTCGTCATTGACCATTAATCCTTGTTCATTCGTCATCATTCATTCTTCATTGATCATTGAACCTTGTTCATTCTTCATCGTTCATTCTTCTTTGATCATTGATCCTTGTTCATTCTTCATTGATCATTGATCCTTGTTCATTCTTCATCGTTCATTCGTCATTGATCATTGATCCTTATTCATTCTTCATCGTTCATTTTTCATTTATCATTGATCCTTGTTCATTCTTCATCGTTCATTCTTCATTGATCATTGATCCTTGTTCATTCTTCATCGTTCATTCGTCATTGACCATTAATCCTTGTTCATTCTTCATCGTTCATTCTTCATTGATCATTGATCCTTGTTCATTCTTCATCGTTCATTCGTCATTGACCATTAATCCTTGTTCATTCTTCATCGTTCATTCTTCATTGATCATTGATCCTTGTTCATTCTTCATCGTTCATTCGTCATTGACCATTAATCCTTGTTCATTCTTCATCGTTCATTCTTACTTGATCATTGAACCTTGTTCATTCTTCATCGTTCATTCTTCTTTGATCATTGATCCTTGTTCATTCTTCATTGATCATTGATCCTTGTTCATTCTTCATCGTTCATTCGTCATTGATCATTGATCCTTGTTCATTCTTCATCGTTCATTCTTCATTGATCATTGATCCTTGTTCATTCTTCATCGTTCATTCGTCATTGATCATTGATCCTTGTTCATTCTTCATCGTTCATTCGTCATTGACCATTACTCCTTGTTCATTCTTCATCGTTCATTCTTCATTGATCATTGATCCTTGTTCATTCTTCATCGTTCATTCTTCTTTGATCATTGATCCTTGTTCATTCTTCATCGTTCATTCTTCATTGACCATTGATCCTTGTTCATTCTTCATCGTTCATTCTTCTTTGATCATTGATCCTTGTTCATTCTTCATTGATCATTGATCCTTGTTCATTCTTCATCGTTCATTCGTCATTGATCATTGATCCTTGTTCATTCTTCATCGTTCATTCTTCATTGATCGTTGATCCTTGTTCATTCTTCATTGTTCATTCGTCATTGATCATTGATCCTTGTTCATTCTTCATCGTTCATTCGTCATTGACCATTACTCCTTGTTCATTCTTCATCGTTCATTCTTCATTGATCATTGATCCTTGTTCATTCTTCATCGTTCATTCTTCTTTGATCATTGATCCTTGTTCATTCTTCATTGATCATTGATCCTTTTTCATTCTTCATCGTTCATTCTTCATTGACCATTGATCCTTGTTCATTCTTCATCGTTCATTCTTCATTGATCATTGATCCTTGTTCATTCTTCATCGTTCATTCGTCATTGACCATTAATCCTTGTTCATTCTTCATCGTTCATTCTTCATTGATCATTGATCCTTGTTCATTCTTCATCGTTCATTCGTCATTGACCATTAATCCTTGTTCATTCTTCATCGTTCATTCTTACTTGATCATTGAACCTTGTTCATTCTTCATCGTTCATTCTTCTTTGATCATTGATCCTTGTTCATTCTTCATTGATCATTGATCCTTGTTCATTCTTCATCATTCATTCGTCATTGATCATTGATCCTTGTTCATTCTTCATCGTTCATTCTTCATTGATCATTGATCCTTGTTCATTCTTCATCGTTCATTCGTCATTGATCATTGATCCTTGTTCATTCTTCATCGTTCATTCGTCATTGACCATTACTCCTTGTTCATTCTTCATCGTTCATTCTTCATTGATCATTGATCCTTGTTCATTCTTCATAGTTCATTCTTCTTTGATCATTGATCCTTGTTCATTCTTCATCGTTCATTCTTCATTGACCATTGATCCTTGTTCATTCTTCATCGTTCATTCTTCTTTGATCATTGATCCTTGTTCATTCTTCATTGATCATTGATCCTTGTTCATTCTTCATCGTTCATTCGTCATTGATCATTGATCCTTGTTCATTCTTCATCGTTCATTCTTCATTGATCGTTGATCCTTGTTCATTCTTCATTGTTCATTCGTCATTGATCATTGATCCTTGTTCATTCTTCATCGTTCATTCGTCATTGACCATTACTCCTTGTTCATTCTTCATCGTTCATTCTTCATTGATCATTGATCCTTGTTCATTCTTCATCGTTCATTCTTCTTTGATCATTGATCCTTGTTCATTCTTCATTGATCATTGATCCTTGTTCATTCTTCATCGTTCATTCTTCATTGACCATTGATCCTTGTTCATTCTTCATCGTTCATTCTTCATTGACCATTAATCCTTGTTCATTCTTCATCGATCATTCTTCATTGATCATTGTTCCTTGTTCATTCTTCATCGTTCATTCTTCATTGATCATTGATCCTTGTTCATTCTTCATCGTTCATTCTTCATTGATCATTGATCCTTGTTCATTCTTCATCGTTCATTCGTCATTGATCATTGATCCTTGTTCATTCTTCATCGTTCATTCGTCATTGACCATTACTCCTTGTTCATTCTTCATCGTTCATTCTTCATTGATCATTGATCCTTGTTCATTCTTCATCGTTCATTCGTCATTGATCATTGATCCTTATTCATTCTTCATCGTTCATTTTTCATTTATCATTGATCCTTGTTCATTCTTCATCGTTCATTCTTCATTGATCATTGATCCTTGTTCATTCTTCATCGATCATTCTTCATTGATCATTGTTCCTTGTTCATTCTTCATCGTTCATTCTTCATTGATCATTGATCCTTGTTCATTCTTCATCGTTCATTCTTCATTGATCATTGATCCTTGTTCATTCTTCATCGTTCATTCGTCATTGATCATTGATCCTTGTTCATTCTTCATCGTTCATTCGTCATTGACCATTACTCCTTGTTCATTCTTCATCGTTCATTCTTCATTGATCATTGATCCTTGTTCATTCTTCATCGTTCATTCGTCATTGATCATTGATCCTTATTCATTCTTCATCGTTCATTTTTCATTTATCATTGATCCTTGTTCATTCTTCATCGTTCATTCTTCATTGATCATTGATCCTTGTTCATTCTTCATCGTTCATTCGTCATTGACCATTAATCCTTGTTCATTCTTCATCGTTCATTCTTCATTGATCATTGATCCTTGTTCATTCTTCATCGTTCATTCGTCATTGACCATTAATCCTTGTTCATTCTTCATCATTCATTCTTCATTGATCATTGAACCTTGTTCATTCTTCTTTGATCATTGATCCTTGTTCATTCTTCATTGATCATTGATCCTTGTTCATTCTTCATCGTTCATTCGTCATTGATCATTGATCCTTGTTCATTCTTCATCGTTCATTCTTCATTGATCATTGATCCTTGTTCATTCTTCATCGTTCATTCGTCATTGATCATTGATCCTTATTCATTCTTCATCGTTCATTCGTCATTGATCATTGATCCTTGTTCATTCTTCATCGTTCATTCGTCATTGACCATTACTCCTTGTTCATTCTTCATCGTTCATTCTTCATTGATCATTGATCCTTGTTCATTCTTCATCGTTCATTCGTCATTGATCATTGATCCTTATTCATTCTTCATCGTTCATTTTTCATTTATCATTGATCCTTGTTCATTCTTCATCGTTCATTCTTCATTGATCATTAATCCTTGTTCATTCTTCATCGTTCATTCGTCATTGACCATTAATCCTTGTTCATTCTTCATCGTTCATTCTTCATTGATCATTGATCCTTGTTCATTCTTCATCGTTCATTCGTCATTGACCATTAATCCTTGTTCATTCTTCATCATTCATTCTTCATTGATCATTGAACCTTGTTCATTCTTCATCGTTCATTCTTCTTTGATCATTGATCCTTGTTCATTCTTCATTGATCATTGATCCTTGTTCATTCTTCATCGTTCATTCGTCATTGATCATTGATCCTTGTTCATTCTTCATCATTCATTCTTCATTGATCATTGATCCTTGTTCATTCTTCATCGTTCATTCGTCATTGATCATTGATCCTTGTTCATTCTTCATCGTTCATTCGTGATTGACCATTACTCCTTGTTCATTCTTCATCGTTCATTCTTCATTGATCATTGATCCTTGTTCATTCTTCATCGTTCATTCTTCTTTGATCATTGATCCTTGTTCATTCTTCATCGTTCATTCTTCATTGACCATTGATCCTTGTTCATTCTTCATCGTTCATTCTTCTTTGATCATTGATTCTTGTTCATTCTTCATTGATCATTGATCCTTGTTCATTCTTCATCGTTCATTCGTCATTGATCATTGATCCTTGTTCATTCTTCATCGTTCATTCTTCATTGATCGTTGATCCTTGTTCATTCTTCATCGTTCATTCGTCATTGATCATTGATCCTTGTTCATTCTTCATCGTTCATTCGTCATTGACCATTACTCCTTGTTCATTCTTCATCGTTCATTCTTCATTGATCATTGATCCTTGTTCATTCTTCATCGTTCATTCTTCTTTGATCATTGATCCTTGTTCATTCTTCATTGATCATTGATCCTTGTTCATTCTTCATCGTTCATTCTTCATTGACCATTGATCCTTGTTCATTCTTCATCGTTCATTCTTCATTGACCATTAATCCTTGTTCATTCTTCATCGATCATTCTTCATTGATCATTGTTCCTTGTTCATTCTTCATCGTTCATTCTTCATTGATCATTGATCCTTGTTCATTCTTCATCGTTCATTCTTCATTGATCATTGATCCTTGTTCATTCTTCATCGTTCATTCGTCATTGATCATTGATCCTTGTTCATTCTTCATCGTTCATTCGTCATTGACCATTACTCCTTGTTCATTCTTCATCGTTCATTCTTCATTGATCATTGATCCTTGTTCATTCTTCATCGTTCATTCGTCATTGATCATTGATCCTTATTCATTCTTCATCGTTCATTCGTCATTGATCATTGATCCTTGTTCATTCTTCATCGTTCATTCGTCATTGACCATTACTCCTTGTTCATTCTTCATCGTTCATTCTTCATTGATCATTGATCCTTGTTCATTCTTCATCGTTCATTCGTCATTGATCATTGATCCTTATTCATTCTTCATCGTTCATTTTTCATTTATCATTGATCCTTGTTCATTCTTCATCGTTCATTCTTCATTGATCATTGATCCTTGTTCATTCTTCATCGTTCATTCGTCATTGACCATTAATCCTTGTTCATTCTTCATCGTTCATTCTTCATTGATCATTTATCCTTGTTCATTCTTCATCGTTCATTCGTCATTGACCATTAATCCTTGTTCATTCGTCATCATTCATTCTTCATTGATCATTGAACCTTGTTCATTCTTCATCGTTCATTCTTCTTTGATCATTGATCCTTGTTCATTCTTCATTGATCATTGATCCTTGTTCATTCTTCATCGTTCATTCGTCATTGATCATTGATCCTTATTCATTCTTCATCGTTCATTTTTCATTTATCATTTATCCTTGTTCATTCTTCATCGTTCATTCTTCATTGATCATTGATCCTTGTTCATTCTTCATCGTTCATTCGTCATTGACCATTAATCCTTGTTCATTCTTCATCGTTCATTCTTCATTGATCATTGATCCTTGTTCATTCTTCATCGTTCATTCGTCATTGACCATTAATCCTTGTTCATTCGTCATCATTCATTCTTCATTGATCATTGAACCTTGTTCATTCTTCATCGTTCATTCTTCTTTGATCATTGATCCTTGTTCATTCTTCATTGATCATTGATCCTTGTTCATTCTTCATCGTTCATTCGTCATTGATCATTGATCCTTGTTCATTCTTCATCATTCATTCTTCATTGATCATTGATCCTTGTTCATTCTTCATCGTTCATTCGTCATTGATCATTGATCCTTGTTCATTCTTCATCGTTCATTCGTGATTGACCATTACTCCTTGTTCATTCTTCATCGTTCATTCTTCATTGATCATTGATCCTTGTTCATTCTTCATCGTTCATTCTTCTTTGATCATTGATCCTTGTTCATTCTTCATCGTTCATTTTTCATTGACCATTGATCCTTGTTCATTCTTCATCGTTCAATCTTCTTTGATCATTGATCCTTGTTCATTCTTCATTGATCATTGATCCTTGTTCATTGTTCATCGTTCATTCGTCATTGATCATTGATCCTTGTTCATTTTTCATCGTTCATTCTTCATTGATCGTTGATCCTTGTTCATTCTTCATCGTTCATTCGTCATTGATCATTGATCCTTGTTCATTCTTCATCGTTCATTCGTCATTGACCATTACTACTTGTTCATTCTTCATCGTTCATTCTTCATTGATCATTGATCCTTGTTCATTCTTCATCGTTCATTCTTCTTTGATCATTGATCCTTGTTCATTCTTCATTGATCATTGATCCTTGTTCATTCTTCATCGTTCATTCTTCATTGACCATTGATCCTTGTTCATTCTTCATCGTTCATTCTTCATTGACCATTAATCCTTGTTCATTCTTCATCGATCATTCTTCATTGATCATTGTTCCTTGTTCATTCTTCATCGTTCATTCTTCATTGATCATTGATCCTTGTTCATTCTTCATCATTCATTCTTCATTGATCATTGATCCTTGTTCATTCTTCATCGTTCATTCGTCATTGATCATTGATCCTTGTTCATTCTTCATCGTTCATTCGTCATTGACCATTACTCCTTGTTCATTCTTCATCGTTCATTCTTCATTGATCATTGATCCTTGTTCATTCTTCATCGTTCATTCGTCATTGATCATTGATCCTTATTCATTCTTCATCGTTCATTTTTCATTTATCATTGATCCTTGTTCATTCTTCATCGTTCATTCTTCATTGATCATTGATCCTTGTTCATTCTTCATCGTTCATTCGTCATTGACCATTAATCCTTGTTCATTCTTCATCGTTCATTCTTCATTGATCATTGATCCTTGTTCATTCTTCATCGTTCATTCGTCATTGACCATTAATCCTTGTTCATTCTTCATCGTTCATTCTTACTTGATCATTGAACCTTGTTCATTCTTCATCGTTCATTCTTCTTTGATCATTGATCCTTGTTCATTCTTCATTGATCATTGATCCTTGTTCATTCTTCATCGTTCATTCGTCATTGATCATTGATCCTTGTTCATTCTTCATCGTTCATTCTTCATTGATCATTGATCCTTGTTCATTCTTCATCGTTCATTCGTCATTGATCATTGATCCTTGTTCATTCTTCATCGTTCATTCGTCATTGACCATTACTCCTTGTTCATTCTTCATCGTTCATTCTTCATTGATCATTGATCCTTGTTCATTCTTCATCGTTCATTCTTCTTTGATCATTGATCCTTGTTCATTCTTCATCGTTCATTCTTCATTGACCATTGATCCTTGTTCATTCTTCATCGTTCATTCTTCTTTGATCATTGATCCTTGTTCATTCTTCATTGATCATTGATCCTTGTTCATTCTTCATCGTTCATTCGTCATTGATCATTGATCCTTGTTCATTCTTCATCGTTCATTCTTCATTGATCGTTGATCCTTGTTCATTCTTCATTGTTCATTCGTCATTGATCATTGATCCTTGTTCATTCTTCATCGTTCATTCGTCATTGACCATTACTCCTTGTTCATTCTTCATCGTTCATTCTTCATTGATCATTGATCCTTGTTCATTCTTCATCGTTCATTCTTCTTTGATCATTGATCCTTGTTCATTCTTCATTGATCATTGATCCTTGTTCATTCTTCATCGTTCATTCTTCATTGACCATTGATCCTTGTTCATTCTTCATCGTTCATTCTTCATTGATCATTGATCCTTGTTCATTCTTCATCGTTCATTCGTCATTGACCATTAATCCTTGTTCATTCTTCATCGTTCATTCTTCATTGATCATTGATCCTTGTTCATTCTTCATCGTTCATTCGTCATTGACCATTAATCCTTGTTCATTCTTCATCGTTCATTCTTACTTGATCATTGAACCTTGTTCATTCTTCATCGTTCATTCTTCTTTGATCATTGATCCTTGTTCATTCTTCATTGATCATTGATCCTTGTTCATTCTTCATCATTCATTCGTCATTGATCATTGATCCTTGTTCATTCTTCATCGTTCATTCTTCATTGATCATTGATCCTTGTTCATTCTTCATCGTTCATTCGTCATTGATCATTGATCCTTGTTCATTCTTCATCGTTCATTCGTCATTGACCATTACTCCTTGTTCATTCTTCATCGTTCATTCTTCATTGATCATTGATCCTTGTTCATTCTTCATCGTTCATTCTTCTTTGATCATTGATCCTTGTTCATTCTTCATCGTTCATTCTTCATTGACCATTGATCCTTGTTCATTCTTCATCGTTCATTCTTCTTTGATCATTGATCCTTGTTCATTCTTCATTGATCATTGATCCTTGTTCATTCTTCATCGTTCATTCGTCATTGATCATTGATCCTTGTTCATTCTTCATCGTTCATTCTTCATTGATCGTTGATCCTTGTTCATTCTTCATTGTTCATTCGTCATTGATCATTGATCCTTGTTCATTCTTCATCGTTCATTCGTCATTGACCATTACTCCTTGTTCATTCTTCATCGTTCATTCTTCATTGATCATTGATCCTTGTTCATTCTTCATCGTTCATTCTTCTTTGATCATTGATCCTTGTTCATTCTTCATTGATCATTGATCCTTGTTCATTCTTCATCGTTCATTCTTCATTGACCATTGATCCTTGTTCATTCTTCATCGTTCATTCTTCATTGACCATTAATCCTTGTTCATTCTTCATCGATCATTCTTCATTGATCATTGTTCCTTGTTCATTCTTCATCGTTCATTCTTCATTGATCATTGATCCTTGTTCATTCTTCATCGTTCATTCTTCATTGATCATTGATCCTTGTTCATTCTTCATCGTTCATTCGTCATTGATCATTGATCCTTGTTCATTCTTCATCGTTCATTCGTCATTGACCATTACTCCTTGTTCATTCTTCATCGTTCATTCTTCATTGATCATTGATCCTTGTTCATTCTTCATCGTTCATTCGTCATTGATCATTGATCCTTATTCATTCTTCATCGTTCATTTTTCATTTATCATTGATCCTTGTTCATTCTTCATCGTTCATTCTTCATTGATCATTGATCCTTGTTCATTCTTCATCGATCATTCTTCATTGATCATTGTTCCTTGTTCATTCTTCATCGTTCATTCTTCATTGATCATTGATCCTTGTTCATTCTTCATCGTTCATTCTTCATTGATCATTGATCCTTGTTCATTCTTCATCGTTCATTCGTCATTGATCATTGATCCTTGTTCATTCTTCATCGTTCATTCGTCATTGACCATTACTCCTTGTTCATTCTTCATCGTTCATTCTTCATTGATCATTGATCCTTGTTCATTCTTCATCGTTCATTCGTCATTGATCATTGATCCTTATTCATTCTTCATCGTTCATTTTTCATTTATCATTGATCCTTGTTCATTCTTCATCGTTCATTCTTCATTGATCATTGATCCTTGTTCATTCTTCATCGTTCATTCGTCATTGACCATTAATCCTTGTTCATTCTTCATCGTTCATTCTTCATTGATCATTGATCCTTGTTCATTCTTCATCGTTCATTCGTCATTGACCATTAATCCTTGTTCATTCTTCATCATTCATTCTTCATTGATCATTGAACCTTGTTCATTCTTCATCGTTCATTCTTCTTTGATCATTGATCCTTGTTCATTCTTCATTGATCATTGATCCTTGTTCATTCTTCATCGTTCATTCGTCATTGATCATTGATCCTTGTTCATTCTTCATCGTTCATTCTTCATTGATCATTGATCCTTGTTCATTCTTCATCGTTCATTCGTCATTGATCATTGATCCTTATTCATTCTTCATCGTTCATTCGTCATTGATCATTGATCCTTGTTCATTCTTCATCGTTCATTCGTCATTGACCATTACTCCTTGTTCATTCTTCATCGTTCATTCTTCATTGATCATTGATCCTTGTTCATTCTTCATCGTTCATTCGTCATTGATCATTGATCCTTATTCATTCTTCATCGTTCATTTTTCATTTATCATTGATCCTTGTTCATTCTTCATCGTTCATTCTTCATTGATCATTAATCCTTGTTCATTCTTCATCGTTCATTCGTCATCTACCATTAATCCTTGTTCATTCTTCATCGTTCATTCTTCATTGATCATTGATCCTTGTTCATTCTTCATCGTTCATTCGTCATTGACCATTAATCCTTGTTCATTCTTCATCATTCATTCTTCATTGATCATTGAACCTTGTTCATTCTTCATCGTTCATTCTTCTTTGATCATTGATCCTTGTTCATTCTTCATTGATCATTGATCCTTGTTCATTCTTCATCGTTCATTCGTCATTGATCATTGATCCTTGTTCATTCTTCATCATTCATTCTTCATTGATCATTGATCCTTGTTCATTCTTCATCGTTCATTCGTCATTGATCATTGATCCTTGTTCATTCTTCATCGTTCATTCGTGATTGACCATTACTCCTTGTTCATTCTTCATCGTTCATTCTTCATTGATCATTGATCCTTGTTCATTCTTCATCGTTCATTCTTCTTTGATCATTGATCCTTGTTCATTCTTCATCGTTCATTCTTCATTGACCATTGATCCTTGTTCATTCTTCATCGTTCATTCTTCTTTGATCATTGATCCTTGTTCATTCTTCATTGATCATTGATCCTTATTCATTCTTCATCGTTCATTCGTCATTGATCATTGATCCTTGTTCATTCTTCATCGTTCATTCGTCATTGACCATTACTCCTTGTTCATTCTTCATCGTTCATTCTTCATTGATCATTGATCCTTGTTCATTCTTCATCGTTCATTCGTCATTGATCATTGATCCTTATTCATTCTTCATCGTTCATTTTTCATTTATCATTGATCCTTGTTCATTCTTCATCGTTCATTCTTCATTGATCATTAATCCTTGTTCATTCTTCATCGTTCATTCGTCATTGACCATTAATCCTTGTTCATTCTTCATCGTTCATTCTTCATTGATCATTGATCCTTGTTCATTCTTCATCGTTCATTCGTCATTGACCATTAATCCTTGTTCATTCTTCATCATTCATTCTTCATTGATCATTGAACCTTGTTCATTCTTCATCGTTCATTCTTCTTTGATCATTGATCCTTGTTCATTCTTCATTGATCGTTGATCCTTGTTCATTCTTCATCGTTCATTCGTCATTGATCATTGATCCTTGTTCATTCTTCATCGTTCATTCGTCATTGACCATTACTCCTTGTTCATTCTTCATCGTTCATTCTTCATTGATCATTGATCCTTGTTCATTCTTCATCGTTCATTCTTCTTTGATTATTGATCCTTGTTCATTCTTCATTGATCATTGATCCTTGTTCATTCTTCATCGTTCATTCTTCATTGACCATTGATCCTTGTTCATTCTTCATCGTTCATTCTTCATTGACCATTAATCCTTGTTCATTCTTCATCGATCATTCTTCATTGATCATTGTTCCTTGTTCATTCTTCATCGTTCATTCTTCATTGATCATTGATCCTTGTTCATTCTTCATCGTTCATTCTTCATTGATCATTGATCCTTGTTCATTCTTCATCGTTCATTCGTCATTGATCATTGATCCTTGTTCATTCTTCATCGTTCATTCGTCATTGACCATTACTCCTTGTTCATTCTTCATCGTTCATTCTTCATTGATCATTGATCCTTGTTCATTCTTCATCGTTCATTCGTCATTGATCATTGATCCTTATTCATTCTTCATCGTTCATTCGTCATTGATCATTGATCCTTGTTCATTCTTCATCGTTCATTCGTCATTGACCATTACTCCTTGTTCATTCTTCATCGTTCATTCTTCATTGATCATTGATCCTTGTTCATTCTTCATCGTTCATTCGTCATTGATCATTGATCCTTATTCATTCTTCATCGTTCATTTTTCATTTATCATTGATCCTTGTTCATTCTTCATCGTTCATTCTTCATTGATCATTGATCCTTGTTCATTCTTCATCGTTCATTCGTCATTGACCATTAATCCTTGTTCATTCTTCATCGTTCATTCTTCATTGATCATTGATCCTTGTTCATTCTTCATCGTTCATTCGTCATTGACCATTAATCCTTGTTCATTCGTCATCATTCATTCTTCATTGATCATTGAACCTTGTTCATTCTTCATCGTTCATTCTTCTTTGATCATTGATCCTTGTTCATTCTTCATTGATCATTGATCCTTGTTCATTCTTCATCGTTCATTCGTCATTGATCATTGATCCTTGTTCATTCTTCATCATTCATTCTTCATTGATCATTGATCCTTGTTCATTCTTCATCGTTCATTCGTCATTGATCATTGATCCTTGTTCATTCTTCATCGTTCATTCGTGATTGACCATTACTCCTTGTTCATTCTTCATCGTTCATTCTTCATTGATCATTGATCCTTGTTCATTCTTCATCGTTCATTCTTCTTTGATCATTGATCCTTGTTCATTCTTCATCGTTCATTCTTCATTGACCATTGATCCTTGTTCATTCTTCATCGTTCATTCTTCTTTGATCATTGATCCTTGTTCATTCTTCATTGATCATTGATCCTTGTTCATTCTTCATCGTTCATTCGTCATTGATCATTGATCCTTGTTCATTTTTCATCGTTCATTCTTCATTGATCGTTGATCCTTGTTCATTCTTCATCGTTCATTCGTCATTGATCATTGATCCTTGTTCATTCTTCATCGTTCATTCGTCATTGACCATTACTCCTTGTTCATTCTTCATCGTTCATTCTTCATTGATCATTGATCCTTGTTCATTCTTCATCGTTCATTCTTCTTTGATCATTGATCCTTGTTCATTCTTCATTGATCATTGATCCTTGTTCATTCTTCATCGTTCATTCTTCATTGACCATTGATCCTTGTTCATTCTTCATCGTTCATTCGTCATTGACCATTAATCCTTGTTCATTCTTCATCGTTCATTCTTCATTGATCATTGATCCTTGTTCATTCTTCATCGTTCATTCGTCATTGACCATTAATCCTTGTTCATTCTTCATCGTTCATTCTTACTTGATCATTGAACCTTGTTCATTCTTCATCGTTCATTCTTCTTTGATCATTGATCCTTGTTCATTCTTCATTGATCATTGATCCTTGTTCATTCTTCATCATTCATTCGTCATTGATCATTGATCCTTGTTCATTCTTCATCGTTCATTCTTCATCGTTCATTCTTCATTGATCATTGATCCTTGTTCATTCTTCATCGTTCATTCGTCATTGATCATTGATCCTTGTTCATTCTTCATCGTTCATTCGTCATTGACCATTACTCCTTGTTCATTCTTCATCGTTCATTCTTCATTGATCATTGATCCTTGTTCATTCTTCATCGTTCATTCTTCTTTGATCATTGATCCTTGTTCATTCTTCATCGTTCATTCTTCATTGACCATTGATCCTTGTTCATTCTTCATCGTTCATTCTTCTTTGATCATTGATCCTTGTTCATTCTTCATTGATCATTGATCCTTGTTCATTCTTCATCGTTCATTCGTCATTGATCATTGATCCTTGTTCATTCTTCATCGTTCATTCTTCATTGATCGTTGATCCTTGTTCATTCTTCATTGTTCATTCGTCATTGATCATTGATCCTTGTTCATTCTTCATCGTTCATTCGTCATTGACCATTACTCCTTGTTCATTCTTCATCGTTCATTCTTCATTGATCATTGATCCTTGTTCATTCTTCATCGTTCATTCTTCTTTGATCATTGATCCTTGTTCATTCTTCATTGATCATTGATCCTTGTTCATTCTTCATCGTTCATTCTTCATTGACCATTGATCCTTGTTCATTCTTCATCGTTCATTCTTCATTGACCATTAATCCTTGTTCATTCTTCATCGATCATTCTTCATTGATCATTGTTCCTTGTTCATTCTTCATCGTTCATTCTTCATTGATCATTGATCCTTGTTCATTCTTCATCGTTCATTCTTCATTGATCATTGATCCTTGTTCATTCTTCATCGTTCATTCGTCATTGATCATTGATCCTTGTTCATTCTTCATCGTTCATTCGTCATTGACCATTACTCCTTGTTCATTCTTCATCGTTCATTCTTCATTGATCATTGATCCTTGTTCATTCTTCATCGTTCATTCGTCATTGATCATTGATCCTTATTCATTCTTCATCGTTCATTTTTCATTTATCATTGATCCTTGTTCATTCTTCATCGTTCATTCTTCATTGATCATTGATCCTTGTTCATTCTTCATCGATCATTCTTCATTGATCATTGTTCCTTGTTCATTCTTCATCGTTCATTCTTCATTGATCATTGATCCTTGTTCATTCTTCATCGTTCATTCTTCATTGATCATTGATCCTTGTTCATTCTTCATCGTTCATTCGTCATTGATCATTGATCCTTGTTCATTCTTCATCGTTCATTCGTCATTGACCATTACTCCTTGTTCATTCTTCATCGTTCATTCTTCATTGATCATTGATCCTTGTTCATTCTTCATCGTTCATTCGTCATTGATCATTGATCCTTATTCATTCTTCATCGTTCATTTTTCATTTATCATTGATCCTTGTTCATTCTTCATCGTTCATTCTTCATTGATCATTGATCCTTGTTCATTCTTCATCGTTCATTCGTCATTGACCATTAATCCTTGTTCATTCTTCATCGTTCATTCTTCATTGATCATTGATCCTTGTTCATTCTTCATCGTTCATTCGTCATTGATCATTGATCCTTGTTCATTCTTCATCGTTCATTCGTCATTGACCATTACTCCTTGTTCATTCTTCATCGTTCATTCTTCATTGATCATTGATCCTTGTTCATTCTTCATCGTTCATTCGTCATTGATCATTGATCCTTATTCATTCTTCATCGTTCATTCGTCATTGATCATTGATCCTTGTTCATTCTTCATCGTTCATTCGTCATTGACCATTACTCCTTGTTCATTCTTAATCGTTCATTCTTCATTGATCATTGATCCTTGTTCATTCTTCATCGTTCATTCGTCATTGATCATTGATCCTTATTCATTCTTCATCGTTCATTTTTCATTTATCATTGATCCTTGTTCATTCTTCATTGATCATTGATCCTTGTTCATTCTTCATCGTTCATTCGTCATTGATCATTGATCCTTGTTCATTCTTCATCGTTCATTCGTCATTGACCATTACTCCTTGTTCATTCTTCATCGTTCATTCTTCATTGATCATTGATCCTTGTTCATTCTTCATCGTTCATTCGTCATTGATCATTGATCCTTATTCATTCTTCATCGTTCATTTTTCATTTATCATTGATCCTTGTTCATTCTTCATCGTTCATTCTTCATTGATCATTGATCCTTGTTCATTCTTCATCGTTCATTCGTCATTGACCATTAATCCTTGTTCATTCTTCATCGTTCATTCTTCATTGATCATTGATCCTTGTTCATTCTTCATCGTTCATTCGTCATTGACCATTAATCCTTGTTCATTCTTCATCATTCATTCTTCATTGATCATTGAACCTTGTTCATTCTTCATCGTTCATTCTTCTTTGATCATTGATCCTTGTTCATTCTTCATTGATCATTGATCCTTGTTCATTCTTCATCGTTCATTCGTCATTGATCATTGATCCTTGTTCATTCTTCATCGTTCATTCTTCATTGATCATTGATCCTTGTTCATTCTTCATCGTTCATTCGTCATTGACCATTAATCCTTGTTCATTCTTCATCGTTCATTCTTCATTGATCATTGATCCTTGTTCATTCTTCATCGTTCATTCTTCATTGACCATTAATCCTTGTTCATTCTTCATCGTTCATTCTTCCTTGATCATTGAACCTTGTTCATTCTTCATCGTTCATTCTTCTTTGATCATTGCTCCTTGTTCATTCTTCATTGATCATTGATCCTTGTTCATTCTTCATCGTTCATTCGTCATTGATCATTGATCCTTGTTCATTCTTCATCGTTCATTCTTCATTGATCATTGATCCTTGTTCATTCTTCATCGTTCATTCGTCATTGATCATTGATCCTTGTTCATTCTTCATCGTTCATTCGTCATTGACCATTACTCCTTGTTCATTCTTCATCGTTCATTCTTCATTGATCATTGATCCTTGTTCATTCTTAATCGTTCATTCTTCTTTGATCATTGATCCTTGTTCATTCTTCATTGATCATTGATCCTTGTTCATTCTTCATCGTTCATTCTTCATTGACCATTGATCCTTGTTCATTCTTCATCGTTCATTCTTCATTGATCATTGATCCTTGTTCATTCTTCATCGTTCATTCGTCATTGATCATTGATCCTTGTTCATTCTTCATCGTTCATTCTTCATTGATCATTGATCCTTGTTCATTCTTCATCGTTCATTCGTCATTGACCATTAATCCTTGTTCATTCTTCATCGTTCATTCTTCATTGATCATTGATCCTTGTTCATTCTTCATCGTTCATTCGTCATTGATCATTGATCCTTGTTCATTCTTCATCGTTCATTCGTCATTGACCATTACTCCTTGTTCATTCTTCATCGTTCATTCTTCATTGATCATTGATCCTTGTTCATTCTTCATCGTTCATTCGTCATTGATCATTGATCCTTATTCATTCTTCATCGTTCATTCGTCATTGATCATTGATCCTTGTTCATTCTTCATCGTTCATTCGTCATTGACCAATACTCCTTGTTCATTCTTCATCGTTCATTCTTCATTGATCATTGATCCTTGTTCATTCTTCATCGTTCATTCGTCATTGATCATTGATCCTTATTCATTCTTCATCGTTCATTTTTCATTTATCATTGATCCTTGTTCATTCTTCATTGATCATTGATCCTCGTTCATTCTTCATCGTTCATTCGTCATTGATCATTGATCCTTGTTCATTCTTCATCGTTCATTCGTCATTGACCATTACTCCTTGTTCATTCTTCATCGTTCATTCTTCATTGATCATTGATCCTTGTTCATTCTTCATCGTTCATTCGTCATTGATCATTGATCCTTATTCATTCTTCATCGTTCATTTTTCATTTATCATTGATCCTTGTTCATTCTTCATCGTTCATTCTTCATTGATCATTGATCCTTGTTCATTCTTCATCGATCATTCTTCATTGATCATTGTTCCTTGTTCATTCTTCATCGTTCATTCTTCATTGATCATTGATCCTTGTTCATTCTTCATCGTTCATTCTTCATTGATCATTGATCCTTGTTCATTCTTCATCGTTCATTCGTCATTGATCATTGATCCTTGTTCATTCTTCATCGTTCATTCGTCATTGACCATTACTCCTTGTTCATTCTTCATCGTTCATTCTTCATTGATCATTGATCCTTGTTCATTCTTCATAGTTCATTCGTCATTGATCATTGATCCTTATTCATTCTTCATCGTTCATTTTTCATTTATCATTGATCCTTGTTCATTCTTCATCGTTCATTCTTCATTGATCATTGATCCTTGTTCATTCTTCATCGTTCATTCGTCATTGACCATTAATCCTTGTTCATTCTTCATCGTTCATTCTTCATTGATCATTGATCCTTGTTCATTCTTCATCGTTCATTCGTCATTGACCATTAATCCTTGTTCATTCTTCATCATTCATTCTTCATTGATCATTGAACCTTGTTCATTCTTCATCGTTCATTCTTCTTTGATCATTGATCCTTGTTCATTCTTCATTGATCATTGATCCTTGTTCATTCTTCATCGTTCATTCGTCATTGATCATTGATCCTTGTTCATTCTTCATCGTTCATTCTTCATTGATCATTGATCCTTGTTCATTCTTCATCGTTCATTCGTCATTGATCATTGATCCTTATTCATTCTTCATCGTTCATTCGTCATTGATCATTGATCCTTGTTCATTCTTCATCGTTCATTCGTCATTGACCATTACTCCTTGTTCATTCTTCATCGTTCATTCTTCATTGATCATTGATCCTTGTTCATTCTTCATCGTTCATTCGTCATTGATCATTGATCCTTATTCATTCTTCATCGTTCATTTTTCATTTATCATTGATCCTTGTTCATTCTTCATCGTTCATTCTTCATTGATCATTAATCCTTGTTCATTCTTCATCGTTCATTCGTCATTGACCATTAATCCTTGTTCATTCTTCATCGTTCATTCTTCATTGATCATTGATCCTTGTTCATTCTTCATCGTTCATTCGTCATTGACCATTAATCCTTGTTCATTCTTCATCATTCATTCTTCATTGATCATTGAACCTTGTTCATTCTTCATCGTTCATTCTTCTTTGATCATTGATCCTTGTTCATTCTTCATTGATCATTGATCCTTGTTCATTCTTCATCGTTCATTCGTCATTGATCATTGATCCTTGTTCATTCTTCATCATTCATTCTTCATTGATCATTGATCCTTGTTCATTCTTCATCGTTCATTCGTCATTGATCATTGATCCTTGTTCATTCTTCATCGTTCATTCGTGATTGACCATTACTCCTTGTTCATTCTTCATCGTTCATTCTTCATTGATCATTGATCCTTGTTCATTCTTCATCGTTCATTCTTCTTTGATCATTGATCCTTGTTCATTCTTCATCGTTCATTCTTCATTGACCATTGATCCTTGTTCATTCTTCATCGTTCATTCTTCTTTGATCATTGATCCTTGTTCATTCTTCATTGATCATTGATCCTTGTTCATTCTTCATCGTTCATTCGTCATTGATCATTGATCCTTGTTCATTCTTCATCGTTCATTCTTCATTGATCGTTGATCCTTGTTCATTCTTCATCGTTCATTCGTCATTGATCATTGATCCTTGTTCATTCTTCATCGTTCATTCGTCATTGACCATTACTCCTTGTTCATTCTTCATCGTTCATTCTTCATTGATCATTGATCCTTGTTCATTCTTCATCGTTCATTCTTCTTTGATCATTGATCCTTGTTCATTCTTCATTGATCATTGATCCTTGTTCATTCTTCATCGTTCATTCTTCATTGACCATTGATCCTTGTTCATTCTTCATCGTTCATTCTTCATTGACCATTAATCCTTGTTCATTCTTCATCGATCATTCTTCATTGATCATTGTTCCTTGTTCATTCTTCATCGTTCATTCTTCATTGATCATTGATCCTTGTTCATTCTTCATCGTTCATTCTTCATTGATCATTGATCCTTGTTCATTCTTCATCGTTCATTCGTCATTGATCATTGATCCTTGTTCATTCTTCATCGTTCATTCGTCATTGACCATTACTCCTTGTTCATTCTTCATCGTTCATTCTTCATTGATCATTGATCCTTGTTCATTCTTCATCGTTCATTCTTCTTTGATCATTGATCCTTGTTCATTCTTCATCGTTCATTCTTCATTGACCATTGATCCTTGTTCATTCTTCATCGTTCATTCTTCTTTGATCATTGATCCTTGTTCATTCTTCATTGATCATTGATCCTTGTTCATTCTTCATCGTTCATTCGTCATTGATCATTGATCCTTGTTCATTCTTCATCGTTCATTCGTGATTGACCATTACTCCTTGTTCATTCTTCATCGTTCATTCTTCATTGATCATTGATCCTTGTTCATTCTTCATCGTTCATTCTTCTTTGATCATTGATCCTTGTTCATTCTTCATCGTTCATTCTTCATTGACCATTGATCCTTGTTCATTCTTCATCGTTCATTCTTCTTTGATCATTGATCCTTGTTCATTCTTCATTGATCATTGATCCTTGTTCATTCTTCATCGTTCATTCGTCATTGATCATTGATCCTTGTTCATTCTTCATCGTTCATTCTTCATTGATCGTTGATCCTTGTTCATTCTTCATCGTTCATTCGTCATTGATCATTGATCCTTGTTCATTCTTCATCGTTCATTCGTCATTGACCATTACTCCTTGTTCATTCTTCATCGTTCATTCTTCATTGATCATTGATCCTTGTTCATTCTTCATCGTTCATTCTTCTTTGATCATTGATCCTTGTTCATTCTTCATTGATCATTGATCCTTGTTCATTCTTCATCGTTCATTCTTCATTGACCATTGATCCTTGTTCATTCTTCATCGTTCATTCTTCTTTGATCATTGATCCTTGTTCATTCTTCATTGATCATTGATCCTTGTTCATTCTTCATCGTTCATTCGTCATTGATCATTGATCCTTGTTCATTCTTCAACATTCATTCTTCATTGATCATTGATCCTTGTTCATTCTTCATCGTTCATTCGTCATTGATCATTGATCCTTGTTCATTCTTCATCGTTCATTCGTGATTGACCATTACTCCTTGTTCATTCTTCATCGTTCATTCTTCATTGATCATTGATCCTTGTTCATTCTTCATCGTTCATTCTTCTTTGATCATTGATCCTTGTTCATTCTTCATCGTTCATTCTTCATTGACCATTGATCCTTGTTCATTCTTCATCGTTCATTCTTCTTTGATCATTGATCCTTGTTCATTCTTCATTGATCATTGATCCTTGTTCATTCTTCATCGTTCATTCGTCATTGATCATTGATCCTTGTTCATTCTTCATCGTTCATTCTTCATTGATCGTTGATCCTTGTTCATTCTTCATCGTTCATTCGTCATTGATCATTGATCCTTGTTCATTCTTCATCGTTCATTCGTCATTGACCATTACTCCTTGTTCATTCTTCATCGTTCATTCTTCATTGATCATTGATCCTTGTTCATTCTTCATCGTTCATTCTTCTTTGATCATTGATCCTTGTTCATTCTTCATTGATCATTGATCCTTGTTCATTCTTCATCGTTCATTCTTCATTGACCATTGATCCTTGTTCATTCTTCATCGTTCATTCTTCATTGACCATTAATCCTTGTTCATTCTTCATCGATCATTCTTCATTGATCATTGTTCCTTGTTCATTCTTCATCGTTCATTCTTCATTGATCATTGATCCTTGTTCATTCTTCATCGTTCATTCTTCATTGATCATTGATCCTTGTTCATTCTTCATCGTTCATTCGTCATTGATCATTGATCCTTGTTCATTCTTCATCGTTCATTCGTCATTGACCATTACTCCTTGTTCATTCTTCATCGTTCATTCTTCATTGATCATTGATCCTTGTTCATTCTTCATCGTTCATTCGTCATTGATCATTGATCCTTATTCATTCTTCATCGTTCATTCGTCATTGATCATTGATCCTTGTTCATTCTTCATCGTTCATTCGTCATTGACCATTACTCCTTGTTCATTCTTCATCGTTCATTCTTCATTGATCATTGATCCTTGTTCATTCTTCATCGTTCATTCGTCATTGATCATTGATCCTTATTCATTCTTCATCGTTCATTTTTCATTTATCATTGATCCTTGTTCATTCTTCATCGTTCATTCTTCATTGATCATTGATCCTTGTTCATTCTTCATCGTTCATTCGTCATTGACCATTAATCCTTGTTCATTCTTCATCGTTCATTCTTCATTGATCATTGATCCTTGTTCATTCTTCATCGTTCATTCGTCATTGACCATTAATCCTTGTTCATTCGTCATCATTCATTCTTCATTGATCATTGAACCTTGTTCATTCTTCATCGTTCATTCTTCTTTGATCATTGATCCTTGTTCATTCTTCATTGATCATTGATCCTTGTTCATTCTTCATCGTTCATTCGTCATTGATCATTGATCCTTGTTCATTCTTCATCATTCATTCTTCATTGATCATTGATCCTTGTTCATTCTTCATCGTTCATTCGTCATTGATCATTGATCCTTGTTCATTCTTCATCGTTCATTCGTGATTGACCATTACTCCTTGTTCATTCTTCATCGTTCATTCTTCATTGATCATTGATCCTTGTTCATTCTTCATCGTTCATTCTTCTTTGATCATTGATCCTTGTTCATTCTTCATCGTTCATTCTTCATTGACCATTGATCCTTGTTCATTCTTCATCGTTCATTCTTCTTTGATCATTGATCCTTGTTCATTCTTCATTGATCATTGATCCTTGTTCATTCTTCATCGTTCATTCGTCATTGATCATTGATCCTTGTTCATTTTTCATCGTTCATTCTTCATTGATCGTTGATCCTTGTTCATTCTTCATCGTTCATTCGTCATTGATCATTGATCCTTGTTCATTCTTCATCGTTCATTCGTCATTGACCATTACTCCTTGTTCATTCTTCATCGTTCATTCTTCATTGATCATTGATCCTTGTTCATTCTTCATCGTTCATTCTTCTTTGATCATTGATCCTTGTTCATTCTTCATTGATCATTGATCCTTGTTCATTCTTCATCGTTCATTCTTCATTGACCATTGATCCTTGTTCATTCTTCATCGTTCATTCTTCATTGACCATTAATCCTTGTTCATTCTTCATCGATCATTCTTCATTGATCATTGTTCCTTGTTCATTCTTCATCGTTCATTCTTCATTGATCATTGATCCTTGTTCATTCTTCATCATTCATTCTTCATTGATCATTGATCCTTGTTCATTCTTCATCGTTCATTCGTCATTGATCATTGATCCTTGTTCATTCTTCATCGTTCATTCGTCATTGACCATTACTCCTTGTTCATTCTTCATCGTTCATTCTTCATTGATCATTGATCCTTGTTCATTCTTCATCGTTCATTCGTCATTGATCATTGATCCTTATTCATTCTTCATCGTTCATTTTTCATTTATCATTGATCCTTGTTCATTCTTCATCGTTCATTCTTCATTGATCATTGATCCTTGTTCATTCTTCATCGTTCATTCGTCATTGACCATTAATCCTTGTTCATTCTTCATCGTTCATTCTTCATTGATCATTGATCCTTGTTCATTCTTCATCGTTCATTCGTCATTGACCATTAATCCTTGTTCATTCTTCATCGTTCATTCTTACTTGATCATTGAACCTTGTTCATTCTTCATCGTTCATTCTTCTTTGATCATTGATCCTTGTTCATTCTTCATTGATCATTGATCCTTGTTCATTCTTCATCATTCATTCGTCATTGATCATTGATCCTTGTTCATTCTTCATCGTTCATTCTTCATCGTTCATTCTTCATTGATCATTGATCCTTGTTCATTCTTCATCGTTCATTCGTCATTGATCATTGATCCTTGTTCATTCTTCATCGTTCATTCGTCATTGACCATTACTCCTTGTTCATTCTTCATCGTTCATTCTTCATTGATCATTGATCCTTGTTCATTCTTCATCGTTCATTCTTCTTTGATCATTGATCCTTGTTCATTCTTCATTGACCATTGATCCTTGTTCATTCTTCATCGTTCATTCTTCTTTGATCATTGATCCTTGTTCATTCTTCATTGATCATTGATCCTTGTTCATTCTTCATCGTTCATTCGTCATTGATCATTGATCCTTGTTCATTCTTCATCGTTCATTCTTCATTGATCGTTGATCCTTGTTCATTCTTCATTGTTCATTCGTCATTGATCATTGATCCTTGTTCATTCTTCATCGTTCATTCGTCATTGACCATTACTCCTTGTTCATTCTTCATCGTTCATTCTTCATTGATCATTGATCCTTGTTCATTCTTCATCGTTCATTCTTCTTTGATCATTGATCCTTGTTCATTCTTCATTGATCATTGATCCTTCTTCATTCTTCATCGTTCATTCTTCATTGACCATTGATCCTTGTTCATTCTTCATCGTTCATTCTTCATTGACCATTAATCCTTGTTCATTCTTCATCGATCATTCTTCATTGATCATTGTTCCTTGTTCATTCTTCATCGTTCATTCTTCATTGATCATTGATCCTTGTTCATTCTTCATCGTTCATTCTTCATTGATCATTGATCCTTGTTCATTCTTCATCGTTCATTCGTCATTGATCATTGATCCTTGTTCATTCTTCATCGTTCATTCGTCATTGACCATTACTCCTTGTTCATTCTTCATCGTTCATTCTTCATTGATCATTGATCCTTGTTCATTCTTCATCGTTCATTCGTCATTGATCATTGATCCTTATTCATTCTTCATCGTTCATTTTTCATTTATCATTGATCCTTGTTCATTCTTCATCGTTCATTCTTCATTGATCATTGATCCTTGTTCATTCTTCATCGATCATTCTTCATTGATCATTGTTCCTTGTTCATTCTTCATCGTTCATTCTTCATTGATCATTGATCCTTGTTCATTCTTCATCGTTCATTCTTCATTGATCATTGATCCTTGTTCATTCTTCATCGTTCATTCGTCATTGATCATTGATCCTTGTTCATTCTTCATCGTTCATTCGTCATTGACCATTACTCCTTGTTCATTCTTCATCGTTCATTCTTCATTGATCATTGATCCTTGTTCATTCTTCATCGTTCATTCGTCATTGATCATTGATCCTTATTCATTCTTCATCGTTCATTTTTCATTTATCATTGATCCTTGTTCATTCTTCATCGTTCATTCTTCATTGATCATTGATCCTTGTTCATTCTTCATCGTTCATTCGTCATTGACCATTAATCCTTGTTCATTCTTCATCGTTCATTCTTCATTGATCATTGATCCTTGTTCATTCTTCATCGTTCATTCGTCATTGATCATTGATCCTTGTTCATTCTTCATCGTTCATTCGTCATTGACCATTACTCCTTGTTCATTCTTCATCGTTCATTCTTCATTGATCATTGATCCTTGTTCATTCTTCATCGTTCATTCGTCATTGATCATTGATCCTTATTCATTCTTCATCGTTCATTCGTCATTGATCATTGATCCTTGTTCATTCTTCATCGTTCATTCGTCATTGACCATTACTCCTTGTTCATTCTTAATCGTTCATTCTTCATTGATCATTGATCCTTGTTCATTCTTCATCGTTCATTCGTCATTGATCATTGATCCTTATTCATTCTTCATCGTTCATTTTTCATTTATCATTGATCCTTGTTCATTCTTCATTGATCATTGATCCTTGTTCATTCTTCATCGTTCATTCGTCATTGATCATTGATCCTTGTTCATTCTTCATCGTTCATTCGTCATTGACCATTACTCCTTGTTCATTCTTCATCGTTCATTCTTCATTGATCATTGATCCTTGTTCATTCTTCATCGTTCATTCGTCATTGATCATTGATCCTTATTCATTCTTCATCGTTCATTTTTCATTTATCATTGATCCTTGTTCATTCTTCATCGTTCATTCTTCATTGATCATTGATCCTTGTTCATTCTTCATCGTTCATTCGTCATTGACCATTAATCCTTGTTCATTCTTCATCGTTCATTCTTCATTGATCATTGATCCTTGTTCATTCTTCATCGTTCATTCGTCATTGACCATTAATCCTTGTTCATTCTTCATCATTCATTCTTCATTGATCATTGAACCTTGTTCATTCTTCATCGTTCGTTCTTCTTTGATCATTGATCCTTGTTCATTCTTCATTGATCATTGATCCTTGTTCATTCTTCATCGTTCATTCGTCATTGATCATTGATCCTTGTTCATTCTTCATCGTTCATTCTTCATTGATCATTGATCCTTGTTCATTCTTCATCGTTCATTCGTCATTGACCATTAATCCTTGTTCATTCTTCATCGTTCATTCTTCATTGATCATTGATCCTTGTTCATTCTTCATCGTTCATTCGTCATTGACCATTAATCCTTGTTCATTCTTCATCGTTCATTCTTCCTTGATCATTGAACCTTGTTCATTCTTCATCGTTCATTCTTCTTTGATCATTGATCCTTGTTCATTCTTCATTGATCATTGATCCTTGTTCATTCTTCATCGTTCATTCGTCATTGATCATTGATCCTTGTTCATTCTTCATCGTTCATTCTTCATTGATCATTGATCCTTGTTCATTCTTCATCGTTCATTCGTCATTGATCATTGATCCTTGTTCATTCTTCATCGTTCATTCGTCATTGACCATTACTCCTTGTTCATTCTTCATCGTTCATTCTTCATTGATCATTGATCCTTGTTCATTCTTAATCGTTCATTCTTCATTGATCATTGATCCTTGTTCATTCTTCATCGTTCATTCGTCATTGATCATTGATCCTTATTCATTCTTCATCGTTCATTTTTCATTTATCATTGATCCTTGTTCATTCTTCATTGATCATTGATCCTTGTTCATTCTTCATCGTTCATTCGTCATTGATCATTGATCCTTGTTCATTCTTCATCGTTCATTCGTCATTGACCATTACTCCTTGTTCATTCTTCATCGTTCATTCTTCATTGATCATTGATCCTTGTTCATTCTTCATCGTTCATTCGTCATTGATCATTGATCCTTATTCATTCTTCATCGTTCATTTTTCATTTATCATTGATCCTTGTTCATTCTTCATCGTTCATTCTTCATTGATCATTGATCCTTGTTCATTCTTCATCGTTCATTCGTCATTGACCATTAATCCTTGTTCATTCTTCATCGTTCATTCTTCATTGATCATTGATCCTTGTTCATTCTTCATCGTTCATTCGTCATTGACCATTAATCCTTGTTCATTCTTCATCATTCATTCTTCATTGATCATTGAACCTTGTTCATTCTTCATCGTTCATTCTTCTTTGATCATTGATCCTTGTTCATTCTTCATTGATCATTGATCCTTGTTCATTCTTCATCGTTCATTCGTCATTGATCATTGATCCTTGTTCATTCTTCATCGTTCATTCTTCATTGATCATTGATCCTTGTTCATTCTTCATCGTTCATTCGTCATTGACCATTAATCCTTGTTCATTCTTCATCGTTCATTCTTCATTGATCATTGATCCTTGTTCATTCTTCATCGTTCATTCGTCATTGACCATTAATCCTTGTTCATTCTTCATCGTTCATTCTTCCTTGATCATTGAACCTTGTTCATTCTTCATCGTTCATTCTTCTTTGATCATTGATCCTTGTTCATTCTTCATTGATCATTGATCCTTGTTCATTCTTCATCGTTCATTCGTCATTGATCATTGATCCTTGTTCATTCTTCATCGTTCATTCTTCATTGATCATTGATCCTTGTTCATTCTTCATCGTTCATTCGTCATTGATCATTGATCCTTGTTCATTCTTCATCGTTCATTCGTCATTGACCATTACTCCTTGTTCATTCTTCATCGTTCATTCTTCATTGATCATTGATCCTTGTTCATTCTTAATCGTTCATTCTTCTTTGATCATTGATCCTTGTTCATTCTTCATCGTTCATTCTTCATTGACCATTGATCCTTGTTCATTCTTCATCGTTCATTCTTCTTTGATCATTGCTCCTTGTTCATTCTTCATTGATCATTGATCCTTGTTCATTCTTCATCGTTCATTCGTCATTGATCATTGATCCTTGTTCATTCTTCATCGTTCATTCTTCATTGATCGTTGATCCTTGTTCATTCTTCATTGTTCATTCGTCATTGATCATTGATCCTTGTTCATTCTTCATCGTTCATTCGTCATTGACCATTACTCCTTGTTCATTCTTCATCGTTCATTCTTCATTGATCATTGATCCTTGTTCATTCTTCATCGTTCATTCTTCTTTGATCATTGATCCTTGTTCATTCTTCATTGATCATTGATCCTTGTTCATTCTTCATCGTTCATTCTTCATTGACCATTGATCCTTGTTCATTCTTCATCGTTCATTCTTCATTGATCATTGATCCTTGTTCATTCTTCATCGTTCATTCGTCATTGATCATTGATCCTTGTTCATTCTTCATCGTTCATTCTTCATTGATCATTGATCCTTGTTCATTCTTCATCGTTCATTCGTCATTGACCATTAATCCTTGTTCATTCTTCATCGTTCATTCTTCATTGATCATTGATCCTTGTTCATTCTTCATCGTTCATTCGTCATTGATCATTGATCCTTGTTCATTCTTCATCGTTCATTCGTCATTGACCATTACTCCTTGTTCATTCTTCATCGTTCATTCTTCATTGATCATTGATCCTTGTTCATTCTTCATCGTTCATTCGTCATTGATCATTGATCCTTATTCATTCTTCATCGTTCATTCGTCATTGATCATTGATCCTTGTTCATTCTTCATCGTTCATTCGTCATTGACCATTACTCCTTGTTCATTCTTCATCGTTCATTCTTCATTGATCATTGATCCTTGTTCATTCTTCATCGTTCATTCGTCATTGATCATTGATCCTTGTTCATTCTTCATCGTTCATTCGTCATTGACCATTACTCCTTGTTCATTCTTCATCGTTCATTCTTCATTGATCATTGATCCTTGTTCATTCTTCATCGTTCATTCGTCATTGATCATTGATCCTTATTCATTCTTCATCGTTCATTTTTCATTTATCATTGATCCTTGTTCATTCTTCATCGTTCATTCTTCATTGATCATTGATCCTTGTTCATTCTTCATCGTTCATTCGTCATTGACCATTAATCCTTGTTCATTCTTCATCGTTCATTCTTCATTGATCATTGATCCTTGTTCATTCTTCATCGTTCATTCGTCATTGACCATTAATCCTTGTTCATTCTTCATCATTCATTCTTCATTGATCATTGAACCTTGTTCATTCTTCATCGTTCATTCTTCTTTGATCATTGATCCTTGTTCATTCTTCATTGATCATTGATCCTTGTTCATTCTTCATCGTTCATTCGTCATTGATCATTGATCCTTGTTCATTCTTCATCGTTCATTCTTCATTGATCATTGATCCTTGTTCATTCTTCATCGTTCATTCGTCATTGACCATTAATCCTTGTTCATTCTTCATCGTTCATTCTTCATTGATCATTGATCCTTGTTCATTCTTCATCGTTCATTCGTCATTGACCATTAATCCTTGTTCATTCTTCATCGTTCATTCTTCCTTGATCATTGAACCTTGTTCATTCTTCATCGTTCATTCTTCTTTGATCATTGATCCTTGTTCATTCTTCATTGATCATTGATCCTTGTTCATTCTTCATCGTTCATTCGTCATTGATCATTGATCCTTGTTCATTCTTCATCGTTCATTCTTCATTGATCATTGATCCTTGTTCATTCTTCATCGTTCATTCGTCATTGATCATTGATCCTTGTTCATTCTTCATCGTTCATTCGTCATTGACCATTACTCCTTGTTCATTCTTCATCGTTCATTCTTCATTGATCATTGATCCTTGTTCATTCTTCATCGTTCATTCTTCTTTGATCATTGATCCTTGTTCATTCTTCATCGTTCATTCTTCATTGACCATTGATCCTTGTTCATTCTTCATCGTTCATTCTTCTTTGATCATTGATCCTTGTTCATTCTTCATTGATCATTGATCCTTGTTCATTCTTCATCGTTCATTCGTCATTGATCATTGATCCTTGTTCATTCTTCATCGTTCATTCTTCATTGATCGTTGATCCTTGTTCATTCTTCATTGTTCATTCGTCATTGATCATTGATCCTTGTTCATTCTTCATCGTTCATTCGTCATTGACCATTACTCCTTGTTCATTCTTCATCGTTCATTCTTCATTGATCATTGATCCTTGTTCATTCTTCATCGTTCATTCTTCTTTGATCATTGATCCTTGTTCATTCTTCATTGATCATTTATCCTTGTTCATTCTTCATCGTTCATTCTTCATTGACCATTGATCCTTGTTCATTCTTCATCGTTCATTCTTCATTGACCATTAATCCTTGTTCATTCTTCATCGATCATTCTTCATTGATCATTGTTCCTTGTTCATTCTTCATCGTTCATTCTTCATTGATCATTGATCCTTGTTCATTCTTCATCGTTCATTCTTCATTGATCATTGATCCTTGTTCATTCTTCATCGTTCATTCGTCATTGATCATTGATCCTTGTTCATTCTTCATCGTTCATTCGTCATTGACCATTACTCCTTGTTCATTCTTCATCGTTCATTCTTCATTGATCATTGATCCTTGTTCATTCTTCATCGTTCATTCGTCATTGATCATTGATCCTTATTCATTCTTCATCGTTCATTTTTCATTTATCATTGATCCTTGTTCATTCTTCATCGTTCATTCTTCATTGATCATTGATCCTTGTTCATTCTTCATCGATCATTCTTCATTGATCATTGTTCCTTGTTCATTCTTCATCGTTCATTCTTCATTGATCATTGATCCTTGTTCATTCTTCCATCGTTCATTCTTCATTGATCATTGATCCTTGTTCATTCTTCATCGTTCATTCGTCATTGATCATTGATCCTTGTTCATTCTTCATCGTTCATTCGTCATTGACCATTACTCTTTGTTCATTCTTCATCGTTCATTCTTCATTGATCATTGATCCTTGTTCATTCTTCATCGTTCATTCGTCATTGATCATTGATCCTTATTCATTCTTCATCGTTCATTTTTCATTTATCATTGATCCTTGTTCATTCTTCATCGTTCATTCTTCATTGATCATTGATCCTTGTTCATTCTTCATCGTTCATTCGTCATTGACCATTAATCCTTGTTCATTCTTCATCGTTCATTCTTCATTGATCATTGATCCTTGTTCATTCTTCATCGTTCATTCGTCATTGATCATTGATCCTTGTTCATTCTTCATCGTTCATTCGTCATTGACCATTACTCCTTGTTCATTCTTCATCGTTCATTCTTCATTGATCATTGATCCTTGTTCATTCTTCATCGTTCATTCGTCATTGATCATTGATCCTTATTCATTCTTCATCGTTCATTCGTCATTGATCATTGATCCTTGTTCATTCTTCATCGTTCATTCGTCATTGACCATTACTCCTTGTTCATTCTTCATCGTTCATTCTTCATTGATCATTGATCCTTGTTCATTCTTCATCGTTCATTCGTCATTGACCATTAATCCTTGTTCATTCTTCATCGTTCATTCTTCATTGATCATTGATCCTTGTTCATTCTTCATCGTTCATTCGTCATTGATCATTGATCCTTGTTCATTCTTCATCGTTCATTCGTCATTGACCATTACTCCTTGTTCATTCTTCATCGTTCATTCTTCATTGATCATTGATCCTTGTTCATTCTTCATCGTTCATTCGTCATTGATCATTGATCCTTATTCATTCTTCATCGTTCATTCGTCATTGATCATTGATCCTTGTTCATTCTTCATCGTTCATTCGTCATTGACCATTACTCCTTGTTCATTCTTCATCGTTCATTCTTCATTGATCATTGATCCTTGTTCATTCTTCATCGTTCATTCGTCATTGATCATTGATCCTTATTCATTCTTCATCGTTCATTTTTCATTTATCATTGATCCTTGTTCATTCTTCATCGTTCATTCTTCATTGATCATTGATCCTTGTTCATTCTTCATCGTTCATTCGTCATTGACCATTAATCCTTGTTCATTCTTCATCGTTCATTCTTCATTGATCATTGATCCTTGTTCATTCTTCATCGTTCATTCGTCATTGACCATTAATCCTTGTTCATTCTTCATCATTCATTCTTCATTGATCATTGAACCTTGTTCATTCTTCATCGTTCATTCTTCTTTGATCATTGATCCTTGTTCATTCTTCATTGATCATTGATCCTTGTTCATTCTTCATCGTTCATTCGTCATTGATCATTGATCCTTGTTCATTCTTCATCGTTCATTCTTCATTGATCATTGATCCTTGTTCATTCTTCATCGTTCATTCGTCATTGATCATTGATCCTTGTTCATTCTTCATCGTTCATTCGTCATTGACCATTACTCCTTGTTCATTCTTCATCGTTCATTCTTCATTGATCATTGATCCTTGTTCATTCTTCATCGTTCATTCTTCTTTGATCATTGATCCTTGTTCATTCTTCATCGTTCATTCTTCATTGACCATTGATCCTTGTTCATTCTTCATCGTTCATTCTTCATTGATCATTGATCCTTGTTCATTCTTCATCGTTCATTCGTCATTGATCATTGATCCTTGTTCATTCTTCATCGTTCATTCTTCATTGATCATTGATCCTTGTTCATTCTTCATCGTTCATTCGTCATTGACCATTAATCCTTGTTCATTCTTCATCGTTCATTCTTCATTGATCATTGATCCTTGTTCATTCTTCATCGTTCATTCGTCATTGATCATTGATCCTTGTTCATTCTTCATCGTTCATTCGTCATTGACCATTACTCCTTGTTCATTCTTCATCGTTCATTCTTCATTGATCATTGATCCTTGTTCATTCTTCATCGTTCATTCGTCATTGATCATTGATCCTTATTCATTCTTCATCGTTCATTCGTCATTGATCATTGATCCTTGTTCATTCTTCATCGTTCATTCGTCATTGACCATTACTCCTTGTTCATTCTTCATCGTTCATTCTTCATTGATCATTGATCCTTGTTCATTCTTCATCGTTCATTCGTCATTGATCATTGATCCTTATTCATTCTTCATCGTTCATTTTTCATTTATCATTGATCCTTGTTCATTCTTCATCGTTCATTCTTCATTGATCATTGATCCTTGTTCATTCTTCATCGTTCATTCGTCATTGACCATTAATCCTTGTTCATTCTTCATCGTTCATTCTTCATTGATCATTGATCCTTGTTCATTCTTCATCGTTCATTCGTCATTGACCATTAATCCTTGTTCATTCTTCATCATTCATTCTTCATTGATCATTGAACCTTGTTCATTCTTCATCGTTCATTCTTCTTTGATCATTGATCCTTGTTCATTCTTCATTGATCATTGATCCTTGTTCATTCTTCATCGTTCATTCGTCATTGATCATTGATCCTTGTTCATTCTTCATCGTTCATTCTTCATTGATCATTGATCCTTGTTCATTCTTCATCGTTCATTCGTCATTGACCATTAATCCTTGTTCATTCTTCATCGTTCATTCTTCATTGATCATTGATCCTTGTTCATTCTTCATCGTTCATTCGTCATTGACCATTAATCCTTGTTCATTCTTCATCGTTCATTCTTCCTTGATCATTGAACCTTGTTCATTCTTCATCGTTCATTCTTCTTTGATCATTGATCCTTGTTCATTCTTCATTGATCATTGATCCTTGTTCATTCTTCATCGTTCATTCGTCATTGATCATTGATCCTTGTTCATTCTTCATCGTTCATTCTTCATTGATCATTGATCCTTGTTCATTCTTCATCGTTCATTCGTCATTGATCATTGATCCTTGTTCATTCTTCATCGTTCATTCGTCATTGACCATTACTCCTTGTTCATTCTTCATCGTTCATTCTTCATTGATCATTGATCCTTGTTCATTCTTCATCGTTCATTCTTCTTTGATCATTGATCCTTGTTCATTCTTCATCGTTCATTCTTCATTGACCATTGATCCTTGTTCATTCTTCATCGTTCATTCTTCTTTGATCATTGATCCTTGTTCATTCTTCATTGATCATTGATCCTTGTTCATTCTTCATCGTTCATTCGTCATTGATCATTGATCCTTGTTCATTCTTCATCGTTCATTCTTCATTGATCGTTGATCCTTGTTCATTCTTCATTGTTCATTCGTCATTGATCATTGATCCTTGTTCATTCTTCATCGTTCATTCGTCATTGACCATTACTCCTTGTTCATTCTTCATCGTTCATTCTTCATTGATCATTGATCCTTGTTCATTCTTCATCGTTCATTCTTCTTTGATCATTGATCCTTGTTCATTCTTCATTGATCATTTATCCTTGTTCATTCTTCATCGTTCATTCTTCATTGACCATTGATCCTTGTTCATTCTTCATCGTTCATTCTTCATTGACCATTAATCCTTGTTCATTCTTCATCGATCATTCTTCATTGATCATTGTTCCTTGTTCATTCTTCATCGTTCATTCTTCATTGATCATTGATCCTTGTTCATTCTTCATCGTTCATTCTTCATTGATCATTGATCCTTGTTCATTCTTCATCGTTCATTCGTCATTGATCATTGATCCTTGTTCATTCTTCATCGTTCATTCGTCATTGACCATTACTCCTTGTTCATTCTTCATCGTTCATTCTTCATTGATCATTGATCCTTGTTCATTCTTCATCGTTCATTCGTCATTGATCATTGATCCTTATTCATTCTTCATCGTTCATTTTTCATTTATCATTGATCCTTGTTCATTCTTCATCGTTCATTCTTCATTGATCATTGATCCTTGTTCATTCTTCATCGATCATTCTTCATTGATCATTGTTCCTTGTTCATTCTTCATCGTTCATTCTTCATTGATCATTGATCCTTGTTCATTCTTCCATCGTTCATTCTTCATTGATCATTGATCCTTGTTCATTCTTCATCGTTCATTCGTCATTGATCATTGATCCTTGTTCATTCTTCATCGTTCATTCGTCATTGACCATTACTCTTTGTTCATTCTTCATCGTTCATTCTTCATTGATCATTGATCCTTGTTCATTCTTCATCGTTCATTCGTCATTGATCATTGATCCTTATTCATTCTTCATCGTTCATTTTTCATTTATCATTGATCCTTGTTCATTCTTCATCGTTCATTCTTCATTGATCATTGATCCTTGTTCATTCTTCATCGTTCATTCGTCATTGACCATTAATCCTTGTTCATTCTTCATCGTTCATTCTTCATTGATCATTGATCCTTGTTCATTCTTCATCGTTCATTCGTCATTGATCATTGATCCTTGTTCATTCTTCATCGTTCATTCGTCATTGACCATTACTCCTTGTTCATTCTTCATCGTTCATTCTTCATTGATCATTGATCCTTGTTCATTCTTCATCGTTCATTCGTCATTGATCATTGATCCTTATTCATTCTTCATCGTTCATTCGTCATTGATCATTGATCCTTGTTCATTCTTCATCGTTCATTCGTCATTGACCATTACTCCTTGTTCATTCTTCATCGTTCATTCTTCATTGATCATTGATCCTTGTTCATTCTTCATCGTTCATTCGTCATTGATCATTGATCCTTATTCATTCTTCATCGTTCATTTTTCATTTATCATTGATCCTTGTTCATTCTTCATCGTTCATTCTTCATTGATCATTGATCCTTGTTCATTCTTCATCGTTCATTCGTCATTGACCATTAATCCTTGTTCATTCTTCATCGTTCATTCTTCATTGATCATTGATCCTTGTTCATTCTTCATCGTTCATTCGTCATTGACCATTAATCCTTGTTCATTCTTCATCATTCATTCTTCATTGATCATTGAACCTTGTTCATTCTTCATCGTTCATTCTTCTTTGATCATTGATCCTTGTTCATTCTTCATTGATCATTGATCCTTGTTCATTCTTCATCGTTCATTCGTCATTGATCATTGATCCTTGTTCATTCTTCATCGTTCATTCTTCATTGATCATTGATCCTTGTTCATTCTTCATCGTTCATTCGTCATTGATCATTGATCCTTGTTCATTCTTCATCGTTCATTCGTCATTGACCATTACTCCTTGTTCATTCTTCATCGTTCATTCTTCATTGATCATTGATCCTTGTTCATTCTTCATCGTTCATTCTTCTTTGATCATTGATCCTTGTTCATTCTTCATCGTTCATTCTTCATTGACCATTGATCCTTGTTCATTCTTCATCGTTCATTCTTCTTTGATCATTGATCCTTGTTCATTCTTCATTGATCATTGATCCTTGTTCATTCTTCATCGTTCATTCGTCATTGATCATTGATCCTTGTTCATTCTTCATCGTTCATTCTTCATTGATCGTTGATCCTTGTTCATTCTTCATTGTTCATTCGTCATTGATCATTGATCCTTGTTCATTCTTCATCGTTCATTCGTCATTGACCATTACTCCTTGTTCATTCTTCATCGTTCATTCTTCATTGATCATTGATCCTTGTTCATTCTTCATCGTTCATTCTTCTTTGATCATTGATCCTTGTTCATTCTTCATTGATCATTGATCCTTGTTCATTCTTCATCGTTCATTCTTCATTGACCATTGATCCTTGTTCATTCTTCATCGTTCATTCTTCATTGACCATTAATCCTTGTTCATTCTTCATCGATCATTCTTCATTGATCATTGTTCCTTGTTCATTCTTCATCGTTCATTCTTCATTGATCATTGATCCTTGTTCATTCTTCATCGTTCATTCTTCATTGATCATTGATCCTTGTTCATTCTTCATCGTTCATTCGTCATTGATCATTGATCCTTGTTCATTCTTCATCGTTCATTCGTCATTGACCATTACTCCTTGTTCATTCTTCATCGTTCATTCTTCATTGATCATTGATCCTTGTTCATTCTTCATCGTTCATTCGTCATTGATCATTGATCCTTATTCATTCTTCATCGTTCATTTTTCATTTATCATTGATCCTTGTTCATTCTTCATCGTTCATTCTTCATTGATCATTGATCCTTGTTCATTCTTCATCGTTCATTCGTCATTGACCATTAATCCTTGTTCATTCTTCATCGTTCATTCTTCATTGATCATTGATCCTTGTTCATTCTTCATCGTTCATTCGTCATTGACCATTAATCCTTGTTCATTCTTCATCGTTCATTCTTCCTTGATCATTGAACCTTGTTCATTCTTCATCGTTCATTCTTCTTTGATCATTGATCCTTGTTCATTCTTCATTGATCATTGATCCTTGTTCATTCTTCATCGTTCATTCGTCATTGATCATTGATCCTTGATCATTCTTCATCGTTCATTCTTCATTGATCATTGATCCTTGTTCATTCTTCATCGTTCATTCGTCATTGATCATTGATCCTTGTTCATTCTTCATCGTTCATTCGTCATTGACCATTACTCCTTGTTCATTCTTCATCGTTCATTCTTCATTGATCATTGATCCTTGTTCATTCTTCATCGTTCATTCTTCTTTGATCATTGATCTTTGTTCATTCTTCATCGTTCATTCTTCATTGACCATTGATCCTTGTTCATTCTTCATCGTTCATTCTTCTTTGATCATTGATCCTTGTTCATTCTTCATTGATCATTGATCCTTGTTCATTCTTCATCGTTCATTCGTCATTGATCATTGATCCTTGTTCATTCTTCATCGTTCATTCTTCATTGATCGTTGATCCTTGTTCATTCTTCATTGTTCATTCGTCATTGATCATTGATCCTTGTTCATTCTTCATCGTTCATTCGTCATTGACCATTACTCCTTGTTCATTCTTCATCGTTCATTCTTCATTGATCATTGATCCTTGTTCATTCTTCATCGTTCATTCTTCTTTGATCATTGATCCTTGTTCATTCTTCATCGTTCATTCTTCTTTGATCATTGATCCTTGTTCATTCTTCATCGTTCATTCTTCATTGATCATTGATCCTTGTTCATTCTTCATCGTTCATTCTTCTTTGATCATTGATCCTTGTTCATTCTTCATTGATCATTGATCCTTGTTCATTCTTCATCGTTCATTCTTCATTGACCATTGATCCTTGTTCATTCTTCATCGTTCATTCTTCATTGACCATTAATCCTTGTTCATTCTTCATCGATCATTCTTCATTGATCATTGTTCCTTGTTCATTCTTCATCGTTCATTCTTCATTGATCATTGATCCTTGTTCATTCTTCATCGTTCATTCTTCATTGATCATTGATCCTTGTTCATTCTTCATCGTTCATTCGTCATTGATCATTGATCCTTGTTCATTCTTCATCGTTCATTCGTCATTGACCATTACTCCTTGTTCATTCTTCATCGTTCATTCTTCATTGATCATTGATCCTTGTTCATTCTTCATCGTTCATTCGTCATTGATCATTGATCCTTATTCATTCTTCATCGTTCATTTTTCATTTATCATTGATCCTTGTTCATTCTTCATCGTTCATTCTTCATTGATCATTGATCCTTGTTCATTCTTCATCGTTCATTCGTCATTGACCATTAATCCTTGTTCATTCTTCATCATTCATTCTTCATTGATCATTGAACCTTGTTCATTCTTCATCGTTCATTCTTCTTTGATCATTGATCCTTGTTCATTCTTCATTGATCATTGATCCTTGTTCATTCTTCATCGTTCATTCGTCATTGATCATTGATCCTTGTTCATTCTTCATCGTTCATTCTTCATTGATCATTGATCCTTGTTCATTCTTCATCGTTCATTCGTCATTGATCATTGATCCTTGTTCATTCTTCATCGTTCATTCGTCATTGACCATTACTCCTTGTTCATTCTTCATCGTTCATTCTTCATTGATCATTGATCCTTGTTCATTCTTCATCGTTCATTCTTCTTTGATCATTGATCTTTGTTCATTCTTCATCGTTCATTCTTCATTGACCATTGATCCTTGTTCATTCTTCATCGTTCATTCTTCTTTGATCATTGATCCTTGTTCATTCTTCATTGATCATTGATCCTTGTTCATTCTTCATCGTTCATTCGTCATTGATCATTGATCCTTGTTCATTCTTCATCGTTCATTCTTCATTGATCGTTGATCCTTGTTCATTCTTCATTGTTCATTCGTCATTGATCATTGATCCTTGTTCATTCTTCATCGTTCATTCGTCATTGACCATTACTCCTTGTTCATTCTTCATCGTTCATTCTTCATTGATCATTGATCCTTGTTCATTCTTCATCGTTCATTCTTCTTTGATCATTGATCCTTGTTCATTCTTCATTGATCATTGATCCTTGTTCATTCTTCATCGTTCATTCTTCATTGACCATTGATCCTTGTTCATTCTTCATCGTTCATTCTTCATTGACCATTAATCCTTGTTCATTCTTCATCGATCATTCTTCATTGATCATTGTTCCTTGTTCATTCTTCATCGTTCATTCTTCATTGATCATTGATCCTTGTTCATTCTTCATCGTTCATTCTTCATTGATCATTGATCCTTGTTCATTCTTCATCGTTCATTCGTCATTGATCATTGATCCTTGTTCATTCTTCATCGTTCATTCGTCATTGACCATTACTCCTTGTTCATTCTTCATCGTTCATTCTTCATTGATCATTGATCCTTGTTCATTCTTCATCGTTCATTCGTCATTGATCATTGATCCTTATTCATTCTTCATCGTTCATTTTTCATTTATCATTGATCCTTGTTCATTCTTCATCGTTCATTCTTCATTGATCATTGATCCTTGTTCATTCTTCATCGTTCATTCGTCATTGACCATTAATCCTTGTTCATTCTTCATCGTTCATTCTTCATTGATCATTGATCCTTGTTCATTCTTCATCGTTCATTCGTCATTGACCATTAATCCTTGTTCATTCTTCATCGTTCATTCTTCCTTGATCATTGAACCTTGTTCATTCTTCATCGTTCATTCTTCTTTGATCATTGATCCTTGTTCATTCTTCATTGATCATTGATCCTTGTTCATTCTTCATCGTTCATTCGTCATTGATCATTGATCCTTGTTCATTCTTCATCGTTCATTCTTCATTGATCATTGATCCTTGTTCATTCTTCATCGTTCATTCGTCATTGATCATTGATCCTTGTTCATTCTTCATCGTTCATTCGTCATTGACCATTACTCCTTGTTCATTCTTCATCGTTCATTCTTCATTGATCATTGATCCTTGTTCATTCTTCATCGTTCATTCTTCTTTGATCATTGATCCTTGTTCATTCTTCATCGTTCATTCTTCATTGACCATTGATCCTTGTTCATTCTTCATCGTTCATTCGTCATTGACCATTACTCCTTGTTCATTCTTCATCGTTCATTCTTCATTGATCATTGATCCTTGTTCATTCTTCATCGTTCATTCGTCATTGATCATTGATCCTTATTCATTCTTCATCGTTCATTTTTCATTTATCATTGATCCTTGTTCATTCTTCATCGTTCATTCTTCATTGATCATTGATCCTTGTTCATTCTTCATCGATCATTCTTCATTGATCATTGTTCGTTGTTCATTCTTCATCGTTCATTCTTCATTGATCATTGATCCTTGTTCATTCTTCCATCGTTCATTCTTCATTGATCATTGATCCTTGTTCATTCTTCATCGTTCATTCGTCATTGATCATTGATCCTTGTTCATTCTTCATCGTTCATTCGTCATTGACCATTACTCTTTGTTCATTCTTCATCGTTCATTCTTCATTGATCATTGATCCTTGTTCATTCTTCATCGTTCATTCGTCATTGATCATTGATCCTTATTCATTCTTCATCGTTCATTTTTCATTTATCATTGATCCTTGTTCATTCTTCATCGTTCATTCTTCATTGATCATTGATCCTTGTTCATTCTTCATCGTTCATTCGTCATTGACCATTAATCCTTGTTCATTCTTCATCGTTCATTCTTCATTGATCATTGATCCTTGTTCATTCTTCATCGTTCATTCGTCATTGATCATTGATCCTTGTTCATTCTTCATCGTTCATTCGTCATTGACCATTACTCCTTGTTCATTCTTCATCGTTCATTCTTCATTGATCATTGATCCTTGTTCATTCTTCATCGTTCATTCGTCATTGATCATTGATCCTTATTCATTCTTCATCGTTCATTTTTCATTTATCATTGATCCTTGTTCATTCTTCATCGTTCATTCTTCATTGATCATTGATCCTTGTTCATTCTTCATCGTTCATTCGTCATTGACCATTAATCCTTGTTCATTCTTCATCGTTCATTCTTCATTGATCATTGATCCTTGTTCATTCTTCATCGTTCATTCGTCATTGACCATTAATCCTTGTTCATTCTTCATCGTTCATTCTTCCTTGATCATTGAACCTTGTTCATTCTTCATCGTTCATTCTTCTTTGATCATTGATCCTTGTTCATTCTTCATTGATCATTGATCCTTGTTCATTCTTCATCGTTCATTCGTCATTGATCATTGATCCTTGTTCATTCTTCATCGTTCATTCTTCATTGATCATTGATCCTTGTTCATTCTTCATCGTTCATTCGTCATTGATCATTGATCCTTGTTCATTCTTCATCGTTCATTCGTCATTGACCATTACTCCTTGTTCATTCTTCATCGTTCATTCTTCATTGATCATTGATCCTTGTTCATTCTTCATCGTTCATTCTTCTTTGATCATTGATCCTTGTTCATTCTTCATCGTTCATTCTTCATTGACCATTGATCCTTGTTCATTCTTCATCGTTCATTCGTCATTGACCATTACTCCTTGTTCATTCTTCATCGTTCATTCTTCATTGATCATTGATCCTTGTTCATTCTTCATCGTTCATTCGTCATTGATCATTGATCCTTATTCATTCTTCATCGTTCATTTTTCATTTATCATTGATCCTTGTTCATTCTTCATCGTTCATTCTTCATTGATCATTGATCCTTGTTCATTCTTCATCGATCATTCTTCATTGATCATTGTTCGTTGTTCATTCTTCATCGTTCATTCTTCATTGATCATTGATCCTTGTTCATTCTTCCATCGTTCATTCTTCATTGATCATTGATCCTTGTTCATTCTTCATCGTTCATTCGTCATTGATCATTGATCCTTGTTCATTCTTCATCGTTCATTCGTCATTGACCATTACTCTTTGTTCATTCTTCATCGTTCATTCTTCATTGATCATTGATCCTTGTTCATTCTTCATCGTTCATTCGTCATTGATCATTGATCCTTATTCATTCTTCATCGTTCATTTTTCATTTATCATTGATCCTTGTTCATTCTTCATCGTTCATTCTTCATTGATCATTGATCCTTGTTCATTCTTCATCGTTCATTCGTCATTGACCATTAATCCTTGTTCATTCTTCATCGTTCATTCTTCATTGATCATTGATCCTTGTTCATTCTTCATCGTTCATTCGTCATTGATCATTGATCCTTGTTCATTCTTCATCGTTCATTCGTCATTGACCATTACTCCTTGTTCATTCTTCATCGTTCATTCTTCATTGATCATTGATCCTTGTTCATTCTTCATCGTTCATTCGTCATTGATCATTGATCCTTATTCATTCTTCATCGTTCATTCGTCATTGATCATTGATCCTTGTTCATTCTTCATCGTTCATTCGTCATTGACCATTACTCCTTGTTCATTCTTCATCGTTCATTCTTCATTGATCATTGATCCTTGTTCATTCTTCATCGTTCATTCTTCTTTGATCATTGATCCTTGTTCATTCTTCATTGATCATTGATCCTTGTTCATTCTTCATCGTTCATTCTTCATTGACCATTGATCCTTGTTCATTCTTCATCGTTCATTCTTCATTGATCATTGATCCTTGTTCATTCTTCATCGTTCATTCGTCATTGATCATTGATCCTTGTTCATTCTTCATCGTTCATTCTTCATTGATCATTGATCCTTGTTCATTCTTCATCGTTCATTCGTCATTGACCATTAATCCTTGTTCATTCTTCATCGTTCATTCTTCATTGATCATTGATCCTTGTTCATTCTTCATCGTTCATTCGTCATTGATCATTGATCCTTGTTCATTCTTCATCGTTCATTCGTCATTGACCATTACTCCTTGTTCATTCTTCATCGTTCATTCTTCATTGATCATTGATCCTTGTTCATTCTTCATCGTTCATTCGTCATTGATCATTGATCCTTATTCATTCTTCATCGTTCATTCGTCATTGATCATTGATCCTTGTTCATTCTTCATCGTTCATTCGTCATTGACCATTACTCCTTGTTCATTCTTCATCGTTCATTCTTCATTGATCATTGATCCTTGTTCATTCTTCATCGTTCATTCGTCATTGATCATTGATCCTTATTCATTCTTCATCGTTCATTTTTCATTTATCATTGATCCTTGTTCATTCTTCATTGATCATTGATCCTTGTTCATTCTTCATCGTTCATTCGTCATTGATCATTGATCCTTGTTCATTCTTCATCGTTCATTCGTCATTGACCATTACTCCTTGTTCATTCTTCATCGTTCATTCTTCATTGATCATTGATCCTTGTTCATTCTTCATCGTTCATTCGTCATTGTTCATTGATCCTTATTCATTCTTCATCGTTCATTTTTCATTTATCATTGATCCTTGTTCATTCTTCATCGTTCATTCTTCATTGATCATTGATCCTTGTTCATTCTTCATCGTTCATTCGTCATTGACCATTAATCCTTGTTCATTCTTCATCGTTCATTCTTCATTGATCATTGATCCTTGTTCATTCTTCATCGTTCATTCGTCATTGACCATTAATCCTTGTTCATTCTTCATCATTCATTCTTCATTGATCATTGAACCTTGTTCATTCTTCATCGTTCATTCTTCTTTGATCATTGATCCTTGTTCATTCTTCATTGATCATTGATCCTTGTTCATTCTTCATCGTTCATTCGTCATTGATCATTGATCCTTGTTCATTCTTCATCGTTCATTCTTCATTGATCATTGATCCTTGTTCATTCTTCATCGTTCATTCGTCATTGACCATTAATCCTTGTTCATTCTTCATCGTTCATTCTTCATTGATCATTGATCCTTGTTCATTCTTCATCGTTCATTCGTCATTGACCATTAATCCTTGTTCATTCTTCATCGTTCATTCTTCCTTGATCATTGAACCTTGTTCATTCTTCATCGTTCATTCTTCTTTGATCATTGATCCTTGTTCATTCTTCATTGATCATTGATCCTTGTTCATTCTTCATCGTTCATTCGTCATTGATCATTGATCCTTGTTCATTCTTCATCGTTCATTCTTCATTGATCATTGATCCTTGTTCATTCTTCATCGTTCATTCGTCATTGATCATTGATCCTTGTTCATTCTTCATCGTTCATTCGTCATTGACCATTACTCCTTGTTCATTCTTCATCGTTCATTCTTCATTGATCATTGATCCTTGTTCATTCTTCATCGTTCATTCTTCTTTGATCATTGATCCTTGTTCATTCTTCATCGTTCATTCTTCATTGACCATTGATCCTTGTTCATTCTTCATCGTTCATTCTTCTTTGATCATTGATCCTTGTTCATTCTTCATTGATCATTGATCCTTGTTCATTCTTCATCGTTCATTCGTCATTGATCATTGATCCTTGTTCATTCTTCATCGTTCATTCTTCATTGATCGTTGATCCTTGTTCATTCTTCATTGTTCATTCGTCATTGATCATTGATCCTTGTTCATTCTTCATCGTTCATTCGTCATTGACCATTACTCCTTGTTCATTCTTCATCGTTCATTCTTCATTGATCATTGATCCTTGTTCATTCTTCATCGTTCATTCTTCTTTGATCATTGATCCTTGTTCATTCTTCATTGATCATTTATCCTTGTTCATTCTTCATCGTTCATTCTTCATTGACCATTGATCCTTGTTCATTCTTCATCGTTCATTCTTCATTGACCATTAATCCTTGTTCATTCTTCATCGATCATTCTTCATTGATCATTGTTCCTTGTTCATTCTTCATCGTTCATTCTTCATTGATCATTGATCCTTGTTCATTCTTCATCGTTCATTCGTCATTGACCATTAATCCTTGTTCATTCTTCATCGTTCATTCTTCCTTGATCATTGAACCTTGTTCATTCTTCATCGTTCATTCTTCTTTGATCATTGATCCTTGTTCATTCTTCATTGATCATTGATCCTTGTTAATTCTTCATCGTTCATTCGTCATTGATCATTGATCCTTGTTCATTCTTCATCGTTCATTCTTCATTGATCATTGATCCTTGTTCATTCTTCATCGTTCATTCGTCATTGATCATTGATCCTTGTTCATTCTTCATCGTTCATTCGTCATTGACCATTACTCCTTGTTCATTCTTCATCGTTCATTCTTCATTGATCATTGATCCTTGTTCATTCTTCATCGTTCATTCTTCTTTGATCATTGATCCTTGTTCATTCTTCATCGTTCATTCTTCATTGACCATTGATCCTTGTTCATTCTTCATCGTTCATTCTTCTTTGATCATTGATCCTTGTTCATTCTTCATTGATCATTGATCCTTGTTCATTCTTCATCGTTCATTCGTCATTGATCATTGATCCTTGTTCATTCTTCATCGTTCATTCTTCATTGATCGTTGATCCTTGTTCATTCTTCATTGTTCATTCGTCATTGATCATTGATCCTTGTTCATTCTTCATCGTTCATTCGTCATTGACCATTACTCCTTGTTCATTCTTCATCGTTCATTCTTCATTGATCATTGATCCTTGTTCATTCTTCATCGTTCATTCTTCTTTGATCATTGATCCTTGTTCATTCTTCATTGATCATTTATCCTTGTTCATTCTTCATCGTTCATTCTTCATTGACCATTGATCCTTGTTCATTCTTCATCGTTCATTCTTCATTGACCATTAATCCTTGTTCATTCTTCATCGATCATTCTTCATTGATCATTGTTCCTTGTTCATTCTTCATCGTTCATTCTTCATTGATCATTGATCCTTGTTCATTCTTCATCGTTCATTCTTCATTGATCATTGATCCTTGTTCATTCTTCATCGTTCATTCGTCATTGATCATTGATCCTTGTTCATTCTTCATCGTTCATTCGTCATTGACCATTACTCCTTGTTCATTCTTCATCGTTCATTCTTCATTGATCATTGATCCTTGTTCATTCTTCATCGTTCATTCGTCATTGATCATTGATCCTTATTCATTCTTCATCGTTCATTTTTCATTTATCATTGATCCTTGTTCATTCTTCATCGTTCATTCTTCATTGATCATTGATCCTTGTTCATTCTTCATCGATCATTCTTCATTGATCATTGTTCCTTGTTCATTCTTCATCGTTCATTCTTCATTGATCATTGATCCTTGTTCATTCTTCCATCGTTCATTCTTCATTGATCATTGATCCTTGTTCATTCTTCATCGTTCATTCGTCATTGATCATTGATCCTTGTTCATTCTTCATCGTTCATTCGTCATTGACCATTACTCTTTGTTCATTCTTCATCGTTCATTCTTCATTGATCATTGATCCTTGTTCATTCTTCATCGTTCATTCGTCATTGATCATTGATCCTTATTCATTCTTCATCGTTCATTTTTCATTTATCATTGATCCTTGTTCATTCTTCATCGTTCATTCTTCATTGATCATTGATCCTTGTTCATTCTTCATCGTTCATTCGTCATTGACCATTAATCCTTGTTCATTCTTCATCGTTCATTCTTCATTGATCATTGATCCTTGTTCATTCTTCATCGTTCATTCGTCATTGATCATTGATCCTTGTTCATTCTTCATCGTTCATTCGTCATTGACCATTACTCCTTGTTCATTCTTCATCGTTCATTCTTCATTGATCATTGATCCTTGTTCATTCTTCATCGTTCATTCGTCATTGATCATTGATCCTTATTCATTCTTCATCGTTCATTCGTCATTGATCATTGATCCTTGTTCATTCTTCATCGTTCATTCGTCATTGACCATTACTCCTTGTTCATTCTTCATCGTTCATTCTTCATTGATCATTGATCCTTGTTCATTCTTCATCGTTCATTCGTCATTGATCATTGATCCTTATTCATTCTTCATCGTTCATTTTTCATTTATCATTGATCCTTGTTCATTCTTCATCGTTCATTCTTCATTGATCATTGATCCTTGTTCATTCTTCATCGTTCATTCGTCATTGACCATTAATCCTTGTTCATTCTTCATCGTTCATTCTTCATTGATCATTGATCCTTGTTCATTCTTCATCGTTCATTCGTCATTGACCATTAATCCTTGTTCATTCTTCATCATTCATTCTTCATTGATCATTGAACCTTGTTCATTCTTCATCGTTCATTCTTCTTTGATCATTGATCCTTGTTCATTCTTCATTGATCATTGATCCTTGTTCATTCTTCATCGTTCATTCGTCATTGATCATTGATCCTTGTTCATTCTTCATCGTTCATTCTTCATTGATCATTGATCCTTGTTCATTCTTCATCGTTCATTCGTCATTGATCATTGATCCTTGTTCATTCTTCATCGTTCATTCGTCATTGACCATTACTCCTTGTTCATTCTTCATCGTTCATTCTTCATTGATCATTGATCCTTGTTCATTCTTCATCGTTCATTCTTCTTTGATCATTGATCCTTGTTCATTCTTCATCGTTCATTCTTCATTGACCATTGATCCTTGTTCATTCTTCATCGTTCATTCTTCATTGATCATTGATCCTTGTTCATTCTTCATCGTTCATTCGTCATTGATCATTGATCCTTGTTCATTCTTCATCGTTCATTCTTCATTGATCATTGATCCTTGTTCATTCTTCATCGTTCATTCGTCATTGACCATTACTCCTTGTTCATTCTTCATCGTTCATTCTTCATTGATCATTGATCCTTGTTCATTCTTCATCGTTCATTCGTCATTGATCATTGATCCTTATTCATTCTTCATCGTTCATTTTTCATTTATCATTGATCCTTGTTCATTCTTCATCGTTCATTCTTCATTGATCATTGATCCTTGTTCATTCTTCATCGTTCATTCGTCATTGACCATTAATCCTTGTTCATTCTTCATCGTTCATTCTTCATTGATCATTGATCCTTGTTCATTCTTCATCGTTCATTCGTCATTGACCATTAATCCTTGTTCATTCTTCATCATTCATTCTTCATTGATCATTGAACCTTGTTCATTCTTCATCGTTCATTCTTCTTTGATCATTGATCCTTGTTCATTCTTCATTGATCATTGATCCTTGTTCATTCTTCATCGTTCATTCGTCATTGATCATTGATCCTTGTTCATTCTTCATCGTTCATTCTTCATTGATCATTGATCCTTGTTCATTCTTCATCGTTCATTCGTCATTGATCATTGATCCTTGTTCATTCTTCATCGTTCATTCGTCATTGACCATTACTCCTTGTTCATTCTTCATCGTTCATTCTTCATTGATCATTGATCCTTGTTCATTCTTCATCGTTCATTCTTCTTTGATCATTGATCCTTGTTCATTCTTCATCGTTCATTCTTCATTGACCATTGATCCTTGTTCATTCTTCATCGTTCATTCTTCATTGATCATTGATCCTTGTTCATTCTTCATCGTTCATTCGTCATTGATCATTGATCCTTGTTCATTCTTCATCGTTCATTCTTCATTGATCATTGATCCTTGTTCATTCTTCATCGTTCATTCGTCATTGACCATTAATCCTTGTTCATTCTTCATCGTTCATTCTTCATTGATCATTGATCCTTGTTCATTCTTCATCGTTCATTCGTCATTGATCATTGATCCTTGTTCATTCTTCATCGTTCATTCGTCATTGACCATTACTCCTTGTTCATTCTTCATCGTTCATTCTTCATTGATCATTGATCCTTGTTCATTCTTCATCGTTCATTCGTCATTGATCATTGATCCTTATTCATTCTTCATCGTTCATTCGTCATTGATCATTGATCCTTGTTCATTCTTCATCGTTCATTCGTCATTGACCATTACTCCTTGTTCATTCTTCATCGTTCATTCTTCATTGATCATTGATCCTTGTTCATTCTTCATCGTTCATTCGTCATTGATCATTGATCCTTATTCATTCTTCATCGTTCATTTTTCATTTATCATTGATCCTTGTTCATTCTTCATCGTTCATTCGTCATTGATCATTGATCCTTGTTCATTCTTCATCGTTCATTCGTCATTGACCATTACTCCTTGTTCATTCTTCATCGTTCATTCTTCATTGATCATTGATCCTTGTTCATTCTTCATCGTTCATTCGTCATTGATCATTGATCCTTATTCATTCTTCATCGTTCATTTTTCATTTATCATTGATCCTTGTTCATTCTTCATCGTTCATTCTTCATTGATCATTGATCCTTGTTCATTCTTCATCGTTCATTCGTCATTGACCATTAATCCTTGTTCATTCTTCATCGTTCATTCTTCATTGATCATTGATCCTTGTTCATTCTTCATCGTTCATTCGTCATTGACCATTAATCCTTGTTCATTCTTCATCATTCATTCTTCATTGATCATTGAACCTTGTTCATTCTTCATCGTTCATTCTTCTTTGATCATTGATCCTTGTTCATTCTTCATTGATCATTGATCCTTGTTCATTCTTCATCGTTCATTCGTCATTGATCATTGATCCTTGTTCATTCTTCATCGTTCATTCTTCATTGATCATTGATCCTTGTTCATTCTTCATCGTTCATTCGTCATTGACCATTAATCCTTGTTCATTCTTCATCGTTCATTCTTCATTGATCATTGATCCTTGTTCATTCTTCATCGTTCATTCGTCATTGACCATTAATCCTTGTTCATTCTTCATCGTTCATTCTTCCTTGATCATTGAACCTTGTTCATTCTTCATCGTTCATTCTTCTTTGATCATTGATCCTTGTTCATTCTTCATTGATCATTGATCCTTGTTCATTCTTCATCGTTCATTCGTCATTGATCATTGATCCTTGTTCATTCTTCATCGTTCATTCTTCATTGATCATTGATCCTTGTTCATTCTTCATCGTTCATTCGTCATTGATCATTGATCCTTGTTCATTCTTCATCGTTCATTCGTCATTGACCATTACTCCTTGTTCATTCTTCATCGTTCATTCTTCATTGATCATTGATCCTTGTTCATTCTTCATCGTTCATTCTTCTTTGATCATTGATCCTTGTTCATTCTTCATCGTTCATTCTTCATTGACCATTGATCCTTGTTCATTCTTCATCGTTCATTCTTCTTTGATCATTGATCCTTGTTCATTCTTCATTGATCATTGATCCTTGTTCATTCTTCATCGTTCATTCGTCATTGATCATTGATCCTTGTTCATTCTTCATCGTTCATTCTTCATTGATCGTTGATCCTTGTTCATTCTTCATTGTTCATTCGTCATTGATCATTGATCCTTGTTCATTCTTCATCGTTCATTCGTCATTGACCATTACTCCTTGTTCATTCTTCATCGTTCATTCTTCATTGATCATTGATCCTTGTTCATTCTTCATCGTTCATTCTTCTTTGATCATTGATCCTTGTTCATTCTTCATTGATCATTTATCCTTGTTCATTCTTCATCGTTCATTCTTCATTGACCATTGATCCTTGTTCATTCTTCATCGTTCATTCTTCATTGACCATTAATCCTTGTTCATTCTTCATCGATCATTCTTCATTGATCATTGTTCCTTGTTCATTCTTCATCGTTCATTCTTCATTGATCATTGATCCTTGTTCATTCTTCATCGTTCATTCTTCATTGATCATTGATCCTTGTTCATTCTTCATCGTTCATTCGTCATTGATCATTGATCCTTGTTCATTCTTCATCGTTCATTCGTCATTGACCATTACTCCTTGTTCATTCTTCATCGTTCATTCTTCATTGATCATTGATCCTTGTTCATTCTTCATCGTTCATTCGTCATTGATCATTGATCCTTATTCATTCTTCATCGTTCATTTTTCATTTATCATTGATCCTTGTTCATTCTTCATCGTTCATTCTTCATTGATCATTGATCCTTGTTCATTCTTCATCGATCATTCTTCATTGATCATTGTTCCTTGTTCATTCTTCATCGTTCATTCTTCATTGATCATTGATCCTTGTTCATTCTTCCATCGTTCATTCTTCATTGATCATTGATCCTTGTTCATTCTTCATCGTTCATTCGTCATTGATCATTGATCCTTGTTCATTCTTCATCGTTCATTCGTCATTGACCATTACTCTTTGTTCATTCTTCATCGTTCATTCTTCATTGATCATTGATCCTTGTTCATTCTTCATCGTTCATTCGTCATTGATCATTGATCCTTATTCATTCTTCATCGTTCATTTTTCATTTATCATTGATCCTTGTTCATTCTTCATCGTTCATTCTTCATTGATCATTGATCCTTGTTCATTCTTCATCGTTCATTCGTCATTGACCATTAATCCTTGTTCATTCTTCATCGTTCATTCTTCATTGATCATTGATCCTTGTTCATTCTTCATCGTTCATTCGTCATTGATCATTGATCCTTGTTCATTCTTCATCGTTCATTCGTCATTGACCATTACTCCTTGTTCATTCTTCATCGTTCATTCTTCATTGATCATTGATCCTTGTTCATTCTTCATCGTTCATTCGTCATTGATCATTGATCCTTATTCATTCTTCATCGTTCATTCGTCATTGATCATTGATCCTTGTTCATTCTTCATCGTTCATTCGTCATTGACCATTACTCCTTGTTCATTCTTCATCGTTCATTCTTCATTGATCATTGATCCTTGTTCATTCTTCATCGTTCATTCGTCATTGATCATTGATCCTTATTCATTCTTCATCGTTCATTTTTCATTTATCATTGATCCTTGTTCATTCTTCATCGTTCATTCTTCATTGATCATTGATCCTTGTTCATTCTTCATCGTTCATTCGTCATTGACCATTAATCCTTGTTCATTCTTCATCGTTCATTCTTCATTGATCATTGATCCTTGTTCATTCTTCATCGTTCATTCGTCATTGACCATTAATCCTTGTTCATTCTTCATCATTCATTCTTCATTGATCATTGAACCTTGTTCATTCTTCATCGTTCATTCTTCTTTGATCATTGATCCTTGTTCATTCTTCATTGATCATTGATCCTTGTTCATTCTTCATCGTTCATTCGTCATTGATCATTGATCCTTGTTCATTCTTCATCGTTCATTCTTCATTGATCATTGATCCTTGTTCATTCTTCATCGTTCATTCGTCATTGATCATTGATCCTTGTTCATTCTTCATCGTTCATTCGTCATTGACCATTACTCCTTGTTCATTCTTCATCGTTCATTCTTCATTGATCATTGATCCTTGTTCATTCTTCATCGTTCATTCTTCTTTGATCATTGATCCTTGTTCATTCTTCATCGTTCATTCTTCATTGACCATTGATCCTTGTTCATTCTTCATCGTTCATTCTTCTTTGATCATTGATCCTTGTTCATTCTTCATTGATCATTGATCCTTGTTCATTCTTCATCGTTCATTCGTCATTGATCATTGATCCTTGTTCATTCTTCATCGTTCATTCTTCATTGATCGTTGATCCTTGTTCATTCTTCATTGTTCATTCGTCATTGATCATTGATCCTTGTTCATTCTTCATCGTTCATTCGTCATTGACCATTACTCCTTGTTCATTCTTCATCGTTCATTCTTCATTGATCATTGATCCTTGTTCATTCTTCATCGTTCATTCGTCATTGATCATTGATCCTTATTCATTCTTCATCGTTCATTTTTCATTTATCATTGATCCTTGTTCATTCTTCATCGTTCATTCTTCATTGATCATTGATCCTTGTTCATTCTTCATCGATCATTCTTCATTGATCATTGTTCCTTGTTCATTCTTCATCGTTCATTCTTCATTGATCATTGATCCTTGTTCATTCTTCCATCGTTCATTCTTCATTGATCATTGATCCTTGTTCATTCTTCATCGTTCATTCGTCATTGATCATTGATCCTTGTTCATTCTTCATCGTTCATTCGTCATTGACCATTACTCTTTGTTCATTCTTCATCGTTCATTCTTCATTGATCATTGATCCTTGTTCATTCTTCATCGTTCATTCGTCATTGATCATTGATCCTTATTCATTCTTCATCGTTCATTTTTCATTTATCATTGATCCTTGTTCATTCTTCATCGTTCATTCTTCATTGATCATTGATCCTTGTTCATTCTTCATCGTTCATTCGTCATTGACCATTAATCCTTGTTCATTCTTCATCGTTCATTCTTCATTGATCATTGATCCTTGTTCATTCTTCATCGTTCATTCGTCATTGATCATTGATCCTTGTTCATTCTTCATCGTTCATTCGTCATTGACCATTACTCCTTGTTCATTCTTCATCGTTCATTCTTCATTGATCATTGATCCTTGTTCATTCTTCATCGTTCATTCGTCATTGATCATTGATCCTTATTCATTCTTCATCGTTCATTCGTCATTGATCATTGATCCTTGTTCATTCTTCATCGTTCATTCGTCATTGACCATTACTCCTTGTTCATTCTTCATCGTTCATTCTTCATTGATCATTGATCCTTGTTCATTCTTCATCGTTCATTCGTCATTGACCATTAATCCTTGTTCATTCTTCATCGTTCATTCTTCATTGATCATTGATCCTTGTTCATTCTTCATCGTTCATTCGTCATTGATCATTGATCCTTGTTCATTCTTCATCGTTCATTCGTCATTGACCATTACTCCTTGTTCATTCTTCATCGTTCATTCTTCATTGATCATTGATCCTTGTTCATTCTTCATCGTTCATTCGTCATTGATCATTGATCCTTATTCATTCTTCATCGTTCATTCGTCATTGATCATTGATCCTTGTTCATTCTTCATCGTTCATTCGTCATTGACCATTACTCCTTGTTCATTCTTCATCGTTCATTCTTCATTGATCATTGATCCTTGTTCATTCTTCATCGTTCATTCGTCATTGATCATTGATCCTTATTCATTCTTCATCGTTCATTTTTCATTTATCATTGATCCTTGTTCATTCTTCATCGTTCATTCTTCATTGATCATTGATCCTTGTTCATTCTTCATCGTTCATTCGTCATTGACCATTAATCCTTGTTCATTCTTCATCGTTCATTCTTCATTGATCATTGATCCTTGTTCATTCTTCATCGTTCATTCGTCATTGACCATTAATCCTTGTTCATTCTTCATCATTCATTCTTCATTGATCATTGAACCTTGTTCATTCTTCATCGTTCATTCTTCTTTGATCATTGATCCTTGTTCATTCTTCATTGATCATTGATCCTTGTTCATTCTTCATCGTTCATTCGTCATTGATCATTGATCCTTGTTCATTCTTCATCGTTCATTCTTCATTGATCATTGATCCTTGTTCATTCTTCATCGTTCATTCGTCATTGATCATTGATCCTTGTTCATTCTTCATCGTTCATTTGTCATTGACCATTACTCCTTGTTCATTCTTCATCGTTCATTCTTCATTGATCATTGATCCTTGTTCATTCTTCATCGTTCATTCTTCTTTGATCATTGATCCTTGTTCATTCTTCATCGTTCATTCTTCATTGACCATTGATCCTTGTTCATTCTTCATCGTTCATTCTTCATTGATCATTGATCCTTGTTCATTCTTCATCGTTCATTCGTCATTGATCATTGATCCTTGTTCATTCTTCATCGTTCATTCTTCATTGATCATTGATCCTTGTTCATTCTTCATCGTTCATTCGTCATTGACCATTAATCCTTGTTCATTCTTCATCGTTCATTCTTCATTGATCATTGATCCTTGTTCATTCTTCATCGTTCATTCGTCATTGATCATTGATCCTTGTTCATTCTTCATCGTTCATTCGTCATTGACCATTACTCCTTGTTCATTCTTCATCGTTCATTCTTCATTGATCATTGATCCTTGTTCATTCTTCATCGTTCATTCGTCATTGATCATTGATCCTTATTCATTCTTCATCGTTCATTCGTCATTGATCATTGATCCTTGTTCATTCTTCATCGTTCATTCGTCATTGACCATTACTCCTTGTTCATTCTTCATCGTTCATTCTTCATTGATCATTGATCCTTGTTCATTCTTCATCGTTCATTCGTCATTGATCATTGATCCTTATTCATTCTTCATCGTTCATTTTTCATTTATCATTGATCCTTGTTCATTCTTCATCGTTCATTCTTCATTGATCATTGATCCTTGTTCATTCTTCATCGTTCATTCGTCATTGACCATTAATCCTTGTTCATTCTTCATCGTTCATTCTTCATTGATCATTGATCCTTGTTCATTCTTCATCGTTCATTCGTCATTGACCATTAATCCTTGTTCATTCTTCATCATTCATTCTTCATTGATCATTGAACCTTGTTCATTCTTCATCGTTCATTCTTCTTTGATCATTGATCCTTGTTCATTCTTCATTGATCATTGATCCTTGTTCATTCTTCATCGTTCATTCGTCATTGATCATTGATCCTTGTTCATTCTTCATCGTTCATTCTTCATTGATCATTGATCCTTGTTCATTCTTCATCGTTCATTCGTCATTGACCATTAATCCTTGTTCATTCTTCATCGTTCATTCTTCATTGATCATTGATCCTTGTTCATTCTTCATCGTTCATTCGTCATTGACCATTAATCCTTGTTCATTCTTCATCGTTCATTCTTCCTTGATCATTGAACCTTGTTCATTCTTCATCGTTCATTCTTCTTTGATCATTGATCCTTGTTCATTCTTCATTGATCATTGATCCTTGTTCATTCTTCATCGTTCATTCGTCATTGATCATTGATCCTTGTTCATTCTTCATCGTTCATTCTTCATTGATCATTGATCCTTGTTCATTCTTCATCGTTCATTCGTCATTGATCATTGATCCTTGTTCATTCTTCATCGTTCATTCGTCATTGACCATTACTCCTTGTTCATTCTTCATCGTTCATTCTTCATTGATCATTGATCCTTGTTCATTCTTCATCGTTCATTCTTCTTTGATCATTGATCCTTGTTCATTCTTCATCGTTCATTCTTCATTGACCATTGATCCTTGTTCATTCTTCATCGTTCATTCTTCTTTGATCATTGATCCTTGTTCATTCTTCATTGATCATTGATCCTTGTTCATTCTTCATCGTTCATTCGTCATTGATCATTGATCCTTGTTCATTCTTCATCGTTCATTCTTCATTGATCGTTGATCCTTGTTCATTCTTCATTGTTCATTCGTCATTGATCATTGATCCTTGTTCATTCTTCATCGTTCATTCGTCATTGACCATTACTCCTTGTTCATTCTTCATCGTTCATTCTTCATTGATCATTGATCCTTGTTCATTCTTCATCGTTCATTCTTCTTTGATCATTGATCCTTGTTCATTCTTCATTGATCATTTATCCTTGTTCATTCTTCATCGTTCATTCTTCATTGACCATTGATCCTTGTTCATTCTTCATCGTTCATTCTTCATTGACCATTAATCCTTGTTCATTCTTCATCGATCATTCTTCATTGATCATTGTTCCTTGTTCATTCTTCATCGTTCATTCTTCATTGATCATTGATCCTTGTTCATTCTTCATCGTTCATTCTTCATTGATCATTGATCCTTGTTCATTCTTCATCGTTCATTCGTCATTGATCATTGATCCTTGTTCATTCTTCATCGTTCATTCGTCATTGACCATTACTCCTTGTTCATTCTTCATCGTTCATTCTTCATTGATCATTGATCCTTGTTCATTCTTCATCGTTCATTCGTCATTGATCATTGATCCTTATTCATTCTTCATCGTTCATTTTTCATTTATCATTGATCCTTGTTCATTCTTCATCGTTCATTCTTCATTGATCATTGATCCTTGTTCATTCTTCATCGATCATTCTTCATTGATCATTGTTCCTTGTTCATTCTTCATCGTTCATTCTTCATTGATCATTGATCCTTGTTCATTCTTCCATCGTTCATTCTTCATTGATCATTGATCCTTGTTCATTCTTCATCGTTCATTCGTCATTGATCATTGATCCTTGTTCATTCTTCATCGTTCATTCGTCATTGACCATTACTCTTTGTTCATTCTTCATCGTTCATTCTTCATTGATCATTGATCCTTGTTCATTCTTCATCGTTCATTCGTCATTGATCATTGATCCTTATTCATTCTTCATCGTTCATTTTTCATTTATCATTGATCCTTGTTCATTCTTCATCGTTCATTCTTCATTGATCATTGATCCTTGTTCATTCTTCATCGTTCATTCGTCATTGACCATTAATCCTTGTTCATTCTTCATCGTTCATTCTTCATTGATCATTGATCCTTGTTCATTCTTCATCGTTCATTCGTCATTGATCATTGATCCTTGTTCATTCTTCATCGTTCATTCGTCATTGACCATTACTCCTTGTTCATTCTTCATCGTTCATTCTTCATTGATCATTGATCCTTGTTCATTCTTCATCGTTCATTCGTCATTGATCATTGATCCTTATTCATTCTTCATCGTTCATTCGTCATTGATCATTGATCCTTGTTCATTCTTCATCGTTCATTCGTCATTGACCATTACTCCTTGTTCATTCTTCATCGTTCATTCTTCATTGATCATTGATCCTTGTTCATTCTTCATCGTTCATTCGTCATTGATCATTGATCCTTATTCATTCTTCATCGTTCATTTTTCATTTATCATTGATCCTTGTTCATTCTTCATCGTTCATTCTTCATTGATCATTGATCCTTGTTCATTCTTCATCGTTCATTCGTCATTGACCATTAATCCTTGTTCATTCTTCATCGTTCATTCTTCATTGATCATTGATCCTTGTTCATTCTTCATCGTTCATTCGTCATTGACCATTAATCCTTGTTCATTCTTCATCATTCATTCTTCATTGATCATTGAACCTTGTTCATTCTTCATCGTTCATTCTTCTTTGATCATTGATCCTTGTTCATTCTTCATTGATCATTGATCCTTGTTCATTCTTCATCGTTCATTCGTCATTGATCATTGATCCTTGTTCATTCTTCATCGTTCATTCTTCATTGATCATTGATCCTTGTTCATTCTTCATCGTTCATTCGTCATTGATCATTGATCCTTGTTCATTCTTCATCGTTCATTCGTCATTGACCATTACTCCTTGTTCATTCTTCATCGTTCATTCTTCATTGATCATTGATCCTTGTTCATTCTTCATCGTTCATTCTTCTTTGATCATTGATCCTTGTTCATTCTTCATCGTTCATTCTTCATTGACCATTGATCCTTGTTCATTCTTCATCGTTCATTCTTCTTTGATCATTGATCCTTGTTCATTCTTCATTGATCATTGATCCTTGTTCATTCTTCATCGTTCATTCGTCATTGATCATTGATCCTTGTTCATTCTTCATCGTTCATTCTTCATTGATCGTTGATCCTTGTTCATTCTTCATTGTTCATTCGTCATTGATCATTGATCCTTGTTCATTCTTCATCGTTCATTCGTCATTGACCATTACTCCTTGTTCATTCTTCATCGTTCATTCTTCATTGATCATTGATCCTTGTTCATTCTTCATCGTTCATTCTTCTTTGATCATTGATCCTTGTTCATTCTTCATTGATCATTGATCCTTGTTCATTCTTCATCGTTCATTCTTCATTGACCATTGATCCTTGTTCATTCTTCATCGTTCATTCTTCATTGACCATTAATCCTTGTTCATTCTTCATCGATCATTCTTCATTGATCATTGTTCCTTGTTCATTCTTCATCGTTCATTCTTCATTGATCATTGATCCTTGTTCATTCTTCATCGTTCATTCTTCATTGATCATTGATCCTTGTTCATTCTTCATCGTTCATTCGTCATTGATCATTGATCCTTGTTCATTCTTCATCGTTCATTCGTCATTGACCATTACTCCTTGTTCATTCTTCATCGTTCATTCTTCATTGATCATTGATCCTTGTTCATTCTTCATCGTTCATTCGTCATTGATCATTGATCCTTATTCATTCTTCATCGTTCATTTTTCATTTATCATTGATCCTTGTTCATTCTTCATCGTTCATTCTTCATTGATCATTGATCCTTGTTCATTCTTCATCGTTCATTCGTCATTGACCATTAATCCTTGTTCATTCTTCATCGTTCATTCTTCATTGATCATTGATCCTTGTTCATTCTTCATCGTTCATTCGTCATTGACCATTAATCCTTGTTCATTCTTCATCGTTCATTCTTCCTTGATCATTGAACCTTGTTCATTCTTCATCGTTCATTCTTCTTTGATCATTGATCCTTGTTCATTCTTCATTGATCATTGATCCTTGTTCATTCTTCATCGTTCATTCGTCATTGATCATTGATCCTTGTTCATTCTTCATCGTTCATTCTTCATTGATCATTGATCCTTGTTCATTCTTCATCGTTCATTCGTCATTGATCATTGATCCTTGTTCATTCTTCATCGTTCATTCGTCATTGACCATTACTCCTTGTTCATTCTTCATCGTTCATTCTTCATTGATCATTGATCCTTGTTCATTCTTCATCGTTCATTCTTCTTTGATCATTGATCTTTGTTCATTCTTCATCGTTCATTCTTCATTGACCATTGATCCTTGTTCATTCTTCATCGTTCATTCTTCTTTGATCATTGATCCTTGTTCATTCTTCATTGATCATTGATCCTTGTTCATTCTTCATCGTTCATTCGTCATTGATCATTGATCCTTGTTCATTCTTCATCGTTCATTCTTCATTGATCGTTGATCCTTGTTCATTCTTCATTGTTCATTCGTCATTGATCATTGATCCTTGTTCATTCTTCATCGTTCATTCGTCATTGACCATTACTCCTTGTTCATTCTTCATCGTTCATTCTTCATTGATCATTGATCCTTGTTCATTCTTCATCGTTCATTCTTCTTTGATCATTGATCCTTGTTCATTCTTCATCGTTCATTCTTCTTTGATCATTGATCCTTGTTCATTCTTCATCGTTCATTCTTCATTGATCATTGATCCTTGTTCATTCTTCATCGTTCATTCTTCTTTGATCATTGATCCTTGTTCATTCTTCATTGATCATTGATCCTTGTTCATTCTTCATCGTTCATTCTTCATTGACCATTGATCCTTGTTCATTCTTCATCGTTCATTCTTCATTGACCATTAATCCTTGTTCATTCTTCATCGATCATTCTTCATTGATCATTGTTCCTTGTTCATTCTTCATCGTTCATTCTTCATTGATCATTGATCCTTGTTCATTCTTCATCGTTCATTCTTCATTGATCATTGATCCTTGTTCATTCTTCATCGTTCATTCGTCATTGATCATTGATCCTTGTTCATTCTTCATCGTTCATTCGTCATTGACCATTACTCCTTGTTCATTCTTCATCGTTCATTCTTCATTGATCATTGATCCTTGTTCATTCTTCATCGTTCATTCGTCATTGATCATTGATCCTTATTCATTCTTCATCGTTCATTTTTCATTTATCATTGATCCTTGTTCATTCTTCATCGTTCATTCTTCATTGATCATTGATCCTTGTTCATTCTTCATCGTTCATTCGTCATTGACCATTAATCCTTGTTCATTCTTCATCATTCATTCTTCATTGATCATTGAACCTTGTTCATTCTTCATCGTTCATTCTTCTTTGATCATTGATCCTTGTTCATTCTTCATTGATCATTGATCCTTGTTCATTCTTCATCGTTCATTCGTCATTGATCATTGATCCTTGTTCATTCTTCATCGTTCATTCTTCATTGATCATTGATCCTTGTTCATTCTTCATCGTTCATTCGTCATTGATCATTGATCCTTGTTCATTCTTCATCGTTCATTCGTCATTGACCATTACTCCTTGTTCATTCTTCATCGTTCATTCTTCATTGATCATTGATCCTTGTTCATTCTTCATCGTTCATTCTTCTTTGATCATTGATCTTTGTTCATTCTTCATCGTTCATTCTTCATTGACCATTGATCCTTGTTCATTCTTCATCGTTCATTCTTCTTTGATCATTGATCCTTGTTCATTCTTCATTGATCATTGATCCTTGTTCATTCTTCATCGTTCATTCGTCATTGATCATTGATCCTTGTTCATTCTTCATCGTTCATTCTTCATTGATCGTTGATCCTTGTTCATTCTTCATTGTTCATTCGTCATTGATCATTGATCCTTGTTCATTCTTCATCGTTCATTCGTCATTGACCATTACTCCTTGTTCATTCTTCATCGTTCATTCTTCATTGATCATTGATCCTTGTTCATTCTTCATCGTTCATTCTTCTTTGATCATTGATCCTTGTTCATTCTTCATTGATCATTGATCCTTGTTCATTCTTCATCGTTCATTCTTCATTGACCATTGATCCTTGTTCATTCTTCATCGTTCATTCTTCATTGACCATTAATCCTTGTTCATTCTTCATCGATCATTCTTCATTGATCATTGTTCCTTGTTCATTCTTCATCGTTCATTCTTCATTGATCATTGATCCTTGTTCATTCTTCATCGTTCATTCTTCATTGATCATTGATCCTTGTTCATTCTTCATCGTTCATTCGTCATTGATCATTGATCCTTGTTCATTCTTCATCGTTCATTCGTCATTGACCATTACTCCTTGTTCATTCTTCATCGTTCATTCTTCATTGATCATTGATCCTTGTTCATTCTTCATCGTTCATTCGTCATTGATCATTGATCCTTATTCATTCTTCATCGTTCATTTTTCATTTATCATTGATCCTTGTTCATTCTTCATCGTTCATTCTTCATTGATCATTGATCCTTGTTCATTCTTCATCGTTCATTCGTCATTGACCATTAATCCTTGTTCATTCTTCATCGTTCATTCTTCATTGATCATTGATCCTTGTTCATTCTTCATCGTTCATTCGTCATTGACCATTAATCCTTGTTCATTCTTCATCGTTCATTCTTCCTTGATCATTGAACCTTGTTCATTCTTCATCGTTCATTCTTCTTTGATCATTGATCCTTGTTCATTCTTCATTGATCATTGATCCTTGTTCATTCTTCATCGTTCATTCGTCATTGATCATTGATCCTTGTTCATTCTTCATCGTTCATTCTTCATTGATCATTGATCCTTGTTCATTCTTCATCGTTCATTCGTCATTGATCATTGATCCTTGTTCATTCTTCATCGTTCATTCGTCATTGACCATTACTCCTTGTTCATTCTTCATCGTTCATTCTTCATTGATCATTGATCCTTGTTCATTCTTCATCGTTCATTCTTCTTTGATCATTGATCCTTGTTCATTCTTCATCGTTCATTCTTCATTGACCATTGATCCTTGTTCATTCTTCATCGTTCATTCGTCATTGACCATTACTCCTTGTTCATTCTTCATCGTTCATTCTTCATTGATCATTGATCCTTGTTCATTCTTCATCGTTCATTCGTCATTGATCATTGATCCTTATTCATTCTTCATCGTTCATTTTTCATTTATCATTGATCCTTGTTCATTCTTCATCGTTCATTCTTCATTGATCATTGATCCTTGTTCATTCTTCATCGATCATTCTTCATTGATCATTGTTCGTTGTTCATTCTTCATCGTTCATTCTTCATTGATCATTGATCCTTGTTCATTCTTCCATCGTTCATTCTTCATTGATCATTGATCCTTGTTCATTCTTCATCGTTCATTCGTCATTGATCATTGATCCTTGTTCATTCTTCATCGTTCATTCGTCATTGACCATTACTCTTTGTTCATTCTTCATCGTTCATTCTTCATTGATCATTGATCCTTGTTCATTCTTCATCGTTCATTCGTCATTGATCATTGATCCTTATTCATTCTTCATCGTTCATTTTTCATTTATCATTGATCCTTGTTCATTCTTCATCGTTCATTCTTCATTGATCATTGATCCTTGTTCATTCTTCATCGTTCATTCGTCATTGACCATTAATCCTTGTTCATTCTTCATCGTTCATTCTTCATTGATCATTGATCCTTGTTCATTCTTCATCGTTCATTCGTCATTGATCATTGATCCTTGTTCATTCTTCATCGTTCATTCGTCATTGACCATTACTCCTTGTTCATTCTTCATCGTTCATTCTTCATTGATCATTGATCCTTGTTCATTCTTCATCGTTCATTCGTCATTGATCATTGATCCTTATTCATTCTTCATCGTTCATTTTTCATTTATCATTGATCCTTGTTCATTCTTCATCGTTCATTCTTCATTGATCATTGATCCTTGTTCATTCTTCATCGTTCATTCGTCATTGACCATTAATCCTTGTTCATTCTTCATCGTTCATTCTTCATTGATCATTGATCCTTGTTCATTCTTCATCGTTCATTCGTCATTGACCATTAATCCTTGTTCATTCTTCATCGTTCATTCTTCCTTGATCATTGAACCTTGTTCATTCCTCATCGTTCATTCTTCTTTGATCATTGATCCTTGTTCATTCTTCATTGATCATTGATCCTTGTTCATTCTTCATCGTTCATTCGTCATTGATCATTGATCCTTGTTCATTCTTCATCGTTCATTCTTCATTGATCATTGATCCTTGTTCATTCTTCATCGTTCATTCGTCATTGATCATTGATCCTTGTTCATTCTTCATCGTTCATTCGTCATTGACCATTACTCCTTGTTCATTCTTCATCGTTCATTCTTCATTGATCATTGATCCTTGTTCATTCTTCATCGTTCATTCTTCTTTGATCATTGATCCTTGTTCATTCTTCATCGTTCATTCTTCATTGACCATTGATCCTTGTTCATTCTTCATCGTTCATTCGTCATTGACCATTACTCCTTGTTCATTCTTCATCGTTCATTCTTCATTGATCATTGATCCTTGTTCATTCTTCATCGTTCATTCGTCATTGATCATTGATCCTTATTCATTCTTCATCGTTCATTTTTCATTTATCATTGATCCTTGTTCATTCTTCATCGTTCATTCTTCATTGATCATTGATCCTTGTTCATTCTTCATCGATCATTCTTCATTGATCATTGTTCGTTGTTCATTCTTCATCGTTCATTCTTCATTGATCATTGATCCTTGTTCATTCTTCCATCGTTCATTCTTCATTGATCATTGATCCTTGTTCATTCTTCATCGTTCATTCGTCATTGATCATTGATCCTTGTTCATTCTTCATCGTTCATTCGTCATTGACCATTACTCTTTGTTCATTCTTCATCGTTCATTCTTCATTGATCATTGATCCTTGTTCATTCTTCATCGTTCATTCGTCATTGATCATTGATCCTTATTCATTCTTCATCGTTCATTTTTCATTTATCATTGATCCTTGTTCATTCTTCATCGTTCATTCTTCATTGATCATTGATCCTTGTTCATTCTTCATCGTTCATTCGTCATTGACCATTAATCCTTGTTCATTCTTCATCGTTCATTCTTCATTGATCATTGATCCTTGTTCATTCTTCATCGTTCATTCGTCATTGATCATTGATCCTTGTTCATTCTTCATCGTTCATTCGTCATTGACCATTACTCCTTGTTCATTCTTCATCGTTCATTCTTCATTGATCATTGATCCTTGTTCATTCTTCATCGTTCATTCGTCATTGATCATTGATCCTTATTCATTCTTCATCGTTCATTCGTCATTGATCATTGATCCTTGTTCATTCTTCATCGTTCATTCGTCATTGACCATTACTCCTTGTTCATTCTTCATCGTTCATTCTTCATTGATCATTGATCCTTGTTCATTCTTCATCGTTCATTCTTCTTTGATCATTGATCCTTGTTCATTCTTCATTGATCATTGATCCTTGTTCATTCTTCATCGTTCATTCTTCATTGACCATTGATCCTTGTTCATTCTTCATCGTTCATTCTTCATTGATCATTGATCCTTGTTCATTCTTCATCGTTCATTCGTCATTGATCATTGATCCTTGTTCATTCTTCATCGTTCATTCTTCATTGATCATTGATCCTTGTTCATTCTTCATCGTTCATTCGTCATTGACCATTAATCCTTGTTCATTCTTCATCGTTCATTCTTCATTGATCATTGATCCTTGTTCATTCTTCATCGTTCATTCGTCATTGATCATTGATCCTTGTTCATTCTTCATCGTTCATTCGTCATTGACCATTACTCCTTGTTCATTCTTCATCGTTCATTCTTCATTGATCATTGATCCTTGTTCATTCTTCATCGTTCATTCGTCATTGATCATTGATCCTTATTCATTCTTCATCGTTCATTCGTCATTGATCATTGATCCTTGTTCATTCTTCATCGTTCATTCGTCATTGACCATTACTCCTTGTTCATTCTTCATCGTTCATTCTTCATTGATCATTGATCCTTGTTCATTCTTCATCGTTCATTCGTCATTGATCATTGATCCTTATTCATTCTTCATCGTTCATTTTTCATTTATCATTGATCCTTGTTCATTCTTCATTGATCATTGATCCTTGTTCATTCTTCATCGTTCATTCGTCATTGATCATTGATCCTTGTTCATTCTTCATCGTTCATTCGTCATTGACCATTACTCCTTGTTCATTCTTCATCGTTCATTCTTCATTGATCATTGATCCTTGTTCATTCTTCATCGTTCATTCGTCATTGTTCATTGATCCTTATTCATTCTTCATCGTTCATTTTTCATTTATCATTGATCCTTGTTCATTCTTCATCGTTCATTCTTCATTGATCATTGATCCTTGTTCATTCTTCATCGTTCATTCGTCATTGACCATTAATCCTTGTTCATTCTTCATCGTTCATTCTTCATTGATCATTGATCCTTGTTCATTCTTCATCGTTCATTCGTCATTGACCATTAATCCTTGTTCATTCTTCATCATTCATTCTTCATTGATCATTGAACCTTGTTCATTCTTCATCGTTCATTCTTCTTTGATCATTGATCCTTGTTCATTCTTCATTGATCATTGATCCTTGTTCATTCTTCATCGTTCATTCGTCATTGATCATTGATCCTTGTTCATTCTTCATCGTTCATTCTTCATTGATCATTGATCCTTGTTCATTCTTCATCGTTCATTCGTCATTGACCATTAATCCTTGTTCATTCTTCATCGTTCATTCTTCATTGATCATTGATCCTTGTTCATTCTTCATCGTTCATTCGTCATTGACCATTAATCCTTGTTCATTCTTCATCGTTCATTCTTCCTTGATCATTGAACCTTGTTCATTCTTCATCGTTCATTCTTCTTTGATCATTGATCCTTGTTCATTCTTCATTGATCATTGATCCTTGTTCATTCTTCATCGTTCATTCGTCATTGATCATTGATCCTTGTTCATTCTTCATCGTTCATTCTTCATTGATCATTGATCCTTGTTCATTCTTCATCGTTCATTCGTCATTGATCATTGATCCTTGTTCATTCTTCATCGTTCATTCGTCATTGACCATTACTCCTTGTTCATTCTTCATCGTTCATTCTTCATTGATCATTGATCCTTGTTCATTCTTCATCGTTCATTCTTCTTTGATCATTGATCCTTGTTCATTCTTCATCGTTCATTCTTCATTGACCATTGATCCTTGTTCATTCTTCATCGTTCATTCTTCTTTGATCATTGATCCTTGTTCATTCTTCATTGATCATTGATCCTTGTTCATTCTTCATCGTTCATTCGTCATTGATCATTGATCCTTGTTCATTCTTCATCGTTCATTCTTCATTGATCGTTGATCCTTGTTCATTCTTCATTGTTCATTCGTCATTGATCATTGATCCTTGTTCATTCTTCATCGTTCATTCGTCATTGACCATTACTCCTTGTTCATTCTTCATCGTTCATTCTTCATTGATCATTGATCCTTGTTCATTCTTCATCGTTCATTCTTCTTTGATCATTGATCCTTGTTCATTCTTCATTGATCATTTATCCTTGTTCATTCTTCATCGTTCATTCTTCATTGACCATTGATCCTTGTTCATTCTTCATCGTTCATTCTTCATTGACCATTAATCCTTGTTCATTCTTCATCGATCATTCTTCATTGATCATTGTTCCTTGTTCATTCTTCATCGTTCATTCTTCATTGATCATTGATCCTTGTTCATTCTTCATCGTTCATTCGTCATTGACCATTAATCCTTGTTCATTCTTCATCGTTCATTCTTCCTTGATCATTGAACCTTGTTCATTCTTCATCGTTCATTCTTCTTTGATCATTGATCCTTGTTCATTCTTCATTGATCATTGATCCTTGTTCATTCTTCATCGTTCATTCGTCATTGATCATTGATCCTTGTTCATTCTTCATCGTTCATTCTTCATTGATCATTGATCCTTGTTCATTCTTCATCGTTCATTCGTCATTGATCATTGATCCTTGTTCATTCTTCATCGTTCATTCGTCATTGACCATTACTCCTTGTTCATTCTTCATCGTTCATTCTTCATTGATCATTGATCCTTGTTCATTCTTCATCGTTCATTCTTCTTTGATCATTGATCCTTGTTCATTCTTCATCGTTCATTCTTCATTGACCATTGATCCTTGTTCATTCTTCATCGTTCATTCTTCTTTGATCATTGATCCTTGTTCATTCTTCATTGATCATTGATCCTTGTTCATTCTTCATCGTTCATTCGTCATTGATCATTGATCCTTGTTCATTCTTCATCGTTCATTCTTCATTGATCGTTGATCCTTGTTCATTCTTCATTGTTCATTCGTCATTGATCATTGATCCTTGTTCATTCTTCATCGTTCATTCGTCATTGACCATTACTCCTTGTTCATTCTTCATCGTTCATTCTTCATTGATCATTGATCCTTGTTCATTCTTCATCGTTCATTCTTCTTTGATCATTGATCCTTGTTCATTCTTCATTGATCATTTATCCTTGTTCATTCTTCATCGTTCATTCTTCATTGACCATTGATCCTTGTTCATTCTTCATCGTTCATTCTTCATTGACCATTAATCCTTGTTCATTCTTCATCGATCATTCTTCATTGATCATTGTTCCTTGTTCATTCTTCATCGTTCATTCTTCATTGATCATTGATCCTTGTTCATTCTTCATCGTTCATTCTTCATTGATCATTGATCCTTGTTCATTCTTCATCGTTCATTCGTCATTGATCATTGATCCTTGTTCATTCTTCATCGTTCATTCGTCATTGACCATTACTCCTTGTTCATTCTTCATCGTTCATTCTTCATTGATCATTGATCCTTGTTCATTCTTCATCGTTCATTCGTCATTGATCATTGATCCTTATTCATTCTTCATCGTTCATTTTTCATTTATCATTGATCCTTGTTCATTCTTCATCGTTCATTCTTCATTGATCATTGATCCTTGTTCATTCTTCATCGATCATTCTTCATTGATCATTGTTCCTTGTTCATTCTTCATCGTTCATTCTTCATTGATCATTGATCCTTGTTCATTCTTCCATCGTTCATTCTTCATTGATCATTGATCCTTGTTCATTCTTCATCGTTCATTCGTCATTGATCATTGATCCTTGTTCATTCTTCATCGTTCATTCGTCATTGACCATTACTCTTTGTTCATTCTTCATCGTTCATTCTTCATTGATCATTGATCCTTGTTCATTCTTCATCGTTCATTCGTCATTGATCATTGATCCTTATTCATTCTTCATCGTTCATTTTTCATTTATCATTGATCCTTGTTCATTCTTCATCGTTCATTCTTCATTGATCATTGATCCTTGTTCATTCTTCATCGTTCATTCGTCATTGACCATTAATCCTTGTTCATTCTTCATCGTTCATTCTTCATTGATCATTGATCCTTGTTCATTCTTCATCGTTCATTCGTCATTGATCATTGATCCTTGTTCATTCTTCATCGTTCATTCGTCATTGACCATTACTCCTTGTTCATTCTTCATCGTTCATTCTTCATTGATCATTGATCCTTGTTCATTCTTCATCGTTCATTCGTCATTGATCATTGATCCTTATTCATTCTTCATCGTTCATTCGTCATTGATCATTGATCCTTGTTCATTCTTCATCGTTCATTCGTCATTGACCATTACTCCTTGTTCATTCTTCATCGTTCATTCTTCATTGATCATTGATCCTTGTTCATTCTTCATCGTTCATTCGTCATTGATCATTGATCCTTATTCATTCTTCATCGTTCATTTTTCATTTATCATTGATCCTTGTTCATTCTTCATCGTTCATTCTTCATTGATCATTGATCCTTGTTCATTCTTCATCGTTCATTCGTCATTGACCATTAATCCTTGTTCATTCTTCATCGTTCATTCTTCATTGATCATTGATCCTTGTTCATTCTTCATCGTTCATTCGTCATTGACCATTAATCCTTGTTCATTCTTCATCATTCATTCTTCATTGATCATTGAACCTTGTTCATTCTTCATCGTTCATTCTTCTTTGATCATTGATCCTTGTTCATTCTTCATTGATCATTGATCCTTGTTCATTCTTCATCGTTCATTCGTCATTGATCATTGATCCTTGTTCATTCTTCATCGTTCATTCTTCATTGATCATTGATCCTTGTTCATTCTTCATCGTTCATTCGTCATTGATCATTGATCCTTGTTCATTCTTCATCGTTCATTCGTCATTGACCATTACTCCTTGTTCATTCTTCATCGTTCATTCTTCATTGATCATTGATCCTTGTTCATTCTTCATCGTTCATTCTTCTTTGATCATTGATCCTTGTTCATTCTTCATCGTTCATTCTTCATTGACCATTGATCCTTGTTCATTCTTCATCGTTCATTCTTCATTGATCATTGATCCTTGTTCATTCTTCATCGTTCATTCGTCATTGATCATTGATCCTTGTTCATTCTTCATCGTTCATTCTTCATTGATCATTGATCCTTGTTCATTCTTCATCGTTCATTCGTCATTGACCATTACTCCTTGTTCATTCTTCATCGTTCATTCTTCATTGATCATTGATCCTTGTTCATTCTTCATCGTTCATTCGTCATTGATCATTGATCCTTATTCATTCTTCATCGTTCATTTTTCATTTATCATTGATCCTTGTTCATTCTTCATCGTTCATTCTTCATTGATCATTGATCCTTGTTCATTCTTCATCGTTCATTCGTCATTGACCATTAATCCTTGTTCATTCTTCATCGTTCATTCTTCATTGATCATTGATCCTTGTTCATTCTTCATCGTTCATTCGTCATTGACCATTAATCCTTGTTCATTCTTCATCATTCATTCTTCATTGATCATTGAACCTTGTTCATTCTTCATCGTTCATTCTTCTTTGATCATTGATCCTTGTTCATTCTTCATTGATCATTGATCCTTGTTCATTCTTCATCGTTCATTCGTCATTGATCATTGATCCTTGTTCATTCTTCATCGTTCATTCTTCATTGATCATTGATCCTTGTTCATTCTTCATCGTTCATTCGTCATTGATCATTGATCCTTGTTCATTCTTCATCGTTCATTCGTCATTGACCATTACTCCTTGTTCATTCTTCATCGTTCATTCTTCATTGATCATTGATCCTTGTTCATTCTTCATCGTTCATTCTTCTTTGATCATTGATCCTTGTTCATTCTTCATCGTTCATTCTTCATTGACCATTGATCCTTGTTCATTCTTCATCGTTCATTCTTCATTGATCATTGATCCTTGTTCATTCTTCATCGTTCATTCGTCATTGATCATTGATCCTTGTTCATTCTTCATCGTTCATTCTTCATTGATCATTGATCCTTGTTCATTCTTCATCGTTCATTCGTCATTGACCATTAATCCTTGTTCATTCTTCATCGTTCATTCTTCATTGATCATTGATCCTTGTTCATTCTTCATCGTTCATTCGTCATTGATCATTGATCCTTGTTCATTCTTCATCGTTCATTCGTCATTGACCATTACTCCTTGTTCATTCTTCATCGTTCATTCTTCATTGATCATTGATCCTTGTTCATTCTTCATCGTTCATTCGTCATTGATCATTGATCCTTATTCATTCTTCATCGTTCATTCGTCATTGATCATTGATCCTTGTTCATTCTTCATCGTTCATTCGTCATTGACCATTACTCCTTGTTCATTCTTCATCGTTCATTCTTCATTGATCATTGATCCTTGTTCATTCTTCATCGTTCATTCGTCATTGATCATTGATCCTTATTCATTCTTCATCGTTCATTTTTCATTTATCATTGATCCTTGTTCATTCTTCATCGTTCATTCGTCATTGATCATTGATCCTTGTTCATTCTTCATCGTTCATTCGTCATTGACCATTACTCCTTGTTCATTCTTCATCGTTCATTCTTCATTGATCATTGATCCTTGTTCATTCTTCATCGTTCATTCGTCATTGATCATTGATCCTTATTCATTCTTCATCGTTCATTTTTCATTTATCATTGATCCTTGTTCATTCTTCATCGTTCATTCTTCATTGATCATTGATCCTTGTTCATTCTTCATCGTTCATTCGTCATTGACCATTAATCCTTGTTCATTCTTCATCGTTCATTCTTCATTGATCATTGATCCTTGTTCATTCTTCATCGTTCATTCGTCATTGACCATTAATCCTTGTTCATTCTTCATCATTCATTCTTCATTGATCATTGAACCTTGTTCATTCTTCATCGTTCATTCTTCTTTGATCATTGATCCTTGTTCATTCTTCATTGATCATTGATCCTTGTTCATTCTTCATCGTTCATTCGTCATTGATCATTGATCCTTGTTCATTCTTCATCGTTCATTCTTCATTGATCATTGATCCTTGTTCATTCTTCATCGTTCATTCGTCATTGACCATTAATCCTTGTTCATTCTTCATCGTTCATTCTTCATTGATCATTGATCCTTGTTCATTCTTCATCGTTCATTCGTCATTGACCATTAATCCTTGTTCATTCTTCATCGTTCATTCTTCCTTGATCATTGAACCTTGTTCATTCTTCATCGTTCATTCTTCTTTGATCATTGATCCTTGTTCATTCTTCATTGATCATTGATCCTTGTTCATTCTTCATCGTTCATTCGTCATTGATCATTGATCCTTGTTCATTCTTCATCGTTCATTCTTCATTGATCATTGATCCTTGTTCATTCTTCATCGTTCATTCGTCATTGATCATTGATCCTTGTTCATTCTTCATCGTTCATTCGTCATTGACCATTACTCCTTGTTCATTCTTCATCGTTCATTCTTCATTGATCATTGATCCTTGTTCATTCTTCATCGTTCATTCTTCTTTGATCATTGATCCTTGTTCATTCTTCATCGTTCATTCTTCATTGACCATTGATCCTTGTTCATTCTTCATCGTTCATTCTTCTTTGATCATTGATCCTTGTTCATTCTTCATTGATCATTGATCCTTGTTCATTCTTCATCGTTCATTCGTCATTGATCATTGATCCTTGTTCATTCTTCATCGTTCATTCTTCATTGATCGTTGATCCTTGTTCATTCTTCATTGTTCATTCGTCATTGATCATTGATCCTTGTTCATTCTTCATCGTTCATTCGTCATTGACCATTACTCCTTGTTCATTCTTCATCGTTCATTCTTCATTGATCATTGATCCTTGTTCATTCTTCATCGTTCATTCTTCTTTGATCATTGATCCTTGTTCATTCTTCATTGATCATTTATCCTTGTTCATTCTTCATCGTTCATTCTTCATTGACCATTGATCCTTGTTCATTCTTCATCGTTCATTCTTCATTGACCATTAATCCTTGTTCATTCTTCATCGATCATTCTTCATTGATCATTGTTCCTTGTTCATTCTTCATCGTTCATTCTTCATTGATCATTGATCCTTGTTCATTCTTCATCGTTCATTCTTCATTGATCATTGATCCTTGTTCATTCTTCATCGTTCATTCGTCATTGATCATTGATCCTTGTTCATTCTTCATCGTTCATTCGTCATTGACCATTACTCCTTGTTCATTCTTCATCGTTCATTCTTCATTGATCATTGATCCTTGTTCATTCTTCATCGTTCATTCGTCATTGATCATTGATCCTTATTCATTCTTCATCGTTCATTTTTCATTTATCATTGATCCTTGTTCATTCTTCATCGTTCATTCTTCATTGATCATTGATCCTTGTTCATTCTTCATCGATCATTCTTCATTGATCATTGTTCCTTGTTCATTCTTCATCGTTCATTCTTCATTGATCATTGATCCTTGTTCATTCTTCCATCGTTCATTCTTCATTGATCATTGATCCTTGTTCATTCTTCATCGTTCATTCGTCATTGATCATTGATCCTTGTTCATTCTTCATCGTTCATTCGTCATTGACCATTACTCTTTGTTCATTCTTCATCGTTCATTCTTCATTGATCATTGATCCTTGTTCATTCTTCATCGTTCATTCGTCATTGATCATTGATCCTTATTCATTCTTCATCGTTCATTTTTCATTTATCATTGATCCTTGTTCATTCTTCATCGTTCATTCTTCATTGATCATTGATCCTTGTTCATTCTTCATCGTTCATTCGTCATTGACCATTAATCCTTGTTCATTCTTCATCGTTCATTCTTCATTGATCATTGATCCTTGTTCATTCTTCATCGTTCATTCGTCATTGATCATTGATCCTTGTTCATTCTTCATCGTTCATTCGTCATTGACCATTACTCCTTGTTCATTCTTCATCGTTCATTCTTCATTGATCATTGATCCTTGTTCATTCTTCATCGTTCATTCGTCATTGATCATTGATCCTTATTCATTCTTCATCGTTCATTCGTCATTGATCATTGATCCTTGTTCATTCTTCATCGTTCATTCGTCATTGACCATTACTCCTTGTTCATTCTTCATCGTTCATTCTTCATTGATCATTGATCCTTGTTCATTCTTCATCGTTCATTCGTCATTGATCATTGATCCTTATTCATTCTTCATCGTTCATTTTTCATTTATCATTGATCCTTGTTCATTCTTCATCGTTCATTCTTCATTGATCATTGATCCTTGTTCATTCTTCATCGTTCATTCGTCATTGACCATTAATCCTTGTTCATTCTTCATCGTTCATTCTTCATTGATCATTGATCCTTGTTCATTCTTCATCGTTCATTCGTCATTGACCATTAATCCTTGTTCATTCTTCATCATTCATTCTTCATTGATCATTGAACCTTGTTCATTCTTCATCGTTCATTCTTCTTTGATCATTGATCCTTGTTCATTCTTCATTGATCATTGATCCTTGTTCATTCTTCATCGTTCATTCGTCATTGATCATTGATCCTTGTTCATTCTTCATCGTTCATTCTTCATTGATCATTGATCCTTGTTCATTCTTCATCGTTCATTCGTCATTGATCATTGATCCTTGTTCATTCTTCATCGTTCATTCGTCATTGACCATTACTCCTTGTTCATTCTTCATCGTTCATTCTTCATTGATCATTGATCCTTGTTCATTCTTCATCGTTCATTCTTCTTTGATCATTGATCCTTGTTCATTCTTCATCGTTCATTCTTCATTGACCATTGATCCTTGTTCATTCTTCATCGTTCATTCTTCTTTGATCATTGATTCTTGTTCATTCTTCATTGATCATTGATCCTTGTTCATTCTTCATCGTTCATTCGTCATTGATCATTGATCCTTGTTCATTCTTCATCGTTCATTCTTCATTGATCGTTGATCCTTGTTCATTCTTCATTGTTCATTCGTCATTGATCATTGATCCTTGTTCATTCTTCATCGTTCATTCGTCATTGACCATTACTCCTTGTTCATTCTTCATCGTTCATTCTTCATTGATCATTGATCCTTGTTCATTCTTCATCGTTCATTCTTCTTTGATCATTGATCCTTGTTCATTCTTCATTGATCATTGATCCTTGTTCATTCTTCATCGTTCATTCTTCATTGACCATTGATCCTTGTTCATTCTTCATCGTTCATTCTTCATTGACCATTAATCCTTGTTCATTCTTCATCGATCATTCTTCATTGATCATTGTTCCTTGTTCATTCTTCATCGTTCATTCTTCATTGATCATTGATCCTTGTTCATTCTTCATCGTTCATTCTTCATTGATCATTGATCCTTGTTCATTCTTCATCGTTCATTCGTCATTGATCATTGATCCTTGTTCATTCTTCATCGTTCATTCGTCATTGACCATTACTCCTTGTTCATTCTTCATCGTTCATTCTTCATTGATCATTGATCCTTGTTCATTCTTCATCGTTCATTCGTCATTGATCATTGATCCTTATTCATTCTTCATCGTTCATTTTTCATTTATCATTGATCCTTGTTCATTCTTCATCGTTCATTCTTCATTGATCATTGATCCTTGTTCATTCTTCATCGTTCATTCGTCATTGACCATTAATCCTTGTTCATTCTTCATCGTTCATTCTTCATTGATCATTGATCCTTGTTCATTCTTCATCGTTCATTCGTCATTGACCATTAATCCTTGTTCATTCTTCATCGTTCATTCTTCCTTGATCATTGAACCTTGTTCATTCTTCATCGTTCATTCTTCTTTGATCATTGATCCTTGTTCATTCTTCATTGATCATTGATCCTTGTTCATTCTTCATCGTTCATTCGTCATTGATCATTGATCCTTGTTCATTCTTCATCGTTCATTCTTCATTGATCATTGATCCTTGTTCATTCTTCATCGTTCATTCGTCATTGATCATTGATCCTTGTTCATTCTTCATCGTTCATTCGTCATTGACCATTACTCCTTGTTCATTCTTCATCGTTCATTCTTCATTGATCATTGATCCTTGTTCATTCTTCATCGTTCATTCTTCTTTGATCATTGATCTTTGTTCATTCTTCATCGTTCATTCTTCATTGACCATTGATCCTTGTTCATTCTTCATCGTTCATTCTTCTTTGATCATTGATCCTTGTTCATTCTTCATTGATCATTGATCCTTGTTCATTCTTCATCGTTCATTCGTCATTGATCATTGATCCTTGTTCATTCTTCATCGTTCATTCTTCATTGATCGTTGATCCTTGTTCATTCTTCATTGTTCATTCGTCATTGATCATTGATCCTTGTTCATTCTTCATCGTTCATTCGTCATTGACCATTACTCCTTGTTCATTCTTCATCGTTCATTCTTCCTTGATCATTGAACCTTGTTCATTCTTCATCGTTCATTCTTCTTTGATCATTGATCCTTGTTCATTCTTCATTGATCATTGATCCTTGTTCATTCTTCATCGTTCATTCGTCATTGATCATTGATCCTTGTTCATTCTTCATCGTTCATTCTTCATTGATCATTGATCCTTGTTCATTCTTCATCGTTCATTCGTCATTGATCATTGATCCTTGTTCATTCTTCATCGTTCATTCGTCATTGACCATTACTCCTTGTTCATTCTTCATCGTTCATTCTTCATTGATCATTGATCCTTGTTCATTCTTCATCGTTCATTCTTCTTTGATCATTGATCCTTGTTCATTCTTCATCGTTCATTCTTCATTGACCATTGATCCTTGTTCATTCTTCATCGTTCATTCGTCATTGACCATTACTCCTTGTTCATTCTTCATCGTTCATTCTTCATTGATCATTGATCCTTGTTCATTCTTCATCGTTCATTCGTCATTGATCATTGATCCTTATTCATTCTTCATCGTTCATTTTTCATTTATCATCGATCCTTGTTCATTCTTCATCGTTCATTCTTCATTGATCATTGATCCTTGTTCATTCTTCATCGATCATTCTTCATTGATCATTGTTCGTTGTTCATTCTTCATCGTTCATTCTTCATTGATCATTGATCCTTGTTCATTCTTCCATCGTTCATTCTTCATTGATCATTGATCCTTGTTCATTCTTCATCGTTCATTCGTCATTGATCATTGATCCTTGTTCATTCTTCATCGTTCATTCGTCATTGACCATTACTCTTTGTTCATTCTTCATCGTTCATTCTTCATTGATCATTGATCCTTGTTCATTCTTCATCGTTCATTCGTCATTGATCATTGATCCTTATTCATTCTTCATCGTTCATTTTTCATTTATCATTGATCCTTGTTCATTCTTCATCGTTCATTCTTCATTGATCATTGATCCTTGTTCATTCTTCATCGTTCATTCGTCATTGACCATTAATCCTTGTTCATTCTTCATCGTTCATTCTTCATTGATCATTGATCCTTGTTCATTCTTCATCGTTCATTCGTCATTGATCATTGATCCTTGTTCATTCTTCATCGTTCATTCGTCATTGACCATTACTCCTTGTTCATTCTTCATCGTTCATTCTTCATTGATCATTGATCCTTGTTCATTCTTCATCGTTCATTCGTCATTGATCATTGATCCTTATTCATTCTTCATCGTTCATTCGTCATTGATCATTGATCCTTGTTCATTCTTCATCGTTCATTCGTCATTGACCATTACTCCTTGTTCATTCTTCATCGTTCATTCTTCATTGATCATTGATCCTTGTTCATTCTTCATCGTTCATTCGTCATTGATCATTGATCCTTATTCATTCTTCATCGTTCATTTTTCATTTATCATTGATCCTTGTTCATTCTTCATCGTTCATTCTTCATTGATCATTGATCCTTGTTCATTCTTCATCGTTCATTCGTCATTGACCATTAATCCTTGTTCATTCTTCATCGTTCATTCTTCATTGATCATTGATCCTTGTTCATTCTTCATCGTTCATTCGTCATTGACCATTAATCCTTGTTCATTCTTCATCATTCATTCTTCATTGATCATTGAACCTTGTTCATTCTTCATCGTTCATTCTTCTTTGATCATTGATCCTTGTTCATTCTTCATTGATCATTGATCCTTGTTCATTCTTCATCGTTCATTCGTCATTGATCATTGATCCTTGTTCATTCTTCATCGTTCATTCTTCATTGATCATTGATCCTTGTTCATTCTTCATCGTTCATTCGTCATTGATCATTGATCCTTGTTCATTCTTCATCGTTCATTCGTCATTGACCATTCCTCCTTGTTCATTCTTCATCGTTCATTCTTCATTGATCATTGATCCTTGTTCATTCTTCATCGTTCATTCTTCTTTGATCATTGATCCTTGTTCATTCTTCATCGTTCATTCTTCATTGACCATTGATCCTTGTTCATTCTTCATCGTTCATTCTTCTTTGATCATTGATCCTTGTTCATTCTTCATTGATCATTGATCCTTGTTCATTCTTCATCGTTCATTCGTCATTGATCATTGATCCTTGTTCATTCTTCATCGTTCATTCTTCATTGATCGTTGATCCTTGTTCATTCTTCATTGTTCATTCGTCATTGATCATTGATCCTTGTTCATTCTTCATCGTTCATTCGTCATTGACCATTACTCCTTGTTCATTCTTCATCGTTCATTCTTCATTGATCATTGATCCTTGTTCATTCTTCATCGTTCATTCTTCTTTGATCATTGATCCTTGTTCATTCTTCATTGATCATTGATCCTTGTTCATTCTTCATCGTTCATTCTTCATTGACCATTGATCCTTGTTCATTCTTCATCGTTCATTCTTCATTGACCATTAATCCTTGTTCATTCTTCATCGATCATTCTTCATTGATCATTGTTCCTTGTTCATTCTTCATCGTTCATTCTTCATTGATCATTGATCCTTGTTCATTCTTCATCGTTCATTCTTCATTGATCATTGATCCTTGTTCATTCTTCATCGTTCATTCGTCATTGATCATTGATCCTTGTTCATTCTTCATCGTTCATTCGTCATTGACCATTACTCCTTGTTCATTCTTCATCGTTCATTCTTCATTGATCATTGATCCTTGTTCATTCTTCATCGTTCATTCGTCATTGATCATTGATCCTTATTCATTCTTCATCGTTCATTTTTCATTTATCATTGATCCTTGTTCATTCTTCATCGTTCATTCTTCATTGATCATTGATCCTTGTTCATTCTTCATCGTTCATTCGTCATTGACCATTAATCCTTGTTCATTCTTCATCGTTCATTCTTCATTGATCATTGATCCTTGTTCATTCTTCATCGTTCATTCGTCATTGACCATTAATCCTTGTTCATTCTTCATCATTCATTCTTCATTGATCATTGAACCTTGTTCATTCTTCATCGTTCATTCTTCTTTGATCATTGATCCTTGTTCATTCTTCATTGATCATTGATCCTTGTTCATTCTTCATCGTTCATTCGTCATTGATCATTGATCCTTGTTCATTCTTCATCGTTCATTCTTCATTGATCATTGATCCTTGTTCATTCTTCATCGTTCATTCGTCATTGATCATTGATCCTTGTTCATTCTTCATCGTTCATTCGTCATTGACCATTACTCCTTGTTCATTCTTCATCGTTCATTCTTCATTGATCATTGATCCTTGTTCATTCTTCATCGTTCATTCTTCTTTGATCATTGATCCTTGTTCATTCTTCATCGTTCATTCTTCATTGACCATTGATCCTTGTTCATTCTTCATCGTTCATTCTTCTTTGATCATTGATCCTTGTTCATTCTTCATTGATCATTGATCCTTGTTCATTCTTCATCGTTCATTCGTCATTGATCATTGATCCTTGTTCATTCTTCATCGTTCATTCTTCATTGATCGTTGATCCTTGTTCATTCTTCATTGTTCATTCGTCATTGATCATTGATCCTTGTTCATTCTTCATCGTTCATTCGTCATTGACCATTACTCCTTGTTCATTCTTCATCGTTCATTCTTCATTGATCATTGATCCTTGTTCATTCTTCATCGTTCATTCTTCTTTGATCATTGATCCTTGTTCATTCTTCATTGATCATTGATCCTTGTTCATTCTTCATCGTTCATTCTTCATTGACCATTGATCCTTGTTCATTCTTCATCGTTCATTCTTCATTGACCATTAATCCTTGTTCATTCTTCATCGATCATTCTTCATTGATCATTGTTCCTTGTTCATTCTTCATCGTTCATTCTTCATTGATCATTGATCCTTGTTCATTCTTCATCGTTCATTCTTCATTGATCATTGATCCTTGTTCATTCTTCATCGTTCATTCGTCATTGATCATTGATCCTTGTTCATTCTTCATCGTTCATTCGTCATTGACCATTACTCCTTGTTCATTCTTCATCGTTCATTCTTCATTGATCATTGATCCTTGTTCATTCTTCATCGTTCATTCGTCATTGATCATTGATCCTTATTCATTCTTCATCGTTCATTTTTCATTTATCATTGATCCTTGTTCATTCTTCATCGTTCATTCTTCATTGATCATTGATCCTTGTTCATTCTTCATCGTTCATTCGTCATTGACCATTAATCCTTGTTCATTCTTCATCGTTCATTCTTCATTGATCATTGATCCTTGTTCATTCTTCATCGTTCATTCGTCATTGACCATTAATCCTTGTTCATTCTTCATCGTTCATTCTTCCTTGATCATTGAACCTTGTTCATTCTTCATCGTTCATTCTTCTTTGATCATTGATCCTTGTTCATTCTTCATTGATCATTGATCCTTGTTCATTCTTCATCGTTCATTCGTCATTGATCATTGATCCTTGTTCATTCTTCATCGTTCATTCTTCATTGATCATTGATCCTTGTTCATTCTTCATCGTTCATTCGTCATTGATCATTGATCCTTGTTCATTCTTCATCGTTCATTCGTCATTGACCATTACTCCTTGTTCATTCTTCATCGTTCATTCTTCATTGATCATTGATCCTTGTTCATTCTTCATCGTTCATTCTTCTTTGATCATTGATCTTTGTTCATTCTTCATCGTTCATTCTTCATTGACCATTGATCCTTGTTCATTCTTCATCGTTCATTCTTCTTTGATCATTGATCCTTGTTCATTCTTCATTGATCATTGATCCTTGTTCATTCTTCATCGTTCATTCGTCATTGATCATTGATCCTTGTTCATTCTTCATCGTTCATTCTTCATTGATCGTTGATCCTTGTTCATTCTTCATTGTTCATTCGTCATTGATCATTGATCCTTGTTCATTCTTCATCGTTCATTCGTCATTGACCATTACTCCTTGTTCATTCTTCATCGTTCATTCTTCATTGATCATTGATCCTTGTTCATTCTTCATCGTTCATTCTTCTTTGATCATTGATCCTTGTTCATTCTTCATTGATCATTGATCCTTGTTCATTCTTCATCGTTCATTCTTCATTGACCATTGATCCTTGTTCATTCTTCATCGTTCATTCTTCATTGACCATTAATCCTTGTTCATTCTTCATCGATCATTCTTCATTGATCATTGTTCCTTGTTCATTCTTCATCGTTCATTCTTCATTGATCATTGATCCTTGTTCATTCTTCATCGTTCATTCTTCATTGATCATTGATCCTTGTTCATTCTTCATCGTTCATTCGTCATTGATCATTGATCCTTGTTCATTCTTCATCGTTCATTCGTCATTGACCATTACTCCTTGTTCATTCTTCATCGTTCATTCTTCATTGATCATTGATCCTTGTTCATTCTTCATCGTTCATTCGTCATTGATCATTGATCCTTATTCATTCTTCATCGTTCATTTTTCATTTATCATTGATCCTTGTTCATTCTTCATCGTTCATTCTTCATTGATCATTGATCCTTGTTCATTCTTCATCGTTCATTCGTCATTGACCATTAATCCTTGTTCATTCTTCATCGTTCATTCTTCATTGATCATTGATCCTTGTTCATTCTTCATCGTTCATTCGTCATTGATCATTGATCCTTATTCATTCTTCATCGTTCATTCGTCATTGATCATTGATCCTTGTTCATTCTTCATCGTTCATTCGTCATTGACCATTACTCCTTGTTCATTCTTCATCGTTCATTCTTCATTGATCATTGATCCTTGTTCATTCTTCATCGTTCATTCGTCATTGATCATTGATCCTTATTCATTCTTCATCGTTCATTTTTCATTTATCATTGATCCTTGTTCATTCTTCATCGTTCATTCTTCATTGATCATTGATCCTTGTTCATTCTTCATCGTTCATTCGTCATTGACCATTAATCCTTGTTCATTCTTCATCGTTCATTCTTCATTGATCATTGATCCTTGTTCATTCTTCATCGTTCATTTGTCATTGACCATTAATCCTTGTTCATTCTTCATCATTCATTCTTCATTGATCATTGAACCTTGTTCATTCTTCATCGTTCATTCTTCTTTGATCATTGATCCTTGTTCATTCTTCATTGATCATTGATCCTTGTTCATTCTTCATCGTTCATTCGTCATTGATCATTGATCCTTGTTCATTCTTCATCGTTCATTCTTCATTGATCATTGATCCTTGTTCATTCTTCATCGTTCATTCGTCATTGATCATTGATCCTTGTTCATTCTTCATCGTTCATTCGTCATTGACCATTACTCCTTGTTCATTCTTCATCGTTCATTCTTCATTGATCATTGATCCTTGTTCATTCTTCATCGTTCATTCTTCTTTGATCATTGATCCTTGTTCATTCTTCATCGTTCATTCTTCATTGACCATTGATCCTTGTTCATTCTTCATCGTTCATTCGTCATTGACCATTACTCCTTGTTCATTCTTCATCGTTCATTCTTCATTGATCATTGATCCTTGTTCATTCTTCATCGTTCATTCGTCATTGACCATTACTCCTTGTTCATTCTTCATCGTTCATTCTTCATTGATCATTGATCCTTGTTCATTCTTCATCGTTCATTCGTCATTGATCATTGATCCTTATTCATTCTTCATCGTTCATTCGTCATTGATCATTGATCCTTGTTCATTCTTCATCGTTCATTCGTCATTGACCATTACTCCTTGTTCATTCTTCATCGTTCATTCTTCATTGATCATTGATCCTTGTTCATTCTTCATCGTTCATTCGTCATTGATCATTGATCCTTATTCATTCTTCATCGTTCATTTTTCATTTATCATTGATCCTTGTTCATTCTTCATTGATCATTGATCCTTGTTCATTCTTCATCGTTCATTCGTCATTGATCATTGATCCTTGTTCATTCTTCATCGTTCATTCGTCATTGACCATTACTCCTTGTTCATTCTTCATCGTTCATTCTTCATTGATCATTGATCCTTGTTCATTCTTCATCGTTCATTCGTCATTGATCATTGATCCTTATTCATTCTTCATCGTTCATTTTTCATTTATCATTGATCCTTGTTCATTCTTCATCGTTCATTCTTCATTGATCATTGATCCTTGTTCATTCTTCATCGTTCATTCGTCATTGACCATTAATCCTTGTTCATTCTTCATCGTTCATTCTTCATTGATCATTGATCCTTGTTCATTCTTCATCGTTCATTCGTCATTGACCATTAATCCTTGTTCATTCTTCATCATTCATTCTTCATTGATCATTGAACCTTGTTCATTCTTCATCGTTCATTCTTCTTTGATCATTGATCCTTGTTCATTCTTCATTGATCATTGATCCTTGTTCATTCTTCATCGTTCATTCGTCATTGATCATTGATCCTTGTTCATTCTTCATCGTTCATTCTTCATTGATCATTGATCCTTGTTCATTCTTCATCGTTCATTCGTCATTGACCATTAATCCTTGTTCATTCTTCATCGTTCATTCTTCATTGATCATTGATCCTTGTTCATTCTTCATCGTTCATTCGTCATTGACCATTAATCCTTGTTCATTCTTCATCGTTCATTCTTCCTTGATCATTGAACCTTGTTCATTCTTCATCGTTCATTCTTCTTTGATCATTGATCCTTGTTCATTCTTCATTGATCATTGATCCTTGTTCATTCTTCATCGTTCATTCGTCATTGATCATTGATCCTTGTTCATTCTTCATCGTTCATTCTTCATTGATCATTGATCCTTGTTCATTCTTCATCGTTCATTCGTCATTGATCATTGATCCTTGTTCATTCTTCATCGTTCATTCGTCATTGACCATTACTCCTTGTTCATTCTTCATCGTTCATTCTTCATTGATCATTGATCCTTGTTCATTCTTCATCGTTCATTCTTCTTTGATCATTGATCCTTGTTCATTCTTCATCGTTCATTCTTCATTGACCATTGATCCTTGTTCATTCTTCATCGTTCATTCTTCTTTGATCATTGATCCTTGTTCATTCTTCATTGATCATTGATCCTTGTTCATTCTTCATCGTTCATTCGTCATTGATCATTGATCCTTGTTCATTCTTCATCGTTCATTCTTCATTGATCGTTGATCCTTGTTCATTCTTCATTGTTCATTCGTCATTGATCATTGATCCTTGTTCATTCTTCATCGTTCATTCGTCATTGACCATTACTCCTTGTTCATTCTTCATCGTTCATTCTTCATTGATCATTGATCCTTGTTCATTCTTCATCGTTCATTCTTCTTTGATCATTGATCCTTGTTCATTCTTCATTGATCATTTATCCTTGTTCATTCTTCATCGTTCATTCTTCATTGACCATTGATCCTTGTTCATTCTTCATCGTTCATTCTTCATTGACCATTAATCCTTGTTCATTCTTCATCGATCATTCTTCATTGATCATTGTTCCTTGTTCATTCTTCATCGTTCATTCTTCATTGATCATTGATCCTTGTTCATTCTTCATCGTTCATTCTTCATTGATCATTGATCCTTGTTCATTCTTCATCGTTCATTCGTCATTGATCATTGATCCTTGTTCATTCTTCATCGTTCATTCGTCATTGACCATTACTCCTTGTTCATTCTTCATCGTTCATTCTTCATTGATCATTGATCCTTGTTCATTCTTCATCGTTCATTCGTCATTGATCATTGATCCTTATTCATTCTTCATCGTTCATTTTTCATTTATCATTGATCCTTGTTCATTCTTCATCGTTCATTCTTCATTGATCATTGATCCTTGTTCATTCTTCATCGATCATTCTTCATTGATCATTGTTCCTTGTTCATTCTTCATCGTTCATTCTTCATTGATCATTGATCCTTGTTCATTCTTCCATCGTTCATTCTTCATTGATCATTGATCCTTGTTCATTCTTCATCGTTCATTCGTCATTGATCATTGATCCTTGTTCATTCTTCATCGTTCATTCGTCATTGACCATTACTCTTTGTTCATTCTTCATCGTTCATTCTTCATTGATCATTGATCCTTGTTCATTCTTCATCGTTCATTCGTCATTGATCATTGATCCTTATTCATTCTTCATCGTTCATTTTTCATTTATCATTGATCCTTGTTCATTCTTCATCGTTCATTCTTCATTGATCATTGATCCTTGTTCATTCTTCATCGTTCATTCGTCAATTACCATTAATCCTTGTTCATTCTTCATCGTTCATTCTTCATTGATCATTGATCCTTGTTCATTCTTCATCGTTCATTCGTCATTGATCATTGATCCTTGTTCATTCTTCATCGTTCATTCGTCATTGACCATTACTCCTTGTTCATTCTTCATCGTTCATTCTTCATTGATCATTGATCCTTGTTCATTCTTCATCGTTCATTCGTCATTGATCATTGATCCTTATTCATTCTTCATCGTTCATTCGTCATTGATCATTGATCCTTGTTCATTCTTCATCGTTCATTCGTCATTGACCATTACTCCTTGTTCATTCTTCATCGTTCATTCTTCATTGATCATTGATCCTTGTTCATTCTTCATCGTTCATTCGTCATTGATCATTGATCCTTATTCATTCTTCATCGTTCATTTTTCATTTATCATTGATCCTTGTTCATTCTTCATCGTTCATTCTTCATTGATCATTGATCCTTGTTCATTCTTCATCGTTCATTCGTCATTGACCATTAATCCTTGTTCATTCTTCATCGTTCATTCTTCATTGATCATTGATCCTTGTTCATTCTTCATCGTTCATTCGTCATTGACCATTAATCCTTGTTCATTCTTCATCATTCATTCTTCATTGATCATTGAACCTTGTTCATTCTTCATCGTTCATTCTTCTTTGATCATTGATCCTTGTTCATTCTTCATTGATCATTGATCCTTGTTCATTCTTCATCGTTCATTCGTCATTGATCATTGATCCTTGTTCATTCTTCATCGTTCATTCGTCATTGATCATTGATCCTTGTTCATTCTTCATCGTTCATTCGTCATTGACCATTACTCCTTGTTCATTCTTCATCGTTCATTCTTCATTGATCATTGATCCTTGTTCATTCTTCATCGTTCATTCTTCTTTGATCATTGATCCTTGTTCATTCTTCATCGTTCATTCTTCATTGACCATTGATCCTTGTTCATTCTTCATCGTTCATTCTTCTTTGATCATTGATCCTTGTTCATTCTTCATTGATCATTGATCCTTGTTCATTCTTCATCGTTCATTCGTCATTGATCATTGATCCTTGTTCATTCTTCATCGTTCATTCTTCATTGATCGTTGATCCTTGTTCATTCTTCATTGTTCATTCGTCATTGATCATTGATCCTTGTTCATTCTTCATCGTTCATTCGTCATTGACCATTACTCCTTGTTCATTCTTCATCGTTCATTCTTCATTGATCATTGATCCTTGTTCATTCTTCATCGTTCATTCTTCTTTGATCATTGATCCTTGTTCATTCTTCATTGATCATTGATCCTTGTTCATTCTTCATCGTTCATTCTTCATTGACCATTGATCCTTGTTCATTCTTCATCGTTCATTCTTCATTGACCATTAATCCTTGTTCATTCTTCATCGATCATTCTTCATTGATCATTGTTCCTTGTTCATTCTTCATCGTTCATTCTTCATTGATCATTGATCCTTGTTCATTCTTCATCGTTCATTCTTCATTGATCATTGATCCTTGTTCATTCTTCATCGTTCATTCGTCATTGATCATTGATCCTTGTTCATTCTTCATCGTTCATTCGTCATTGACCATTACTCCTTGTTCATTCTTCATCGTTCATTCTTCATTGATCATTGATCCTTGTTCATTCTTCATCGTTCATTCGTCATTGATCATTGATCCTTATTCATTCTTCATCGTTCATTTTTCATTTATCATTGATCCTTGTTCATTCTTCATCGTTCATTCTTCATTGATCATTGATCCTTGTTCATTCTTCATCGTTCATTCGTCATTGACCATTAATCCTTGTTCATTCTTCATCGTTCATTCTTCATTGATCATTGATCCTTGTTCATTCTTCATCGTTCATTCGTCATTGACCATTAATCCTTGTTCATTCTTCATCGTTCATTCTTCCTTGATCATTGAACCTTGTTCATTCTTCATCGTTCATTCTTCTTTGATCATTGATCCTTGTTCATTCTTCATTGATCATTGATCCTTGTTCATTCTTCATCGTTCATTCGTCATTGATCATTGATCCTTGTTCATTCTTCATCGTTCATTCTTCATTGATCATTGATCCTTGTTCATTCTTCATCGTTCATTCGTCATTGATCATTGATCCTTGTTCATTCTTCATCGTTCATTCGTCATTGACCATTACTCCTTGTTCATTCTTCATCGTTCATTCTTCATTGATCATTGATCCTTGTTCATTCTTCATCGTTCATTCTTCTTTGATCATTGATCTTTGTTCATTCTTCATCGTTCATTCTTCATTGACCATTGATCCTTGTTCATTCTTCATCGTTCATTCTTCTTTGATCATTGATCCTTGTTCATTCTTCATTGATCATTGATCCTTGTTCATTCTTCATCGTTCATTCGTCATTGATCATTGATCCTTGTTCATTCTTCATCGTTCATTCTTCATTGATCGTTGATCCTTGTTCATTCTTCATTGTTCATTCGTCATTGATCATTGATCCTTGTTCATTCTTCATCGTTCATTCGTCATTGACCATTACTCCTTGTTCATTCTTCATCGTTCATTCTTCATTGATCATTGATCCTTGTTCATTCTTCATCGTTCATTCTTCTTTGATCATTGATCCTTGTTCATTCTTCATTGATCATTGATCCTTGTTCATTCTTCATCGTTCATTCTTCATTGACCATTGATCCTTGTTCATTCTTCATCGTTCATTCTTCATTGACCATTAATCCTTGTTCATTCTTCATCGATCATTCTTCATTGATCATTGTTCCTTGTTCATTCTTCATCGTTCATTCTTCATTGATCATTGATCCTTGTTCATTCTTCATCGTTCATTCTTCATTGATCATTGATCCTTGTTCATTCTTCATCGTTCATTCGTCATTGATCATTGATCCTTGTTCATTCTTCATCGTTCATTCGTCATTGACCATTACTCCTTGTTCATTCTTCATCGTTCATTCTTCATTGATCATTGATCCTTGTTCATTCTTCATCGTTCATTCGTCATTGATCATTGATCCTTATTCATTCTTCATCGTTCATTTTTCATTTATCATTGATCCTTGTTCATTCTTCATCGTTCATTCTTCATTGATCATTGATCCTTGTTCATTCTTCATCGTTCATTCGTCATTGACCATTAATCCTTGTTCATTCTTCATCGTTCATTCTTCATTGATCATTGATCCTTGTTCATTCTTCATCGTTCATTCGTCATTGACCATTAATCCTTGTTCATTCTTCATCGTTCATTCTTCCTTGATCATTGAACCTTGTTCATTCTTCATCGTTCATTCTTCTTTGATCATTGATCCTTGTTCATTCTTCATTGATCATTGATCCTTGTTCATTCTTCATCGTTCATTCGTCATTGATCATTGATCCTTGTTCATTCTTCATCGTTCATTCTTCATTGATCATTGATCCTTGTTCATTCTTCATCGTTCATTCGTCATTGATCATTGATCCTTGTTCATTCTTCATCGTTCATTCGTCATTGACCATTACTCCTTGTTCATTCTTCATCGTTCATTCTTCATTGATCATTGATCCTTGTTCATTCTTCATCGTTCATTCTTCTTTGATCATTGATCCTTGTTCATTCTTCATCGTTCATTCTTCATTGACCATTGATCCTTGTTCATTCTTCATCGTTCATTCGTCATTGACCATTACTCCTTGTTCATTCTTCATCGTTCATTCTTCATTGATCATTGATCCTTGTTCATTCTTCATCGTTCATTCGTCATTGATCATTGATCCTTATTCATTCTTCATCGTTCATTTTTCATTTATCATTGATCCTTGTTCATTCTTCATCGTTCATTCTTCATTGATCATTGATCCTTGTTCATTCTTCATCGATCATTCTTCATTGATCATTGTTCGTTGTTCATTCTTCATCGTTCATTCTTCATTGATCATTGATCCTTGTTCATTCTTCCATCGTTCATTCTTCATTGATCATTGATCCTTGTTCATTCTTCATCTGATGTAGGATCACCTACATCTAGTTCTGCTGAGCTAGCCAAGATCAATATAATGATGCATCAAATGGAAGACGCTAAAATTCAAGGTCCAAAACTGAAATCCTTTAATTTCGTAGTCATAAACTAAGTCTTCTTTTTTTTTTTGGGTCGTTTTATTATTTAAGTCGTTTATTTTATTTCGAGTATTTGGGTCTTTTGTTTTCTTCGAAATGATTTAAGCCAGGTTTAGGATCAAGCTTAATCATTTCTCATGCTTAGTTAGTCGAGTTGTACTTTTCTTTTATTTGAGTTTAGTATTTAATTTTGCTCATGGGTCGAATATTATGCGATTGAAACGCAAGCAAGCAGCTGAAAATATCAAGCAAATAAACCAAGGAAATATGAAGAATATAAATATGAAGGTTCAGCAAGTGGAAGATTAAAAAAATATATTTAGCAAAATCAAGTTGTTTGAGACAGCAAATAAACCAAGGACATATGAAGATATTTGCAAATCATACAAGAATTCAGCCGTTGGGAAATCTGATTTTGGTTCATTATTACATGAAGATCTTTTCTACAAAAAACAAATCAGCCTAGAAAATAGCCTATGAAGACTTTGTAAGATATAGCTATGCACTACAAAATAGCCTAATTATTTCCATAGAAGATTGTAAGATGCAACTTGCAAGTGGACTTGCAAGTGGATTCCTAGCCGTTAAGAAACAAGCAACATTCTGATTTTTTTGCTTTTTAATTTAATTTTTTTTTTTTTTTTTTTATTTATTTTTTGTTGGGCTGATTTCCTTTTAGTATAAATAGGCTTGTAGTTCATGTAATGAAGGCATTCAGCTTGCATAATACAAACACAACCCTTTGAGCAATTTTCCTTGTTCTTATTTGCAATTTACTTTAACTTGGATTAGTTTAAGTAATTTGAAGTTCCTATGCTTTTCATACTTTTGGCTAAAGTTTGAATGTGTTCTTAGGAGCCCTTAGATTTGTTTCGTGGTGTATCTGTATCGAAGCAACCTTTGGCAAGCCATTTTCAGTTTGAAAAATCAACACATACATTTCATTTTTCCCTTGTTATAAAACCACAAAAATCACAAAAACAAATTCATTAAACGAAAACAGCAAACTACGTGTGCTTATAGCTTGGTTTTGTTTTGAGGCATACCAATCTATATCATCTTGGTATCAGAGCCAAGGCTACGCTCCGAGCCTTAATTTCGTTCATTCACAAAGCATAACACCATGTCTCAAAGTGGTGAAGGAGAAACAAGTGATTTGAGCAGAATTGTTGAAGAGCAAAATGCCACCATTAAATACCTACAAACCCAACTTAAAGAGTATCTAGACCTAAAACGCACCTTAAGGGAAGGTGGGGATTATGAGTCTGAAAGTCCTAAAGTTAGTAGGCAAACAAGCCGTGGAGATGATCTTAGAGTCGACATTCCAGAATTTGAAGGAAGATTAGATGGAGATGAGTTCCTTGAATGGGTAAGAACCGTTGAAAGAGTATTTGATTACAAGAATACGGATGAAGAAAAGAAGGTAAAGATAGTAGCATTAAAATTGCGCAAATATGCTTCTACTTGGTGGGCTAGCAAATGTGCAAAACGAGAAAGAGAAGGGAAAGACAAGATTAGATCATGGGAAAAGATGAAGAAGCAAATGAAGGAAAAGTTTCTGCCTTCATACTACATGCAAGAGAATTTCACCAAACTTCAACATCTACAACAAGATGGCAGGAGTGTAGAAGAGTATGGTCGAGAGTTCGAGACAATGATAATGAGGTGCGACCTTAAGGAGGATGATCATCAAACTTTGGTAAGATTTTTAAATGGTTTAGATTCAAAAATCAGAAACATTGTTGAATTACAACCTTATGCTTGCCTTGATGATTTAATTAACCTTGCACATAAAGTGGAAAAACAACAAAGAACTAAAATGAAGGAAACCTCACGTTTCACTTCAGCAAGAACGACCAATTTCAATTCCTACCAAAAGAACACTCCCCATCCCTATTCTAAAGCCCATTCGCAAGATTCAAAAGCTTTGCAAAATAATCATTTAAAGCAGCCCGTAAGCGTACCCAATACACCCAAAGCAAACACCAATTCATTCACACCTAGGAGATGTTTTAAGTGTCAAGGCTTAGGACATATCTCATCCGAATGCCCAAACCGAAAAATGGTGAACTTGGTTGAATTTGATGATCATCAAGAGGAAAACGAGGAGGATTTCTGTGACAATGCTGAACTTGATGAGGAAATGATATATCCAGATGAAGGAGAATTATTGGTTATGCGAAGAGCTCTTAGTGGGGTCAAAGCCAAAGATCCAAACCCACAAAGGGAAGCAATATTCCACACAAAATGTACGGTTAAAGGTAAGATCTGTTCGCTTATCATTGATGGAGGAAGTTGCACTAATGTCGCTTCAAAGACCATGGTGGACAAGCTTAATCTCACCGCCACTCCACACCCCGAGCCATACATGATTCAATGGTTGAATCAAAACAAAGGTATTCCTGTAAACTCTCAAGTTTTACTATCGTTTTCAATAGGCAATAGTTATAAGGAGAGTCTTTTATGTGATGTTATACCTATGGATGCATGTCATGTTTTATTAGGAAGACCTTGGCAATATGATAGAAAAGTTATGCATGATGGCTTTAAAAATACACATACTTTTGTTTTAAATAAGAAAAAGATCACGTTAGCTCCATATGCACCTGGCCATAATTCTAAATTACAAGCAACTTTAACAAATTTTCATTCTTTGATTCCTATACTTAAAAGTGAACAACATGAATTTGTGGAACGAAAAGAATTGTTATTGCTAAATGATGAAACCGAATCTGTTTTGCATGATCACCCTTTGCTTGTGCCTTTACTTGATGAATTTGCGCATGTTTTTCCTATTGAGATACCTAATGGACTTCCACCAAAAAGGGACATACAACATAAGATTGATTTCATTCCCGGTTCCACATTACCTAACAAACCAGCCTATAGAACTAATCCTAAAGAGACCGAAGAAATTAGGAGACAAGTTGATGAATTGTTAGCTAAAGGTTTGATTAGAGAGTCCATAAGTCCTTGCGCCGTCCCTACCTTACTTGTGCCTAAGAAAACTGGAGAAATGAGGATGTGTGTGGACAGTAGAGCCATTAATAGAATCACCATCAAGTATAGATTTCCAATACCTAGACTCAATGACTTGTTAGATGATTTATATGGTTCGAAAGTTTTTTCTAAAATCGACCTTAGGAGTGGATATCACCAAGTTAGAATTTATGAAGGGGATGAATGGAAAACCGCATTTAAAACTAAAGAAGGACTTTATGAATGGTTAGTCATGCCCTTTGGGTTGTCTAATGCACCTTCTACCTTTATGAGACTTATGAACCAAACTTTAAAGCCTTTCTTGGGTCAATTTGTTGTGGTTTATTTTGATGATATCTTGGTGTATAGTCAAAGTGAAGACGAGCATGTTAAACATTTGCATCAAGTTTTTAGTGTATTGGCTAAAGAAAAATTGTATGGTAATTTGGAAAAGTGTCAATTCTTTTCGGAATCAGTAAAATTTCTTGGGTTTATTGTGTCAATTGAGGGGATAAAAGCGGATGAAAAGAAAGTTGAAGCTATTAGAGACTGGCCTGTTCCTACCACCATTCACCAAGTTAGATCATTTCATGGTTTAGCTTCTTTTTATAGGAGGTTTGTCCCAAACTTTAGTTCAATCATGGCCCCTATCACCGAACTCACAAAACATAAGACCATAGAATGGAATTCCAAAGCACAAGCAGCCTTTGACACCATCAAAGACAAACTTACCACCGCACCTGTTCTAGCTTTGCCTAATTTTGAGGATATCTTTGAAGTAGAATGTGACGCATCTGGGGTAGGTATTGGAGGAGTTCTTACTCAAAACAACAAACCCCTTGCTTACTTTAGTGAAAAACTCAATGATGCTAAAAGGAAGTATTCTACTTATGATAAAGAGTTTTATGCTATTATTAGATGTTTAGAACATTGGAGACATTATTTGATTGCAAAAGAATTTGTGTTACATTCTGACCATGAGGCCTTAAAATTCATTCAAAGCCAACACAAACTTCAATCTAGACATGCTAAGTGGGTCGAGTTCCTACAAACCTTTCATTTCACCATTAAACACAAAGCGGGTAAATTAAACACCGGAGCTGATGCTTTATCTAGGAGATACTTGCTTTTGAGTACTTTGAATACTAAGGTTGTTGGGATGGAATTGTTAAAAGAATGTTATATTGATGATGTTGATTTTGGAGAAATATTTGAAAAATGTCATAACAAACCTCAAGGACTTTTTTACCTCTTTCAAGGATATCTCTTTCGAGGTAATCAATTATGTGTGCCCAGACATAGTGTTAGGGAGACCTTAATTAAGGAATATCATGAGGGAGGACTTGGAGGACATTTTGGGGAAGAAAAGACCATAGCTCTAGTGAGTGAGACCTTCTTTTGGCCGAAACTTGCTAAAGATGTCATTCATATTATTAAGAGGTGTGTGCAATGCCTAAAAGCCAAAGCCCACAAAACGTCTCAAGGTCTTTACCAACCTCTTCCTACACCACAAAATCCATGGGAAGATGTGAGCTTAGACTTCATAACCGGACTACCTAGAACCTCTAACAATAAGGATTCCATTATGGTTGTTGTTGATAGGTTTTCTAAGATGGCCCATTTCATTCCTTGTCATACTACACATGATGCTGTTAACATTGCTAATCTTTATTTTAAAGAAATAGTAAGACTACATGGGATAGCAAGAAGTATGGTAAGTGATAGAGACTCAAAGTTTCTTAGTCATTTTTGGCTTACTTTGTGGAAAAAGATGGGAACCAAGCTTAACTTTAGTAGTTCTAGCCACCCTCAGACTGATGGACAAACCGAAGTAACCAATAGGACCTTAGGAACCTTGTTGCGTGCCCTCATTACTAAGAATCCTAAACAATGGGAACAATTGCTACCACATGCTGAATTTGCTTATAATCGAGTTCCTAGCAAGACCACCGGTTTTTCTCCTTTCTTTATAGTTTATGGCCTTAATCCTTTAACCCCTATAGATCTTACGCCTTTTCCTACACCTTTGAAGTTTAGCCATGATGCCGAGACTAGAGCTAATGAGATCCAAAAGTTGCATAAACAAGTTGTGGAAAAGATTGAGAAAATGAATAATAAGGTTAAAGAGAAAGTGGACCAAAAGAGAAAAGAAGTGATTTTCAAAGAAGGTGACTTAGTATGGATTTACTTGAGAAAGGATAGGTTTCCCACACAAAGGAAATCAAAGTTAAGTGCTAGAATTGATGGACCGTTCGAAATTTTGGAAAAAGTAAATGACAATGCTTACAAACTAGAGCTACCTAGTAGCTATGGTGTGTCTTCTACTTTCAATGTTGCAGATTTGATTACATTTCATGAGGAGGACATGTTACCAAGCTTGAGGTCAAGCTTTTCCAAAGAAGGGGAGGATGATGTAGGATCACCTACATCTAGTTCTGCTGAGCTAGCCAAGATCAATATAATGATGCATCAAATGGAAGACGCTAAAATTCAAGGTCCAAAACTGAAATCCTTTAATTTCGTAGTCATAAACTAAGTCTTCTTTTTTTTTTTGGGTCGTTTTATTATTTAAGTCGTTTATTTTATTTCGAGTATTTGGGTCTTTTGTTTTCTTCGAAATGATTTAAGCCAGGTTTAGGATCAAGCTTAATCATTTCTCATGCTTAGTTAGTCGAGTTGTACTTTTCTTTTATTTGAGTTTAGTATTTAATTTTGCTCATGGGTCGAATATTATGCGATTGAAACGCAAGCAAGCAGCTGAAAATATCAAGCAAATAAACCAAGGAAATATGAAGAATATAAATATGAAGGTTCAGCAAGTGGAAGATTAAAAAAATATATTTAGCAAAATCAAGTTGTTTGAGACAGCAAATAAACCAAGGACATATGAAGATATTTGCAAATCATACAAGAATTCAGCCGTTGGGAAATCTGATTTTGGTTCATTATTACATGAAGATCTTTTCTACAAAAAACAAATCAGCCTAGAAAATAGCCTATGAAGACTTTGTAAGATATAGCTATGCACTACAAAATAGCCTAATTATTTCCATAGAAGATTGTAAGATGCAACTTGCAAGTGGACTTGCAAGTGGATTCCTAGCCGTTAAGAAACAAGCAACATTCTGATTTTTTTGCTTTTTAATTTAATTTTTTTTTTTTTTTTTTTATTTATTTTTTGTTGGGCTGATTTCCTTTTAGTATAAATAGGCTTGTAGTTCATGTAATGAAGGCATTCAGCTTGCATAATACAAACACAACCCTTTGAGCAATTTTCCTTGTTCTTATTTGCAATTTACTTTAACTTGGATTAGTTTAAGTAATTTGAAGTTCCTATGCTTTTCATACTTTTGGCTAAAGTTTGAATGTGTTCTTAGGAGCCCTTAGATTTGTTTCGTGGTGTATCTGTATCGAAGCAACCTTTGGCAAGCCATTTTCAGTTTGAAAAATCAACACATACATTTCATTTTTCCCTTGTTATAAAACCACAAAAATCACAAAAACAAATTCATTAAACGAAAACAGCAAACTACGTGTGCTTATAGCTTGGTTTTGTTTTGAGGCATACCAATCTATATCATCATCGTTCATTCGTCATTGATCATTGATCCTTGTTCATTCTTCATCGTTCATTCGTCATTGACCATTACTCTTTGTTCATTCTTCATCGTTCATTCTTCATTGATCATTGATCCTTGTTCATTCTTCATCGTTCATTCGTCATTGATCATTGATCCTTATTCATTCTTCATCGTTCATTTTTCATTTATCATTGATCCTTGTTCATTCTTCATCGTTCATTCTTCATTGATCATTGATCCTTGTTCATTCTTCATCGTTCATTCGTCATTGACCATTAATCCTTGTTCATTCTTCATCGTTCATTCTTCATTGATCATTGATCCTTGTTCATTCTTCATCGTTCATTCGTCATTGATCATTGATCCTTGTTCATTCTTCATCGTTCATTCGTCATTGACCATTACTCCTTGTTCATTCTTCATCGTTCATTCTTCATTGATCATTGATCCTTGTTCATTCTTCATCGTTCATTCGTCATTGATCATTGATCCTTATTCATTCTTCATCGTTCATTCGTCATTGATCATTGATCCTTGTTCATTCTTCATCGTTCATTCGTCATTGACCATTACTCCTTGTTCATTCTTCATCGTTCATTCTTCATTGATCATTGATCCTTGTTCATTCTTCATCGTTCATTCGTCATTGATCATTGATCCTTATTCATTCTTCATCGTTCATTTTTCATTTATCATTGATCCTTGTTCATTCTTCATCGTTCATTCTTCATTGATCATTGATCCTTGTTCATTCTTCATCGTTCATTCGTCATTGACCATTAATCCTTGTTCATTCTTCATCGTTCATTCTTCATTGATCATTGATCCTTGTTCATTCTTCATCGTTCATTCGTCATTGACCATTAATCCTTGTTCATTCTTCATCATTCATTCTTCATTGATCATTGAACCTTGTTCATTCTTCATCGTTCATTCTTCTTTGATCATTGATCCTTGTTCATTCTTCATTGATCATTGATCCTTGTTCATTCTTCATCGTTCATTCGTCATTGATCATTGATCCTTGTTCATTCTTCATCGTTCATTCTTCATTGATCATTGATCCTTGTTCATTCTTCATCGTTCATTCGTCATTGATCATTGATCCTTGTTCATTCTTCATCGTTCATTCGTCATTGACCATTCCTCCTTGTTCATTCTTCATCGTTCATTCTTCATTGATCATTGATCCTTGTTCATTCTTCATCGTTCATTCTTCTTTGATCATTGATCCTTGTTCATTCTTCATCGTTCATTCTTCATTGACCATTGATCCTTGTTCATTCTTCATCGTTCATTCTTCTTTGATCATTGATCCTTGTTCATTCTTCATTGATCATTGATCCTTGTTCATTCTTCATCGTTCATTCGTCATTGATCATTGATCCTTGTTCATTCTTCATCGTTCATTCTTCATTGATCGTTGATCCTTGTTCATTCTTCATTGTTCATTCGTCATTGATCATTGATCCTTGTTCATTCTTCATCGTTCATTCGTCATTGACCATTACTCCTTGTTCATTCTTCATCGTTCATTCTTCATTGATCATTGATCCTTGTTCATTCTTCATCGTTCATTCTTCTTTGATCATTGATCCTTGTTCATTCTTCATTGATCATTGATCCTTGTTCATTCTTCATCGTTCATTCTTCATTGACCATTGATCCTTGTTCATTCTTCATCGTTCATTCTTCATTGACCATTAATCCTTGTTCATTCTTCATCGATCATTCTTCATTGATCATTGTTCCTTGTTCATTCTTCATCGTTCATTCTTCATTGATCATTGATCCTTGTTCATTCTTCATCGTTCATTCTTCATTGATCATTGATCCTTGTTCATTCTTCATCGTTCATTCGTCATTGATCATTGATCCTTGTTCATTCTTCATCGTTCATTCGTCATTGACCATTACTCCTTGTTCATTCTTCATCGTTCATTCTTCATTGATCATTGATCCTTGTTCATTCTTCATCGTTCATTCGTCATTGATCATTGATCCTTATTCATTCTTCATCGTTCATTTTTCATTTATCATTGATCCTTGTTCATTCTTCATCGTTCATTCTTCATTGATCATTGATCCTTGTTCATTCTTCATCGTTCATTCGTCATTGACCATTAATCCTTGTTCATTCTTCATCGTTCATTCTTCATTGATCATTGATCCTTGTTCATTCTTCATCGTTCATTCGTCATTGACCATTAATCCTTGTTCATTCTTCATCATTCATTCTTCATTGATCATTGAACCTTGTTCATTCTTCATCGTTCATTCTTCTTTGATCATTGATCCTTGTTCATTCTTCATTGATCATTGATCCTTGTTCATTCTTCATCGTTCATTCGTCATTGATCATTGATCCTTGTTCATTCTTCATCGTTCATTCTTCATTGATCATTGATCCTTGTTCATTCTTCATCGTTCATTCGTCATTGATCATTGATCCTTGTTCATTCTTCATCGTTCATTCGTCATTGACCATTACTCCTTGTTCATTCTTCATCGTTCATTCTTCATTGATCATTGATCCTTGTTCATTCTTCATCGTTCATTCTTCTTTGATCATTGATCCTTGTTCATTCTTCATCGTTCATTCTTCATTGACCATTGATCCTTGTTCATTCTTCATCGTTCATTCTTCTTTGATCATTGATCCTTGTTCATTCTTCATTGATCATTGATCCTTGTTCATTCTTCATCGTTCATTCGTCATTGATCATTGATCCTTGTTCATTCTTCATCGTTCATTCTTCATTGATCGTTGATCCTTGTTCATTCTTCATTGTTCATTCGTCATTGATCATTGATCCTTGTTCATTCTTCATCGTTCATTCGTCATTGACCATTACTCCTTGTTCATTCTTCATCGTTCATTCTTCATTGATCATTGATCCTTGTTCATTCTTCATCGTTCATTCTTCTTTGATCATTGATCCTTGTTCATTCTTCATTGATCATTGATCCTTGTTCATTCTTCATCGTTCATTCTTCATTGACCATTGATCCTTGTTCATTCTTCATCGTTCATTCTTCATTGACCATTAATCCTTGTTCATTCTTCATCGATCATTCTTCATTGATCATTGTTCCTTGTTCATTCTTCATCGTTCATTCTTCATTGATCATTGATCCTTGTTCATTCTTCATCGTTCATTCTTCATTGATCATTGATCCTTGTTCATTCTTCATCGTTCATTCGTCATTGATCATTGATCCTTGTTCATTCTTCATCGTTCATTCGTCATTGACCATTACTCCTTGTTCATTCTTCATCGTTCATTCTTCATTGATCATTGATCCTTGTTCATTCTTCATCGTTCATTCGTCATTGATCATTGATCCTTATTCATTCTTCATCGTTCATTTTTCATTTATCATTGATCCTTGTTCATTCTTCATCGTTCATTCTTCATTGATCATTGATCCTTGTTCATTCTTCATCGTTCATTCGTCATTGACCATTAATCCTTGTTCATTCTTCATCGTTCATTCTTCATTGATCATTGATCCTTGTTCATTCTTCATCGTTCATTCGTCATTGACCATTAATCCTTGTTCATTCTTCATCGTTCATTCTTCCTTGATCATTGAACCTTGTTCATTCTTCATCGTTCATTCTTCTTTGATCATTGATCCTTGTTCATTCTTCATTGATCATTGATCCTTGTTCATTCTTCATCGTTCATTCGTCATTGATCATTGATCCTTGTTCATTCTTCATCGTTCATTCTTCATTGATCATTGATCCTTGTTCATTCTTCATCGTTCATTCGTCATTGATCATTGATCCTTGTTCATTCTTCATCGTTCATTCGTCATTGACCATTACTCCTTGTTCATTCTTCATCGTTCATTCTTCATTGATCATTGATCCTTGTTCATTCTTCATCGTTCATTCTTCTTTGATCATTGATCTTTGTTCATTCTTCATCGTTCATTCTTCATTGACCATTGATCCTTGTTCATTCTTCATCGTTCATTCTTCTTTGATCATTGATCCTTGTTCATTCTTCATTGATCATTGATCCTTGTTCATTCTTCATCGTTCATTCGTCATTGATCATTGATCCTTGTTCATTCTTCATCGTTCATTCTTCATTGATCGTTGATCCTTGTTCATTCTTCATTGTTCATTCGTCATTGATCATTGATCCTTGTTCATTCTTCATCGTTCATTCGTCATTGACCATTACTCCTTGTTCATTCTTCATCGTTCATTCTTCATTGATCATTGATCCTTGTTCATTCTTCATCGTTCATTCTTCTTTGATCATTGATCCTTGTTCATTCTTCATTGATCATTGATCCTTGTTCATTCTTCATCGTTCATTCTTCATTGACCATTGATCCTTGTTCATTCTTCATCGTTCATTCTTCATTGACCATTAATCCTTGTTCATTCTTCATCGATCATTCTTCATTGATCATTGTTCCTTGTTCATTCTTCATCGTTCATTCTTCATTGATCATTGATCCTTGTTCATTCTTCATCGTTCATTCTTCATTGATCATTGATCCTTGTTCATTCTTCATCGTTCATTCGTCATTGATCATTGATCCTTGTTCATTCTTCATCGTTCATTCGTCATTGACCATTACTCCTTGTTCATTCTTCATCGTTCATTCTTCATTGATCATTGATCCTTGTTCATTCTTCATCGTTCATTCGTCATTGATCATTGATCCTTATTCATTCTTCATCGTTCATTTTTCATTTATCATTGATCCTTGTTCATTCTTCATCGTTCATTCTTCATTGATCATTGATCCTTGTTCATTCTTCATCGTTCATTCGTCATTGACCATTAATCCTTGTTCATTCTTCATCGTTCATTCTTCATTGATCATTGATCCTTGTTCATTCTTCATCGTTCATTCGTCATTGATCATTGATCCTTATTCATTCTTCATCGTTCATTCGTCATTGATCATTGATCCTTGTTCATTCTTCATCGTTCATTCGTCATTGACCATTACTCCTTGTTCATTCTTCATCGTTCATTCTTCATTGATCATTGATCCTTGTTCATTCTTCATCGTTCATTCGTCATTGATCATTGATCCTTATTCATTCTTCATCGTTCATTTTTCATTTATCATTGATCCTTGTTCATTCTTCATCGTTCATTCTTCATTGATCATTGATCCTTGTTCATTCTTCATCGTTCATTCGTCATTGACCATTAATCCTTGTTCATTCTTCATCGTTCATTCTTCATTGATCATTGATCCTTGTTCATTCTTCATCGTTCATTTGTCATTGACCATTAATCCTTGTTCATTCTTCATCATTCATTCTTCATTGATCATTGAACCTTGTTCATTCTTCATCGTTCATTCTTCTTTGATCATTGATCCTTGTTCATTCTTCATTGATCATTGATCATTGATCCTTGTTCATTCTTCATCGTTCATTCGTCATTGATCATTGATCCTTGTTCATTCTTCATCGTTCATTCTTCATTGATCATTGATCCTTGTTCATTCTTCATCGTTCATTCGTCATTGATCATTGATCCTTGTTCATTCTTCATCGTTCATTCGTCATTGACCATTACTCCTTGTTCATTCTTCATCGTTCATTCTTCATTGATCATTGATCCTTGTTCATTCTTCATCGTTCATTCTTCTTTGATCATTGATCCTTGTTCATTCTTCATCGTTCATTCTTCATTGACCATTGATCCTTGTTCATTCTTCATCGTTCATTCGTCATTGACCATTACTCCTTGTTCATTCTTCATCGTTCATTCTTCATTGATCATTGATCCTTGTTCATTCTTCATCGTTCATTCTTCATTGATCATTGATCCTTGTTCATTCTTCATCGTTCATTCTTCATTGACCATTGATCCTTGTTCATTCTTCATCGTTCATTCGTCATTGACCATTACTCCTTGTTCATTCTTCATCGTTCATTCTTCATTGATCATTGATCCTTGTTCATTCTTCATCGTTCATTCTTCTTTGATCATTGATCCTTGTTCATTCTTCATCGTTCATTCTTCATTGACCATTGATCCTTGTTCATTCTTCATCGTTCATTCTTCTTTGATCATTGATCCTTGTTCATTCTTCATTGATCATTGATCCTTGTTCATTCTTCATCGTTCATTCGTCATTGATCATTGATCCTTGTTCATTCTTCATTGATCGTTGATCCTTGTTCATTCTTCATCGTTCATTCGTCATTGATCATTGATCCTTGTTCATTCTTCATCGTTCATTCGTCATTGACCATTACTCCTTGTTCATTCTTCATCGTTCATTCTTCATTGATCATTGATCCTTGTTCATTCTTCATCGTTCATTCTTCATTGATCATTGATCCTTGTTCATTCTTCATCGTTCATTCTTCATTGACCATTGATCCTTGTTCATTCTTCATCGTTCATTCTTCATTGACCATTAATCCTTGTTCATTCTTCATCGATCATTCTTCATTGAACATTGTTCCTTGTTCATTCTTCATCGTTCATTCTTCATTGATCATTGATCCTTGTTCATTCTTCATCGTTCATTCTTCATTGATCATTGATCCTTGTTCATTCTTCATCGTTCATTCGTCATTGATCATTGATCCTTGTTCATTCTTCATCGTTCATTCGTCATTGACCATTACTCCTTGTTCATTCTTCATCGTTCATTCTTCATTGATCATTGACCCTTGTTCATTCTTCATCGTTCATTCGTCATTGACCATTAATCCTTGTTCATTCTTCATCGTTCATTCTTCATTGATCATTGATCCTTGTTCATTCTTCATCGTTCATTCGTCATTGACCATTAATCCTAGTTCATTCTTCATCGTTCATTCTTCATTGATCATTGAACCTTGTTCATTCTTCATCGTTCATTCTTCTTTGATCATTGATCCTTGTTCATTCTTCATTGATCATTGATCCTTGTTCATTCTTCATCGTTCATTCGTCATTGATCATTGATCCTTGTTCATTCTTCATCGTTCATTCTTCATTGATCATTGATCCTTGTTCATTCTTCATCGTTCATTCGTCATTGATCATTGATCCTTGTTCATTCTTCATCATTCATTCGTCATTGACCATTACTCCTTGTTCATTCTTCATCGTTCATTCTTCATTGATCATTGATCCTTGTTCATTCTTCATCGTTCATTCTTCTTTGATGATTGATCCTTGTTCATTCTTCATCGTTCATTCTTCATTGACCATTGATCCTTGTTCATTCTTCATCGTTCATTCTTCTTTGATCATTGATCCTTGTTCATTCTTCATTGATCATTGATCCTTGTTCATTCTTCATTGTTCATTCGTCATTGATCATTGATCCTTGTTCATTCTTCATCGTTCATTCTTCTTTGATCATTGATCCTTGTTCATTCTTCATCGTTCATTCTTCATTGACCATTGATCCTTGTTCATTCTTCATCGTTCATTCGTCATTGATCATTGATCCTTGTTCATTCTTCATCGTTCATTCGTCATTGACCATTACTCCTTGTTCATTCTTCATCGTTCATTCTTCATTGATCATTGATCCTTGTTCATTCTTCATCGTTCATTCGTCATTGATCATTGATCCTTATTCATTCTTCATCGTTCATTTTTCATTGATCATTGATCCTTGTTCATTCTTCATCGTTCATTCTTCATTGATCATTGATCCTTGTTCATTCTTCATCGTTCATTCGTCATTGACCATTAATCCTTGTTCATTCTTCATCGTTCATTCTTCATTGATCATTGATCCTTGTTCATTCTTCATCGTTCATTCGTCATTGACCATTAATCCTTGTTCATTCTTCATCCTTCATTCTTCATTGATCATTGAACCTTGTTCATTCTTCATCGTTCATTCTTCTTTGATCATTGATCCTTGTTCATTCTTCATTGATCATTGATCCTTGTTCATTCTTCATCGTTCATTCGTCATTGATCATTGATCCTTGTTCATTCTTCATCGTTCATTCTTCATTGATCATTGATCCTTGTTCATTCTTCATCGTTCATTCGTCATTGATCATTGATCCTTGTTCATTCTTCATCGTTCATTCGTCATTGACCATTACTCCTTGTTCATTCTTCATCGTTCATTCTTCATTGATCATTGATCCTTGTTCATTCTTCATCGTTCATTCTTCTTTGATCATTGATCCTTGTTCATTCTTCATTGATCATTGATCCTTGTTCATTCTTCATCGTTCATTCGTCATTGATCATTGATCCTTGTTCATTCTTCATCGTTCATTCTTCATTGATCATTGATCCTTGTTCATTCTTCATCGTTCATTCGTCATTGATCATTGATCCTTGTTCATTCTTCATCGTTCATTCGTCATTGACCATTACTCCTTGTTCATTCTTCATCGTTCATTCTTCATTGATCATTGATCCTTGTTCATTCTTCATCGTTCATTCGTCATTGACCATTACTCCTTGTTCATTCTTCATCGTTCATTCTTCATTGATCATTGATCCTTGTTCATTCTTCATCGTTCATTCTTCTTTGATCATTGATCCTTGTTCATTCTTCATCGTTCATTCTTCATTGACCATTTATCCTTGTTCATTCTTCATCGTTCATTCTTCTTTGATCATTGATCCTTGTTCATTCTTCATTGATCATTGATCCTTGTTCATTCTTCATCGTTCATTCGTCATTGATCATTGATCCTTGTTCATTCTTAATCGTTCATTCTTCATTGATCGTTGATCCTTGTTCATTCTTCATCGTTCATTCGTCATTGATCATTGATCCTTGTTCATTCTTCATCGTTCATTCGTCATTGACCATTACTCCTTGTTCATTCTTCATCGTTCATTCTTCATTGATCATTGATCCTTGTTCATTCTTCATCGTTCATTCTTCTTTGATCATTGATCCTTGTTCATTCTTCATCGTTCATTCGTCATTGATCATTGATCCTTGTTCATTCTTCATCGTTCATTCTTCTTTGATCATTGATCCTTGTTCATTCTTCATTGATCATTGATCCTTGTTCATTCTTCATCGTTCATTCGTCATTGATCATTGATCCTTGTTCATTCTTCATCGTTCATTCTTCATTGATCATTGATCCTTGTTCATTCTTCATCGTTCATTCGTCATTAATCATTGATCCTTGTTCATTCTTCATCGTTCATTCGTCATTGACCATTACTCCTTGTTCATTCTTCATCGTTCATTCTTCATTGATCATTGATCCTTGTTCATTCTTCATCGTTCATTCGTCATTGATCATTGATCCTTATTCATTCTTCATCGTTCATTTTTCATTTATCATTGATCCTTGTTCATTCTTCATCGTTCATTCTTCATTGATCATTGATCCTTGTTCATTCTTCATCGTTCATTCATCATTGACCATTAATCCTTGTTCATTCTTCATCGTTCATTCTTCATTGATCATTGATCCTTGTTCATTCTTCATCGTTCATTCGTCATTGACCATTAATCCTTGTTCATTCTTCATCATTCATTCTTCATTGATCATTGAACCTTGTTCATTCTTCATCGTTCATTCTTCTTTGATCATTGATCCTTGTTCATTCTTCATTGATCATTGATCCTTGTTCATTCTTCATCGTTCATTCGTCATTGATCATTGATCCTTGTTCATTCTTCATCGTTCATTCTTCATTGATCATTGATCCTTGTTCATTCTTCATCGTTCATTCGTCATTGATCATTGATCCTTGTTCATTCTTCATCGTTCATTCGTCATTGACCATTACTCCTTGTTCATTCTTCATCGTTCATTGTTCATTGATCATTGATCCTTGTTCATTCTTCATCGTTCATTCTTCTTTGATCATTGATCCTTGTTCATTCTTCATCGTTCATTCTTCATTGACCATTGATCCTTGTTCATTCTTCATCGTTCATTCGTCATTGACCATTACTCCTTGTTCATTCTTCATCGTTCATTCTTCATTGATCATTGATCCTTGTTCATTCTTCATCGTTCATTCTTCATTGATCATTGATCCTTGTTCATTCTTCATCGTTCATTCTTCATTGACCATTGATCCTTGTTCATTCTTCATCGTTCATTCGTCATTGACCATTACTCCTTGTTCATTCTTCATCGTTCATTCTTCATTGATCATTGATCCTTGTTCATTCTTCATCGTTCATTCTTCTTTGATCATTGATCCTTGTTCATTCTTCATCGTTCATTCTTCATTGACCATTGATCCTTGTTCATTCTTCATCGTTCATTCTTCTTTGATCATTGATCCTTGTTCATTCTTCATTGATCATTGATCCTTGTTCATTCTTCATCGTTCATTCGTCATTGATCATTGATCCTTGTTCATTCTTCATTGATCGTTGATCCTTGTTCATTCTTCATCGTTCATTCGTCATTGATCATTGATCCTTGTTCATTCTTCATCGTTCATTCGTCATTGACCATTACTCCTTGTTCATTCTTCATCGTTCATTCTTCATTGACCATTAATCCTTGTTCATTCTTCATCGTTCATTCGTCATTGATCATTGATCCTTATTCATTCTTCATCGTTCATTTTTCATTTATCATTGATCCTTGTTCATTCTTCATCGTTCATTCTTCATTGATCATTGATCCTTGTTCATTCTTCATCGTTCATTCATCATTGACCATTAATCCTTGTTCATTCTTCATCGTTCATTCTTCATTGATCATTGATCCTTGTTCATTCTTCATCGTTCATTCGTCATTGACCATTAATCCTTGTTCATTCTTCATCATTCATTCTTCATTGATCATTGAACCTTGTTCATTCTTCATCGTTCATTCTTCTTTGATCATTGATCCTTGTTCATTCTTCATTGATCATTGATACTTGTTCATTCTTCATCGTTCATTCGTCATTGATCATTGATCCTTGTTCATTCTTCATCGTTCATTCTTCATTGATCATTGATCCTTGTTCATTCTTCATCGTTCATTCGTCATTGATCATTGATCCTTGTTCATTCTTCATCGTTCATTCGTCATTGACCATTACTCCTTGTTCATTCTTCATCGTTCATTGTTCATTGATCATTGATCCTTGTTCATTCTTCATCGTTCATTCTTCTTTGATCATTGATCCTTGTTCATTCTTCATCGTTCATTCTTCATTGACCATTGATCCTTGTTCATTCTTCATCGTTCATTCGTCATTGACCATTACTCCTTGTTCATTCTTCATCGTTCATTCTTCATTGATCATTGATCCTTGTTCATTCTTCATCGTTCATTCTTCATTGATCATTGATCCTTGTTCATTCTTCATCGTTCATTCTTCATTGACCATTGATCCTTGTTCATTCTTCATCGTTCATTCGTCATTGACCATTACTCCTTGTTCATTCTTCATCGTTCATTCTTCATTGATCATTGATCCTTGTTCATTCTTCATCGTTCATTCTTCTTTGATCATTGATCCTTGTTCATTCTTCATCGTTCATTCTTCATTGACCATTGATCCTTGTTCATTCTTCATCGTTCATTCTTCTTTGATCATTGATCCTTGTTCATTCTTCATTGATCATTGATCCTTGTTCATTCTTCATCGTTCATTCGTCATTGATCATTGATCCTTGTTCATTCTTCATTGATCGTTGATCCTTGTTCATTCTTCATCGTTCATTCGTCATTGATCATTGATCCTTGTTCATTCTTCATCGTTCATTCGTCATTGACCATTACTCCTTGTTCATTCTTCATCGTTCATTCTTCATTGACCATTAATCCTTGTTCATTCTTCATCGTTCATTCGTCATTGATCATTGATCCTTATTCATTCTTCATCGTTCATTTTTCATTTATCATTGATCCTTGTTCATTCTTCATCGTTCATTCTTCATTGATCATTGATCCTTGTTCATTCTTCATCGTTCATTCATCATTGACCATTAATCCTTGTTCATTCTTCATCGTTCATTCTTCATTGATCATTGATCCTTGTTCATTCTTCATCGTTCATTCGTCATTGACCATTAATCCTTGTTCATTCTTCATCATTCATTCTTCATTGATCATTGAACCTTGTTCATTCTTCATCGTTCATTCTTCTTTGATCATTGATCCTTGTTCATTCTTCATTGATCATTGATCCTTGTTCATTCTTCATCGTTCATTCGTCATTGATCATTGATCCTTGTTCATTCTTCATCGTTCATTCTTCATTGATCATTGATCCTTGTTCATTCTTCATCCTTGTTCATTCTTCATCGTTCATTCGTCATTGATCATTGATCCTTGTTCATTCTTCATCGTTCATTCTTCATTGATCATTGATCCTTGTTCATTCTTCATCGTTCATTCGTCATTGATCATTGATCCTTGTTCATTCTTAATCGTTCATTCTTCATTGATCGTTGATCCTTGTTCATTCTTCATCGTTCATTCGTCATTGATCATTGATCCTTGTTCATTCTTCATCGTTCATTCGTCATTGACCATTACTCCTTGTTCATTCTTCATCGTTCATTCTTCATTGATCATTGATCCTTGTTCATTCTTCATCGTTCATTCTTCTTTGATCATTGATCCTTGTTCATTCTTCATCGTTCATTCGTCATTGATCATTGATCCTTGTTCATTCTTCATCGTTCATTCTTCTTTGATCATTGATCCTTGTTCATTCTTCATTGATCATTGATCCTTGTTCATTCTTCATCGTTCATTCGTCATTGATCATTGATCCTTGTTCATTCTTCATCGTTCATTCTTCATTGATCATTGATCCTTGTTCATTCTTCATCGTTCATTCGTCATTAATCATTGATCCTTGTTAATTCTTCATCGTTCATTCGTCATTGACCATTACTCCTTGTTCAATCTTCATCGTTCATTCTTCATTGATCATTGATCCTTGTTCATTCTTCATCGTTCATTCGTCATTGATCATTGATCCTTATTCATTCTTCATCGTTCATTTTTCATTTATCATTGATCCTTGTTCATTCTTCATCGTTCATTCTTCATTGATCATTGATCCTTGTTCATTCTTCATCGTTCATTCATCATTGACCATTAATCCTTGTTCATTCTTCATCGTTCATTCTTCATTGATCATTGATCCTTGTTCATTCTTCATCGTTCATTCGTCATTGACCATTAATCCTTGTTCATTCTTCATCATTCATTCTTCATTGATCATTGAACCTTGTTCATTCTTCATCGTTCATTCTTCTTTGATCATTGATCCTTGTTCATTCTTCATTGATCATTGATCCTTGTTCATTCTTCATCGTTCATTCGTCATTGATCATTGATCCTTGTTCATTCTTCATCGTTCATTCTTCATTGATCATTGATCCTTGTTCATTCTTCATCCTTGTTCATTCTTCATCGTTCATTCGTCATTGATCATTGATCCTTGTTCATTCTTCATCGTTCATTCTTCATTGATCATTGATCCTTGTTCATTCTTCATCGTTCATTCGTCATTGATCATTGATCCTTGTTCATTCTTCATCGTTCATTCGTCATTGACCATTACTCCTTGTTCATTCTTCATCGTTCATTCTTCATTGATCATTGATCCTTGTTCATTCTTCATCGTTCATTCTTCTTTGATCATTGATCCTTGTTCATTCTTCATTGATCATTGATCCTTGTTCATTCTTCATCGTTCATTCGTCATTGATCATTGATCCTTGTTCATTCTTCATCGTTCATTCTTCATTGATCATTGATCCTTGTTCATTCTTCATCGTTCATTCGTCATTGATCATTGATCCTTGTTCATTCTTCATCGTTCATTCGTCATTGACCATTACTCCTTGTTCATTCTTCATCGTTCATTCTTCATTGATCATTGATCCTTGTTCATTCTTCATCGTTCATTCGTCATTGACCATTACTCCTTGTTCATTCTTCATCGTTCATTCTTCATTGATCATTGATCCTTGTTCATTCTTCATCGTTCATTCTTCTTTGATCATTGATCCTTGTTCATTCTTCATCGTTCATTCTTCATTGACCATTGATCCTTGTTCATTCTTCATCGTTCATTCTTCTTTGATCATTGATCCTTGTTCATTCTTCATTGATCATTGATCCTTGTTCATTCTTCATCGTTCATTCGTCATTGATCATTGATCCTTGTTCATTCTTAATCGTTCATTCTTCATTGATCGTTGATCCTTGTTCATTCTTCATCGTTCATTCGTCATTGATCATTGATCCTTGTTCATTCTTCATCGTTCATTCGTCATTGACCATTACTCCTTGTTCATTCTTCATCGTTCATTCTTCATTGATCATTGATCCTTGTTCATTCTTCATCGTTCATTCTTCTTTGATCATTGATCCTTGTTCATTCTTCATCGTTCATTCGTCATTGATCATTGATCCTTGTTCATTCTTCATCGTTCATTCTTCTTTGATCATTGATCCTTGTTCATTCTTCATTGATCATTGATCCTTGTTCATTCTTCATCGTTCATTCGTCATTGATCATTGATCCTTGTTCATTCTTCATCGTTCATTCTTCATTGATCATTGATCCTTGTTCATTCTTCATCGTTCATTCGTCATTGATCATTGATCCTTATTCATTCTTCATCGTTCATTTTTCATTTATCATTGATCCTTGTTCATTCTTCATCGTTCATTCTTCATTGATCATTGATCCTTGTTCATTCTTCATCGTTCATTCATCATTGACCATTAATCCTTGTTCATTCTTCATCGTTCATTCTTCATTGATCATTGATCCTTGTTCATTCTTCATCGTTCATTCGTCATTGACCATTAATCCTTGTTCATTCTTCATCATTCATTCTTCATTGATCATTGAACCTTGTTCATTCTTCATCGTTCATTCTTCTTTGATCATTGATCCTTGTTCATTCTTCATTGATCATTGATCCTTGTTCATTCTTCATCGTTCATTCGTCATTGATCATTGATCCTTGTTCATTCTTCATCGTTCATTCTTCATTGATCATTGATCCTTGTTCATTCTTCATCGTTCATTCGTCATTGATCATTGATCCTTGTTCATTCTTCATCGTTCATTCGTCATTGACCATTACTCCTTGTTCATTCTTCATCGTTCATTCTTCATTGATCATTGATCTTTGTTCATTCTTCATCGTTCATTCTTCTTTGATCATTGATCCTTGTTCATTCTTCATCGTTCATTCTTCATTGACCATTGATCCTTGTTCATTCTTCATCGTTCATTCTTCTTTGATCATTGATCCTTGTTCATTCTTCGTTGATCATTGATCCTTGTTCATTCTTCATCGTTCATTCGTCATTGATCATTGATCCTTGTTCATTCTTCATCGTTCATTCTTCATTGATCGTTGATCCTTGTTCATTCTTCATCGTTCATTCGTCATTGATCATTGATCCTTGTTCATTCTTCATCGTTCATTCGTCATTGACCATTACTCCTTGTTCATTCTTCATCGTTCATTCTTCATTGATCATTGATCCTTGTTCATTCTTCATCGTTCATTCGTCATTGACCATTACTCCTTGTTCATTCTTCATCGTTCATTCTTCATTGATCATTGATCCTTGTTCATTCTTCATCGTTCATTCTTCTTTGATCATTGATCCTTGTTCATTCTTCATCGTTCATTCTTCATTGACCATTGATCCTTGTTCATTCTTCATCGTTCATTCTTCTTTGATCATTGATCCTTGTTCATTCTTCATTGATCATTGATCCTTGTTCATTCTTCATCGTTCATTCGTCATTGATCATTGATCCTTGTTCATTCTTAATCGTTCATTCTTCATTGATCGTTGATCCTTGTTCATTCTTCATCGTTCATTCGTCATTGATCATTGATCCTTGTTCATTCTTCATCGTTCATTCGTCATTGACCATTACTCCTTGTTCATTCTTCATCGTTCATTCTTCATTGATCATTGATCCTTGTTCATTCTTCATCGTTCATTCTTCTTTGATCATTGATCCTTGTTCATTCTTCATCGTTCATTCGTCATTGATCATTGATCCTTGTTCATTCTTCATCGTTCATTCTTCTTTGATCATTGATCCTTGTTCATTCTTCATTGATCATTGATCCTTGTTCATTCTTCATCGTTCATTCGTCATTGATCATTGATCCTTGTTCATTCTTCATCGTTCATTCTTCATTGATCATTGATCCTTGTTCATTCTTCATCGTTCATTCGTCATTGATCATTGATCCTTATTCATTCTTCATCGTTCATTTTTCATTTATCATTGATCCTTGTTCATTCTTCATCGTTCATTCTTCATTGATCATTGATCCTTGTTCATTCTTCATCGTTCATTCATCATTGACCATTAATCCTTGTTCATTCTTCATCGTTCATTCTTCATTGATCATTGATCCTTGTTCATTCTTCATCGTTCATTCGTCATTGACCATTAATCCTTGTTCATTCTTCATCATTCATTCTTCATTGATCATTGAACCTTGTTCATTCTTCATCGTTCATTCTTCTTTGATCATTGATCCTTGTTCATTCTTCATTGATCATTGATCCTTGTTCATTCTTCATCGTTCATTCGTCATTGATCATTGATCCTTGTTCATTCTTCATCGTTCATTCTTCATTGATCATTGATCCTTGTTCATTCTTCATCGTTCATTCGTCATTGATCATTGATCCTTGTTCATTCTTCATCGTTCATTCGTCATTGACCATTACTCCTTGTTCATTCTTCATCGTTCATTCTTCATTGATCATTGATCTTTGTTCATTCTTCATCGTTCATTCTTCTTTGATCATTGATCCTTGTTCATTCTTCATCGTTCATTCTTCATTGACCATTGATCCTTGTTCATTCTTCATCGTTCATTCTTCTTTGATCATTGATCCTTGTTCATTCTTCGTTGATCATTGATCCTTGTTCATTCTTCATCGTTCATTCGTCATTGATCATTGATCCTTGTTCATTCTTCATCGTTCATTCTTCATTGATCGTTGATCCTTGTTCATTCTTCATCGTTCATTCGTCATTGATCATTGATCCTTGTTCATTCTTCATCGTTCATTCGTCATTGACCATTACTCCTTGTTCATTCTTCATCGTTCATTCTTCATTGATCATTGATCCTTGTTCATTCTTCATCGTTCATTCTTCTTTGATCATTGATCCTTGTTCATTCTTCATTGATCATTGATCCTAGTTCATTCTTCATCGTTCATTCGTCATTGATCATTGATCCTTGTTCATTCTTCATCGTTCATTCGTCATTGATCGTTGATCCTTATTCATTCTTCATCGTTCATTTTTCATTTATCATTGATCCTTGTTCATTCTTCATCGTTCATTCTTCATTGATCATTGATCCTTGTTCATTCTTCATCGTTCATTCTTCATTGATCATTGATCCTTGTTCATTCTTCATCGTTCATTCGTCATTGATCATTGATCCTTATTCATTCTTCATCGTTCATTTTTCATTGATCATTGATCCTTGTTCATTCTTCATCGTTCATTCTTCATTGATCATTGATCCTTGTTCATTCTTCATCGTTCATTCGTCATTGACCATTAATCCTTGTTCATTCTTCATCGTTCATTCTTCATTGATCATTGATCCTTGTTCATTCTTCATCGTTCATTCTTCTTTGATCATTGATCCTTGTTCATTCTTCATTGATCATTGATCCTTGTTCATTCTTCATCGTTCATTCGTCATTGATCATTGATCCTTATTCATTCTTCATCGTTCATTTTTCATTTATCATTGATCCTTGTTCATTCTTCATCGTTCATTCTTCATTGATCATTGATCCTTGTTCATTCTTCATCGTTCATTCTTCATTGATCATTGATCCTTGTTCATTCTTCATCGTTCATTCGTCATTGATCATTGATCCTTGTTCATTCTTCATCGTTCATTCGTCATTGACCATTACTCCTTGTTCATTCTTCATCGTTCATTCTTCATTGATCATTGATCTTTGTTCATTCTTCATCGTTCATTCTTCTTTGATCATTGATCCTTGTTCATTCTTCATCGTTCATTCTTCATTGACCATTGATCCTTGTTCATTCTTCATCGTTCATTCTTCTTTGATCATTGATCCTTGTTCATTCTTCATTGATCATTGATCCTTGTTCATTCTTCATCGTTCATTCGTCATTGATCATTGATCCTTGTTCATTCTTCATCGTTCATTCTTCATTGATCGTTGATCCTTGTTCATTCTTCATCGTTCATTCGTCATTGATCATTGATCCTTGTTCATTCTTCATCGTTCATTCGTCATTGATCATTGATCCTTATTCATTCTTCATCGTTCATTTTTCATTTATCATTGATCCTTGTTCATTCTTCATCGTTCATTCTTCATTGATCATTGATCCTTGTTCATTCTTCATCGTTCATTCTTCATTGATCATTGATCCTTGTTCATTCTTCATCGTTCATTCGTCATTGATCATTGATCCTTGTTCATTCTTCATCGTTCATTCGTCATTGACCATTACTCCTTGTTCATTCTTCATCGTTCATACTTCATTGATCATTGATCCTTGTTCATTCTTCATCGTTCATTCGTCATTGATCATTGATCCTTGTTCATTCTTCATCGTTCATTCGTCATTGATCATTGATCCTTGTTCATTCTTCATCGTTCATTCTTAACAAGGATCAATGATCAATGAAGAATGAACAAGGATCAATGATCAAAGAAGAATGAACGATGAAGAATGAACAAGGATTAATGATCAATGAAGAATGAACGATGAAGAATGAACAAGGAGTAATGGTCAATGACGAATGAACGATGAAGAATGAACAAGGATCAATGATCAATGACGAATGAACGATGAAGAATGAACAAGGATCAATGATCAATGAAGAATGAACAAGGATCAATGATCAATGACGAATGAACGATGAAGAATGAACAAGGAGTAATGGTCAATGACGAATGAACGATGAAGAATGAACAAGGATCAATGATCAATGACGAATGAACGATGAACAATGAACAAGGATCAATGATCAATGAAGAATGAACAAGGATCAATGATCAATGAAGAATGAACGATGAAGAATGAACTAGGAACAATGATCAATGAAGAATGATCGATGAAGAATGAACAAGGATTAATGGTCAATGAAGAATGAACGATGAAGAATGAACAAGGATCAATGGTCAATGAAGAATGAATGATGAAGAATGAACAAGGATCAATGATCAATGAAGAATGAACAAGGATTAATGATCAAAGAAGAATGAACGATGAAGAATGAACAAGGAGTAATGGTCAATGACGAATGAACGATGAAGAATGAACAAGGATCAATGATCAATGACGAATGAACGATGAAGAATGAACAAGGATCAATGATCAAAGAAGAATGAACGATGAAGAATGAACAAGGATCAATGATCAATGAAGTATGAACGATGAAGAATGAACAAGGATTAATGGTCAATGACGAATGAACGATGAAGAATGAACAAGGATCAATGATCAATGAAGAATGAACGATGAAGAATGAACAAGGATTAATGGTCAATGATGAATGAACGATGAAGAATGAACAAGGAACAATGATCAATGAAGAATGATCGATGAAGAATGAACAAGGATTAATGGTCAATGAAGAATGAACGATGAAGAATGAACAAGGATCAATGGTCAATGAAGAATGAACGATGAAGAATGAACAAGGATCAATTCTCAATGAAGAATGAACAAGGATCAATGATCAAAGAAGAATGAACGATGAAGAATGAACAAGGATCAATGATCAATGAAGAATGAACGATGAAGAATGAACAAGGAGTAATGGTCAATGACGAATGAACGATGAAGAATGAACAAGGATCAATGATCAATGACGAATGAACGATGAAGAATGAACAAGGATCAATGATCAATGACGAATGAACGATGAAGAATGAACAAGGAGTAATGGTCAATGACGAATGAACGATGAAGAATGAACAAGGATCAATGATCAATGACGAATGAACGATGAACAATGAACAAGGATCAATGATCAATGAAGAATGAACGATGAAGAATGAACAAGGATCAATGATCAATGAAGAATGAACGATGAAGAATGAACTAGGAACAATGATCAATGAAGAATGATCGATGAAGAATGAACAAGGATTAATGGTCAATGAAGAATGAACGATGAAGAATGAACAAGGATCAATGGTCAATGAAGAATGAACGATGAAGAATGAACAAGGATCAATGATCAATGAAGAATGAACAAGGATCAATGATCAAAGAAGAATGAACGATGAAGAATGAACAAGGATCAATGATCAATGAAGAATGAACGATGAAGAATGAACAAGGAGTAATGGTCAATGACGAATGAACGATGAAGAATGAACAAGGATCAATGATCAATGACGAATGAACGATGAAGAATGAACAAGGATCAATGATCAATGAAGAATGAACGATGAAGAATGAACAAGGATCAATGATCAATGACGAATGAACGATGAAGAATGAACAAGGATCAATGATCAATGAAGAATGAACAAGGATCAATGATCAAAGAAGAATGAACGATGAAGAATGAACAAGGTTCAATGATCAATGAAGAATGAACGATGAAGAATGAACAAGGATTAATGGTCAATGACGAGTGAACGATGAAGAATGAACAAGGATCAATGATCAATGAAGAATGAACGATGAAGAATGAACAAGGATTAATGGTCAATGACGAATGAACGATGAAGAATGAACAAGGATCAATGATCAATGACGAAAGAACGATGAACAATGAACAAGGATCAATGATCAATGAAGAATGAACGATGAAGAATGAACAAGGATCAATGATCAATGAAGAATGAACTAGGAACAATGATCAATGAAGAATGATCGATGAAGAATGAACAAGGATTAATGGTCAATGAAGAATGAACGATGAAGAATGAACAAGGATCAATGGTCAATGAAGAATGAATGATGAAGAATGAACAAGGATCAATGATCAATGAAGAATGAACAAGGATCAATGATCAAAGAAGAATGAACGATGAAGAATGAACAAGGATCAATGATCAATGAAGAATGAACGATGAAGAATGAACAAGGAGTAATGGTCAATGACGAATGAACGATGAAGAATGAACAAGGATCAATGATCAATGACGAATGAACGATGAAGAATGAACAAGGATCAATGATCAATGAAGAATGAACAAGGATCAATGATCAATGACGAATGAACGATGAAGAATGAACAAGGAGTAATGGTCAATGACGAATGAACGATGAAGAATGAACAAGGATCAATGATCAATGACGAATGAACGATGAACAATGAACAAGGATCAATGATCAATGAAGAATGAACGATGAAGAATGAACAAGGATCAATGATCAATGAAGAATGAACGATGAAGAATGAACTAGGAACAATGATCAATGAAGAATGATCGATGAAGAATGAACAAGGATTAATGGTCAATGAAGAATGAACGATGAAGAATGAACAAGGATCAATGGTCAATGAAGAATGAATGATGAAGAATGAACAAGGATCAATGATCAATGAAGAATGAACAAGGATCAATGATCAAAGAAGAATGAACGATGAAGAATGAACAAGGAGTAATGGTCAATGACGAATGAACGATGAAGAATGAACAAGGATCAATGATCAATGACGAATGAACGATGAAGAATGAACAAGGATCAATGATCAAAGAAGAATGAACGATGAAGAATGAACAAGGATCAATGATCAATGAAGAATGAACGATGAAGAATGAACAAGGATTAATGGTCAATGATGAATGAACGATGAAGAATGAACAAGGATCAATGATCAATTACGAATGAACGATGAAGAATGAACAAGGATCAATGATCAATGACGAATGAACGATGAAGAATGAACAAGGATCAATGATCAATGAAGAATGAACAAGGATCAATGATCAAAGAAGAATGAACGATGAAGAATGAACAAGGTTCAATGATCAATGAAGAATGAACGATGAAGAATGAACAAGGATTAATGGTCAATGACGAATGCACGACGAAGAATGAACAAGGATCAATGATCAATGAAGAATGAACGATGAAGAATGAACAAGGATTAATGGTCAATGACGAATGAACGATGAAGAATGAACAAGGATCAATGATCAATGAAGAATGAACGATGAAGAATGAACAAGGATCAATGATCAATGAAGAATGAACGATGAAGAATGAACAAGGAGTAATGGTCAATGACGAATGAACGATGAAGAATGAACAAGGATCAATGATCAATGACGAATGAACGATGAAGAATGAACAAGGATCAATGATCAATGAAGAATGAACGATGAAGAATGAACAAGGATCAATGATCAATGACGAATGAACGATGAAGAATGAACAAGGATCAATGATCAATGAAGAATGAACAAGGATCAATGATCAAAGAAGAATGAACGATGAAGAATGAACAAGGTTCAATGATCAATGAAGAATGAACGATGAAGAATGAACAAGGATTAATGGTCAATGACGAGTGAACGATGAAGAATGAACAAGGATCAATGATCAATGAAGAATGAACGATGAAGAATGAACAAGGATTAATGGTCAATGACGAATGAACGATGAAGAATGAACAAGGATCAATGATCAATGACGAAAGAACGATGAACAATGAACAAGGATCAATGATCAATGAAGAATGAACGATGAAGAATGAACAAGGATCAATGATCAATGAAGAATGAACTAGGAACAATGATCAATGAAGAATGATCGATGAAGAATGAACAAGGATTAATGGTCAATGAAGAATGAACGATGAAGAATGAACAAGGATCAATGGTCAATGAAGAATGAATGATGAAGAATGAACAAGGATCAATGATCAATGAAGAATGAACAAGGATCAATGATCAAAGAAGAATGAACGATGAAGAATGAACAAGGATCAATGATCAATGAAGAATGAACGATGAAGAATGAACAAGGAGTAATGGTCAATGACGAATGAACGATGAAGAATGAACAAGGATCAATGATCAATGACGAATGAACGATGAAGAATGAACAAGGATCAATGATCAATGAAGAATGAACAAGGATCAATGATCAATGACGAATGAACGATGAAGAATGAACAAGGAGTAATGGTCAATGACGAATGAACGATGAAGAATGAACAAGGATCAATGATCAATGACGAATGAACGATGAACAATGAACAAGGATCAATGATCAATGAAGAATGAACGATGAAGAATGAACAAGGATCAATGATCAATGAAGAATGAACGATGAAGAATGAACTAGGAACAATGATCAATGAAGAATGATCGATGAAGAATGAACAAGGATTAATGGTCAATGAAGAATGAACGATGAAGAATGAACAAGGATCAATGGTCAATGAAGAATGAATGATGAAGAATGAACAAGGATCAATGATCAATGAAGAATGAACAAGGATCAATGATCAAAGAAGAATGAACGATGAAGAATGAACAAGGAGTAATGGTCAATGACGAATGAACGATGAAGAATGAACAAGGATCAATGATCAATGACGAATGAACGATGAAGAATGAACAAGGATCAATGATCAAAGAAGAATGAACGATGAAGAATGAACAAGGATCAATGATCAATGAAGAATGAACGATGAAGAATGAACAAGGATTAATGGTCAATGATGAATGAACGATGAAGAATGAACAAGGATCAATGATCAATTACGAATGAACGATGAAGAATGAACAAGGATCAATGATCAATGACGAATGAACGATGAAGAATGAACAAGGATCAATGATCAATGAAGAATGAACAAGGATCAATGATCAAAGAAGAATGAACGATGAAGAATGAACAAGGTTCAATGATCAATGAAGAATGAACGATGAAGAATGAACAAGGATTAATGGTCAATGACGAATGCACGACGAAGAATGAACAAGGATCAATGATCAATGAAGAATGAACGATGAAGAATGAACAAGGATTAATGGTCAATGACGAATGAACGATGAAGAATGAACAAGGATCAATGATCAATGAAGAATGAACGATGAAGAATGAACAAGGATCAATGATCAATGAAGAATGAACGATGAAGAATGAACAAGGAGTAATGGTCAATGACGAATGAACGATGAAGAATGAACAAGGATCAATGATCAATGACGAATGAACGATGAAGAATGAACAAGGATCAATGATCAATGAAGAATGAACGATGAAGAATGAACAAGGATCAATGATCAATGACGAATGAACGATGAAGAATGAACAAGGATCAATGATCAATGAAGAATGAACAAGGATCAATGATCAAAGAAGAATGAACGATGAAGAATGAACAAGGTTCAATGATCAATGAAGAATGAACGATGAAGAATGAACAAGGATTAATGGTCAATGACGAATGAACGATGAAGAATGAACAAGGATCAATGATCAATGAAGAATGAACGATGAAGAATGAACAAGGATTAATGGTCAATGACGAATGAACTATGAAGAATGAACAAGGATCAATGATCAATGACGAATGAACGATGAACAATGAACAAGGATCAATGATCAATGAAGAATGAACGATGAAGAATGAACAAGGATCAATGATCAATGAAGAATGAACTAGGAACAATGATCAATGAAGAATGATCGATGAAGAATGAACAAGGATTAATGGTCAATGAAGAATGAACGATGAAGAATGAACAAGGATCAATGGTCAATGAAGAATGAATGATGAAGAATGAACAAGGATCAATGATCAATGAAGAATGAACAAGGATCAATGATCAAAGAAGAATGAACGATGAAGAATGAACAAGGATCAATGATCAATGAAGAATGAACGATGAAGAATGAACAAGGAGTAATGGTCAATGACGAATGAACGATGAAGAATGAACAAGGATCAATGATCAATGACGAATGAACGATGAAGAATGAACAAGGATCAATGATCAATGAAGAATGAACAAGGATCAATGATCAATGACGAATGAACGATGAAGAATGAACAAGGAGTAATGGTCAATGACGAATGAACGATGAAGAATGAACAAGGATCAATGATCAATGACGAATGAACGATGAACAATGAACAAGGATCAATGATCAATGAAGAATGAACGATGAAGAATGAACAAGGATCAATGATCAATGAAGAATGAACGATGAAGAATGAACTAGGAACAATGATCAATGAAGAATGATCGATGAAGAATGAACAAGGATTAATGGTCAATGAAGAATGAACGATGAAGAATGAACAAGGATCAATGGTCAATGAAGAATGA